>NC_088203.1:3833949-4473552 GCF_037126465.1 Ornithodoros turicata | reverse complement strand
AGGTGTGTTCGTTTATTAAACTCGCGCGAGTCGGAGCCGTGACGTACGAGAGGCCTCGTACGTCGTCGACTCTAGCGACCCACCTCGAAAGGACTCTCGAGCGCCTCTAGCGTTGAATCCTCGAGTTTTAGAACGGGAGTGCCACGTGGGCGACGTCATGAGAGCCGGCATTTTCGCCCACCATGAGTCGACTTTTTTTTTTTTCACTTTCGTGTTAGCGCCGCGAAGCAACTGTGGCTATGAGCAGCGTACAGACGAGGACAGATGGAGAGAGGACAGCAGGAAGGAGTGGCACACAGGGGGGGTTAGTAGGCGTCCTGGGCCGACTTCAGGGGGAACTGTGCCGACATTCGTCAGGAAAGTCTTCGGAAAACCAAGGGAAAACCTCAGACAGCACAGCCGATGACAGGATTCGAACCCGTGTCACCCCCCAGTCAGCACGACACCAAAGAGCGAGACGCCTTAACCCACTCTGGTGCCCCCCCCCCCCCCCCCCATAACACGTCTACGTCACCGAACGTGCACAAGCAGACGACATAACGAAACGCAAAACAAAAACACCGCCTGCGACGACAATTCCTCCGTGATTTTAACCCTGATACGCGAGCACCTCGCCTTCGAGGTCAACAATTCATTACACCATTCGTTCTTTCGTTGCGTCTTCTCACGCTGAAACTATGGTGACCGAAAGGATGACTGTACGATGACTATGACTGAAACGGCGCGAGCAGAATCATCATGGCGGACCTTGATATCGATCCCGATCGGCACGCCTTCTTTGTACGAGCACCGATTTGCGCGCTCAATCCCCATCTGGCGGTCGCTACTGGTCGTTTACCGAAGGGATCCGGACGGATGAAAAGGGGATGTGATTGCCATTCAGATCACTTAACCCCGAGGGAGGAACAGAGAGAGAGAGAGAGAAAAAAAAATACAGGTGGGCGTTTCTGTGTTGAGATATGGGTCCATTTACGGCGGAGCGGAGGTGAGTCCCGGAATACGTAACTAAGGTACGCGGACGACGGTATGAACGATGGGAAATGATCGCATTGTAGGGGCTTACGGAGGGTTAGTTTTACGTAATTATATGTTTGCTTAGTCTCACAAACGGATTGTTTCACGGAAGACTAAATGGAATCGAAACTTGCTTCGAGTACAGAAAGAAGAGGACGTGATGCGAATACAATATAAGTATTCATTTCGCTTTCTTCTTTTTCCTTCTTTTTTCTTTTTCTTTTTTTGTTTGTTTGTTTTTCCGCTAGGAGTTAACGGAATGGTAGCACAAATATATTATACTACCAATATATGTACCCTCATTTCATGCGCGGGCTGGTAGATTATTAAACGCCACGTTAGCGCCACGAAGCAACTGTGGCTATGAACGTCGTATAGAAGAGACGTGGTCAGACGTAGAGCGGACAGCACGACGGAGTGGGAGACGGAGGAGTTAGTATGCCCCACCTGGGCCGACTTCATGGGGAACTGTGCCGACATTCGTCTGGAAGGTCTGCCGGAAAACCCAGGGAAAAACCTCAGATAGCGCAGCAGGTGATGGGATTCGAACCCGTCTCCTCCCAGTCTTCGGCACGACCCTTGGCACCCACCAAGAGCGCACTAATGACTAATTACACGTGAGGATTGATATTGTCCACTTATTGACACCGTTAACGTGAGCCGCAATTTCAACACACGGTATCCCGTTTTTAAGAACCTAAGAGTATGTAAGTTAAGAGAGTAAGTTTTCTGTATGCCGTGCTCTGATTGGTGGTGTAGAGAGTGACGTTTTCGCATGTTTCCAGAGAGGGAATTTCGGCATACTCTCAACATCCGGCGTCTGCCCTTGTCCATCGCATTCCATCGAATAGCAGTCAAACTCCGCCACTATTCCGCGTTGAATGTTCGATGCAGTGGACAGTGACAGAAATAATAACAGATAGTGATAGACTATACAGGACAGAAATTTCGCCCTGGACCGTGTGTACAGCAACACAGACTTCACAACATTACTGCGGCATGCACACGGGATGACTTCAGAAGCGCCTGGATGACGTTTAGGCAGGGTTCGCACCCGCAACCTTAAAACAACCTTGGAACAACGTCATTCTCAAAGGCCTCTCTCTTTTTTTTTTTTTTTTCAAGTTGTGTTGGTGATACACCCAAGGCGCTATCTACCGTGACACCTGCGCAGTCGCCATTTTGAGGACACGAGAAAGTACGAGGTTACTTATCCTCTTCTTCCCGTTCCCCTCCTCCTTTCCTCCTCATCCATATTTCCGGAGTTAAAGCTCCTCCCCCCCCCCCCCCCCCCCGTTGTTCGCGGCTGTCTTCCGTCACGGTTTCAGAATGCTGTCTAATATCAATCACAGCACCGCGCTTTCCTCCCATCCCCTCTACTACGTGCAAAACTTTTCTCACCCTTACCTATTCTCAAATTCCCCTCCTCTCCCATGCCTATACCTCGGCACCTTACCATACCAACATACCCTGAAGCAAACCAGCAAATTAAATATGCTTCTCCACCCGTCGACGCCCAACTCGTCAACGCTCGCCGAAACAACTTAACAGAATTAGCTGTCGCCCGAAACGAGAGGGAGAGGAGGCAGCCTCAAAGAAGAGAGGATATTTAATTTGGAAGTCTCATTTCGTCCGTGTGATGCGGAGGATTACGAATTCAGGTCGTCGTTCCACTGCCGACCGCTTGGCGGCGCAACGGGTCTTAATGAAAAGAGGTTGCTAGACGACGCTGTCGCGCTCCGCCGGATATAGCTAGTGTCTTAAAACGGCCAGACGAAGAGAGATTAAAGAAGAAGGGAACGTGATTCGAAATCGCGACGAGACGATTCGAGGTCTGAGATATATTAAGGTACGGGAAGCGAGAAGGAAGTGACTTAGTTTCGGTTTCGGTTTTTGTTTCTCCCGGATATTTTTTTCTGCTTTGGCTTGTTGACGTCGCTGTGGAGACTTTGTGCTTGTGTGTGTGTGTGTCTTTCCTCGAAACTTTTTCTTTTTACGCACGCGTCATCGGAAGAAGCTTGTTTTGAAAGATAGGGAGGCAGGGGAAGAAAAGGGGAAACGGGTTGTTACACGTCCAAATAACTTCTTTTTCTTTCTTTTTATCACGTAGCACTTTAAACGTGAAACGGCCATTTTATTTTTGTTGTTTTGATCGATGATTGCCACTAATTAAGTGTTTATTTCTCGCCACAGGCATGACAGAAGATATGAAAGACTGACTGGATGTGTTCTCTGTATACCGCACCGAACTGTCTTTAAAATTTGCCTCTCAACACAATCATCTGTCCTCAGTAACAACCTCAATGTTCAGCCTCCAAACTCTCTCGCTAGCCCCATGGGCAGCGAAGACCTGAAGTCGTGAACTAAATCAGCTCAAATGAAGACAGTTCTATTAAAATCTAATAACGCAAAAACTTTTGCACAAAGACAAAAGTATTTGCTTCGTAGAAGAGAAAGGAAGGCATCTGATCCACCAAACACAAAGTTTTGCACCCTCGCACAAAGAATTTTGGATAAAAGGGATACCTGAACCAAATGAACAATCTGGCCGACGATGAAATCAATTCGAGATTAGAACGGAGAAAGGGAACGCAAAGGCATAGCATGCAAAAAGAAAAATCCTTCGGGCCTACGAAAACGCACACGCAATAATTCTCTAGCGCGCAACCAATCCTTCTCCAATTTTACAACAAAAGAAGATCTCAACAAATTCCATCCTCTTCGACATTCAATGCATCCTTTGTCCTTAAAAGTCCACCAGGAAATTATATATGTACATATCTTCGCAGAGAAAGGAAAGCGCGTCAAAATATCGTACGCGATAAACGGATGTCCTTCACATCCGCTTTCCTTGACGCGTCCGTTCCCAAAGGAAACGAAGAGATAGAGATAATTATTCTTCTACTTCAATACAGCGGATAGGGGAGGGGGGAAGGAGCAAAATGATAGGAGGACGTTCTCAAGCCAATTCGTCATATTCGAGGGGAAAAGAGGAAGAAAAGAAAAAAAATCATTTTATGCGCCGGGCGTCGGACTAAATTTATGGCCTCGCTTCTTCAGGAACAGTTTCTCAGCAACGTGATCTTCGCGACGGGTGGCGATGCTACGTGAGAGGGACCCAGAAGAAGGCCAGTTTAATGTTGACCGAGTCTTTTACCTGTAAATACAATTGAAAATATTTCGGGAAGCATCAAACTACGTGGCAATGGCTGTGGCAACCCTTTGATGCCTTTGCCGTAGAAAGAAGTGGTCTGTTGTCGCAGCCACTGCAGGACATCTTCCTGGAGGGCTTTCATCTGTGTGGATTTCCTCCAAGGTGATCTTTAAGGAACCCAATCAAATGGCTATTACTCGCGGCTAAAACTGGGCTGTAAGGGACATGTGCCAAAACCTCCCAGCGTAGTCCACGGTATAGGCCACCTCCCACGGTAATCCAGAAGATGTGGGTTCGAGTCCTACAGCTGGCTAACCTTTTCAGTGACTTTTATCTTTCATCGTTCATTGCTTAGGCAATTTGAGGCTTTGTATGTGTTTGTCCTCTCTATGTTGTTCCAGCCTCAGAACATCAGTTCTCTCTTGTTCCCAGCGCATTTCGGGCAGGGCTGCTATACCGTCAAATTCAACGTGTCATGCCGGGCGTTGTTACGAAGAATTACGCTTCCGGAAAACATCGCAGGCCTTCTCTTGCGCATTGAGTTTCGCGCAGCGCTCTTTATCAACGTAGAATATAGCATTGGGCGTTAATCGTGACACCTTGCTCCAAGAAGTCCACGTGAATGACACGCGGCATGTCCCAGAGGACTGTTCCCAACTTCCAATGGACTTCCCAGCAGACGGCTGCGTCTTGCTTTTCTTTGGCGGCGGGGAAGCATTATTATGTCGCCGTTCCATGCAGCTTCTTTTTTGTCTCTGGGGTGAAATGGTGCATGCAGGTTTCATCACACGTGATGACTGACTGCAAAAAATTCGTCCCCCTCGAATTGAAATCGGTTCAGCAGCTTCTCAGAGACTGCCATTGGGCTCGCTTGGTACAGTTCATAGCTCCTTTAAGCATCGGATGACGTGCGTGGCGCACGCACGTCATCCGATGCTTAAAGGAGCTATGAACGTGTATCGCGGCGCGGTGCGACACGGAAGAAGCGCGCTGTGAAGGTGGCGTGATACTACGTAGGGTACCACGTGAGGTGTGGTGATGCAGGTGGCGGAAGTGGAACGCATAAGACGCGCCAGGCCCTTCGCCAGGATGGATCCGCCGAGGATGGTTCTTAGTGAAGGTTCTTGTCTTGTGTACTCGCAATACGAATTCGTTAAGAAAACGTTCTAAAGATTCTTAAACATCGGAACAGGATTCGAGTTGCAATGCAAGTATTAACGTATGTTCAGAACTCACAAACACTGAGAAGGTATCCCGTTAAAGTTTGCCCACCAAGCGTAGCGACGCGAGTACAGCTCCGATCAACGTTAATAATAACACTGCAGAAAAAATCTATCTCATTTCCCAGCGCGATAACAGCCAACCGTGGGGCACTAGGGTAATGTTAAGCGAACAAAATCCTTGCGTTAAGCTAACAGAATAATTTAGTTCAATTATGATTTCATCATGGCCCCAAAAGGGTTGCTGTAATCGCGATCGGGAACGAGACCACATTTTTTTTTTTTCGTGTTATTATTAAGGTTGATCGGAGCTGTATCAAAGGTTGCACAGCTATTCGAATTTTTTTTTTCTTTTTTCTCGAGCAAAAGTCTCAGTCACACATGAATGACCCTTGTGGGTATGAATTGTGCCATTTCTTTATATAATGGATTAAGTGAATTTCTATTGTTTATGTGCTTCTTGTGTATAATTTCTCTGTTATGCTGCTGTACGATGTATTCTTGGGAGCAGAGTCTTCGTCAAGCCTTCTGGCTTTTTACGCTCTCCCACCCGAAAGGAAAATAAAAATTGAAATGAAATACTGGTAAAAGTGAGGCGTTTTGCAGGCTATATGCTGGAGGAGCTCATCTTTTCACCACATTTTTTTTTATCGCTCCTTTCTTTTTCGTAGCCGGATCCTCGTCTGACAACAATGCACACCCCCTGAAGCCGTCACACGCGCCTACGAGTACGTTCGGTTTTCCGAAGCGCCTCGGACTTTTCCGAAAAGCGCCGTCACACTTTACGCTACGATTGGCCACAACAAAAGGGTTCTTTTCTATGCAGACGACATACAGTGTTGCCTGTCAGCGGTGATCGGAAGTCGAACGCGAGCGGAAAGTGCTTCTGCTGTGATGTTCCTGCAAAGATAAAGAGAGAAAACCGGAACCGGAAGCAATCACTGCCAATGGAAACGACTGGGTCGATATTCGCCCGTCCGTTCATTTGTTTGCGGTACTGATGTCAATGTCAGTGCAACTCCCAGGCTTAGGGGAAGAGCCCGTGCTGATGAATGGTTGGTTGTCAGGTGTTTTGCCTCTAAAGTTCGCCTTTCTCTTCTCCTTAATACACCAGGGTGAGTGATGCGTGTTTCAGCGTAATGTGTAATTCACCAGCCACGGCAATGTTATACATCTTTGCTCGCTTTCGTTGTTTTCCGCGAAGGGGAAGTATAAAAATTCGAAACCGAAAGTGCGAACTGTGCAGTTTTTCGTCGACGTTTTTTGTAGACACTTAACATACGCCCAATATTCTGTGTACAGTCAAACTCCTTTATAGCGAACACCTTTTTAACGAAAACACTACTACAGCAAATTTTTTTGCGGTCCCGCTGGAGCCCTATAGGCCCAATAATGGACATTCTTTTTTAACGAAAATACCTTTACTGCGAATTTTTTTGGCTGTCCCCTTAGTTTCGTTGTAAAGGAGTTTGACTGTACATACAAAAGGAGCAGCGGTGCGACTTACGACATAGAACGGAGAAAATGAAAGGCATTTCTGAAGCATAGACTTGCTGACCTGCTGTTCCGTCAACGTCATTTCTAGCCATAGCGAGAAAGAAGATGGCGTCACACGCAGGCGTAGGATTCCTACACTCTAAAAACAGAACTTCACCGCATAGCACGCTGTGCGCCAACCATTGCCAAGAATGATAACGATAACCATATCATTTATTTATTTATTTAACGTATTCTAAATAAATAAATAAATAAATGATATGGTTATCGCTTCTCATTCGAAGAGAGAGGTGGGCGTACGCCTTTCTGTGGCAATTTTCATATATCCCAATTGCCACAAAAAAAGGCGTACGCCCACCTCTCTTTTCGAATCAGCGAAGCGATAACCATATCATTTATTTATTTATTTAGAATACGTTAAATAAATAAATAAATGATATGGTTATCGTTATCATTATTGGCAATGGTTGGCGCACAGCATGCTATGCGGTGAAGTTCTGTTTTTAGAGTGTACACTTCGATTAAAAATGAACTTCACCTCATCGCACGCTCCAAGCCAACCATCATCTCGAATGATATCGTCATCTGCCCTGATTTGTTGAAAACGGGAGGCGTACGCCTTTGTTGTGACAATTATGAACAGCGTAAGTGTCACAAAAAGGCGTATACGCCTCCTGTTTTCAACAAATCGTGTCAGATAACGATATCATTCGAGATGATTTGTTGAAAACGGGAGGCGTACGCCTTTGTTGTGACAATTATGAACAGCATAAGTGTCACAAAAAGGCGTATACGCCTCCTGTTTTCAACAAATCAGTGCAGATAATGATATCATTCGAGATAATGGTTGGCTAGGAGCGTGCTATGCGGTGAAGTTCATTTTTAAGAGTGTATAATGAACACAAGACTGCTCCGTGCGCACTCAATAGCGGCGTCACAGAAGATTTTTATATGACATTCTAAATCGTCTTATTAAAAATTTGAAACATTGATATAGTGATCACTAATCAGCACCCTTCTTTTTTATCTTTTTTGGCAACATAGGTTGGTTTTAAGTAAAAAAAATAATATGGAGATTTTATAGGTAACACTACCGATCAAGCCGAGATTTTACTGATCCAAGCCTTCATAACGATGTTAACGTCCTCCTGAGCGCAACACCGTACCTGGGCAACCTCTACCGTGCAAGCACTCTCACCGCGCAACACACACACACATTTGCGACACTTTACCACACGGGGGACAATTACCGACCACACAGAGTCAGTCTGAATAACGTTTGCGTAGCGTCATTCTACTCTGATTGGCTTAATTACCAGGCTCTATGAAAGGGGAAACAAACAAAAAAAAAACACAGAAATAAATGAACAAAGATCCGCAATGACGCCAGTATAAAGGGAAGCAGCAGCTATATACGGAGCAGTAGCCTCGCTTTATTCGATTACACCAGCTCCTGCAATTGTAGGAGACCGTACTCCGTTCATTACCCATACCAGTAGTAATCGAATTGGACCCCCCAAAGAGGTTAGGACGACCAATTCTCTCTTTCTCTCTAGGTTGACCTCTTCATCATGTTTTTGTTGGCTCACTATATAGGAAGGTTTCCCCTTCCCCCTCTCTCTTTCTCTCTCTCTCTATGTTTGTTCTATACCGGAGTTCGACGTAAGAACGGCGCAAAATATAGTCGGCCAACCCTGAGACAGAGTTAAGTAATCCGGCCGCTGAAATTATACTTCAGCGCCACTAGGTGCTGTTTATGAGGCTCCCATAATCGCCACAGGGGTGGCATTCAATATATTGCTCCGTAGACGAAAAGCGTGCTGGGCGAAACGCAATGCATCCTGAGCAGGCCCTGGTCGCGCGTCACGGCAAACGTCAAGGCACACGTGACCTTAAAGATGGCAGCGCCCGTCACCGGCGGCCAGACTTGTACGTATCTTGAGTACGTACTCAAAATACAGTATTTTAAATACTTTTTCCGGTATTTTGGTACTCTACTCAATACTTTTTGCGACAAGTATTTTTAATGTATTTTAAATACTTTTTTCGGTATTTGCTACTCAGTACTCAAAATACTTTCCTTCCTCGTCAAGCCATATCCAGCACGCTTCCCGCCGTGCCGAGAGTTTCAGCTCACTGGAATTTAATCCCCTTTTTCTTCTTTTTCTTTTTTTCGGGAATTCGCGAATCTGTCATTTATCCTCTTGTACAATAGGCTGGTCCCAAGCCTGGCCTTGCTTGTCAATAGCCAACTTCGTCCGAAAACCGTTCGTATTCATATTGCCAGGTGAATCACCAGGGGATTAGGTACAAGGTAATCCCGGCATTTATTTCCTTGGTCATCAAAGCAATAAACACGTGCCAGAGGTTGAAAGGCCCGAACCCACATACAGGAGGGATTACGAAGTTTTGGGTCAGAACATATCAACAACGTTTATTTGGGTTCACCAAAGTTCACCAAGCATTACTTGACACCAAGACGTTGCAAATGAAAGATATGCATGGCTGATGAAATTTATTCCTTTCATTTGTAAGGCCACGTTCAGAATACGCGTTTCACTTACTGCTAATACTAAAGTACTTTAAATAGTATCTTAAATACTTCTTAGAGTATTTAGTACTCTACTCAAATTACTTTCAGTTTTGAGTATTTTGCACTCTATTTTAAGCACTTTTTCCGTAGAGTATTTAGTATCTTATTTTAAATACTTTTGCGCAGTATTTTGTACAAGTCTGCCGGCGGCTAAGCCGTTTGTAAACAATGCGGTTGTTGTGTCTGCGCAACGTTTTGGATGTCTTTCGATCACGGTAATTATTTTTATCCGATAATCTCTCGCAGTAAAACGCGCAGTTTTGCACATAAGGCCTCGTACTGTTGACGACTTCCAAAGATGTGATGACGACGGCGCTTTAAGACCCACTGAGCCGATGCGATGTATAGTTAAACTAAGGAGAAATGGGCTACCATGTTGCGGAAGAATCACCGCATAGTTTACGCTGGCAAGAATGCATTCATCTCTTGGCTTTATGACGATGGAAACATGTCGGTAAGCGGCAAAACGACATGTAAACAAAGTCACATGACCTCAAAATGACGTTTTATACGTGCGACCAGGACAAGATGACAGTTTTGCCAAAAGCACTTTTGCTTGAGGGTACTTACAAAGATGGCGCGTTTGTGTCACCCCTGTGTCTAATCGCACTGTACCTATATCGGTACATTATTTATCGCGAACTGTTGCTGCTTCCTGTTGCAGCCAATGGCAAAAAAAGTGTAGGGCAGGGCTTAATCGTGCCATTCATAGGCTGGGCACGACTATAGTGACGTCACAAACTTTTCGCGAACCCGAGGTTTGTTGTCAAAGTTTCAGGGCAGATCCGCCAGGGTTCTCAAACACGACATTTCTAATCAAAAGTTAGATATACTGTTATTGATATAGCTTATGTAACCATTCGGTCGCTTTTATAACCGTATGACGTTTGTTTGTGCGTCGTTGACGATACACCACGAGAGCTCGCTAGGTGGTGCCCATAACAGACCTGTATATTCTTCCATATTTGTCATCTGGCTAGCAAAAGCTCAAATAAACACACTTTGGCATACTAAACAGACTTACAGCGTCACATTACAGGTACAACACCAATACATGGCAGCGTTTCGTGTCCTAAACCATGTACCCCCAAATTCGAGAAACAGATAGACGCGCATGCGCAGTGCAGACGGCAGTCGCGCGTTTTCGTAACAGTGCAGTCTACATACACAAGTACGCAGAACACATAATGGCATACCCTGCATGTTTTAATGCTTCGTGATAACGATAATTTATTTTTATGAGTAATACTGGCGGTCGCTTGGTAGGGTTTATTGCCGAGCGATCTGCCTGCCGATATGGCGGCATGATGCCCGTGGGATCTGGCGTCTTGGATCAGCTTCGTAACGAACTGTGCCAACATATGCCTCACGGCGTCCGACGAGAACTTGCGGATACTGGAGGTACTAATGATTAATGAACATAGTATGTGGTAAGGAGTGACGCTAATGATTCAGTTACTTTATATTAAAGAGCGATGGTAATGCATGATTAATGACAACTTATATTAAGGAGCGATGGTAATGCATGATTAATGATAATTTATATTAATGAGGGATACTTGTAAGTTCGTTTTTTCTTTATGTGGGCGGTACACGTTAATACACCAGCTCGCTTGCATTTTAACGAGTTTTTTTTTTAACCAGTGTCAGCACCGTGGGCCGTACACACGTGAACGGATAGATAACTATACAGGACAGGCAGTGTACGTCTTGGTCCGACTTCAGTGGCTTATGCCGACGCGTGCTTAAAATGTATGCCGGAAAACCCAGAAAAAAAAAACACCTGGCACAGACTCTCTTCTTCTTTCTGTACTCTCTTCACGTCCGTACAGTCTACATGGTCCGCAGCACGAACAAATCAAAAGTTTTTTTTTTTTTTTTTTTTGCACATCCGCCTGAGGTGATCTGTAATTACAAAGTCAGGTGCGCGACGGAATATAAGTAATTTCAATTAATTAAGAAGTCGAGAAAACACAGTTCGTAGAACGTTTTTTTTTCTTTTTTTTAAAGTATATCTGTATGTCCCAGTCCGCATTTTCAGCCTTCTCGTATGGTTCACGAGTTGGGGACGCATTACGTACCACTTCTGGGAAGCCACTTCGTCAACAAGATCCCGAAATAGGGAGAAAAAGGCACGACTGAAATAGAACCTCTCACACTGCAAAAAAAAAAAGAAAGAAACAAGAGGAGAAAAAAGAAAAAAAAGGAAAGAGATAAAAAAATAAATATAATGCAAACGGACGTTTCCGAGAAAGGTCACTTTAGCTTCTTTCCCAGAAGCGGCAGTGTCATCGCCACTATACATTTCGAACGCTGCACCCACGTGGCGTTCCCGGATGAAAGAAAGCGAACTGTTGGAACGTAGCTACGTCACTTCCGCCGTTCATGACGTCAGAACTGACGTGCGCCGTGCCCTTATAAAACGTGACGCGAAGGGCATTCCACCAGAACACAAAAGATCGATCGAGGGATGGGGAGCCTTTTTCCCTGATGAGGAACGCGCTTCAAACAAAGCTCCCAAGAAAGGTTGCTGAGTTTGTCTTTTCGACGTCCGCCAGATTTAGCGAGGGTTTTCATTAGCGAAGTATGGGTGGGGGGGGGGAAGGGGGAAAGAGGGGATCTGCGCTAAAGGAAGGGACCGCACGCTCCGATTCATCTCGCTCAGATTAGAAAATAAAAATGGGCGTTAGGGCATAACGTTAACGTGCTGATGCGCTGGAGCGCGTAAGCCAGAAAAGCGGTGCCTGAGACCGAGTCGGAGCCAAAGTCAAGTGCAAGCAATTTTTTACGTTCGTGGATGCTTAGAGCAGGCCAGCCGTTGTAATGTTGCGAGAAGAACAGGTTGTCTCGTTATTAAAAATTCGTTTTTTTTTTTTGGACCTGAACGCGTAGATTCATGCGACACGTACATTGGGTACTTCGCACAAAGTTGCCTTTGTGCGCACAAAAAGCCTTGCCTTTTCCAGAACACGCAAGGAAATTAAACATACAATAAATAAGTAAAAGCAAACGGAAATAGATGAGACGAAAAACAAACGTGTTAGATCAATCCGATTAGAATTAGATTACGATGCACGAGTGCCGGCAATCGCGCATCGACTCCCGAAAGTGATACGCCGGTTCCGTATAAGCGCCGCGAGCCAACTGTAGCTATAAGTGGCGCGTAGCGACGTGGACAGGACAGGATATATAGGATAGAGAGAGACACGGAGGTTAGTACGCATCCTGTGCCGACGTCAGTCTACAAAGTCTGTCGGAGAACAGGAAAAACTCCAGACAGTACAGCTGGTGGTAGACGTCGAAACCACTAACTACCGGTTTCCAGCAGAACCTCAGAGCTAACTACCACGATCTAGGTATCTACTAGGTCGTGCTAGCTACCAACGAGAGAGTGCCACTCGGGTAGCCAGTTCGACTTTGTCGTGACTCACATCCCATTTTTCTTTTCTTTTCTTTTTTCTTCTTTATCGCATCACCATTACCACTCGGCAGTGCCGTCGGGTAATTTTCCGGACTTTTCCGGGTTAAACCCGATTCCGCCCGGTTATTCCCCTCCCCTCCCCCGAACTGACCTCCGACCAATTTGGGTTAGACCCGATTTCTCCCCGAATTCCAGTCACTATGAAATCCTCAAGTAACGTTTCCACTGAAGAAGAACAAAGGTCGCCACGTGTTAACACATGTAAGAATGGGTCACTTACGTTCCCAGCGATACACCCATGTATATGTCAACACTGTCTCTGCCTTCGGGGATTATACTGCTGGAAGGTCACGATCCCGCAAAAAAAAAAAGAAAAAAAAAAGAAAAGAAAGAGAGATCAGGAAAGAACTTAATAGACAAGAGGGAGAAACAAAAACACCCGATAACACCCGAAGGCACAATTATCGCCCGATTTCTCCCCGAATTGCAGATTTAAAAATGCTCCCGATTTTTTTACCCCCCGAATCTGAGAAAGGCATATAACCCCAAAAAAGTCACTCCCTAGCTATAGTATATAGCCCACATGTTATGCAGTTATGAAGAAAGTCTGTTCATTTCTCCCTAGTTTTCTTTTAAATAATCAATCAATCAATCAATCAATCAAAGTCTGTTCATTTGGTATACAGAAAGGGAGAGTCTACAGAGAGTACATAGGGTATACAGGAAGTACACTGGATATCTACAGAAAGGCAGCTAGCTTATTTTTGTAAGGGATATGTACATCTATAGGGAGGTTAAATGTCTTTCTCAGATTCGGGGGGAATCGGGCGCTATTATTAAATATGTAGTAACTCGGTGAGAAATCGGGCTATAATGTGCCTTCGGGTGTTTTTCTGTCTTCCCTTGTCCACCAATTTCGTTCCGAATACGTTCTTTTTCTTCTTCTTCTTCTTCTTCTTTTGGGTGATCTACCAGCGCTAATCCCCGAAGACGTAGACATCGCACCTTATAACATCGCACCACCACCACCACCACCACCAAGACGTAGACATTGCTGACACACATGGGTATATTTCTGGGAACGTCAGAGACCCATTCTTACATTACAACCCATTGTTACACATGGCGACCTTCGTTCGTCGTGGAAATGCCGCTAGAGGATTTCACACTGAATGGAAATCGAGGAGAAATCGCGTTTAACCGGAAGTGATCGGAGTGGATAATTTCGGGGTGGAATAACCGGGCGGAATCGGGTTTAACCCTAAAGAGTCACTCCCTAGATATATTCCTTACAAAAGAGAGAGAGAGAGAAAGAGAGAGAGAAACACAACCTCTCGCTTGACCCACCAAATTTGTCGGAAGTGCAGCCTAAGCACATCAAACAGATACCTGCCATCGCTAATGCCGATTTGATCCCTTTCTCTATTATAGCGTTCAGCGAAACGAAGGAAAGATGTTCGAAGTAAAGCAGACTCCTCTTTCGGAACCAGATCAGGAAAAGGATAATAAATCACGAATCCCCCCCCCCCCTAATGGACGACGGACTCGCTAGGGACAAGAAAAAAAAAAAAAAAAAGCCCCCGAGGAGCAGACGCTAAAAATCGCTCCCGATTCTCCTTCTAACGAAGGCAAGGATTCGTCTGCTACTGACCCCGCCCAGTGCTGCCAGACTTTTCTCCTTTCCGACCAGGAAAGAGAGTGTACGGTTTCTTACAGGCGAAGATATAACTCTCTAGGTGTGTGTGTGTGTGTGTGAAGGTGGGGGAGGGGGGTAGAATGTGTGTGTGCGTGACTAGAATGATTGCGCTGCATATGAGATTTCGCGTTATAAGAGGAAGCTTCGTTATATGCGGACGGGGCGGGTATTAGGGCAAAGAAAGCCTGAGAGAAAGAAGCGATGTTACGTAGGGCGACAGATAATCCCCCCGCGCGAATAATTTAGTACCACACACGCAATTAAAGCTCGGCTCTTGGTCGACACACCTTTTCATAAATGAGAGAAAGGGAGAAAAACGGATGAGCAGCACATCGAAGGAAACAGAAAAAAAAAAGGGGGGAAACAAAATCAACGTTACGTAAAGGCTGATCCATCAGGCAAGTGCAAATCCGTAGCGTAATTAGGATTATCATACCCTAATCCGGAGAATGCGTTCCAGAAAGAACTTTTTTTAAATAATTGGTTCCCTTGTCGGTCGCTATGGCTGAGGTTAATTTTCCCCGAACATGTCCTGTCAAAACTCCGATCGCTATTTAGGGTGCCGACAGCATTTCATAAGGAGTATTTTCTCAACATTGTTATACTTTATTAATATAACATATAATTCGCGAAGTTTACTATATGAGAAGTACTCGAAGAAAACGATACGATAAAGAAAATAGCAAAAGGAGTTAAATACAAACAAACAGTAAAAATAAAAGAAACAAAATAGCCCAATCTCTAAATTCAACAGTGTCATCCCCATCATCTTCAAGCAGCACGGTCAATGGAATTATGTCTTCGGTTATCGTGAATTGTTTTTTTTTTTTTTGTAGTTTTTTTCCCAAGTGATGTATTTTCTTTTCATCACCCACGTAAGCCAAGTATACTCTGCGTAGTTTTTAAATGACTTACACTTCTCTTTCCGTACCTGAGGTCCAGTCTTTTGAAGGACAAGTCAAGCACGGACACCACCGCATCGTGGCACTCACGGTAATCCTTCCACACTATACGAGAACATCATCCGGGTCGCATTTCGCAAACCACATAACACACTATATCCATGACGGACCGAAATATAGCCGGTGCACTAGAGATTATATACGGTAACTGTGTACTCATACCGGGAGTGGCGTACTGGCGCATTTAACAGACGACACTTAGCAGACGACGGCGCAGCGTCATTTCCTGTCGTCTGCTACGGAATGCCTTGTGACTGTGGCGCAGGATATTCCCCGTGGTTAGCAGTGTACGTGAAGACACGACGCTGAGCGCTCGCGCGACAGCAGAAAGCTATGACGTTTTTCGCATCTTCCGCTTCTGGGGAAATGTCGCTCGTGTGAATACAGGGTTACTCATACGATTACAGAGCCCATGAGGTGTAGTAATCGTTAGCGAGTCTTGGGCGTCCTTGTGCGACTCACAAGCTGCAGCAGGTAGATGACTGACAAGTCTTGAGACTGCGAACACTTTCCCACCGGACAGTGTAGCAAACGTAGCGGGTATAGTGATCCGTTTTCACGCATGGATTCACAGTTGCCTCGTAGACTCCGAGGGGGCTGAACATTGTTGTTCTCCTTCGACGCAGCTGCAATCGGCGCAACGCCCATCGCTCCTTGTCACAAGAACAATTACTCCACATTCATTGAGGGGAACTCAACTCCGATTCAACAGCTTTCCCTAAGGGCACGCGGCATCTAGGCTTGCAGCAAGAATAGAAGTACCGGAGGACTATCTTCTTTGAGGAAGTTTTTGGTATGATGTCTTTATTTCTTTTGTTTTCGGTTCTTTCGTTGGGATCAAAGTGAAAAAAAAAAAATCCGGAACGAATTTTATTTACGGTATCAACTCGTTGGGCACTGTTAGTTTCGTTTTCGTTTCCGCTTAGTTTTAGTCCATTGTTCGGTAACGTCTTCGCGTACGTATAAGGGATAGCGTTGGTGGTTTCTGCGCACGCGCAATACATAAAGACGCCTTCGCGCAGTGCGCAGAGTTACCACGCTATTCCTTACGTACGCAAAAGCGATAGCCGTATACAATGAACTAAAACTCACTAATAACTAGAGTTCCGCGTTTTCGATTTTTATTTTTTGGCGTATTGTGCCTATGTTTTTCGATGTTGATTGATTTTCTCGAAATCGGCGTTTTTTCCTATATGTTTATCCCCAACAATTATCTGCGAATAGAAATCACAATGTAATTACCGCACCCAGCTCATTCAACATGTCGTCATTCGCTGCGGCGGCGTTTTACGGCTAACGAAAAAGTATATACACGGACATTTTTCGCAACCATCGTATTTCTGTATGGCTTTCTGATCTGCATCAACAACTTGATGGGCACATGCAGCAGTTTATCTCTGTCATCGTTCCCGTAATGTCCCTGTATTCGGTGTTTTTCGATTAAAACCGAATTAGGAAATATTTGCCCGGCGTATGTTTTTTCGGTGTTTTTCGATTAAAACCGAAAATGCGGAACGCCCCCTACCGCCTACTAATAACAAACACAGTGCAAAGCCGCGTTCGTCACTTTCGATTAGCACTTATATGTTGTTGTTTTTTTTCTGTTGTTCTTTTGTTGTTGTTGTTGTTGTTGTTTTGTTGTTCTTTTGTTGTTGTTGTTGTTGTTGTTTTTGTGTGTGTGTGTGTGTGTGTGTGTGTGCATCTGCTCTACGAGTGTCGCGAACATTCGCAAAGTCCGTAGATAACACTTTCCAGACGAGCGTCGACACAGTTCTCCCTGAAGTTATAGGACGCATGTTAATAAGATCATACAGGATAGATATATAAGTGCTGGTGGATAAATTCCGTACTCGAAGAAGTCTGATCCTGGGCACTATAGGGAAGAAGACACAGACACGCGGGGAGCTCCCTGTCGTTCGTCTGCGGGAGAATGCTCGGAGACATTTTATCGTACCACGCGAATCGTCGAGCTGGCGCGAGGCGAGCTGTTTGGAAGTACTGTAAAGTCTCGCACGGCTTTGCTAAGGCCTAAAGATTGCATCTGCAGTCTTAGCGGGAATCTGCGTCGTGCGACTAAACTGGTCCAAAACTCGCCCCGCTTTCGAAATGTAATAATAATAATAATAATAATAATAATAATTGGGTGTTTACGTCGCGAGACAACTGAGATCCTTTCGAAATGTGACTGCTAAACTTCGCAGCAGTGTCGCGGGGGAACAGCCGACGAAGTGCGTGCGCACTTCGAAGTGCACATCTTCAGGATTACCGATCCAGGGTTCTACACTCTAAGAAAAAAAGGAGTACTTTTACTCCTTTTGGGGAGTAATTCCATTGCCACAAAAAATAGTCCCTTTCGGGAGTAAATGCATGGGAGTAAATGAATGTCACAGAGTGAAGACCGCATTTCACGCGCTGTTGTAAGAGTCACAGGTACATAATTGGTGCGCATGCATGAAAATACTTTGAAGCAAACCGTCAACCGTGATGTATCGAGTGATATAAAATCTTGCGCCATACTAGGGCACAATTTGCGAAGAAAGATGCTCTCACTGTTTCTTACTCTGTGTGGCTGAAAAATTGCTACTTGCACTGAGTTATACAGCCTTATGTCGTTCAAATTGACCAAGGGCACATATTTACGTAGACTGTTGCATTCAGGAGACCATTCACGAAGTTTAGTGACAATTTGCAGTCCTGGGGAGTAAATGTCGGGACTAAATGTTGGGTTAGGGGACTAAAATGGGGAGTAATTGCACACTAGGGGAGTAGAAGCTGCAATTACTCCCCGTTTTACTCCTTTTTTTCTTAGAGTGTACTAATTGAGCTAAGCTAACACTTCTTTCTTTCTTTTTTTTCTTTTCAATAACGTTTTATTTCACACTGTTACAGTTCAAGACGTAGGTGTCATTTACAATGCAAGATGCTGTACGTGATTAAGAGGATTAAGAATTACAAAATAATGTACATGCAGTGATGAATTATGCACAAAAGAGTGGGTGTGATTTGTGGACCATGATGAGCTAACACAACTCCCCAGCAACTTACAAGGGTGCGTCCCCATCTGAAGGGACAAACCAACCTCTCTCTCTCATTCATCCCACTTTCCCTCTTACATGTTTTCTCACTCACACACACACATTCATACGACGGGATCGACGCGAGCGGCATGTATTGAACATGATAGCAATTGATGTTCTGAGGCTGGAACACATAGAAAGGACAAATACATAAAAGGCCTCGAGTGCCTATAAGACATTAATCAATCGACATTAATCGACATTAATCCACATTAATCGACATTCTTTCAATCATCAATCATCATCATTAATGATGAAAAAAGGAAGCCACTGAGAAGGTTAGCCAGCTGTAGGACTGGAACCCAGATCTTCTGGATTATTAATTTCTTAGGCACTTGAGGCTTTGTATGTATTTGTCCTGTATGTATGTTGTTCCAGCCTCAGAACATCAATTGCTATCATGTGCAAAAAGTGAAGTTTTTTGTTTTTCTTTTTTTGTTTTTTCTCCCTGGCGTTCCAAATTTCCACAAATTTTACATAACTTGCAATTCTCTGTGTGAGCGGCTGCGGTGCACGACACCGCGACTGCAGCCGCAGTAACATGAACCCGACAGAAACGGGTCGAGTTGGTTTATCGCAGCGAATCCTCTCCCATGAGGCCGTGTCAACCAATCTTCTAGGGAGGATTGATGTGAGAAACTCGGCTCGTTTCTCTCGCGTTCATGTAAGCGCGGCCTAACGTCGTGAAACACGGTTAGGAAGGCATTGAGCAGGACCTTCTTTAATCTATACAGTCAAACTCCTTTATAGCGAACACCTTTTTAACGAAAATACCACTACAGCAAATTTTTTTGCCGTCCCGCTGGAGCCCTATAGGTCCAATAATGGACATCCTTTTTAACGAAAATACCTTTACTGCGAATTTTTTTTGCTGTCCCCTGAGTTTCGTTGTAAAGGAGTTTGACTGTATATGGATGACGTTTCCCCTGCATATAACAGTATAAAGCCGTCACAGCCCTGTACAGTGATGGCCAGCAGTTTAACTACTAGTTAAACTTTCTGATTTTAGTTAAAAGGAAGTTATCAACTACTTGCAGAAATGTAGTGGCAACTACTAGTTAAGCTACTATTTCGAGCAGTCAACTACAGTAGTTACGTTACTGCAGGCGCCAACTACTTCCGATTTTGCCGCAAGCTTTACGGCACGATTGTGCTTACGGCCTTTTACCTTGAGCTACTTGTTTGACGAGAACGGAGGTGCAGAGCAATTGGGCCGTGCATGTGTACTAAGTCTTCACTTTTATCGCTGCTTGTGATTCATATTTAGGTCTCCAGGAACACTATAGAATGGGATTGGTGTTGATGGACAACGTTAAGTAGTTATAGATGTAGTTGAAATACGTTGAAGTAGTTACAGAAGTAGTTTTAACTAGCTCCCCTGAAAAGTAGTTGAACTACTAGTTAATCTACTCCATCGCGAAGTAGTTAGTAGTTAGAGCTAAACTTCTGTAGAAGTAGTTAGTGGCCATGACTGGTAATGGGGCATCTCTTTCTCTCTCTCACACACACACACAACCTCAAAACGCCTCTCTTTGACCATGGGTTGTTTGCACACTTCCTGTCAAAATGACGTAAGGGAAGTTGCAATGTCACGTGGATTTACACTTCCGGTTCGAATTTCTGCTGGAGTCGTATAGCGTCAGCGTGTTTTCGACGTAAAAATAAGGGAATGTTCGACGCCTAACGGCACTAATTCTGCGGAAAAAGGACATAAAATGTATGTACCCTTGGTATGTAATTGTAAATTGTATTGTAAATGTACCCTTGGATCCTGCGCCTTTGGGAAACTGTTATCGGCGTAAACGAAAATTGAACTAAGGGGTGTAGGCACTTGTCACCAAATGCCGTGCTGTGCACTTATCATGTTGAATTGTGCGCGGCTGTGATAACGTTATCAACTCCCCCCATAATGTGAAAAGAATATCACTGAAGTCAGAGCCTCGTCCCAGACTAAACGGAAACGGCTTGTGTAGTGCAAGCATTTTGTGTATTCAGTTTGTGCTACATTATATTGGAATTGTACTGAAATTGTATCGAACTTATACTCCACAAGTTTACTTGGTCATATTAAAAGTCCTCAAGAGGAAACGACTACATCAGTATTATCCTCAGAGTTGCAGAACATTGCTGCGTAAAATACTGCCTGTACATTTTGTTGCGCCATATCTGAAACGTTGGTTGTTATCTTTGTTATCTGAAGCGTCAGTTTGATCGCGTTGTTACTGAACATTTCGCACAGAAAACGATCGCGATTTCAAAACGCCGCGCCAAACGAAACAGAAACGTTCACGATACGTGTCACGAAATCTTATCTTCGTCATAAGAAAACTACGTGGGAAGTATTCGTTAAAGTAACCCTACTTCTCTGGGGGTACCAGGCGTTCCCATGCGAACTCATCTCGGTTGTCGTTTATATCAGAGTTTATAAAAAATTACGGACCGGAAGTTCGAAGACCCAGCATGCCTAGCGGCGCGTCTCCAATTGAAACGACCGCCCATTGAGACGACGAACTGACATCCTTAATCAAAATACGCCATTCAGTAAATCTCGCACATAAATCAGTGACGTCATCCATCTCGTATGGAAAGTGACTGCTCGCAAGACCAACTTTTATCGCGTGTCATAAAAGTACCTGCGCTTTTATTCAGCGAGCATAAACTGGAGCCGTGAAAAAGGGAGCCGGACCGAAAGATCTTTATGGCCCATTCCCTTTCGAATGACTCCGAACGTAGACCGGTTATGAATCGGAACGACGTTTTTGTCGACTCTCTTTTTTTTTTTTTTTTTTACTTTTTACTCGCACGTAAAGACACCCTTATCGACGTCGAATTTCGGGGGAAGTAATATTTCGCCCCAAGCATGCAATCGAGTACTGTCGCGTACAATGTGAATGGATGGAGAGAGAGAGAAAATTATGATGTCATCACCGCTATACAATAGTTGTAGTATTTGTTCTTTGTGTGCGCGTACGTGAGAGTCACAAGGATAGAATGGAGACGTCGGAATGATATTCTTAACAAGGTGCACGGCTATATTTTTTATTTTTTATATATTTATATATATTTTTTTTTTTCGGGATTCGTGAATCGGAATCCAACAACCGCGTTTCGACGTTTTTTTTTAAAAATTGGCACCCCCGCAATCCACCGAAAGCCTGATTGGCCTAAAAAGTTTCCGATTACACCCTCCCATCGAAACTAATCTCAGAAGGACTCTTCAGCACATCCGGTGTCATAGCTGATAAAAAAACGCGGTAGGCTAGACCCCGAGCGAGCGAGAATTCTCCTGTTTTTGAACAAAAATATGCAGTTGAAACTTTTAGCTGCATTTTCTTGTCTGTTTGTTTACACTGCTCTGGACTGAAAGCGTTCAGGCAGGAACTGCTACATTACAAGTTTGAAAAACTAACATTCTTTTGCTTTTGAGTGTTTCTTAGTTTTATGGGACGAACCGAAATTCGAGAGTTTACGTATTTCCTGTATAGTCGATGAACAACACGATCAATGAATTGCATTTAAGAAGAAATATTTTGGGTGCGTTTTCTCCTGAAAGCGAACTATTATTTAATTTGTTTTTCATCAAATTCAAAAGTGTTTTTTCTCCTGGTTTTCTAAACCATTTTTTAAGAAAGGATTCGAAAGATTCGTGGATTCGCAGAAGCTTCCTTGTAATAAAAGAGGTACAGCAACGGATCAAAAGTTGCTGAGACGATCATTATCTCTGTAACGGAGGATTTAGCAGTCACGTAAGTATCTGCTACTGCACCCTGGTGGACGTCAAAATGTTGCGTTCTCCCAAAATGAAGACGACCGGGGTCTGTTTCAAGATTTATATAAGACGTAGTCATCAAGTTTCGTCTCGGAATGGGTCACTTCACCGTTTCGCCGAAGACGAAACTGTTACTGGGTTACTGAGTTACCGAGCGTGACGTCAAGGCGCTGTAAGTTATAATTTATTTATTTATTTATACTTCTAGCGTCATAGACTATATATATACCTTCCGACGCCACTCGCTCAAACGTCGCCCACCTACGCATTGCTGATGAAGGCCCAATAAGGCCGAAACAGCTGTCCAATGCTGGTGTGGCGACGTTTGGGACTTATAAACATATGTTCAACGTGCAGCCAAAGAGCGTATGCTATTTTTCTTCATTTAAACTTATACTATACATATATACTATATATATACTATATATATATATATATATAGCCAGTCCCGAAGAAGGCGGAGCTTCCGCCGAAACGTAGACTTCCCCAGACCCTTAGTTTAAATGCCAGCTTAATAAATAACTTTCCCCTACTCCCTACTTCAGTCTCTGGTGTCTTTTCTCCCCTATCTATATTCAACATCCTGGTCGTTCGAACCTAAATTTTGTAGCGTATATACTACTATATATATACTATATATATATATATATATATATATATATATATATATACTATATATATACTATATATAGACTATATATAAACTTGAATCGTAATTAGTTGGCAACGAATTTGAACTAGTATTTTTGCACGGCGAATTTGAGCACTTTAAGAAAGCATCAGGCAACGTTGCTACAGCATTGGTTTGGGTCAGGATTACGCCCTTACAATAAAAATGATTACGCTGTACACTCTTTAAAAAAAGGGTGTATTGTATAACTCCTTTTTGACGAATACACACTTGCCAAGTATATCACTCCCTTAGGAGTGTGCAATTACCCTCCATTACCTTCGGTAAGGAGTCTCCTTTAAGGGGTGAATTGACTCCGTAACGATCGAGTGTATTGGAGAGTAATTGTAAACTCCGTATGGAATGATATATATGTATCCCCATTTTTTTCTTTCTTTCAATCAATCAATCAATCATGATATATATGTGGCAAGGGTGTACTCCCCAAAAAGGAGTTACAACACACCCTTTTTTTAGGAATGTAGTCCTGAAAAAGCATCTCGCTTGCAGCACGAACTAACACTGCTCTAGTCCAATTTTTAGCACGTGAAGCTTTCTTTTTTTCTTTTTTTTTTCAGTCAAAAGCTCGCCAATACGCTGCTAGTGAGCACGGAAAAAGTAAATGTGTATACTAAAGCATCGTTATAACGAAGCCAACGGAGCCGGCGAACATTCGATATAAGTGGGCGTTCGATAAAAGAGGTAGTGCGGCAAAAACAGTGACGTTAATCTTCGAAACGCCGTAGGGGGCCTTTAAAAAGGCACTTGAGCAATCAAACAAACATTTTGTTGTGAACACCCCTACAGCGTTCTAAGGTACATACAGGCTGAGAGTGAAATAAAAAATAAATAAACTGCGTACGGGGCTTCTAGCGGTTCATTCTTCGCAAAAAAAAAAAAAAAGCGCAGTCCCCTGGCAGGACACTTGGAATAACCGGATTCGAAACACATGCATTTAGATCAATGGAGATTTCGAATAAAGCGATAGTTCGAAAAAGCGACTGCGTATAGAGAGAGGCTTAGTTATTATTTAGGATCATTACTTGCCCACCGGCGTTATGGTTGCTGAAGTCTTTATGACCGTATTGGAACCGCCAGTTCGGTCTAAAAGAACACCTCGACGAATGGAACCGCAAGCGTTGGAAGCTCGAGCTTTCCTTTCTGTGTTTTTGTAACGCGGTATCGAGTACAGCGATACGACCAAGATCAACATTGGTTCTTTCTTCCTTAGGGAGGAAAGGATCTGGCTCTGTATCGGCATCGTGTCACGCACTGTTTATCTTATCGTGGAATGTTAACAAATTTACATCTATCGTACTTTCGATCGATGCGTGTGTTGAGGGAAGATGAAAGTACGTTGTTAAGTGAAACGAAAATGCCACCGCCTGTTGTCTGCCCCAATTTCAGAATTTTAGATTAATTAAGATTAAATAATTAAATTTAATTTGATTAATACTTAATGAATTTAAGAAATTTAGAATTTTAGAATTAATTTTAATAAGAGCAAACCTGAGTGCGTAGTATACTTTGCAATCTCCGTACTGAATGCTATCAGCGTATTTTAATGCATAGTCTAGAAACGATGTCAGTGATTTCGCCGTACACAAAGAATCTTTTACGTAACAGACGTGGCGGCGAAACCACCCTTAATGCAATTACGCCACTTTTTTTATATATAAACCGTGCTAGCGCCGCGAAGCAACCGTGGCTATATCAGCGGCCTACAGACGTGGACACAGGGGGAAAGCACAGCGGGAAGATACATGGGGTTCGGTGTGCGTCCTGGGCCGACTTCAGGGTGTATACTGTGCCAACATTATAGTGTGGAAAGTTTGCCGTAAAATCCAGGCAAAAACTTCAGGCAGGACAGCCGGTGATAGAATTTATTTATTTATTTATTGTTGATACTTTAAAATCCTGAAGGCATTACATAACGGAGCTGGGCACACGGTAAGGATACAGAAAAAAATGAAGAAGAACAGAGTGCATGATAAAATGGATATTTGACAAGACGCAGAAAAACAAAACGTACAAGATACGATAAAGTATATATACATATAAACGGAATACACAACAGCTAGAGAGATACAAGGACGCAGCAACTCAGAAGTGAGGATAACACAAACAAAATACACAAAAAGAAAAACTTAAATACGAGTTAGCGCAAGGAAATACCTAGTAGGACAGCTATACAGTGTGCTTAAAATTAATTGGGTCCGTCAGGGCAACACACTCAGCGGGGAGGTCACACTCCAGAGTCAAGATATATGCGAGGGAATTCGAACTTACCACCACCAACCACCTTGGCTACCACTACCGAGTTACGCCATTTCTACACTTTTAAAGGGGTCGTGGCATTTCGGCCAAAACTATATGCCGGATAAATATGAAACGACGCTAGGTATCGATGTGAAGCTAAAGTTTTACAACAAAAGGGGGGTAGGAGGGTAAGAACCTAGTCGAAAATCGACACCACTAATATCGAAACTTATCCGGCGCTTACATCAGGTCAGGTGTTCCGGCCAGCTACGGTAGAGGTCACGTGCTCTCGAGAACCAATGGAAATTGTCGAGGCTCTTGCTCCTTTGACGTCACAACTTAACGTTTCTTTTTTTTTTTTCCCTTTTCTGTGGTTTCTGTCAGTCTTGCGTAGTAACTAAGTTTCTTCTAACTTGTAACTGTAACTAGTTACTTTTGGAGTTAACTAGTTACAGTAACTAGTTAAATTTCCAGAAAAGTAGCTTTTAACTGTAACTAGTTACTGTTTCTGTGAATGTAACTGCAAAACCTAACTAGTTACTCGAATAAATGTCGATCCTTTTTTTCGTACGTACATATGTCGTATTTTCCCCTATGGGAGAGCCACTTATTGACTTATACAGCTTCTGGTTAAGTGCAGTAATACTTTTATCCCACTTAAGTAAATGTAAATAAATGTACGTTTTTAACGATTGTATCACCCTCTCATGGTCATTTTTATAAAAAGTAACTGTAATGTGACTAAGTTACTTTCTCTCAGTCACTGTAACTGTGACTAGTTACTTGACCAAGAAAGTAACTATAACTGTAACCTAGTTACTTAACCAAGAAAGTAACTATAACTGCAACTCAGCTACTTTTTAGAAGTAACTTACCCAAGACTGGTTTCTATTTGCCTGCATTATGCAATGAGCAAGACCTGTCAAAGCGTCACGTGCCTTCTAATGTCACGTGTGGACCACAGCGATTTTTTAAATTTATTTTTTTTACAAAATGCACGAATAACTGGGTAAGTCACCTCTAGAGTCGCTGGTTGCACTATTTAACCAGTATACACACGTGGAATACGGTTAAGCGATCTTTAAGGCAACGAGGTCGTTCATACTTCTGCGGAATACACTGCTGCATTGCGGTGAAGCGACCGTTAAGGTTGATACCTTGTCTGGTAAACAGAAAGTACAATACTTACTTACTTTCTGGAAGCGGGATCACGCCATTATTGCGTTTGTTCTTGTTATTGTTAGTTACTGTGTTATGACTCTATTGTTGTTGTTTCGATGGTACGCAACGAGTTGGTACTGCAGCAATTTACACACCTCATCACTGATACGTGATATCGTTTCTCTCTTATCAGAAGCACAAATGTATATGTGCTTGCCCCTATAGGGGTAAGGATAGATAAATGATGTATAAGGATAGATAATGATAGCTGGTGTAATGATACCAGGATAATGATGAGGTGCGTCCAGGTTCAACCTCTTGCACAGGCACTCATTTGATTTTTCGTGAATTATTGTTGAGGAAGAACAATTTAACGCAGCTACAGCTAATTTTCACCGAATTTAAGTGCACATAATTTCTGCAGCTACACCCAAAAAAGCGAACTTAGCTTTCGTTTACAGTATGGACACAGTCAGCGTAGTAACTACAAATGCTACAAGTATACGTGTATAAAAAAAAAGAAATTTTCAATGTATCCATCACAGCTTTCCATCAGGAACGAAGAATGAACAGAGCCAACCTTCGAAACAAGCAGCAAACGCAGGGTTAGGAGTTGGACAAAGTGGCGGCAGTAAGTGTGGGACAGACTGTCCACATTTCATTAAATGAGAGCTACCAGGTGTGCGACACCGCTAGGTATACGAAAGGAATCCGAACAAAAAGTGAGACGAAGTCAATATTTTTCCTATTAGGAGAGGAACTCGCGTTGCAATACCTGCTTCGATGATGCAACAGGCGGCCCCATCAAATCCCATTACTTCTCTCTCTCTCTTTTTTTTTTCTTTCTTTCTCTCTGTCACTATTTCGGAAGGAAGACATTGGTTCGGCTACTTTAGTTTAGTTTCCCTCTTGCGTTTCTGTTTTTTTTTCCTTTGCCTTTTATTTTAAGCGGAGGTTACATGCAGAAAATTTGATGCTACCTAATAAACAATTTGGTCCGCAAATAACTTTTTTGTGTGTGTTTGTGGGAGGGATGGTAGAGCTCCGTAGCATCGACTAAAGGGCACGCCGATTTGTTCTAAGGTTTTACATGCAGTGCACCCTCGCATTCCGATCTTGCTCCCACCTCTTCCTTTTATCCCCATTTCGCCTTTAAAAGAATTCCCTCAATAGTCTTAAGTTTTGCTCAAAGGAAATTGTCCCTTTCGTGCAAAGCAACGCATTAATTCCAAAACAGCAAAATATCGCGTCCCGATTGTTTTTTTCCCCTTAAAGAATCCCGCTATAGAGGGAAGAAAATTTAATTGGGGAAAATTAAGGGCGCGGAAGAAGGTTTACCTGTTTGAGGAAGGCCAGTTCACAGTCGTCCACCCGTACCCGACCCCGATGCCTGTGAAAGAAGGAGGGACATCCCCGTTCCGCGTACAGCCTCCAGTCGAAGAGCACTGACGGGCAGAGCCGCGTCAGGCCGTCCAATGCCATCACCATCTTGCTCCACTCGCTAGGCCTAACGCCCAACCGCCGCCGAGCTGCAGACTCCGAGCACAGAACGCACGCCGCGAACACGAGAGGGCCACCAAAACAAACCGCGACAGGTCGTCGTCGTCATCGCTACGATTTCACTTCGCGCACGGATTTGCGACACGTCGAAGCGGGCGACGAAGCAGCGCGACCGCGCACCGCCATCTTGCCCGCCGCCGCTGCAGACATCATCATCATCATCATGTCCTCCTTTCCATCCTCCTTTTCTTTTTTCTTCTTCCCCCTCCCTCTCCGGGCTATATATAGACTGATGAGGAGCACAAGTGGAGGTGCAGCAGCAAGCGGCACACCGCTACGCGAGCGAGCGAGCCGATCGTCTGCGTCGGTTTGCTGCGTTTCTAGCGGATGTGACGTCACACGGAGAGCCGGAAGCGCGTCGGGCGGCGAGAGGTGGTGGCGGCCTCTCACGCTCGGTCGATTCCGCGAGGAAGATGTAGAGAGAGAGAAAAAAAATCAGAGAGAGAAGAGTTTGCGGGGTAGATGTAGCGAAGAAAGGGGGAAGAGAAGGAGGGGGATTCCTTTTACACGCGTTTTTTGAAGCAATCTCCGCGGGAGAATTTTTCTCGAGTTTGTTTTTGAAAGAGAGGTGTTCTGCATTAAATATGCATCTTTTCCGTTCCGGCTGCGGCTATTTTTTTTTTTTTTGACTGCGCGAAGAAACAGCTACTGTTGTAATTTGCTCGCAGGAAAGAGAGTGATAAAGAAGAAGAAGAAGAAGAAGATGGAAGTCGGCCCTGTGAGAGAGGGGAACAAAAGGTGCTTCCAAGAATGAAAGAGGGAAAAGAATGGGGAAATGATTCCTTTTGTCGTGTCCCGCAAGCGGTCAAAGGAAACCGTATTTTTCTGGGGCTCCGAGAAGAACAGAGGCATCAATATTTCATACGTACGTATATAGCCGAGAAGAGGTCTATGCTTTCTTTTTTTTTTTCTTCTTCTCTTTCGGAAGGAAGGCAATACATAATACTGTTTGGTATAGTGAACCGTCCTATTTCTGTGCCAAGGGGGGTGGCTCTCTGTCGATATCGGTGATTCATTCTGTCCTGGCGACGTCCTCCATGCGGAGGATACGCCTGATTGGTTTGGAGTTCTGGTATTCGAGTCCTGCTTCGCGAGCGATTATCACACTCTTGGTCGAGGGTTCAATCCCGGTGTTCAGGACGGCAGCAGTATTGGGGGAGGTAAACATTGCTTCCGGTACCGTGTGTCGGAGATTTCCTGCGGAGCGTCGAACCGAAACGTGTTTCGGTTTGTTTCGGGTTCGGGTGTCAGAGGCTGTAAACCGGTTCGGAACCCGTTCGAGGTTCTAACACGCTACAAAATTATAGGTAGCCAATAAAACTGATACAGGATCTCTTAGTTACGTTTTTTTTATGCATTTATTTATGATTTTCGACCAACAGGACCCCCTTTCACCACCACCACCACCACACACCAACCCGAACCGAACCGGTATCCCGAACCGGTAACCGAAGTTTCAATATCGGTTCGGTACCGGTTCAGCTCCAAGATGGCGCTAGTAATTACGATTCAGTTCCAGCTAAAAATTCCGGTGAATTCCGGTTCGGTTCGACGCTCTGAATTCCGGTGCACTTCAAAAGAACCCCAGGTTAGTAGTTGAACTACTAGTTGAACTACCTGATTGTAGTTAAAAAGTAGTTATAAACTACTTGCGGAAATGTAGCGTGCAACTACTAGTTAAACTACTATTTCGAGTAGTTAACTACAGTAGTTAGGTTACTACAGGCGCCAATTACTTCCGATTTTGCCGCAAGCTTTACGGCACGATTATGCTTCCGACTTTAACCGTCGAGTTGCTTGTTTGATGAGAACGGAGGTGCAGAGCAATCGTGCAGTGCATGTGTATACTAAATCTTCACTTTTGTTACTGCTTGTGATTCATATTTAGGTGTCCAAGAACACTGTCGAATGTGATTGGTGTTGATGGACAACGTTAAGTAGTTAGAGATGTAGTTAAAATACGTTGCAGTAGTTAAAGAAGTAGTTTTAACTAGCTCCCCTGAAAAGTAGTTGAACTACTAGTTAAACTACTCCATCGCGAAGTAGTTAGTAGTAATAGTTAAACTACTGTAGAAGTAGTTAGTGGCCATCACTGGTAGCCACGCTAGGCTGACAAACCTTACCCGTAAATACTGTCTTGCTGCGTAGCACGCGTACTCTGAGGCGAAGCTCGCTTAGCAAGCTGTATGCAAAGGAGAGGATTCACAAACTTTATGTTGCGACTGCAGACCGTGCTTCATCTGAAGGCTACTCGTCCTGCAGTGAAGCCGCCCGACTGTGCAACTATAATATTTATTCCTACTAAACTATTAACCTATTAAAAAAATAAAACTATTAAAAAATTATATTATTACTATTAAACTATTGCACACCGTCCGTACGGAAGAATGTTTTCGAGGTTCGGACCAGCTGTGCTTAAAGTAACTTACAGTAGAGCGTCACGTGGGAATTTAATAATAATAATAATAATAATTTATTTATTTCCACATAGCATAACATGTGGCGGGAACTGTGAAAAAAAGTCACCTTGGTGACTTGACGAGCTCACAGCTCCCGTGAAAAGAAAACAATTTTTTGAAAAGAAACGATTTCTTTGCTGGACCCACGTTGACGACGTCGTTTCTTACAGACACCTTTCAGCGCTCATGGGTAAGTTACTTTTAAGGAGTAACTAAGTTGCAGTTGCTGTATCTTGCGGAAATACCTATAGCTAATTACACAAAAATTACCACTTTAAAGTAACGTTGTTAAGTACTTCACAATTACTTTTTTATGAAAGGAGGTCCGAGTTCACGTCCCTCAGTAACGTGATTTTTTTCACATTAGCTCTAAAATTTTTGAGCTACAATGAAAAAAACAGATTATTGACTGACGTGAGCATGGATTTCCTTTCATAAAAAAGTAAATAAGTAGGTAGTTGCATTGACGAGTTACTTTTCAAAAAAGTAACTTAAAAGTGTAACTGGTTTCCACTTTTGGTGAAAGTAACTCCCAAAACGATAACTTGGAAAGACCGAATACTTAAGTAGTTGCTCTTTCCAAGTTATGTATTGTCAATAAGCTTCCGTCGCTTCATTTCGAACATACTTATTCAGGGCGCACATACGCTTGGCAAAAATATAACATTATTTCAACAACTTAAATTTTTCGCACTATTTGGCAGTTACTTTCACCAAAAGTGGAAACGAGTTACACTTTCAAGTTACGTTCCTCGAAAAGTCAATGCAACTAGCTACTAAAAGTGGTGTCTATAGTTACAGTTATTGCTTACCTGTCACTAAATTTAAACCTCACATCCGTTGAGCGATTTGAAGCACAACGTTGCGCTTTCACTGCAGTTATCATAAACCGAAACGGAAACCGAAACAGACTGTATATACGGCATGCGACTGTCTCCACTATTGCTCCGACAGCTCATGACGCTTCCACAGCAAAAAAAAAAAAAAAAAAAATTGTTTCGGCGCAGATATCCCGCGCACTAATAGCTAAAGTCACTTTACTAATAGCACGCCATCAGCAGCACGTGTCGTCATTCTCCCGCAGAAACAGAGCCCCGCGTTCTAAAGCGTCCATTAAAACACCCCTGCGTCACACTAAAAATGTCATTCTGACAACGATTCTCATTCGGACGGAATAAAAAGAGACACAGCCTATACGGAAAGCGATACGCTCTCATACTTGGCGTTGTTTCCGAGACAATGCAAATGCCGCTTTGGCTGCCAAGAAATTGGAGAGAGAGCAGTCGCATCGTCGTCGACATCAACCGCAGAAGACATTTTTTTGTAAGAAGACAGTTCTCTCCTCCTTCGACAGATGGTGCAAATGACACAATAAAAAAAAAAGAGGGGAGAGAGGAGGAGGAGGAAGGGAGGGAGACAGCGAAATATTCTGCATACTTCGAGGGAGTAATGTTTGTTTTCAATCGCGACACGAAGAATGTTCCTGTAGCAGTTGTGAAAGAAGCACGGACGAAAAAAAAAATAAAGAAAGAGGAGCGTCGGTGCATTTTTTGCGGCGTAACAATTCCACGCATTTTATTGTGCTCTGCAGTAATGCAGTGTGTAAAGTCTGGAGAAATATAAAAGCAGCAGCAATGAGCAACGCAGCTACACCGCGTTTATTACGAAGACGTTTAAAGGTGGTGGTGGTGGTGGTGGTGATAGGGCTTGCCGTTGTCGGCCTCACGTATGTGGGCAACGTCACGACTCACGCCCCGTGGGAATGTGCGTCCTGGGCCGACTTCTAAGGGAACTGTGCCGACATATGTCTGAAAGCGTCTGAGGAAAACCCAGGAAAAACCCCAGACAGCACAGCCGGCACCGGGATTCGAACCCGGGTACCTCCCAGTTTAAAGGTAAAGGTACTGTAAAGGTACTGTATCTATTCGATAGGCTGAGCCCTCGGTGTACTCTTACGTCACAATTGCGCTCATAGTTTATTCTTTTTTTTTTTTAGGAACCTAACAGTGAAAATGACGGGCAACATTGTGTCGACGTACCCACCAACTACGCATTGCTCGTCAAGTACGCCGGCGAAACTATACATTGCATGCGCGTAACACTGTGTCTAAAAGAAAATAAGCCGGCTACGTCTCGGCTACGTAGTCATCACGAGCAACAAGCCAGTCGAGAACATAGATCACTGTTGCTCGACAAGTTGGAGATTATTTCCCACCAGACGTCGCCCCGAGCCGTTTCTACCGCCCAATTTTACTAGCAAGTTAAAAATATTTAGCCTTCCCCGCCACCTGTATAACTTCTTGCGCTGGGTTTACAAGCAACTAGCTGTTAAACTGTACCCCGCCAATATTACCTGTCTGCCTTTACGGTGATTTTTTAAGACTCTTACCCTCTCCAATCGAGTTTGTCGCGTAGGATTTTTTCTTTGTTTCTTTCTTTCTTTTTCTTTTTTGTTTGTTCCTTTCACTTTAGATGCATTTTTTTTTCGCGTGAGATGTGGCGTAATCCGGTTGTACGCCAAATTCCCGCACGGCATTACAAGGCCCCACGCCATACACTGGAAATCGGTGACGGTTTTCTGACTCCTACAGCCAATGAGCGCGCCTGGTTGCGCGTTAAACTGCGCTATATACACACCGTTTGTATGGGAATGCCGCGATAACCTCACCATATGACCCCCGTGCCGCTGCGGAAATTTTTTTTTTTTTGAATTTTGAATTTTTTTAAATTTTTTTTTCCGCTGTGGAAATGGAACCACCGGATATTCCTTCCCGTCCGAGGAGCAATACAGCACCTGAGATGTAGTTGTTGTTGTTTTTTTTTTGTTGTTGTTGTTTTGTTTTTTTAATTCCGTGTTAGCGCCGCGAAGCAACAGTGGCCATGAGCGGCGTACAGACGTGGACAGATGGAGAGAGGACAGCAGGAAGGAGTTGGGGGAGACAGGGGGGGTTAGTATGCCTCCTGGGCGGACTTCAAGGGGAACTGTGCCAACATTCGTCTGGAAAGTCTTCGGAAATAACCCAGGGGAAAACCTGAGACAGAACAGCCGCGGTGACGGGATTCGAACCCGTGTCGCCTCCCAGTCTCGGCGTGGAAAGCGATCACCCTATGACGGGAGCTATGACTATGCTAGGAGACTATGGAGCCTATGACTATGGAGCTAAGCTATGACTATGCCACGGGAGCTGGTTAAGATGTATAGTGCATGCGCGTGAAATGAAGAATTGCACGCTTTTTGGTACGGTTCGAACTCGCTAACTTGCGGGTTCTATAGACCTTGTCGCGTTACTCTCAAACCACCAGTCTGTGTGCGCTCTTTAGCCTCGTTCCCAGCGACGACACAACGGGGGTGGACTGCCAAAATCGCTCTTCCCATTGGGATGAATACTGGTGGTCGCCGTCTTTAATGACACCAATGAGTATGATCGATAAAAACGTAACATTCCCTATAACTAGTCATCTGGGCAACATCGGAGTAGCGTATCAATGTTCGAAACATCACGGAAAAAGAAGACTGCTTGCTTCCGCGTGCGATATGCACACTTGTTCACGTGAGGATATCTTTTCTACACAGGTTCCCGAGCGGGGGAAAATGAAACGGCATGAAATGAACATGAACGGACACGAAAATGCACGAAAACACACACGGGAAAATGAAGGAACTCGGCAAACGGCAGTCCAGATGTGCACAGTTCCTATGACTACCACGGGGTGGCAGCACTAATGGCGGCGCCCATTCGTTGAATCGCGTTTTTGTGTATATGCGGAAAAAATGTTTGGAATTCACCTCACTTCCCGGTGCCGCAACGAGTTACTCTGTAAGCATCCTGCATTGCGAGTGGTTTGGTGAGGCTCGACGTCAGAATGACGCGGGGTTATTGCATGCGAGGAATCACGGGTGCGGAGAATGGGTGCGGAAAAAGACAGCGAATTGATTGATTCATTCATTGATTACAAAAAAAATGAAAAATAGAGAAATGGAATGGAGACAGCGAATTATCTTGTTGACTTGCAGGCATTCTTCACTTTTCAGTGCTGTCTGTAGTCCTTGAAAACTTTCTTCGTTTGTTTGTTATTGAAAACTTTCACCACCGCCGCCAACGTATACACTCTTAAAAATGAACTTCACCGCATAGCACGCTCCTAGCCAACCATCATCCCGAATGACAACGTTCTCGCCCCTGATTTGTTGAAAACGGGAGGAGGAGCCTATTTTGTGCCATTATGCACGGCACAAAATAGGCTCCTCCTCCTCCCGTTTTCAACAAATCTAGAGCGAGAACGTTGTCATTCGGGGTGATGGTTGGCTAGGAGCGTGCTATGTGGTGAAGTTCATTTTTAAGAGTGTAGGAGAATGGACAAAAAAAAGTGCGAGCGGCAACGGCAGACGCAACGGCAACGGCAATGGACGACACGGAACTCAGAGTCCCGCGTCGTCCACTTCGCTCCGTGTTCCTTCTCTTCCTCAGACTCAAGGACATGAAGCGGCACTCACCCTTCCATCAACTCACTTGCACCCTCCTGATTTGTTCATTAAAAAAAATAAAAAAAAAGAAAGTGCGCCTTGCACGCCAGTTTAAACGGTACGAAAAAGACGGTATTAAAGGAACACACTATGGGAAGCAAAAGTAATTAGAGCTTCCTCACTGACACATCCCGCGAATCAAGGCCACGTTCCCGAAGCCTGTCACGAAGACACTGACAATATCTGCGCTACAAAGACAAACAAGCGCTTTTTGCGGGTACACCATTTGTAAGATTGGCTTCGTCGCTTAATTAAATGTATCTCCATTATTTACCCGGAAGACGTTCTTCGATACCTCTTCCCTTTGGAGGTTCTGCCTCTAATCCACTTTTGTCTACAGCCATTTTCTACTATGCGATTTCTAGTTATGAGAATAAACTATACGCATAAAAAGAGCAAATTACGTCGAGGTTTTTCATTAGCAAATGCAGTGCGAGAAAATTGCCGTAATTAGCGGTAATTAGAGTCCGAAAAGGAAGCGTAGGTAGAGAGTAGTAGAGAGGAGGGGCTTTGTTTTTGTAGTGACGCGCGTTCCTAATTGCCCCCTCGTGTCTTGAAGTTTTTTTTTTTTTTATTCCTTCAGAATAAATTCGTGCACGTAACGCCACGTTCGTTTCTCAAGGAATAGAAAAGAGTGAACCACAGGCGACACTGAGTGTTCCAGTTGGCCGACGACAAGTATTGCCAGCGACGGTGAGAGACTCCAAACGTAAAGTCACCAAAGTGGGGTTGTTGTCGTTGTTTTTGCTTGCTCCAGTAGTATATGAGGGAACCGACATTCCGTACACATACATAACAGAGCAGAGAAACGAGAATTCTGGTTCACTATAGCGCGTATAATCGTGACGCAAAATATTTCAATAACATAAATTATGCAAAATAGTTCAATAACATAAATTATGCAAAATAGTTCAATAACATAAATTATGCAAAATATTTCAATAACATAAATTATGCAAAATAGTTCAATAACATAAATTATGCAAAATAGTTCAATAACATAAATTATGCAAAATATTTCAATAACATAAATTATGCAAAATAGTTCAATAACATAAATTATGCAAAATATTTCAATAACATATTATGATGACCGTTCGAGGTTTCTGTTAAAGGCGTTCTGACGCCTCGCCAACACAAGTTTTATCGGATAATAAAAAAAAAGGTCCCTAGGATCGATGCGCACCACTGAGTGGCGTTACACAAAGCCTTCTCAGGTAACACGCACCTTACAAGGCTACAAGAGAAGTTAAACCTCATCTCTTATTCATACGTCACTCGGCTCAGGTTTTTTTGCTCTTCTTTCAAATATCCCGCCTCCTTGTCTTCTTTCCTCTATGAATAATAATAATAATAATAATGCGGAGCTTCTAGCTTTAGAGGCAGCGGTTTATTCAACGTGCGCATAGGAGGTCACCGCCAGCAGGCTCTGCGCGAAGGCAACGGTTGGAGAGTATACTTATTGATTACGTCATTGGAAAAATTAAAACCGTCCCCACTTCTATCGGTCATCCCCCCACCCCCACCCCCTTCTCACCGTACAGACATACGGAAACAATGCCTGGCGTACGATGCAAAAACGACGCATGGAGCACCAACCCCACCAAGAAGAAGGAAGAGCAAGAAATTTATCGCATAGAGGTCAAACGCACCTGTTTCGTATTTGTAACGCGTGCACTTCCATCATAAAAAAAAAAAAATTCGACGAACTACTTTACTTCGACGTCTAAAAACATGTATCTGACGCATGAAAACATGCACATAAAGTGCAAGTTTCACATTAGTACATGTCTGCACGGGAAGAAAAGTTCGCTCCACGCATTCCATTGTATTGGGGAGAAAAAAACGTTCAAAAACGAATGAAAGGGAGGATGCCAGGAAGGATGTTCCGTTCAAACGGAATTATTTGATTTCGTGGGCTTCCATTTCATTTGCATAATGAAGGAAAAATCTTTTCTTGCTCTAGCTGACAGAGCAAAAAAGGGAAAGAAAAGGAAGAAAGGCGTAGAAGAAAGTCTCAGGGACTATGCATCGCGTTCCTTTCCCCATTCTTCTGCTTTATTTTTTTCGTATGGTAGCCCGGCCTGGTGGCCAACCGGGGAAATATTTTTGAAGCGTACCTACACACGCGCGATACGTAATGTATATCTACGAAAAACGTGGTCCAATCCACGACAGCGCATTTCGATTAAAACTGCTCTGAACGCAGCGCACCACCATCATCACCTCGCATCACTGCACACTCTGGAACCCAGTGCATCACTGGCCCTCCATCTAAGCAGATCCTTCAAATCCGGTTGTGTTTTTTTCCCCCCTCTGCTACTAGCAACACGTTCCCTTCAATCTTTCCTACTGCGCTTCTTCGCACACACGAGCTCTTTTATCTCCTCTGTGAGAGGAAAGAGATAAAGAACTTTGAGAAGGCAAACAAAATGCGGCGCACGTCACTGCACTAGCGACGACGGCGCCCTCTCACGTTGCGAAGACAAACTCGGGAGCTACGTGTACCGGGGAGGAGCTCAGAAGCGGCTCAATGGGACAACCATCTCACTAATCGCACTCAGAAGAGAGACAGAGGGGGTTGGAAGTGCACGGGCATCAATTCAGAAGGACAGGGGAAGCAAGAAGAAGAAGAAGAAGAAGAAAAAGCAACACTGGAGCGAAGTGTCTTTGGGGAAGTACGGGGGAAAAAAAAGGCGTTTTAGTTGGGAAAACATCTTTAAGGACTTACGCTACGGCTTAAATGATGCGTGAAAAACATCTACTGGAAAGTGATAGATGTCTCAAATAGAAACTCGCTTTGTAAGGTTCGGGACATTTTTGAAGAGATAAAATTTATACGACCGACGTTGTATAGATCCATCAGGGGGCTTTATTGGGTCACGTGACGCTGCCACGTGACCCAATAGCGGCGTGGCACCACGTGACACCGTGCTGTCTGTCAGAATGCCGGAAGATAGTGATTTTTTTTAAAATAAATATTCTATATCAGCACCGCAAAGTAAGTGGGGACAGATTGAGAAAAAGGACAGCAGGAAAGAGTCAGAAACAGGGTACGTCGTGGGCCGGCTTCATGGGAACTGTACCGACTGCAACTACCTCGTCGTACCGACTGCAACTACCTCGTCGTCGTACCGTTGCAGTAATTAAGCGGCTCTCCGGTTAGGCACTTTAAGCCGAGCTAAAACATTTACTGTGCACGCGCCTATAACGACCAGGAACATCTGTAGCACCTCTTACACTAAATAATGGAAGGCTCCCCTGCTCGCACCTCGAAAATGCTCCCTAGCAAAAGACCACCCTGACATTTGGGCGCCAATGTACGCTTATTTATGTATGCTTTTCGGGGAGGGGCAGTTAGGCGGGAGAGGCGCCACGTTAGGCTTAATGCTTTACCGGCGCACATACACGCATTACAATCGGGAAACGTGACGCGAATTATTAACCACGCTCAGCACAACCCCGTTACGAACTCTGCTGTGAAGTGGAACGTGTTATAGCAATGTATGCAGATATGCGCTTGGTGCCAGAGAAGCGGATGCCTGGATTCGAACCCGGGAACTTGTCATAGACCCGGCGTAGAAGCAGCGGGATCTATTTTGCGAATCTTTCTTTCGAATTCAATTGCGAATTCAATTTGAATTTATATGACCAAGTAGGTAGGCGGCACGGAACAAGCTGCAGGAAGACATTACTCACTCGAGATAGCGGCAAGGTATCAGAACCATATGGAAGATTAAATGAACAATGGCGCGTAATCCTTGACGATGCAGAAGGTAGTCACGTAACTAGTGCGGATCCCCGAGCTACGCAACCGGAAAGCGTGCTTCACTGCAGTAAGACACCGACTGTGGCGAAGCCCGCTTCAAAGAACGTTTTCGCATATTCCAGGGGTACACTCTCAAAAATGAACTTCACCACATAGCACGCTCCTAGCCAACCATCATCCCGAATGACAACGTTCTCGCCCCTAATTTGTTGAAAACGGGAGGAGGAGCCTATTTTGTGCCGTGCATAATGGGCACAAAATAGGCTCCTCCTCCCGTTTTCAACAAATCAGGGGCGAGAACGTTGTCATTCGGGATGATGGTTGGCTAGGAGCTTGCTATGTGGTGAAGTTCATTTTTAAGAGTGTAGGGAACCTTTACAGTTCCAAGGGCCACATTTCACCACCACCACCCCGTTCGACTTTGTTTCCAGGGGCCGCAGTAGATACTTGAACCCATTCTGAACTCAGTCTAAATTAGCTAGCCAAAATTATTAATCGCTGCAGAATAACAAGCTATGATGATTCCTTTGTAACTGTTACTGTTTAACAAGTGCAACTGCTGAAAGCTTGCTGAGTCAAAGCTGAGTGAAAGCTTGCTTGTCGCGTTCACAAAGTAATAGCGGGAAAGGCAACACAGAGTGCGCACTTTTGCCTTATGAATTCGCCCAGCTAAGCACGGGGAGCTTTGTCGCGCGCTCCGTTTGCGCAGGGCCGCGAGCGACCCGCGCACCGCGGGTTGCCTATTCATACCTTATGGCTAGGGTTTGTGGTTTTCGGCATCTATTTTCAACCCAATTCGGGGGGTGTTTATCGGCATTTATATGGGAGACTATAAATCGGATTTTTTCGGCATCTATATTCCGCCCAAAAATAAATGCCCGAATACGGGCATCTATTTATTTCGCATGAAGGAAAGCCTATTTTGCGCGCGACGTAGCAACGAACCGAAAAGAAGTGAATCGATTCATGGTTTCATTAACAATGTCTTTGATTGCCTGTGCCAAACCAGCAAACAAGGACACTACCTCTTGTTGTAATAGATGCAAGCGTACATCATCATGCTCGCATCTGTCATAGCGGCTCGCTCCTTGCGATTAATAACACGCAGTTTAGAGAACGCGCGCTCAACATTAGCGCTCGAAACAGGAATAGCCAGTATGCTTAAGGCGCACTGCGATAACAAAGGCCATGTGCTGAAAGGGGTCGTCCAAAACTGAATAGGAGATATATCCACCTGAGGGGCAGGGCATGCAGCATATTCGAAAAACTCGCGCTTTATATCATCCATACGAGATTCATCTCGTAGAACAAATAAGAATAAGTCCTCATACAGTGAAGTGCCTCGAAGTGCCTTGATGTGCCTCAGGAACGGAAACAAGGGTCACTCCAATTGGTAACTGGAGCGGAGTAGACAGAGGAATACAAAGAACACAAAAATGAACTAGAAGGCTAGGGCAGGGGATCAGCGATCGGCTTTTGAAACCGTTTGGGAGCTCCGTACACTCGTGATCTCTTTTTAACCCGACAACAACAGACCACAAAGGTTCTGAATAGTAAATTCACTAAAGATATGTGTGTCACTAATTACATGTGCTGCCAAAGCTGAGGTCATCCTCCTATAAGCACTTAAGCACAACGAAACAAGGGCACAGCCCGAAGATAATGCCACGCTCGAGAAATAGTCGACAACGGGAGATTCCAAGGGGATTTCCCTTTGCGGTTCCAGGAATGGCAGCTGTCAAGATACGAGAAATTCGGATTTTTTCGGAATATTCCGAATCTGAAAAAAATCATTCGGTGGGTGTTTTCCGGCATTTTTCGGAAAATGCCGAAAACCACGAACCCTACTTATGGCATATTCCAACCTTACCGAGTTTGGAACTGGAATCCTAGAGTCAGGAACGCTGTCATTGGTTCCGCTAGGCACGGTAGCTTCCCGGTGACGTCATCAACGGTCTACAAACACCCGTTAATGACGAATCCGGCGGGAGCACTTGTGTACTAGATAAAGGAAAAAAGTATACCGAAGCGTCTCTTGGGAAGCGGCTGTTCCTCACCTTCCGTCATCCCCGCGTGTGAACCAGGCGGATGAACACGTAAATTGGCGGCCGGATAGCTGAGCGAAACAGTACATTGGTACGCTACTGCGCGCAAGAAATATGCGAACCGAAACAATTAATTACTCGAACAATCACAAACTGTCGACGTTTCTTCTCTTTTTTTTTTTTTTCTGATCGGTAAAACAGAGCATCCGAAGTGAAATTTAAAAGGTAAGGATATTATTTAATTAATGAGTGTATGAGCGAATGAGCCGCTCTTTCCACAATTCTCGTCCAAAGGTAACTGAAAAAAAAAGAAAAAGAAAAATAAACGTGTCGATCGCGCGCCGCCTGTACACCAATTATTCAGCCGGTGACCTTCTTGAAACACCCGGAAACGCCCATGCCTGGTAATGCGCGATAACTTCACGTACAGGCCCTGCGCGACCAGCTTGTGAATTAAATATATTAAATTTCTGATGTTCCGTTCCTCTTGAAGTTTATTCTAGATATTTACATCGTAGCTTCAGCTTACACAGTTACTTTCGCCTGTCACGGTGTAGCGCCCTGGTTTGAGCAGTTTTTTTTAATTCAAATTCAAACTGTCCAAGGATGATGCAGGGGCGTATCTAAGGGTCTGTCATGAGGGGGGGGGGCGGTCTTAAGGAAATTTCGTGCTTTGCGGCACAGCATCATCCAGGAAATAGGGGTTTTACATAGAAAACACAGCCATATGGGGGGGGCGGTCGCCCCCCCCCTTTAAATCCGCCACTGGGATGATGTCTATCTTGAGGCCTTCCCTCTGCATACACTCTTAAAAATGAACTTCACCACATAGCACGCTCCTAGCCAACCATAATCTCAAATGATAGCGTTATCTGCCATGATTTGTTGAAAACGGGGGCGTACGCCTTTTCTGTGACACTTATGCTGTTCATAATTGTCACAAAAAAAGGCGTACGCCCCCCGTTTTCAACAAATCAGGGCAGATAACGATATCATTTGAGATTATGGTTGGCTAGGAGCGTGCTATGCGGTGAAGTTCATTTTTAAGAGTGTAGGGTGAAGACAACCGCGTCATCTGCTACGAATTTCCGCCATCTTGACTCCCACGCGCAGCTCGCGATTCGCTCACAAAAGTGTAGCTATACGCTTACAGCGACGCACCACATTTTGGAATTGAGTGGCTACAAAGCAAAGGAGGTTTGAAAAAGTGGATGAAATCAGTACGCAGCACGGTAAATGTGGGAGTCAACATGGCGGCTTTGCGGTATTCGCTCCTACAAAGGCTGACTCCACCTTTACAAAGAGGGAGCTAGTATTGCGGCCAGATCTATGGCGCCCCCAGCGGATCATGCCGACGGGACGCTGCATAGGAGCTACTGATTATGACATGGCCCGCATAATCCAGTGGGTCGTGCTCTCACAATACTCGCCTAGACGCTTTCCCATTTCATATTCAGTGTGTGTGTGTGTTTCCTTACAGAATTTTTATTTAAAAAAAACTAGCAGAGCAAAATAGTTACCGCTTCGCCGCTTTTGCAGTTGAGTTATATGGCAGGGCGAACATTCTCTCGAAGAAAGTATGTAACTACGAGATCACTAATTACCTCAAATTCCATAACTCTTCAATTAGGGGATTTTGCGCAAAACTGATTGCAGAACGGGAGATATTCCTCGTTGAAAGCCATTCCATGTTTAAAAAAAAAAAACCTTAAACGCGCACGTGTGTTGAAATATCTGTCCCTGAATGTCGTTATGCAAATGAGCCAACACAGGAACTACGCACTTTTCGAGCGCAGAAAGAGCGACAGGCAGTCCACGTGAGAGGACCACGTGCTTTTGGAGCGATGGAGCTGATTGGTGTAGGAGCTAATCTGTTGGCCAGATAGACTGCTCTCCGACCCAGATAAGGCGCAGGTCGCACCATTTCTACGCTCGAACGGTGTATATACTTCCCCAAGCAGCAAAATGTACTGAAAGTCGGGTGCAATAGGGGTGGACGGGTAGGTGGAAGGCCTTGAACAGACTCGTGGAGCTAAGGAACATCGATGAGACACATACCGTCCACCCCTATTGCACTTGACTTTCAGTACATTGTGCTGCTTGGGTCTTGTCTTCTTCTGCTCTTCTTGTTACTCAGCGCACAAGTGTTTCTTTAGACATGAAATGGCCTGGCCATATGATATGACCACGGTCTTTCAATACTGCTCTTTCTGGTGAAGAAAAAAACGCTCGAATACAATTGACTAGGTCACTTAGGGACGAATGCTCCCGCTTGGGGTGATCGCGTCGTTCGGGGGGAGACACCCTCGTGGAGGAGACGCCGTTTCCGCAGCACTGCGCGTTTTCAGGGAATATTTAATGAGCTACTTTTTAAAGTTCATTCCGTGTTCATAGCAGAAACAATTAATTCTCGAAGCGATTCATGATTTGGGCCAGCACATTTCGGTTCAGTGAACGTAAATTTGCAGATCTGCCGCGTATATTGCAACCTTCGTTGTTGTCTTTCTTTGACACGGAAAATTTTAATTTTTCTCCCACTCGTGGCTCTCAATGATGGTCTAGAAACATATTATTGCATTTTGTTGCACAGTCACTCAATCCAGTGATATAATATAGGCTAATGACGCTTTCCGTAGTTATTGCGTAGTTATTGCACCTATAGAAACACTATGCAAGCCATACGCGCAGGCACCGGCGGACACGAAAGTCTCCCTCCGAACGATCGCCGCGCCACCACGCGCCGCTCGGCCGCCGAAATGAAGTTCTCGCGCGAGTTTCCTGACCAGAAAGAGTATTGAGTGACCGTGACATAACTTAACGGCATCTATTTTGCTCTGCTCGTTCTTTTGTTGTTTTTTTAATAAGATTCTGTAACGAATAAAAGAAATGTCTATTTTCAGCTGTACTGTATAAGTGATTAAATCCGCGGGCTCAAGAATTCGCGAATTTGCGAGTGGCCAGGATTAGGCAAACATTCGCGGAATGTTAGATTCATTGTATACCGCGATTTCGACCCTGCACCAGGCGTCTTGGGACACCTTGAACGTCCGGGAAGAAGTTCGCTCTTTAAGAGCGATAAAAACCAACGTGCCGACAAAAAGACGACTCAACACTCAGCACAGACCGACGAATAAGATTTTTATTGACAGACCTGCTTCTTAAATAACCTGAGCCAGCGGTATCACAAATGGGCAGTAACACATTCCATTCGTCTTCCTTTAGAGTCCTTCTGACTCCGAGAGCAGCTGGTATCTCGTGCACGGAGCAGGTACGATTGGCAGGCACGCGACAGTGATTCTGTAACTTTTCCGGAGGCCGATCTGTTCGGCACGCTAGCTGGATGACCCAGGCTTATAAGAAACTGTAATCACGGCATCCGCGCGGGATTGATGAAGGCTGGAAGTACTGTCCCCGCGTGCAACGGAGAAGGACTGAGCACTTTATGAGGCAATGCAGTGTAACGGTGCAATAAACGGCGTAGGTAAGATATACCTCAGCGCCTCGGGGGCCTTATTCCTTAGATATTTCGTTCACGTATTTTTCGGTCATATGGGTTCGAATATTTCGCGGTATAATTCGCGAAGAAAAGAACGCTCGCGAATTTCGCGAACATTTTGTTCCTCGCGAAAATTACTACTTCTACATAGGGCTGTTCGTTTTCGGGTTTTATTATTTTTGAAATTGGGAGGGGGTAAAAATTGGATGATTCCTTCTAAAGGAAATTCGGGGAAGAATCGGGTGTGCTAAGTCACGTGTTTTACATTGTCGGGTGTTTCCCGGTGAACCTAAAATCGTGTGAGTCAAGCTGCACAGATGATTGCAGGGAACAATGGAATTCCGACGTGTGTCCAAAAAGCCGGCCTTTTGGTACTGCCCAGGAGATGACTGACAGGAGGACCTTAAGGTGTTATCTTGGGTGCTTAAGGATTGAGGTTTATAACGTGATTCATCTCCTTTCGTGGCTCACTGTGAAGCAATATGAAGTTTGAAAGACCCCGCGGAATTCGGGGAGAAATCGGGTTATGCCCGAATTTCAGAAAATTGGTTTAGGCGTGCAAATATCGCGAAAAATCGGGTTTAACAAGAAAGCGAAGAACCCTACAAGTTATACAGTATATATATATATATATACAGGGTGTCCACGCTAAGTGTGAACAGATTTTTTAAAAATATATATAACACTTTTTCCAAGATGAAATCAATTGCAATATAGCATATGCTGAAGGGCAGCATATGCTCACATTGGGGGTGAAAGGAAGACACGTCTTCTAAGAAGCGCAATGAACAAAAAAAAAAGAAAAAATGGCGTTCCTTCACGAATTTTTTGCGGGCGATCTATCGAACGGATTTTTGTTCTGAAAACGGCTACGATATCAGGTGACCGAAAGGAACAGATGTTCTCATTGGGACAACTTTGTAGCTTTTATAATTAAAAAGTTAAATAATGAAAGTTCATTAAGACATTGCCTTTGGACTTTGCTAATGCCCTGCTAGGGAGTGCCCTTTAGCATATGCTATATTGCAATTGATTTCATCTTGGAAAAAGTGTTATATATATTTTTTAAAAATCTGTTCACATTTAGCGTGGACACCCTGTATATATACATATACATATATTTCAGCTATATATTCCCGCCAGCAGCATTCGATGTAGCCTCGAGCCAGAAGAGACGTGGCCTCATAATCGCAAAAGGTACACGCTCAAAGATACGTAGGTTTCTTTTTCCAATCAGACGCGCAAAAATGGCACGAACGTCTTGGCAACGGGTATAATACCTGAGTCTGCACCATCCGGCAGCATTAGTTAATTAGCTTGAGAGCTGGTGATGTAGCATCGTGATAACTCATTAAGCGAGCATTACGAGCACGATGTCAGCTTATTTCCTAATGCAGACGCCTTTTTGGGGTCGTCATTGTGCTCGAGCGTGCCTCGTGCAAAAGCCCTTCTGCTGACCCTTTCTTCGTATACACGTAAATGCACATGGGGCCTGGGGAGTCTGCAATCTTTTCTTCCGCTCAAAATAACGTGGTAGCATCACGTCACTAAGTATGTACTTTAGAACAATAATCAATTAATCCGCCATCATGTCCGAGGAAAATTGTTTCTTGGAGCCACTCTCTTCTCGAAATGCGTACAGGTTTAAACCCTTTCGACCCTGGCGTCCCCCCCCCCCCAAAAAAAAAGGCAGCAGGTAGTACAAAATCTTCAATTCTTTTATTAGTGAAGTATTTTAAAGACCTTGATGAGAATTTTATTTCGAAGTTATTGAAGACAATATGCTCACTGAAAAAAATTCTTGCACCGGTCGGTGTATGTTGTGTATGTGTATGGCACACCCAGGTATATGTCCACGTGCCTGTCGCTCCTTGCAAGATGGGCTCAGAAAATATTCTTTCGGGTGAGAAGGAAGACGAAGAGTTTGCTCCACCAGATGGTGGCAGAAGAAGAAGAAGAAGATGCGGCAGACGTATAACTGACGAGTGTGATCAATTTCGTGTTTGTTTTCCTTAATGTTTGCTTGTTTTTCCCTTTGTTTGTCTTTCTCTTTTTCGGTTTTTCCTTTATATTCCTGAGAATAGCAAGCCGCCGTAGCGCAAGCTAACCTTTTCCTCCTATTTTTTTAATGTAATAAACATACCCCCCCGCTTGTGATGGAGATCTAACCTCAGGGAATGTATGGTGGTTGAATAAATCGATCAAAAAAAGCCGTCCGGTGAATTATTGGGGCTGCAAAATGCATTTTTCGTCTTCCAGGAGTACTTCCACGTGCGCTGCACCAGTATTTTGGACAACGTTTAGCTCAAGATGAGCATCGTGTAAATTTCGCTACATCCCCGTTTCTGTGCAGGCTGGAAAATAATTGGTAACGCTAGACATTCTTTTGCCTTTTTCACAACCACTAAGCTCTAATGTCCTATTTTTAGAACATGGTGTCATTTTCCGTTACCAGGGAATATTAGACTCGTGTTTTGTAGTTTTTTTTTTTTTTGTTCCTCGGGCGGCGTAGAAGCCAAATCAAGTGGGGGGAAAAAACGCTTAAAAATATCCAGGGACGAAAGGGTTAAGGGTCAGCAAATTTTAACCTGTATTGCCTTCTGTCGCAGTACCAGCCCCAGGAAGAAACGTCCCTTTAAAATCGACCAGTCAGCAGCACTGTAGCTGGAGTATAGTAGCGCCAATCCAATCACCAAACACTCCACGCGCAGACTACCACATAATCACGGTCGCAATAATCAGGACGGCAAAGATTGGCATAACGCAAGTTGTTGCATAACAAGTAGCGCCAGATACAGCTTTCACGAGCAGCGCCCTTATTCTGCACCAGCGCTCCGACAATCCCTCCGCCGAAGCAGACGACGGTTGCCATGACAACTCAACGCTAGCCATCCCTCGCCCCCCCCCCCTTCCAAGCACTCGGTTGGAAAAGGCCAGGAACGGGGTGAGTAATAACGCGTGCCATATTGAATGCGTCCGCTAAGATGCATACTGGACACCGTTTTTCCTTTCTTTCTTCCTTTCTTTCTCTCTCTCCTCCTTCTTTTTGTTCCGCAACTCGACATCATCGAGTTGCGAATAAATAGACGAAAAGCAAGAAGCCCGACGTTGGTGGGAGTTTAATAACGTGTGTTGTCGCGAACGTAATGTGTGTCGCATTCGGGCTTTTGAGCTCCGAGATGACTTATGAGTACGGGTGAAAAGGTTGTTGGGAAGATCTTTTGAGGAGGGGGATTTGTACTGTGTTACGGTGGAGAGCTTAAACAGTTCGCTGGAAACGACCGTGCGGCGCTGGATTATGTATTGCGGGGTCGGACATTTCCGGGATACATGTTTTTTGTTGTTGTTGTTTTTTTCGGGAATTCGGGGAGTCTGAAGCTATTTTTTTGTTGTTGCTTAATTTCGGGTAAGGTCGGACGCTATTTGCGCATTCGGGATGTCCTATAGGGTTAAAGAAGCTGCACACGTGTGTTTCGTCACATCGTATCATCGTAAATGTTCCCCCTGGTATTTCTCCTATATAACTCGAGCTACTGTAATTTTTTCCACGGTTTGACCATCGACTTAAGGTGCAACGCTTCGATTGTCTGACAAAACATGTTCTCTAAATCATTCTTCTGCGGGACATCTATCAATTGCAACGGTCTTCCCTCAGAATTAGCTCGAATAACTGATCATCCCTCATTCCGTAATTGCATATTTGACCTTATAGGCATCGGTTAAGTTCCATAATCTATATTGTTCTCATACATTCATATATTTCAAATATTTCTTTTCTATATATTGATTTCATATTGATGTGTTTTTTTTGGAAATTTCTTATTTTTACTGCGCAATTTCATGCACTTCTTTTTTTTTAATATTGTATTTTGTGTTTTTTATGTTAAGTGTGTGCGTGTATGTGTATAGCACTTGTTTATGTTATCCCACTCCCCGATGTAATGTCCCTTGACCTTCGGGGTATATTGAATGCATGAATAAATAAATAAATAAATATGCACGCTTTCTCAGCAGTCGCTTTACACACTCAGCATTAAATGTTACGGAATAGTAGGATCCACATTTGTGGAACTTTCTTTTTTGATCGCGTGTTAGCGCCGCGATGCAACTGTGGCCATAAGCGGCGTATACAGACGTAGACAGATGGAGTGAGGACAGCAGGAAGAAGTGGGGCACAGGGGGGGGGTTAGTATGCGTCCTGGGCCGACTTCAGGGGAAACTGTACCGACATATCGTCTGCAAAGTGTGCCGGAAAACCCAGGGAAAACCTTAGACAGCACAGCCGCGGTGCCGGGATTCAAAACACGTGTCACCTCCCGGTATATAGGCGTGGTATAGGCGATCATCCCAACCACTATGCTATACACAAGCTGTTCGTTAACTTTTATTTTTTTATACCTTTAGCGAACAGTATTAGGGCATGCAGACATGGAGCGACCTGGTTGTGGCAATAGACCCCTCCCTGTTTGTAAACAAATGACGTCATAGTGTTCGACAGCGCCACCGGTTTGGTAGAGTTGAACTACGCTGGAAGCTAGGGGGGCGCACAAGGTCGCGCACGAAAGCCACGGTCTTGAGGGGATTACGATATGGTCCCTTAAAGGGATGCGACCTTCGGTCCTACTTTCTTTTTCAATAGGAGGCATCGAAGAAGTGCCCATTCGTGGAACCCAGCCCTCACCTTCCGATTTGTTTCGGTTTCAGTCTGTCTACCAACGTCATGATGACGTGTCTCGGGTACAGGTCTATTGTGCGGTGACGGGATAGTAGCTGTTGAAACCCTGCTATAGGCGAAGATGGCGCTACTGTATAGGAAAGAAAGTAAAGAATGGGGAATAAGAAACCAATGTATCGCGGAAAGTTCGGTCGTTAATTGAACATAATTTACAGAAACAAACATCGAAGCAGAGAATTTTCGCCGACGAATTTAAAGTGCTCCATACATCGGTGGCGAAAGTCTTATACCGTCTGCCGTTCCGAAGACTGTTTTCTTTTCTTTTCTTTCTTTCTTTTTTTTTTGTTTTTTGCTCGCGCGAAAAAAAAAAAAATGCCGTCCTCGGTAAGCACCCATACGCGCATCTATTCGAACACACACACTACCTCGTCATCGATCACGTATTATCGTATTACCAAACCCGTATATATATATCACCTTATCGTCCAACCTGTTACACGTTGCCTCGTGTCACCCAACGTGAATTAATCAGCATCGACCCCTCGCGCACGCTATACCTGCGATGTACCGCATGTCCCCCTTTCCAGAAACACTTGCAAGAGGAGCTAGAGTATAGTTATGCAGGCAAGGAAGTTCATTAGTGCAGCGCGGAGCGATCCCTCGGGGCCATCATCCATCAGCTTTGACCCCCTCCCGGCATCATTCGTCTTCGTCCTCGTGTCTTATAATGAGGAGCCACTTCGTAAAAATTTCTCAACGTACTTCCATTATGCGCGGAGACACTCCCGAAGCGGGGAAAAATCTTTCCCCCTTTTTTTTTTTTTTTGTCGTCAAGTGAGGAACAAAGGACGAGGAAGAAGAATTTCTCCAAGTTTGGTCGTCTTAAGATGAGAAAATGATTTTCTTCTCATGTCACGTTCTTTATCGAAGCCATTTTTCTTTATATTTATCTATACAACGTTTATTCGGTATGATAGATTGAACATTCACTCGCTAGATTTTCCCCCGATTCGAAATTGATGCGGAAGAGAGATACGGAATTGTGAGAAAGGGAAACGTGTTAGCTGCTAATTAAAAGTACGACCTACCGTCCGCATCACCCGCCAGGGGGCGCTACGCATCCGCTTGCGGCAGAACCGTATATCTAGTGAGAGTGTGGCCATCTTTTGATCTTTTGCCGCTTCCCGGGCGGAGCCTGCTTTTTGACGTCAGAGTCGTTGTTGTACCGCCCAAAAAGCCTGAATCCAAGCGGAATCCGCTTATCAGCCATCTGGGACTCGCCATTTTGATCCTGACAGCGTAACTGGTCGGCATGTGCTTTGTCGCACTCAATGTAATCTACAGAGATCGCCGGCTTATGACTCACAGCATCTCGTGATACGGAGGGGGGGGGGGGCTTTGTTGTCAAACTGAAAGAGTTCAAGGACGAAGGGCAAAGTACGCACGTATCCCTCCCTCCTTGCATCGTAAACAAAGCTCAGCATCAAAATGGCGTCGGCGGCCGGACCTTTTTTCACAATGTCCTATGCGCATGCGCATGGCCTTGAGGCGCCGGAGAGGGTTACCTCCGTCTTCACTTGATGGCGCAGTATGTGGACGACAGATGTGGGGACCAGTGGAGCACGAATGCACGAACGGGGCGAGGTCGTTGACCCTAGTCCCAGGGAGGTGTGGGGGGGGGGGTCGAACTCGCTCAGGGAAGCGTGACCACAAGGGAGCTGCCATCCGTTGGTCATGGAAGGCGTTGCCTTCCAGTGGCTGCTTCATTCCGGTAAACTTAACGCTCTTGTTTTCCTAAATCCATCACTTGATATCTAAATTCGGCGTACTATGTGCGTACCTCCTATGTATTTATTAAACAAATAAGCGGTGAATATTTTCCCACCACGTCACTTGCTTGTGTACTGTCGTTCGTTCGTCACTTTATTATCACGAAACTCGACTGGTTTCGTTTTTGCCATTTCCGGTTCCCGTTGGTTCGCAGAGCAGCATGATGACGACTGTTAACGCTGTGTATTCATCTTTAGATTACTGTACGCTTCGGAAACACATGCCTACGTTCGTTACGATGGGAAACGATTCATTGATTTCGCTCACAAAGAGTACAAACGCCACTTCAACAAGTCATAGGCGGTAAACATGTTCATCCGTGTCAGTGGAAAGCAAAGGATTGGCGGTGTCGCGGGTAATCTCCCATATGATTCACGTTTGACGTGACAACGTTTATCTTGCGATATCGATAGCACTACTCAACGCTGCACGCATCAAAAAAGTTGGTACATACGTACCCAACGCACTTACACGGCTTGCCTCGCTTCCTTCGCTGGACGTCGTTCCCTTCATCATACGCCTCCATCGGTCCCCCTTCCCTCCCCGTTTGTTATCCCACGTGACTGCGCAGGGTTTGCAACAAACGGAGCAGCTCCGCTATAGTTGGGGGGGGGGCAGAAATTCGTCCACTAACGCTGTCCATGACCAACGGATGGCTGCGCCCGGGCGGTTACGCTCGGGGATAGGAGAATCCCATTGGCCAAGTACACTCTAAGAAAAAAAGGAGTACTTTTACTCCTTTTGGGGAGTAATTGCATTGCCACAAAAAATAGTCCCTTTCGGGAGTAAATGCACGGGAGTAAATGAATTGTAAATGAAATTTCACGCGCTGTTGTAAGAGTCCCAGGTACATAATTGGTGCGCATGCATGAAAATACTTTGAGGCAAACCGTCAACCGTGATATATCGAGTGATATAAAATCTTGCGCCATACATAGGGCACAATTTGCGAAGAAAGATGCGCTAACTGTTTCTTACTCTGTGTGGTTGGCAAATTGCTACGTTGTCCGAGTTATACAGCCGTATGTCGTTCAAATTGACCAAGAGCACATATTTACGTAGCCTGTCGCATTCAGGAGACCATTCGCAAAGTTTAGTGACAATTTGCAGTCCTGTGGAGTAAATGTCGGGACTAAATGTTGGGTTAGGGGACTAAAATGGGGAGTAATTGCAGACTAGGGGAGTAGAAGCTGCAATTACTCCCCGCTTTACTCCTTTTTTTTCTTAGAGTGTACGTTCTCTTGAGTCTTCCTATATTAACTCTGTGCCTACTCCGGTACCGGTTTTGGTCCTTCGTGCTACCCACGTGGATTTGTTTTGACGCGCGCCGAGCGTGGTTCGCTGGACAGCCGCTAGGATACGACGCGTATGTGAAAAAAGCAGAGTCGTTTTTTTAGGAGAGTTTGGTCAGTGGGAGGAGCCTGTCTCAAAGCGCGCCATTTGACGTCACATGATAGGCGGCGCCCAAGGTCAGTGGCACCATTTTGAATCAGAGCTATCGCCTTAAAATTTCCCACTCCGCCATTTTTGCAGCAGAGGCACAGCCTTGAAATCCTCCCGTACCGCAGCTTGTCATCCCGGGTCAAATGGGCGGAGCAATGACGGCTCTGACGTCACAGCGGCTCCCCATCTCCGAGCGGCGAAAAGATCACAGAATGGTCCAAACTCTCCTCGTAAACGGCTCTGTGAAAAAGGTCCAGAGCCGAGCGGGGGAGGTCGTTCGGGTGTGACGTCGCATGACGCGCTTCAAGTTGGACTCCTTCCAATGACCAAACTCTTTCTATAAACGGCTCTGGCTTGGGGGACGCGTAGGATGCCTGAACAGTGGGTCACGACAGAAGCGGGAAGACGTCCATAGCAGACGACAGTAACGCTACAACGCCCATCAAAGCGCGTACTATGATGATGGTGATGATGATGATGATGATGATGATGATGATGGTGGTGGTGGTGGTGGTGGTCAGTTTGTAACCTCAGAAAGTACACGTTTTTATAGAAGGCAAGGCATACACGATCCGATGACCACCGCCGCTGCTATCCACCAAATTGCGGTGCTGCGAAAGGCTGCAAACAGCATGGTCGATACAATCTAGTAGAGTATAGGAAGTCGCTAGTAGTAGTTCTCGTCATAAACTACTACATTGTATCGCGTTGCACTGCATTGACTTTGCCTGATACAGTACTGAATTGTATCGCAAGCTGTACTATTAGATTTGCGAATGCGTGTCAAAGCTCTTTTTTTTTTCTTTCTTTCTTTTTTCGTCAGTACTTCGGCGTGCAATAGAATGCAACGTGAACGACTAATAAAATCGCAATAAATCATCACAGTTTCCCGTCTTCGTCCCTGGTACCAATTATTTCGTGTGTAGGCGCATGCGCGTACAAACGTCAATGCTTTCTAGAGTGGCTCTGTCTCCAGGGAGATGGCCAAGAGTTGGGCTCCCAGTCATCACTCATGGAGCAACACGATTACGGACCACCATTCGTCACCACACTTGTCATCCGGGCCTCCTTCCCGCTATCACATTTCCCTCCGACGTCACCAGGGGAAGTAAGACGACTCCACCTTCCCTCACGCTTTCTCTTTCCAAGTTTCTACAGAGATAAGGTCAAGATTTGGGCCAGAAACGGAAGCACTTCTAAGGCATCGAATTTCTTCTTATCTTCCCGGAGTCTTATATCCCTGTCAGACTTCAATGGTGATTGAAATCTATGGTCACTGAACCGGAGCCCCGTATTAAAAGGAGGTCTCGCTATTAATGGGGCCTCCGCCTATATACCTGAAGCTGCACCCCGTTTTTGAGCTGTCTGACCAACGACGTCTTGAAATGGTCTTCTAGAATCCATCATCCATACAGTCTTCTAGAATCTCATCAGTCTTCTAGAACCTGTTCAGAATCACGCCACCAGTGACCACGCTATCCCTTACGTACGCAAAGGCGATAGCGTACAACGCACTACAACTCAGAAATGATAAGGCGGATACCAGTTCCTTATCAGACAGTGCGACACTGACACAGTCCTGACCCAATTCTTTTATCTTTCCGGCCTCTCCACTTTCTCGAGTGGTCCTGTCCCGAGTGGCTCGAGACTAACATCTCTTTTTTTTTTTTTCTTTTACAAATCGATCAAACAATCTTCCGATCCACTCACACACTGGACTACCACATGTTCTCACCCACACTCTCTGCGATGTTCCGCTAACTAAAGTAGCGCCATCCTTTCCCTTTCCCGCAACCTTGGGGCAACAATGGCGGCCGCTGCACGAGTCGGCATGCTATACGGCCGCCATTAATGCTCCAAGGTCGCGTCGGCAAAGATCAGAGGACGGCTGTACTTTCTCCAATCCAGTGACTTTACCGCTAACCACCCACCCCGATTGTGTCCCTCTTTTAAAAGTCTTTTAGCGCTGAGTAGTACCGCATGACATAAGCCTTGGTACAACAGTACTGGTACGAACAACGACTCTCCTGGAGCCATACACGGGATGATCACTAACAGTTTCGTCTCGCGAAACCACGAAACGAGAGGAAGCCCTTGAGAAGCATCGTTTTTCTTTTTTCGCCATATTCCATCTCCGTTCGTTTTCAAAACGTCCTTGTTCCTTCGCATCCTCTCTCAAAGCTTTCTCCCAAGTTGGTACGCTGACAGAACGCCCGTGCTCAACAAACAAATATACCCCTCCCCCCACACGCGTGCCCCTCCCCTCTCCCCCTCCCACTCTCCTCCTCTTTTTCTTCGTGCTCGTTCGCTCGGAGGCCCTCGATGCTTTCGTGTTGCATCGCTCTCGACCTCTTGTTCTCGAAGCACGCACGCACACAGGCAAAGCCGCTCCACGTTTCCAAGGGGGCGCACGTACACCGGCAACACCTTTTTCCCTACTTTCCCCAATTTTGAAAAGAAGCCCCGCTCCGGTCGTCGTCGCCTTTTTCGTGTTTCTTTTAATGTTTTTTTTTAATGCTTCCAAGGCTCGTTATTTGCAACCAACGGACGCGCTCCGATGGAAAGAAAAGAAAAAGGTGGACGCAATATTAGGGAAGCCCAGCATGCAAACTTTCGCAGCATAAGCGGGAAAACAACTTTTTATTTTTTTTATTTTTACGACTTTTCCCCCTCGTTTATCCATTTTTCTCCGTTCGTTTCACTCTTCAGTCTCGCGCCACGTTTACTGTCAGGTTTAATAAAACTTTCGCCGCGTGGCGGGCTTGTGGGTAAATTAATAATATTAATACAAAAAAAGAAGCGTCGTAAAGAATGGAGGCATTCGATTGAAGCAATTTCGCCCGCCTTTTATTTTCTAAATCGCCGCGTGAGGGCGCTGAGGACGACGAAAATTTGTCGATGTTGCGTGAGCGTCTTTGATGTCTCAATGGACTTTTCGTGACGGCGGAATTTTAGCTTAGAGCGGTGAAACAGGTCGGGGACGTCGGAATTCCGAGGGGAGGACATAAAAGCCGGACGGAGCAACCAAATATTTATTTTACTTTTTTCTTTTAATAAAAGGACTGAGGACGAAATTTAAAGGAAGATAACCTGTAAGTAGACCAGATAAAAAAAAACGGAAAAGACAGTGGTTGCTAGACGCTGTACTTTCAAGCTTGACGTCATAGAGCGATACGTCTTTCGTTCCCTTTCCATAAAACACCCAAGTCATGGTATTATTTTATCCATTACTCTCAATATTTCTTGTTTGGTAGGACAAAAGACATAACATTGTAAATTGTATCGCAGCATATCATACTGGAGTTATCGTATAGCTCACAAGAAAGCAATACCTAAATCTGAGAGTTCCAGGTCCGAGTCCTTTAATTATATCCCTATCCCACGAAGCTTCTTCGGGCGAAAACTGATGTCGAAGACGAACACTTAAAGGTTGATAAAGCGGGTTAGGTACACTCTTAGAAATGCACTTCACCACATAGCACGCTCCTAGCCAACCATCATCCCGAATGACAACGTTCTCGCCCCTGATTTGTTGAAAACGGGAGGACGGGCCTATTTTGTGTCGTGCATAATGGGCACAAAATAGGCTCCTCCTCCCGTTTTCAACAAATCTAGAGCGAGAACGTTGTCATTCGGGGTGATGGTTGGCTAGGAGCGTGCTATGTGGTGAAGTGCATTTTTAAGATTGTAGGTATGGTCATCTTATACAGCCAATAAGGAACGGGTATAATCTATGTATGGGTCTATGGCATCACTTTTGTGTGACAGCGGCACTGAGCGAGGTGTCTTTAGAACAGACCGGCGCATATATCATTTTAAGCTACTTTACAACAATAATCGCATCATGGGGTGCTATTCTCGTCAAAGTAGACTACCTGCTTACTTTACACGTCACGAGCTGTTGGGCTGAGCCACCGCGACAACCTCCGCCTGAACGCTCCGCCCATATCTAGGGACATTTATCCCCAGCGCGTACACAGCGTGTAGAGCAGGGTTACGGAGTCGCCACTCCGGAGTTGGAATGATTCCGGAATCATTCCAGATTTAGCAGAGCACGGAATGGAATTGGAATGGAAGGGCAGAAACTGTCCTACACTCTTAAAACAGAACTTCACCGCATATCAAGCTCCTAGCCAACCGTCATCTCGAATGACATCGTTCTCCCCTCTGATTTGCTGGAAACGGGAGGCGTACACCATTTTTGTGACAATTATGAACAGCATAAGTGTCACAAAAAAGGCGTATGCCTCCCGTTTTCAACAAATCAGGGGAAATAACGATGTCATTCGAGATGACGGTTGGCTAGGAGCATGCTATGCGGTGAAGTTCATTTTTAAGAGTGTAGGAATGGGAATGGAATGGTCTGGGTGCCCCGGTGGCAGTTTTGGTTTCAACGTGCTGGTTTCTGCCCTCGCACCCTTTGCACCGCACCTGCACACGGTCAAGAGTGAAATAACCTTGTCTTTGTGCTTTTTTCCGTGCTTGGTAATGTCAATCTTCTCTACCACTGCTGGACTTGCCACTATGGTTACCGGTCCTTTCCTTTTATTGAGGGAATTAAAGGAATGGAATTTGACTCAACGAAATCAGTTTCAATTAATAACAGATGGCGTCGCACATGCGTTGCCCGCAAACAAGAAATGACATTTAAAAAAAACTGTACGGGGAATAGTAATCTTTTCGCGCCACTCCGCCTGTTCGAAATCTTGGGCACGCACGGGCGCCAATCAACTGTTGGCTGGATCGCTATCTCGCTTACAACGCGATCCTTACACAAGATTATTTTCCTATTATATAACCGCGTGGAAGTTTGTTAGATACTATCGAGCAAGTGAACTAGTCATGACCACTTTTCTCCGCATTCCTCTAACCTTCTCTTTAGAGGTGTTTTACGTTGTAGTCTTCCGTTTCGGGCGAGAAAATCTATGGGCGATATCGTGATGGTCGTGTCGTGAAAACACCGACACAGCAGCAAAGGCTGGACGATCAAATGCTCGGCTATTGGCTAACGGCGCGTGAAAACCATTCCCAATGACATTCCCATTGTTCACGCCTTCTTTATTCCGCGACCAATAGCCTCCTTGCAAAGAAAGTAACGGGGTAGCTTACTTTGACGAGGATAGCTCCCATGGTCACCACACTCTTAAAAATGAACTTCACCACATAGCACGCTTCTAGCCAACGATCATCCCGAATGACAACGTTCTCGCCCTAGATTGGTTGAAAACGGGAGGAGGAGCCTATTTTGTGCCGTGCATAATGGGCACGAAATAGGCTCCTCCTCCCGTTTTCAACAAATCAGGGGCGAGAACGTTGTCATTCGGGATGATGGTTGGCTAGGAGCGTGCTATGTGGCGAAGTTCATTTTTAAGAGTGTATTTTAACCCCGTGGAAGTTTGTTAGATACTATCAAGCAAGTGAACTATAGTCATGACCACTTTTCTCCGCATTCCTCTAACCTTCTCTTTAGAGGTGTTTTACGTTGTAGTCTTCCGTTTCGGGCGAGAAAATCTATGGGCGATATCGTGATGGTCGTGTCGTGAAAACACCGACACAGCAGCAAGGCTGGACGATCAAATGCTCGGCTATTGGCTAACGGCGCGTGAAAACCATTCCCAATGACATTCCCATTGTTCACGCCTTCTTTATTCCGCGACCAATAGCCTCCTTACAAAGAAAGTAACGGGGTAGCTTACTTTGACGAGGATAGCTCCCATGGTCACCACACTCTTAAAAATGAACTTCACCACATAGCACGCTTCTAGCCAACGATCATCCCGAATGACAACGTTCTCGCCCTAGATTGGTTGAAAACGGGAGGAGGAGCCTATTTTGTGCCGTGCATAATGGGCACGAAATAGGCTCCTCCTCCCGTTTTCAACAAATCAGGGGCGAGAACGTTGTCATTCGGGATGATGGTTGGCTAGGAGCGTGCTATGTGGCGAAGTTCATTTTTAAGAGTGTATTTTAACCCCGTGGAAGTTTGTTAGATACTATCAAGCAAGTGAACTATAGTCATGACCACTTTTCTCCGCATTCCTCTAACCTTCTCTTTAGAGGTGTTTTACGTTGTAGTCTTCCGTTTCGGGCGAGAAAATCTATGGGCGATATCGTGATGGTCGTGTCGTGAAAACACCGACACAGCAGCAAGGCTGGACGATCAAATGCTCGGCTATTGGCTAACGGCGCGTGAAAACCATTCCCAATGACATTCCCATTGTTCACGCCTTCTTTATTCCGCGACCAATAGCCTCCTTCCAAAGAAAGTAACGGGGTAGCTTACTTTGACGAGGATAGCTCCCATGGTCACCACACTCTTAAAAATGAACTTCACCACATAGCACGCTTCTAGCCGACGATCATCCCGAATGACAACGTTCTCGCCCTAGATTGGTTGAAAACGGGAGGAGGAGCCTATTTTGTGCCGTGCATAATGGGACACAAAATAGGCTCCTCCTCCCGTTTTCAACAAATCAATCAGGGGCGAGAACGTTGTCATTCGGGATGATGGTTGGCTAGGAGCGTGCTATGTGGTGAAGTTCATTTTTAAGAGTGCAGTTTCAACGGCGGGAGTACTGTCGTTAACACAATCCATACAGGGTACGAAACTAATAGGCTACGATTAACTTCCGCGTGAACACCAGCGTTGAGTGGCGTTGTAGTCAACATCACTACGGACTAGATCGCTCTCTTAAGGTGTCAGTTTTATTTATTAATATGTGGCCTCATGGGATTAAATGCTCGCAGGTGAGCGCAAATGAACTTAGCAGAAATATCGTTTAGTAAAGCTGTGAGGAATCCACACGACGAAATATGTCATAGCAGTCTCTTTTCGACCCGTATTGGTGTATTTAGTCTAGGTGATTTGAACTATTGTGTCATTAACTGGACTCATTCGTCATTTGGACCTTGCTCGTTCTTTGTTATGCCACTTCGGTCATCTTGGGGTTCTTTTCTGATTTTCTACTTTCTTTTCTGTTCAGGTGTTCCGCAGTGCCCTGTCCCGACTTTGTCGGGGCTCACATCTCCATATTTTTTGTTCAATCAATCAATCAATCAATCAATCAATCAATCCATTTGTTTAATCGTCGTTCAAATTGTCGTTTTGATACGAAGCTCAATGGTTACTGACAAACTGAGGTTACGGACAAACACGACAACTGAAGCCTCCACACATAAGAACGTAACGGAAGGAGAAAGTGGTCGCAAAAAAACAGGATTTTTTTTATTATAATTATTCCGTACCAGGTTCATCACAAGTTTGAAATTCTGGAACGCCGTTCTTAATGTAACCCTCCTCGTCTAACCTCCTCCCCCCCCCCCTTTTATGTCACCTTTAAATCTTCAATAGAGGAAACATTCTCTCCTCTAATCCCTAGAACAAAGTATAGCAGAGGCATCACGCGCCCGTACATGCGCACGCTCATTAAGTGAAGGAAGGGAATCTCCATGCAGTTCTCTCTGTTGATGACAGGACATTCATTCACTGGTATGATATCAGCGTTGGTCTTACGATCCAGTGCATGTTTTACGAAACGAGCGAGAGATTATACGATGTCGTTGCGAACTGCGAACACTGCCTTTATGTGTCTTTTTTTTTTGGGGGGGGGGGGGGAGTTCTTCTCAGGAAACTCGTTTGTCGACGACGGCGAGCGAGAAGTTATGGCTATGCAAGATACGAGATTCGCCGAGACTGTCTCGCACGTTCGAGAGATTTTTTTGTTTTGTTTTTTCTAAGAAATGTTTAGGGTGGAGAGAATATTTAAGGAAGGATAAATCCTCGCGATGTTCGGCCTGTATACAGACAGCTCTCGACGGCAAAACGGCAAGCACACGAACGAAGATAAGACATATTATCTGAGATGTTCTACGTGTATGCTTTATCGCTGTATTTTCGTAGGGGAACGGTCTCCCTAAGGAACACGCTGTACTGGAAGTTGAAGAACATGGGGGTGGCCTGCGCGGTGTTTTCTTAGCACCGCGCTCCATAGCGGAAAAAATGCCCACACACAAAAAAACTTCACTTACCATTTCATCCCTATGCAATGGCACTTTCAGTACACTGTTTCTGCTATTGCAGATCCATTTCCGGCGGAAGTTCTATTACCGTCGGTGAGCAGTTATGTAAAGAGACACCACCTCCTCTACATCTTCTTCCTCAACATACCGTTAGCCTGTATTTCCCTTCGATCTACTCAGTATGACGTGGATCGGTTAAAGGAGCACAGAGGTTAAGCTACCCAATGTTTTCTTTCTTTCTTTTTTTTTCGCTACGGCGTGTTTTGCAACGAATAAAATGAGCTCCTGCGAAAGAAGAACGAGTGCAGGTGACCTGTAGAGAGAGAGCGCGCATCGAAGAACCAGGGAACGCGTCATGACGTAACGTGGTCCCCGGGCACGTGACTCGTGACATAGAGCGCGGCACAGCTCAAGTCAACACCACCTAGCTAGAGAAAGCCTGCTTACTTGTCGACGTGACGTAACGACTAAGACTCAGCCAATCAGGATCTTGTTTTCAACGACGGTAGCTAATCAGGAACAAGCTTTCAGAGGTCGTTGCCATGGAAACGAGCCACTGTCGTCTGCGAGTCGTGACTGAACGGCCCCGCGTGCTAAACGAGAAAACTTTAAAATAAAGCGCAAAACGGTCTCAATCTTTCTCGAGACTGATTTTCTAGAAAGCGTGTTGCACTTTTTGTCTACATATATTCGGGTCTACAGGTTCCAGGTTAGCTGCAATCATTTGCGAATTCTGAAACTCTCAGAACGGCGATTCGCAGTAGCAGACGAAATCTGACTTTATCTGTGTATTCACACGAACTATATCCTCACGGAAGGTTCTAGTGGAAGAAAAAGCAAGAACACTGCTTACAGAGACGAAGTTTCGTCACGTGCTATGTGAGCATTCACACGGTGCGGTATATCGTGAGTACTGCGCACTTAGCAGACGACACTTCGCAGACGACATAGTCAGCATCTTTCCTGTCGTCTGCTATAGAATATCTTGTGGCTGTGTTGCGGGATATTGCCCATGGATATCAGTGTACGTGAACACTGGACGTTGAGCGCTCGCGCTCAGAAAGCTATGACGTTTTTCGCGTCTTCCGCTTCTGCGGGGAATGTCGCTCGTGTAGCGAAGGAGGGAGAGGAGGGAATAAGCAAGCCTCTTATATGTAGACGGCGTTGTTCAAGCGGGCATACGCGGCGCGCGAGCTGATCTCAAAGAAACAAAGGGCACGGGGACTTCCCTACGTCACGCAAGGCTCGTGTCGGCCGTCCGCGCCTGCTTTCGCAGGCTTTTTTTTTTTTTGTAAATTTGATTGCGCAGTTGTAAATACACCGCGGCGCCAAAATATCACGCACGGGTGGCTCCTGGTAAACAGCTCGACGAATGAGACAGGGTTTCAAGTCCGGTTAAATGTCACCCCATTGCACCTTTAAAGGTGCAAAAATTGTGTGAGAGAGAGAAACGTTACCTCTGATGAGGTGAGGTAGATTCTGGAGTCGGTGCTCTCTACGGATGCTTGTGGATACAGGCCGTGGTTGGAGTCGAGGCTGAGCGACGGGGTGCCATGCGATAGGGTACTGTGCCTGGACAGCCCGCTGCTCATCATGCAAGGTAGAGCATTCAATTTGGATCCCGACGAGGCCAGCCCTGTGGAACGAGCACAACAATGACGTTATATCTAGGACGACTAAAGTCACTGGATTGGGGAATTCCCAATTCAGTGACTTTAAGGACGACAGATTGGGAACCTGAGGGGTAATATGTAGGGGTCGAACACTTCTTTCCTTTTCTTTCTTTTTTTTTTTCAACAGCGTAAATAACTCAACTAAATTCGGCACGTGGTGGTGGTGATGGCGAGAGGGCTTGCCGTTGTCGGCCTCACAAAGGTGGGCAACCTGTGCGTGGGCAACCTGGGCAACCTGTGGAGGCGTACGCCTTTTCTGTGACAATTATGCTGCTCATAAGTGTCACGGAAATGGCGTACGCCTCCCGTTTTCAACAAATCAGGGCAGATAACGATATCATTCGAGATGATGGTTGGCCAGGAGCGTGCTATGCGGTGAAGTTCATTTATAAGAGTGTAGGCACAGAAAAAATCCCGCCGGAAGCTTTGTATTTGACGATCGTAGCAATGGCTTGAGCCAAAGTTTATCGTTGCTTGTCATTCATATTCAGGTGTCCAAGAACACTACCAGGGATTGGTGTTGATGGACAACGTTAGGTAGTTATAGATGTAGTTAAAATACATTGCAGTAGTTGAAGAAGTAGTTTTAACTAGTCCCCTGAAAAGTAGTTGAACTGCTAGTTAAACTACTGAAGAAGTACACTGTTAAAACAGAACTTCACCGCATAGCACGCTACTAGCCAACCATCATACCGAATGATATCATTTTGTGTCATGATTTGTTCAAAACAGGGGGGAGAGGCGCCTATCTGGGACAAGATAATCTGTCCCACACTCTTAAAAATGAACTTCACCGCATAGCACGCTCCTAGCCAACCATAATCTCGAATGATATCGTTATCTGCCCTGATTTGTTGAAAACGGGAGGCGTACGCCTTTTTTGTGACACTTATGCTGTTCATAATCGTCACAAAAAAGGCGTACGCCTACCGTTTTCAACAAATCAGGGCAGATAACGATATCATTCGAGATTATGGTTGGTTAGGAGCGTGCTATGCGGTGAAGTTCATTTTTAAGAGTGCAGGTAGGCGCCTCCCCCCTGTTTTGAACAAATCATGACACAAAATGATATCATTCTGTATGATGGTTGGCTAGTAGCGTGCTATGCGGTGAAGTTCTGTTTTAACAGTGTAGTTAGTGGCCTCTCCAAGCACGAGAGGCTCTATACAGCGCAAACTTTGTGACTATATACGCTTCTGCGACGTTCTGTGTGAGGTTGGATGCCCCCTAACCGCAAACGGAGACCCGTACGTGTTTGTGTCGACGAGCTGCTCCGCGGCCCCGAGGCTATACATTATCGCCCCCTGCCGCAGTAAACACCCCATTAGCGTACGAATCGGTGGTCGTAAAGTAAACATCCAGGATTAGCGCAGGACGCCTAACATTGTACAGCGCAATCCCATGTCGTGCTCGAACTTTATAAATCTTGCATGGGTAACATTTAGCCGCGAGGAGATATTGGATAGTCAGCCCTCGTCCTATGAACATTCGATCTGTGAATTCGCTCGCTTTATGAACAGCTTGCAAAAAAAAAAAAAAAAAAAAAAAACCAATTGTATTCTTCTAGTCGTTTAAAATCTCGATTTATGAATTCCTTCGTTTTGTGGGCCTTTTCTTTCTTTTTCTTTTTTTTAGAAACATTCGCTGTACATAAATTGAGGTGGATATTGTGTGTAAACTGGATATTGTATGATTGCGTGATTGACGAAAAATGCAAGTGCGGCTGCGGCACTTTGATATATGTGGGTTACGTTACATGACGCACGCATTTACTGCGTGCTAGAGTATCGAGGGAAACGATAATAAAATATATTAAATATTCTAATAAATAAAATATATTAAATATAAATAAAAAAGATAAAAGTATATTATTATGTGACAGCTTTTAGAACGAGTTTGGCAAAAAATAATAAGAAAATATCACTTCTAGATTAGTACATCGATCGCTGGAACAATAGACCCCACTCCACTGATTATCGACCTCTATTCAGCGTAGCCCATCACCTCATCATCAGGACACATCCCCTCCCATTCTGCTTTGGGATAGTGGGCCGCACTTCATGTTGTGAATTTCCTCATTCATCGTCATTAATTTATTCATTAATTCATCTGTTGTTGTTGGAACAATAGCAGTCACGATACAACGCAGCCTGCTACTTGATGTGATCGGATTGATTGACCAATTGACTCGGCTGTGTTATCTCGTGCTCCTTCTGTGTTGCAAACGCTCAGCATGTCATTAGCAGAAACGTAGGATCGCATATCAGCCAATATTTCTCGCGCAAATCACGTGATCACAATGCAGTCAACTCGAGTTATGAAGAGGGACATCCTCTGGTGCCGATTAAGGTCCGGAACGTTGTACCCTTAGTTAGTCGACAGGCTACGACTGTACGTAAATCTAAGCAAAAAAAGTTAGGTGCTTTCTTTTCTGCTAGTAACGTTAATTTTGGCTTTTTCCAGGTACCAGACCTCTACAGGATAAACGTCATCGTGACATTGGTAGACAGACTGAAACCGACACAAATCGAAAGTGAGGGCTGGGTTCCACGAATGGGCACCTCTTCGCTGCCTCCTTTTGAAAGAAAAGTACACTCTTAAAAATGAACTTCACCACATAGCACGCTTCTAGCCAACGATCATCCCGAATGACAACGTTCTCGCCCTAGATTGGTTGAAAACTGGAGGAGGAGCCTATTTTGTGCCGTGCATAATGGACACAAAATAGGCTCCTCCTCCCGTTTTCACAAAATCAGGGGCGAGAACGTTGTCATTCGGGATGATGGTTGGCTAGGAGCGTGCTATGTGGTGAAGTTCATTTTTAAGAGTGTAGGATCGCTGGCGTCTCTTTGAGGCACCATCGTAATCCCCTCAAGACCGTGGCTTTCGGGCGCGACTTTGTTTGCCCCCTAGCTTGCGAGCGTAGTTCAGCTCTACCAAATTGGTGGCGCTCTCGAACACTATGACGTCATTTGTTTACAAACAGGCAGAGGTCTGTTATGCGCAAACTGTGGGTATTCCTCACCCCCCCCCCTTTTTTTTTAATCACATCACCATTCTCGCGAGACAGTTTCACGTTGTTGTAATATTATGTTATGGGACTGCGACGCGAACTTGCCCCGAAATAAAAGACAACAAGATTGTCGTTCAAAGCAGACCCGGGGATTAACTGCACCCGGCTGAGCCCTTTAGAACAATACAGATTCCAATTTCGCAAATCGCGCTTGTCTATGCGCAGCTCAATAACACCTGTAGATTTTTTTTAGAAGAAAGTCTAATTCATTAGAGCGTTTTAATCAAGGCCTCAACACTTAGCTGCGTCATATCAATTTCATCTGCACAGGGGGTGAAATCCGACGAGTTTCCAAAGCGACGATGAGAGGAACTTAATTGATTTGCCTTCGTTTGAAAAGATCCTCTGTACGTGGGAGCACCCTTGTGCCGAACCCCAGATGAACGTCTGTTGGTGTCACTATTCATTCAGTGAGCGCGCAGTTCCCCGTTAGTGCGTAATACCGCAAGGGGGCGCTACCAGCGGCAGACAGGACGTCAGTCCACATATTCAACATCTTTCTAAATCCCTTCAGTATATGCGTATGTCAGTGTAATGAAGTAACCCTAATTAATTAGACTATCAGTAGGGTTCCGCGCTTTCGGCTTAAATTTTTGGGTGGATTCTGCGTATGTTTTTCGACGTTTATTTATTTTCGCGAAATCGGCGTTTTTCGGTGATTTTTGTGGCGTATACATGGTTTACCATGCAGTTATCGGCGAATATACAAAATTAGCCCCTGTGAGACAGCACAAAAGGAACACTTTATTGCTCCACATCGAACAACAACAACATAGATGAATAGATGATGATGATGATGATTGGATGTTTCCCTGCGTTGAGTGCAGGGCCCTACCCCACTCCAAAAAGGGTTTACATTAGAGGATGAAGAGGGAAGGAAAACAAAAGAAACCCCACCGTACTTAAGAAGTGATGGTGCTTAAATCGTGAAAGCAAAAGGTCATTTAATTAAGCTTATTGTGATAGACGCAGACGTACTTGGCCATATTCTTGTCTGCTGCACACCTTAAATTTGACGTTTGCAGCGATTAATCGCCGTAGTCTCTCCCGGGACATTCATTTGTATTCGGCGTTTTTCGGTTAAAACCGAAAACGCGGAGCCCTAACCTATAAGTTAAAGACTTCCAGTAGACAAGCGCCAGTCAGTCGGGAACGCAAGGCCACTGACTACAAGTAAACCCCCGACTATGTCTTAACGAATGCGTGACTCATTGACTTACTAGGACGCAGGCAACAAACTAATGGCATTGTAAGCCAGTAACTAAGAAACAGTGGCTATTATACATCATACTGGAGAGGTCATTCTACACCGCGGCGACTATGAACCGGCGAACTAACTTGCGAAACTACTTACAAAATAAGTAGTTGACTGTAACGTTGACTCTGATAATAAGTGGCTGTTTCCCTTTGTCCATAAATTTTGCAACCTTCGCTCAGAGCATAAACTATGGTGTCGCGATTTCATGACGTACGAGGGGTGCTGCGAAAATACAGCAAACAGGAAACACACAGGATATGAAATATGTTCCAGTGCCGTACGTTCCTTGGTCATAGCTCCAAGGTTACGCTGAAGGTCGAATACCACCACCGGCTGTGCTCCTTCATGAACACCCTGGGCTTTACGTTCCAGACGACCGGGCGTAGGCACGTTTTACCCCTGAAGTCGACCCAGGACGTACAATAACCCTCTCCCTATGCCTCTCACTCCTGCTTGTTGTTATATTACCCCATCCGTCTACGTCTGAATACGGCTCATATCGTGTACTCACACGAGCGACATTTCCCCAGAAGCGAAAGATGCGAAAAACGTCATAGCTTTCTGCTGTCACGTGACACGTACACTGCTATAACCATGGGGAATATATTGGGCCACAGCCACAGCACAGAGCGAATTGCGCATTTAGCAGACGACGCCGTCAGCGTCTTTTTCTGTCGTCTGCTACGGAATATCCTGCGGATGTGGCCCAGGATATTCTGTAGCAGACGACAGGAAAAGACGCTGACGGCGTCGTCTGCTAAGTGTCGTCTGCTAAATGCGCAATACGCTCTGTAAGCAATATTTTCGCTTTTTCTTCCGCTACAATCTTCCGAGAGTATGTCGCTCGTGTGAATACACGGATAGCTTCAGTTGTTTCCTGGTGGTAACGACGAAGGAATAAAGGGGAAAAAAAAGCTAAGAACACTTACGCTGCTCCAAGAGTCCACGGAACCCTTGTAGACTGGGCTGCGTCTTGAGAGCTTGTTCCTCCTTACGAATGGCCTCCAGTTCCACATGAACCTCTCGCATGAGGGCCACTATATAGACGAGACAAAAGAAAAAGAAAAACGCGCCATGTTTAGTGACTTCATTTCATTCGATTTATTCGCAAAATCACGATACAATTTACAAAGGACGCGTAAAGGTGCAAGAACCAGAGGGAAATACCTGTAAACGTATTTTTATTCACGATGTATTAACTTTTGCGGATCCCGCATTCAGTCATTTGCGAAGTTATTCGCGAGTATTTAATTTCGCGATTCCAGGGCAGTTTCCTTTCGCAGGATAAACGTTAAGCTGTGTTTGCGAATACAATTTTTTTTTCAGGATTTTGTAGCGGTCGCGTAATTCGCGAAAATTAATACATCGCGAATAAAAATATGTTTACAGTATTCCCCGTTTAAGCACCTTCCCCAATGAGTGCGAAAGAGGTATGAGGCGTTTACGTTACAACATCGCTACAATACATATTATTAACGCAGCCCCCCCCCCCCCCCCCCCACCAATAGCAAAGTATGCAAGCCCCAAACGCACCAACTTAACTGCAGAACGTAAGCATCATTTGGTTTTGCTTTGCAGTCGTGAATATAGTAGTCGTGATTATTTATTTATTTATTTATTGCAAAATACCCTGCAGCGCCGGGGGGCATTAGAGCAGGGGAATGGGGATATACATCACGAAAAAAAAAAGGAATACAGAAATCGTGGACAGAATGAAGAAAACACACTAATCTCGCATGGATCTCAATTTAGATAAAAAGACGGAGCCGTTTTGGGCAGACACAACTTCACGCGGCAGTAAATTCCATAGTGGGATTGTCTCACAGAAGAAGGACTGTTTAAAGACATATTGTATTACGCTTTTTATTTCCCACGACCCATTCGAGCACACAACGAAACTTGAAACACTAACGGAAGTTTGAAGTAATTTGTGTTATTACTTATTAGCTTTCGATGGTGTGCCCGCAGTTCCTGTGCCGGTACGGCAGTTTGCGCACAGCATAGAGCTCCGCAAAAATTTGTCTCTAACAAGGTGAGATTTCCTCAATTGATCCAGTGGCGACGTATATAAAGTCGTGGATTCTTATTGGATCACACAGGAGAAATTAACGTCCACAAGCGCAACATACGAGACAAAAAAGGCAATACACGTTATCTATTACAATAGCAATATAATAATTGAAATAATAATGCTCATATAATAATTGAAAATAATCAGTCGCACTAGACTAAATGGCGTGTTTGACGAATGGCTGAGGCCATGACGTCACAAGCGTGGGTTACGTCATAGTAATCGCAAGGAGAGAGAGAGAGAAAAAGGAAGAAACGCAATGAGAGAGGAGGCTTCGTGTACAGATATGGACAAAGGAAAGAGGACAGCGGGAAGTACCGGGCAACAAATGGGATTATAATGGGTCCTGGGCGGACTTCACAGGCCCCGATATCAGTGTCGAAAAATCTGCCGGAAAACCGAGGAAATCCCCAGACAACATAGCCAGTAGTGGGCCAGTAGCCGGAATATTCTTTCCTTTTAACCCGATACAACCCGAGTGGGAGCAGATGTTACAGCGTTTTTACGTATAACGGTCTACGATCCGATTTTCATCGAAAAGCGACGACCCCAGTCACCGTTTTATGTAACCAAATTGGTGTTCCAGACATCTGATTGGGCCTGCAAAGTTTAGCCATGGTATAGCGTCAGATTCTAGCGAGGCTTCATTTCAAACCAATTTCAGGCTCCATAGCAACATAGATTAAATTCCCCGACTGCGAAAGATATGCTAGCCAATTGCAGGGCCTGGCGTATTCACGAGCTTAGCCGGAGTCATTCCTTTCAAGAATGCTGAATCTCATTGTGCGAGAACTCCTTGGGAAAGAATGCTTGGGAATGAAGCTGACGGAACAGCGGGGGGGGGGGGGGGGGGACAGGTGTGAACCTGGGAATGATATAAACGCACAGAGCAGGCATTTGCATATTAGAAAGGGAATTTTCCCAACAGTATTGTCTCCGCCCCCCCCCCCTCTCGCTTGTGTTAAAGAAGCACTGGCAGCCCCTTTCACAAATTTCTCGGGTTCTTCTTTTTTTCTTTTTCTTTTTCTTTTTCGCTTCGGCAAGATTGTGGAACAGATAAGGTGTGGTTTTTGCCGAAGAACGATCATCGCAGCTGACCTCTAGTACGAGGGAGAGAGATGTCTTTGAGGGAAACAACGACCTCTAAAACACCCTCAACACCTTCAAAGAGGCCGTAAGTGAGCGAGGGAGTGGTGTCGACGTCATTCTGTGACGTACCGCGTCAGCCACGAGCAGCGCCGAGCGGTGTTCACAGATTTTCAATCGGAAATGAGACCTCGTGGCTGCTCGCTATGCTAACGCTACGTCACATTGATGTGATGACGTCACGCCAGGAGAGCGGTACCTCCAAGGCAGCGCTTGGAGAGAACATTTGCTACATAGTCAATGCGTTCAGTAGTGTCTCTAACCAGGGGCGGATCTAGAATTTTTCCGGTGTGTGTGTGGGGGGGGGGGGGGGGGGGGTTCGCTATGGAGAAGTGCCAGGTGCATGCTGGGATTGGTCCATTGAACCCTATGTTCAAGTCTGGAATTGAGGGGGGGTCAGGACATCCTCCCCCCCTTAATTCTGCCCCTGTCTTTAACGTAGTTGTAAAACAAAATACAAAGTGTATTCGTGGCATGATGGCGACTTTGGTGACCGCGATGTTACGTATGGCTACTTTTGGCTACTTTTCGGCACCCAGACGGCTATATTTCGGTTCACCGGGTTGGCAACGCTGCCAGATATTGTAAAGTGGACAAAATGGTGATTTTATGATTAAATCACGTCTGCTTCTCCGTGCTGCGCAGCGAGGAAAGCCACTCCTTGCGTTGAGAGATCTCTCTCCGCCTGAGCGCGGTACAAACAGTCCGCCAGGTATATACTGCCGCGATGCGGATGGTTTGAGAGCTGCTAAACTTGACAACCATGGTTCAAAAATGTTTATAACGGAGTTTATAACAAGAACGCATAACAGCTCGCGTGTGACGAAGCAAAAGAAAAACGGAGAGCTGGTGGTGGCCTCATGCGGCAGTTCTGGGAAACGTTTGCGGAGCCTGCCATAGGTGGCGTCTTGCAGAGGCGTACTCGCGTTGAAAAACAGGTGGCTGAAAAGCACATTCTCATAAGGATCTAGTATGATGTAGAAAACACCCGTCCCTTTTGATCGTCACGAGGAAAGCAGAACTACCAAAAACATCATTGTTGTTGTTGTTTTTAAGTGTAATGTAAGTGTAGGTGTTTGTAATGGTTTGCGCGTCAGAAGTCCGATGTTGCAGAAACGGCTTCTTCGTAAATGTTTTTCGTTTTATGCTTTCCATTAATTCGGGTTGATGGGTACCATACCTTGATGACAGTACACACCGTAACCTTGTCGTCAATTACGTCTTCATTTATCTTCTTGTTCTTATCATTATTATCTGCAACTGAAAGCCTTATTGTTCCGGTGACGCTTCCTTAGTTTACTTATATTTTAAGAAAGTGAAGGTACGCTGTCACATGAAAATAATTAGGCAGTATACGGACTAATTGTTATTAATTAATGAAGTTACTGCGGTGAATCCCCTGACCTATCACCGGGGGAAGAAGATCATTATCATCCTAATAATGCTCACGCTCATTCTTTCGTTTCTTTGGCTCCACAATAATTGAATAGTCCTACGGTTGAGAATTTCTGTAAACTGATAGCGACAGTTCTGAAGTAATGTCCTCTGTTATCTCTTTTTTGTTGACCTTGTGTGTTTACCTTAAGTGTATGTATCCCACCCTACTTAGGCTTACTTGTAAGCCAGTAGTATGAATAAATAAATAAATAATAAATATATACAGGGTGTCCTTATTTACTAGACATGTGTTTTATTTAAAAAAAGAATAGCTGTGAGCAGCGCTGACGCCTTCTTGGCAAGCGGGTTATGCGGCCAGGCTGACATCCTGTAGGACACTGGATGCACTGGATGGAACTGTTATGCACTATACGCAACAACTGGATGTCTAATTAGCCAGAATGCATTAACGAACTTATTAATTAGATGTTTTCCGGGAAATGCGTGATAGCAGAATTGGAGTCAGTCATCGTTCGATTCCATCGTACTTGTTGAACGCCCTTTGAAGCGAAAGTACTTTGAAATATAAGTTGCCAAATTTTGCTATGCAATGAACTGAAAGCAGAATCATGCACTACTCGAGCGAAGAAAGAGCGACAGACATTCCACGTAACAGGATCACGTGCTTTGGAGCGATTGGCCAGATTATAGAGTCACTAAATAGGGAGCAGAGTAGCGACACTCAGCCAAGGCGACGGCCGCGCCCGCCATCTTGTGTCAGGCGCGGCTGCGTCGCCTAGCAACGGGACGCCATTCTCCCACTTCTCTGATGGAGAACAGCGCGCAGTCGAGCCAGCTCGCAACCTAGGAAACCGGTTTTGGATGGAAGGGACTCAACATGGGGGGCACACTCCGAGAGTTCTTGGAAGGAGAAATCACGTGACACGATCGGCCCAATCGCGGGCACAGAATGGCGGCTCCGGCGCGGAAAAGGAATGCAATACTCTGTACCCCTATTTGGTGACTCTATAGGCCAGATAGACCGCTCTCCACCACAGATAAGGCGGAGATCATGTCGTTGTTTCTGCGCTCGAGAAATGCGTAGTTCTGGTTTCGACTCATTTACATAGCGAAATTTGGCAATCTATATCTCAAAGTACGTTCGCTTCTCAGGGTGCTTAATACGGACGACGGATTTGAATATATGACTGGCTCGAATACAATGAACCCTCGTTAATATGACCCCCGATAATCTGACATACGCGCTTTATAAGACCATACTCCCGGGGAACAATGCAGAGAAACCTCTGCAAATCGCCCCGTTAATATGACAATTCCGCATTATAACCAAAATTTTCGGGAACGACCATGGTCATAATAACGAGGCTTCACTGTAGACGTTTTCAGGAAATCCCAGTGCTCCTTGCGCACGCGTTGCTTCCTGGGAGATTACTCTCACGAGGAAGCGAGAACAGACTTTCACGTTTCGTTTTCGCTGACCCTGAGACCTCGCGGACAATGGGGCGAGAAAGGAGAAATCGAAACAGTTTGGAGGCCTTCTCCTCCTTTCTGATAAGCAAGTTCCCATAGTTCAAAGCGGCGCTATAAGCTCTCTGGGATCTTATGAAGTCGTCGATTCTGCCCTCTCGCATTTCCAAGGAAAACATCTAATTAATAAGTTAATTAATTATATAGCTAAATAGTCGCCCAGTATAGTAGCATATATGCTGTCCTACACTCTTAAAAATGAACTTCACCGCACAGCACGCTGTTAGCCAACCATCATCTCGAATGATATCATTATCTGCTCTGATTTGTTGAAAACGGGAGGCGTACGCCTTTTTGTGACACTTATGCTGTTCATAATTGTCACAAAAAAGGCGTACGCCTCCCGTTTTACACAAATCAGGTCAGATAACGATATCATTCGAGATTATGGTTGGCTAGGAGCATGCTATGAGGTGAAGTTCATTTTTAAGAGTGTACAGGATGTTCCGTATATAACCCGCCTGCCAAAAGGACATCGGCGACTCTCACAGCTTTTTTTTTTATAAAATAATTTGTAACGAATAAAAAGAAACACCCTGTATTTACGTATGTATTGGGGACAGCGCATTCCGAATTGAAAGAGCATTCAAAACAGAACGCACCTTTATTTGCGTCCTCCTTGATGCGGTAGACGGGCGCTGAGAGGGCAAAGAAAAAGTACACGGATATCGATTAGTTAGTTGTTATCAGCGTTTTTCACTACACTCTTAAAAATGAACTTCACCACATAGCACTCTCCTAGCCAACCATCATCCCGAATGACAACGTTCTCGCCCCTGATTTGTTGAAAACGGGAGGAGGAGCCTATTTTGTGCCGTGCATAATGGCACAAAATAGGCTCCTCCTCCCGTTTTCAGCAAATCAGGGGCGAGAACGTTGTCATTCGGGATGATGGTTGGCTAGGAGCGTGCTATGTGATGAAGTTCATTTTTAAGAGTGTAACAGGCTGCGCTAACATGCTAACAGTAGAACCCTATTAAGCTAACATCACTAAGAGGTCTCGAAGCAGTACTCTTACGTTTATCAGCGAAAGCTCCTCTACCTAAGGCGCCTATAACGCTGCATTCCTCCCAGCGAAGGGAAGTATTCAAATATATTGTATCTAAAACGTAATTTAAAATATTAACGCGTGTATTTCTTTCTTGCATTTCAGTGGAAGCGTATACGACGAGGGGAGTCAAGTCACCAGGTACCTGAGGAAGCGTGGACCTCCACACTCTTAAAAATGAACTTCACCACACAGCACGCTCCTAGCCAACTATCGTCCCGAATGACAACGTTCTCGCCCTAGATTTGTTGAATACGGGAGGCGGAGCCTATTTTGTGGTCATTATGTACGGCACAGAATAGGCTCCGCCTCCCGTTTTCAACAAATCAGGGGCGAGAACGTTGTCATTCGGGATGATGGTTGGCTAGGGGCGTGTTATGCGGTGAAGTTCATTTCTAAGAGTGCACGCGAAAGCTTGTACAAATTAAACTTCAACAAAAATCTTCAGTGTCGGCTTCTGTATATTGTTTGCATTTCAATGCAATATAGAAATCTGTATTTACATTTAAATACAGTTTTGAAGGTGCTTTATTTGCTTAACTACTTCGTAAATACGTGTAAATACACCGAATGCTCACATGTTTCAAAATTTCCCAGCTGTAATTACACTCTTAGAAATGAACTTCACCGCATAACACGCTCCTAGCCAGCCACCATCCCGAATGACAATGTTCTCGCCCCTGATTTGTTGAAAACGGGAGGCGGAGCCTATTCTGTGCCGTGCATAATGACCACAAAATAGGCTCCGCCTCCCGTTTTCAACTAATCAGGGGCGAGAACGTTGTCATTCGGGATGATGGTTGGTTAGGAGTGTGTTATGCGGTGAAGTTCATATTTAAGAGTGATACCGTCGTGGCCGAGACCTTGCTTAGAGTCTCGCTTCATGTGCACCTGAGTTGCTCCAGCGTTACTTGAGGAAAGATACCAGCTCCCGTGGCTCGCTATATAGCTAAGATAAGTTTTCCACGCCATGGCAGGGAGGTGACCTGGCATCGAATCCTGGCCTCAATCCCTGGGGTGTTTTCTCTGCTTTCGGCTCTTATGTTTGAAAATACGTGTCTCGTCATAGCTTCCTTGCTGTGAGATCAGCACTAGACTTACAATCTCCCCTCCCAGCGGTAATCACTACACTGTTAAAATAGAACTTCACCACATAGCACGCTCCTAGCCAACCAACCTTCCGAATGACATCATGCTGGGTCCTTATTTGCCGAAAATGGGAGGAGGCGCCTATCTGGATGTCCCAGATAGGCTGCTCCCCCTGTTTTGAACGAATCGTTGACACAGAATGATATATCATTCGGAATGGTGGTTGGCTAGGAGCGTGCTATGTGGTGAAGTTCTATTTTAACTTCTATCGTACCTTTCGGCCGTCATTATTCCTTCATCTGTTATCAAACCATATCATCTCATCCTGACTACAGTCGTGACGCAGCCCACATTCGTGAGGCCAACAACGGCAAGCTGGTTTACGCCACCGCCAGCACCACCTATTTTAACAGTGTAGAGAGCGGATTTTTAGGCATTAATTAACAGCTAACTAACAGCTAATTAACACGTAGCGCTCTTCGTCGCATAAACCGTTTAGGCCAACCAACCTTCAGAATCGTACCATTTTATTTTCCGATTGGAAGGAAAGTTGATACATAAAAAAAGGTGTCCGCCCCCTTTCTCAGCTTATCGGGAGTCAGAGCGATATCATCAGCGACGATGATTGGCATACTGCGTGCAACGCGGTCAAAAGCGCCCTCTGTTAGTGCTAGAAATCCGCTCTCTAGTAATCACACACCGAAAGAGAGTGCGGAAAGATTGTAATGGCTATCCTAAGTTGTTCTTCCCCTTCTTAAAAATGAGGCGGGTCCCGAAAGAAACGGTAAGTACTAAGAGTTGTGAAGAAAACTGACTCTAGAGCTCCTGCTGCGAGTTGCGGAGAAGCAAGACTTGCACTCTTAAAAACGAGCTTCACCGCATAGCACGCTCCTAGCCAGCCATCATCTCGAATGATATCGTTATCTGCCCTGATTTGTTGAAAACGGGGGGCGTACGCCTTTTTTGTGACACTTATGCTGTTCATAATTGTCACAAAAAAGGTGTACGGGCCCCAGTTTTCAACAAATCAGAGGCGTGAACGATATCATTCGAGATGATGGTTGGCAATGAGCGTGCTATGCGATGAAGTTCATTTTTAAGAGTGCATGCTTATGGAGGAAGACACAAATGTTGAGCAGCCAGCGATTACCGATAGCTTGAAATTTTAATGCACGTCGCACCGGAGGATTGCCGTCTGATAACGCCGGCGCTCACCTCAAGGCTCCGAAATCTTTGTAAGACATAGCAATGTTACAGGACTTCCCTGATGTGCACAACGCGCTTATTAAGTTTAACGCTTTATTACCGGCTTTATAACGCTGTATTACTTCATTAATGTTTTATTAGATTTGTTTTTTAGCTCCTGCGGAGAGACTCGTTACTCGTTAGGAGATGCACGCACATCTGAATTATTGAATTTAATCATTAAAATCACCACGTTGAGGAAACGCTGTAACTCTGTAACTGCCTGCTAGGCTATACTAATAAAAACGATAATTTGATCTAGGCTGATCCTAATTATTTGCTCATTAATTCAATGTATTTATAAATGTACTTAGGGTATCTAAATAGACTCGTTACAATGTATTTACGCCGTCATTTAAATACGCACTGAAAAAGGTATTTTGTATTAATATTTAGATGCGTACACTCTTAAAAATGAACTTCACCGCATAGCACGCTCCTAGCCAACCATAATCCCGAATGATATCGTTATCTGCCCTGATTTGTTGAAATCGGGAGGCGTACGCCTTTTTTGTGACAATTATGAACAGCATAAGTGTCACAAAAAGGCGTCCGCCTCCCGTTTTCAACAAATCAGGGAAGATAACGATATCATTCGAGATTATGGTTTGCTAGGAGCGTGCTATGCTGTGAAGTTCATTTTTAAGAGTGTACATGAACAAATTATTTATGCCCATTCCTGATTACTCAAAAGCTACGGTTGTTGAGTCGGCTTCACCGCACTTCTGCCACCCTCTACGCGCGGAAACATTTGTGATTGGACGGAATCATCTCCTTGAGTCTGAGGAGCAGCGAACGGGGGAACTAGACAGGACGGACACGAGACAAGAACCAACAACGACGACTCAAATCCAGCGAGTCGTCGTTGTCGGTTCTTGTCCCGTGTCCGTCCTGTCTAGTTCCCCCCTTCACTGCTCCTCAGACTCAAGTCAGACTTGTGCCCGTTACTCGAAAAAAGTAATTGATTACAGTTACAGTTACTTCTGTGGAAAAAGCAATTGATTACCATTACTAATTACTCGACTTCAAATGTAATTGAGTAACGAGTAGAAAAGAAACGCGTTACTTCGGTCGTTACTCTGCAATCACGCAAATTATAACCGTCTTTGTTGTGCCTCAGAAAAAAAAAAGAAAAAAGAAAAGGAAAAGGTTCAACAGCGGAACAGCTCAAGTAACAAGACAAACAAAAACACGTAGACAAGGAGATCTGTACGTCTACTGTATTTATCGCCCCGGAAAACGAAGACCCGATTGTGGAAGAGCACTGCGTGGAATTTCCCCGTGACTCACTAAACCTCCAAAGCTTCAGGTACCATGACACGCTAGTGTAGGAAGAGATTAAGGAGAGAGACTCTGAATTCCAGAACGATATTACAATTACAACGTTATTACAACCTCCGCTCTCTGTAGTAGAACAGCCTGGCACCAGGGGCTTGACTTCGGGCAGAACATCTGAAAGATAAGCTAATCTCTGCCGGAAAAGTAATCAATTACTGAGTAATCGATTACTCAGAAAAGTAATTCATTACTGGAAAAATTACTCTGACAGTAAAGTAACTGATTACTCGAAAAATTACTCAAAAAAGTAATTGATTACAAGTAACGCAATTACTAGTAACGCGTTACGCACAAGTCTGGACTCAAGGAGATGATTCCGTCCAATCGTATACACCAGCTTGCTGGCCTCCTCTACTTATGTTCAACATTTGCGACTTCCCAGGCGTACTCTAAATAGGCTTCACTGCAATATTCCCGTTTGCGTTCACCAAGGGACTTTTACAAGCGCCTAATGTTGCATTACATCAATATAGCGCAACCTCCCAGTAGGCTTCACTGCACCACTCCTCTGCTTGATTGCAAAGCTCACTTTACAGGACCATAACTTTGAACTACATTGTGCTAAACGTTCGTACGCAGTTAACGATGAAAAAAAAAAAGCGTGTACAAATTATCCAAGCGAAGAGGAAGCGTTTATTAATAATAGCAATTTTGTCAGGATTAAATTAAAGTTCAGATCAGCATTTCATGATATCGAAGAAATATGTATCCTCAGGTACTGCACCTAACAACTCTTTTTCTCGTTCTCTGTTGACTTCACAAACACAAACAATCGCACGCCGCGTCACAACGTCACCACAGCGCTAAATCTCACTGCACTGAAGTGTCGTTTACAAGAGTGAGATTTTTTTTAAAAATCAGTTTTTGCAGAGCGCTACTACTCAAAAAAGGGAACTGTGACATCAAAGAATACAGTGCATCATGACATATGACTATGAATACGCTAGGATTATAGCTTATTTCCCGTCTAACCCTCTCTGGCAGTTTTCGTCAGTGGCTCGCGGTTTGAAAGTGGCGGTTAGATGTAAATATTCATGACACACTGGGCAGGCACAAACTTCATAATGCATTGCGTGCGAAACATAACAGAATTACAACCGAGGATTTCCTAGACCAAATGGAGATAGCGTCAACACTAAATTGACTGTCAAAAGAAATCTTCTAGACTGCCAGCGTGTTCCGCGAAACAACGGTAATGATCGATATATATAAAAAAAAAAAAAAAGCCAATCCTAGACACGCCCGAAAGACAAAAATGATGATGAAACGCTTCCTCCGTGACAGCTTCAGCGTGGGACACGTTCGGAAGAACAAACTAACAAAGCACACTAAATCGAAGACCGGATGAACTGCTTCATCTAATCTGAAGACAACATTCCACCGCCGGGATCGAAAAATAAATTATTACGGAGAAGATGGAATTGACTCAAATATAGCAATACATTATGTAGCGAGCAATCGTCCAACGCTATTTTTCTTTATCTTCGTACTGTAGAGGCGGAGATATCCGCTTTATGTTTTTTTCTCTTTTGATCTTTTTTTTTTATCCCCTCTGTCGTTTTCCCGTCAGCTTGTCATACTGGACAAGGAGAAACTCGAAAAGCGTGACATGTCCTACTATGTATATATATTATATTTTGGTCGCGACATCTCCTCGCGTCAGTGTTGTCAGAGAACTTTCTTTCCACGTCAAGTTTATCGGGAAGCCTCGAAAAAGATGAAGCAGTTGACCTCCATATTTCTTGCGTCTGTGATAAGAGGACAGAGGGTGGGCTCCGATAAATGTTCCTTTCTTTCTCCCTTTATCTCTCTCTCTCTCTCTCATATATATATATATATATATATATATATATATATATATATATATAAATGAAATAATAAGAAGTGGACTACAGATTACAGGAACGTTAATAAAAACTAATTTATTTAATGGGTAATTTAACACATAGATTAAAAAAAGAATGGTCGACATTTCGACAGTGGCACTGTCTTCGTGAGGACAAAAAAGGACTTTTTTGTCCTGATGAAGACAGTGCCACTGTCGAAACGTCGACCATTCTTTTCTTAATCTATGTGTTAAATTACCCATTAAATAAATTAGTTTTTGTTAACGTTTCTGTAATCTGTAGTCCACGCCTTATTATTTCACTTTTATTCAACTTCGTAGCCGTCTGATATATTTACCTCTTTGACCTATATATCTGTATATATCTATATATCTCACATATATATATATATATATATATATATATATATATCACAACTATATATATAATGTGTCGTCGTGCAAGGCTGCTTTCTTCGATATTGCTGCGCGATTTTGGTAGTTACGTTAGGAAAGAGAAATGGCTCAAGTCCATTTGGAGCTTCCCGTATCTTCCACTCATGAGAGCGGTTTGGCCACAACATCGGAAACCTCGTGATGGTACGAGGCAGTCGCTTCGAGTCTTTGACAGCGATAACCACTTTGCGGATGCTTGAAGTAGTGTATTCCTCTACGAGCCATCGGCATGGCTGAGTGGATACAGCATCAGTCGGTATACTTTCAAGGCCATGCTAAAGGCGCGAAGTGGTGCGAGACCAAGCCTTGCCACCGCGCGTGCTCTCTGACGATTTTTGTCCGGGATGTGTGGGAGACTTTACAGAACGGATACCGTTACATATAGGTCATCATGAAGTAGGCCACGGACGCGTACTAAGCCTCTCCCGGCTGTGATCCCTCCATCTGCCAATTTATTCGCGAAGCTTTTTAGATACAATCGTCTCGTGATGGTAACACGAATCATATATACACTCTAAGAAAAAAAATGAGTACTTTTACTTCTTTTGGGGACTAAATGCATTGCCACAAAAAATAGCCCCTTTCGGGAGTAAATGAATGTTACAGAGTGGAGACTGCATTTCAAGCGCTGTTGTAAGAGTCCCAGGTACATAATTCTCGTGCATGCATGAAAATACTTGAAATAATAATAAAAATACGAATGAATAGAATCCGATCATCTCCAGAAATTGAATTTTTTATTCTCATTTTTTTTATCACAACACTTTTTTTACCACACTATCACCATCCAGAAATTGAAGCCGACTGACAGCTGTCACGGGTTTGTTGAGGAACGAAAGAAAAAAAAAATGTTTACAACCCAACTCCAACATACTCTTAGGAAAAACCGAAGTAAATTGGGAGTATTTACAGCTTTTACTCCTTTTAATTGAAATTACTCTTCATTTTACTCCTCTGAACTTCAAATTTACTCTCCAGCACTGCAAATAGTTCTGCAACTTGGCAGGAACTTGCATGTATTTAGTCCCGAAAGGAGCTAATAACTCACTCATGTATAGGCTCCAAAACGACAAAAGCATCAGCCTACGACACCAGCTAATTGGCATCTCACGGAAGCGTGGCGTCACGACACGTCACGGCAGCACTAAACCAATGTACCCTGGTAATCGTGTACCCTTAGGTACCCTTGTACCCAATAAAATAGAACGCCCTTACATACTACGTTGACTCGGGACTCCATTATGCGATCATAAAAAGTACGAGGCGATGACACACAAAAATCTTACGTCAATAAGATAAGATAAACGATATCATCCATTTTATGTAAAGCGCCCATTTAAAGGCAATCAAACGATTTTAATCCAGGCGCCCTGAATGGGGTTAATCAAACTAAACAACACACACACACACAAGACCACTTGTTAAACGTAAACAAGCACATGAAGCATAGCTAGCGCGCCTTATCTTCATTTAGCGAGCATCGTCCGCTCACAATGGAAATAATCTTTAGAGCCGTTTTATCTGGAAGCTGTTCGATAAACTTTTGCTTTTTGTTTTCTTTTTTAGTTGTATCCTGGTTATCATTGTTCGGTGACCGATAAGTATTGCGGCAAAGCCGTTGTTTAGCCAGGATTAATAAAAGGGGCTGCTCATAATATATAATTAATGAGTTTCCAGCTTCGAGTGTCGACGGGTTCGCAATATGGCGGATCGTTAAAAGGGGAAAGAAATAAGCCTCACATTAATCACGGTTGAATGGCAGTTCTTTCTTTCTTTCCCAAGTGGATACAATAGGTAGATAAATAAATAAAACGATAAAAAAAGAAAGAAAGGGAAAGACATACACCCTATAAAAAAAGGAGTAAAACGGGGAGTAATCACAGCTTCTACTCCCCTAGTCTGCCAATTACTCCCCATTTTAGTCCCCTAACCCGACATTTAGTCCCGACATTTACTCCCCAGGACTGCAGATTGTCATAAACTTCGCGAATGGTCTTCTGAATGCAACAGTCTACGTAAATATGTGCCCTTGGTCAATTTGAACGACATAAGGCTGTATAACTCAGCCAACGTAGCAATTTTCCAGCCACACAGAGTAAGAAACAGTTAGTGCATCTTTCTTCGCATTATTGTTCCCTATGTATGGCGCAAGATTTTATATCACTCGATATATCACGGTTGACGGTTTGCTTCAAGGTATTTTCATGCATGCACACGAATTATGTACTTGGGAGTCTTACAACAGCGCGTGAAATGCAGTCTCCACTCTGTGACATTCATTTACTCCCGAAAGGGACTATTTTTTGTGGCAACGCATTTCGTCCCCAAAAGGAGTGAAAGTACTCTTTTTTTCTTAGAGTGTATAGGGTCATGCCTGTCTGGAGGGTGATGACACCGAGGTGGTGGGTTCAAATCCCACGAGCGGTGCTGTCCGAGCATTCTTGAGTTTTTGCAGTAGACTTTTCGAGACGGATGTGGGCACAGTTGCCCCTGAAGTCGGCCCATGGCGCGTACCAATGGATGCTGTTGTCCTCTCCATTATTGTATTACATGACGTATATTTTCCATCCGTGGGCCGCTGTGTGCGACACAGATGATTCGCGGTGCTCAAACAGAATCGAACAAACAAGCTGCGTCGATGCTTTTTTTTTTTTGTAATGATGGAAATGAGTTTTTTTTTATACTTTACAGAATTTTAAAAAATAAAACTTTGAGCGCTACCTAAATGCGGCCAAGCGGGCATCCTCTCAGCAAATGTATATAACTACTGGATGACTAGTTAGTCAAAAATTCATTAATTAACTTATTTTATTATTAATTTTGTTCTGGGAAATGGGTGATAGCAGAATTGGAACATATTCATTATTCAAATCTCCATCCTCCTTGCTGACCACCCTGAGAAGCGAACGTACTCCGATATATAACTTTGCCAAATTTTGCTACGCAAACAAACCGAAACCGAAACCACGCACTTCTGGAGCACAAAAAGAGCGACGGAGGTTCGCGTCGGAGTGCGACGTGTCTCGCAGCGATGGAACCGATTGGAAGAAGGATGAAAGAATGAAGGAAGTCGCTGAAAAGGTTAGCCGGCTGTAGGACTCGAACCCACATCTTCCGAATTGCCGGTCCAGGGCTCTCCCAAGGGTGCGTCAACTGAAGGGACAAACCACACCCGCTCCTTCCCTCACTCATCCCCCTTTCACTCTTACATGTTTTCTCACTCACGTACACATTCACACGACGGGGCGACGCAAGCGCCATCTGTTGAACACGAATGAAAATTGATGTTCTGACGCTGGGACAATGAAGGAAGGACAACACAGCACACAAGCCTCAGAACATCAACTTCCATCGTGTTCAATCGATTGGAGTGTGCGCTTATCTGATGTCCCCCCAAGGAGGCTAAGTTCATTCAGTGTAGAGATAACTTCCTGCGTCGAGAAGAATAATCGGAATGCGTCTATTGGACAAAGGGGAGCACCGTGCGCAACGCTGTCCAATAGCCGCGTTCCGATTACTTATCTCGCCGCATTAATTATCTCGATCAACAGCGAACATAGCCTCCCAGATAGACAGTTTTTGGGGCCAGATAACCCGAAGGTCATGGCGCGTCTACGCTCGAGGACTGCGCAGTTCTGGTTTCGGTTTGCATATCAAAACTGTTTAGAGATTTATATCTCAAAGTACGTGTTTGTTTCAATATTTTTTTTAAAGAAGAGGGAGGATTCAAATAATGATTGGCTCCGATTCTGCTGTTTCGCATCTTCCCGAAAACATCTAATTGAAAAGTTAATTGATAATTTTTTGGGTAATTAGTCATCCAGTTAGGGGGCGATTCACACGATGCAATTTGCAGGTTGCACCGTGTTAACGACGAAGTTCTGGTTGCGCAACGCAGGAGTTGCATAGCCGATCGCTCCACGAGCGATTCCTCCTGTAACTCTATAGGGGCAACCTGTCAATCACGTGACTCCTCCTTCCAAGCGCGCCCAATCAGAAAGACCGGCTCCCATGCGCAATTTCCGTCACGAAACTTCCGTGTGTCAGTTGTTGCAGCGGCAGTACGCGGGACAATGAAATTATCACAAACTGGAAGTCGAAGCGGATTGAAGTCGCACTGCGATTGGACGAAACCGATGACAATGATGTTTTTTTCACGCCGTCCTGCGAGCTCGGTGACCGCTGCGACATTCCGAGTTGCTCGCCCTGCGAAAGGGACCTAGTATTTGGTGCAATTTCGCTTGCGCGCAACTGTTGAGGGAACCGAGTTGCAGCGAAATTATTTTGAATTTGAAAAAACATTAAGCGGAACGCAAACCGAATCTGCCAAGCGGTGGTTTCGTTTACAACCACACTGTTGACGTCATCAGAACAACGTAAAGGGCGTAAAGGTGCTCTTCGAAACCACCGAACGTTGAAATCACGACATGCTCACCATCTAGACCCAGCATGCCTTCGTTCGCACAATGGCCAAAAAATGCGGCCATTCATTTTATTTTTATTTACCTTTTTATTTTTATTTTATTTTATTGTTGCGTATGACTTCGGGTATAGTTCAGATGGTCTCGCCATTCCTAATACTTCTTTTCCGTATAGTTAGAGCATACGCATGCCCGCCTGATAACGTAAGCAATATAACGCCCAACGCAGCCCAATGTAGCGATTCTCAGCCGCCTCCACATGTGTGCATGAAATTTTGCAAATCATAATTCAAAGAACAGACGGAGCCACAATGGCAGGCACCGCTTCAAGAGGGAGAATAATGTTCCTTTTCACCGCGACATTCTCTTATCCCATGATGCTTCGCGTGACATCAATCGAGCACCGGGGTAACAAAGCCTCGTTACCAGAGCCCCCCTTCGCGACGGCAAATTGGCCGTTTCGACCCACCGTTCCTTCTCCGTGAAATACGTCATCTATCGCTCTGCAAAGAACAATGTAAGGACAAAAGGGAAGTATCGAGAAACGAAGGAAAGCGACCTGGGTTCCTTCCAAGGAAATTTCGTAGCATGCAGTGCCCTCTAGCGTCTTGTTGGAAATGTCGATTGGGTTCGTATCGGAATACAGGAATGCGGGCCTGCTCGATTATGGAGGGCACTAGAAGTAATTCTATCGAATGGATACTGTTCGTGCTGTGGAGCATCGATAAAGTACTGCACTCCTAAAAGGGAGTAATTTTTGTCAGATTGGGAACTAAATGCATGGACCTCTACTCGAGAAACGTCATCATGACGTCGGTAGACAGAATGAAACCGAAACAAATTAGAAGGGGAGGGCTGGGTTCCGCGAATGGGCACTTGTTCGCTGCCTCCTATTGAAAGAAAAGTAGGACTGAAGGTCGCGTCCATTTCAGGGACTATCGTAATCCCCTCAAGACCGTGGCTTTCGGGCGCAACCTTGTTCGTCCCTATAGCTTCGAGCGTAGTTCAACTCTACCAAATTGGTGGCGCTGTCGAGCGCTATGACGTCATTTGTTTACAAATAGGGAGAGGTCTTTTGCTACAGCCATTAGTCCCTTTCGAGAGTAAATGCGAGGAATTTTATGAAGTTTTAGGAAGTTTAGGGAAATTTTGCAGTGATGGGGGAATAAATTTCACAGACAGGGAACTAAATGGGGGCTATAATTGAAATTTGGGTGACAAGAAGCTGTAATTTCTCTCCGATAGACTTATTTTTTTCTTAGATTGTGATAAGATACTGGCTGGGTACCGATACGATATAAGATGTCCCAAAAGTGAGACGTCTGTAAAGGAAAGAAAATGAGTTAATAACTTACGAATTAATGAAAAGCTCGTTAGTTAAGATCGTACGTTTGAGGGCCTATATTTTATTACAAAACATTGAAGGAGAATTTCATTTTATTTATACTGACTCGATAAACCACGAAGAATTTTAAAAAGGTCGCGGACCTGTTAACAGTTTCGATAGCCAGTGTCCCCTGCTAAGCCTCGTACGGTACCCAGTTTGGAAAGTTCCGCAGCAATTAATGCAAAAGTTACATTAGTATTGCTACTACTTTTTAAATTTGAAGTATGACACGGCCGTTGTTAAATATACCCTCTAGAGTTAAATTAAAAACGAACTACCAGTGTAGTATTTATACTTATATTGCACTACAGCGCGAACACACACACACAAAAAAAATCAAAATATCGTTCAAGCGCTTGCAATGTGCTCATAGCTCTTTGTTTCAGTGCTGCTAATAAGCACAATCGAAATAGTGACAGGTGGCACTGGTAATGAAAAGAGCCAGGGAGTTTTAGAATGCGTCCTAATGGATATCTAGGGTCCTGCGTTCTCGGTTTTAATCGAAAAACACCGAAAAACATACGCCGGGTAAATTTTCCCTCATTCGGCTTTAATCGAAAAATACCGAAAAACATACGCCGGGTAAATTTTCCCTCATTCGGCTTTAATCGAAAAACACCGAAAAACATACGCCGGGTAAATTTTCTCTCATTCGGCTTTAATCGAAAAACACCGAAAAACATACGCCGGGTAAATTTTCCCTCATTCGGCTTTTATCGAAAAACACCGAAAAACATACGCCGGGTAAATTTTCCCTCATTCGGTTTTAACCGAAAAACACCGAATACAGAGGGACATTCTAGGAACGATGACAGAGATAAATTGCTGCACATGCCCAGCAATGTTTTTGATGCAGCTGATCAGAAAATCATACAGAAATACGATGGTTGTGAAAAAATGTCCGTTTATTTTTTTTACTTGCTTTACTTTTTTGTACTTACTTTTTTTCCTTTTTTTTTTCCTTAGCCGTAAAACGCCATCTTGAATGAGCGTCGTGCGGCGGAAATTAGTACATCGTGATTTCTGTTCGCCGACAACTGTTGGGTAAACCGTGTACACACCAGGAGAAACATCGAAAAACGCCGATTTCGTGAAAATAAATAAACATCGAAAAGCGTATTACGCCGAACCCACCAGAAAATAAAAGCCGAAAACGCGGATAGGATATCTTAACACACTCCTGCTTTCAACTCCCCTTGGCAACACCGGCATCTTGATTGTTTTTCATTACGGGATTTCGAATGGCAACTCTGCATACTCGTAGTCACTTAGCAAGTTACCTAATCTCAATCTTCTTCAGAGTCTCACGTGTAGATAACACAATGCTCCGACTGCATTGAGTACCTGCAACATCAATCTTACTACATCTTGTTGCGTAAGTGAAGTTGCGACAATCAAATCCACGCTACAGGTTTGGAATTTGTGTGTCAATTGCACATAATCTCGGTAGAGTGATATTTATGCCTCCAGCCTACGGCGTACTACCATATACTACTCGATGTTTGTTTGTTTGTTTGTAAGGAAAAAAAAAAAAGGAGAAACTACTCGATAATTTGCGCATCCCAGTATTGCACACAGAGTGATGCACGCCTTCATCTTCCAACTTGGCACGCTGCCAAGGACACGCGCAATGCGCTTTTTCCGTCACGCGGCAACGCCAGCGCTACTTCCGCCACGTGGCTCCATCTGACGGATGGTAGGTGAACTATCAGTGGCTCCCGCAGTAACGCAGGGAAGCCGAACCTACTGTGAAGAAGGCTCTTGGAATTTCTCGGCGCAGACACCTAATCGATACAGCTTTAGACCCCTGCCAAAGTGAAACTGTAACGGACTAGCAAGATGAGGAGTGGAATGCAGAGATAATGCACGTAGAGAAAAAGGCGCCACACAAGGACTGGTGGGAAAAAAGAGGGGATAGCAAACCGAAAGGGGAGGAGGGTTTCCTCCTCTCTTCTTTTTTTTTTTAAGAGAGAGAGAGAGAGAGCGTCGGGTGTGTCTTACGTGCTCCGTATCTGATACGTCGAGATGGGAGCGCTGAGAGGTTGAGTGGTTTGAAAGGTACACGGGTTCAAGGGTGTCTTGAGAAACGGAATGCCGGGGTTCGAGGGTACTCCAGTTAGGAATGCAAGAACACGCCCGTTCAAGGGTAGAAGGGACGTGCACAACGAGATGGAAGCATACAGGGCGTTATTTGTTTATATTTTATTCGTTACAGATTTTTTTATAAAGAAGCTCAGAGAGCAGCGGCAGGCGGGTTATGTGGCCAGGCGGGTATCCCGCAAGACACAGTATGCAACTGCTGGACGACTAATTAGCTACAATTAATTAATTAACCTACGAATTATATATTTTCTGAGAAATGGGAGATAACAGAATTGCAGCCAGTCATTGTTCAAGTCCATCGACCTTATTAAACACTCTGAAAAAGCGAACGTACGTTGAGATGTAAATTGCCAAATTTCGCTGTGCAAATGAAACCAGAACTACGCACTTCTCGAGCGTAGAAACGACACGACCTTAACTAAAATATGGGCTACTCCAATCAGCTCCATCGCTCCAAAGCACGTGACCCACTCACGGGGGATGCCCGTCGATCATTCTGCGCTCGAGTAGTGCATAGTTCTGGTTCCGCCGGCTCATTTAGCGTAGCCAAATTCTGCAACAGACCTTTACTCGAGAAACGTCATCATGACGTTGGTAGACATGCTGAAACCGATTTAAATCGGTAGGGGAGGGCTGGGTTCTAAGAATGGGCACATATTCGCTGCCTCCTATTGAAAGAAAAGTAGGACCGAAGGTCGCGTCCCTTTTCAGGGACCATCGTACTCCCACCAAGCGTACTTCAGCTCTACCAAATTGGTGGAGCTGTCGAACACTATGACGTCATTTGTTTACAACTGGGGAGAGATCTATATTTATGTCTCAAAGTTCGTTCGTTTCTCAGGGTGTTCAACGAGGACGATAGATTTGGATAATGACTGGCTCCAACTCTGCTATCTAGCATTTCTCAGAAAACATTTAATTAACAAGTTCATTAATTTTAGCTAATTAGTCGTCTAGTAGTTACAAACTACTATTTCCGACAGGACGTTCGCCAGGCAGTATAACACGCCTGCGCAAGTGGCATTTTCGCTGCTCTCGCAGTTTATTCATATTTAAAAAAATCTGTAACGAATAAATAAAAAAAACACCGTGTATATAGCTGATGATGACGATGATGATGATGATGACTGCAGTTTTTTTTCTGGCGCACGAGCAACTAAGGCCTGTATACAGCGTAAGGGCGTAGTGTACAAAGATTACACATGGCTTATACGGTTGGATTGCGCATTGGAATGGATTGCGTTGAGTTATGTTAGTTGAGGCTTTGTGATGTTTAGGTAAGGCTAGGTTCGATTGGATCGGGATTGGATGTGATATAGCACGAGACACGAAGGCTGCAAGACAAACACGACACGATCTGAAATGGCCAGCTTACTTTAGCACAGGTTGTGTTATAACGTCTGCAAGGTCTGTTTGTTCGTTTGTTTGATTCCACTCAAATGATGACGATTTGGAGTTCAGTGGCGCAGGAATAGCCTATAGGTTATAATTGAACCTCTGTATGCAATAAGGGGATAAGTCGAAAAATCTCAAACCGAGAAAAGGGGCCTGATTTGATTGTCCGTCCCATTATTGATACACATGCATTTCTCGTTTCTTATACCCTCCTGTAGCGGGCCAATAAATTGCAATAAGATCCGAAATTATCTTTGGCAGGTACATATTGGTATGTAGATGTCACTGCAGCAAAAAAAAAAAAAAAAAGGGGATAAATCGACTTATCCCCTTATTGCATACAGAGGTTCAATTAGGATTCCCGGTTTTCGGAGTTTATTTATTTATTTATTTATTTATTTTGCATATTCGGATTATGTTTTTCGGAGTTTATTGCGTTCCGATGAGTCGCAGTTTTCTCGTCCTTTATTTATCGTATCTCCGCTAACAGCCGAAAAAGGAGGGTGGGGGTGACGTTGGGTAGACGAGCGGTCTGCCTGCCTATGCTGGAGGCATGTTGCTCGGGGAAGAGGGAAAACGGAGGGAGGGAGAAAGGGAGAGAGGGAGTGGAAGGGGAGAACAGTTACATTAGTTGTTGTTGCTAGGCATCACATGTTCCTATAGTCGCGCTTGCGGGTCGACGACCTTGTAAAAGACCAGAAGAGCTCTTTGGATGAGCTTTCGACGATGGAAGGTTGCCACGGGGATAGACAATAACAACCGAAGTTCGGGGAAAAAGCTACAGCTGTAAAACGACATATTCACACACAAAAAAAAAAAAAAAAAAAAGGAATGAGACGCTGCCTCTCCAAAACGCTCACTGCCACGCTGCGGAGCTTGCAGAGACTATAAGCACCTGGGAATCCTGGTATTCTTCTACATCGTTAGGCAGCTTTCGTGTGCGCCCGCCGACCACGCTGTCAGAGTGTTGCAACAAAATAATCCGGGGCTTTACGTCGCGAGACAACCTGTGATCACGAGCGACGGCACAGTGGCCAAGCTGCTCTTTTCATCGAGACAATTTGCGTTGTGTCCGTGTTTCCTCTACTTTGAGGAGAAAATAACGATTCAACGAAAAAGCAAAACGCTGTAGGCGCTGGTTGTTTTCCAGGTAGACCTGCGGAATAGCCGAAATGGCGTCGAAATGCAGAGTTCGAGGTAAGTCGTTAAAAGTAGCTCGTTACTGTAACTAAGTTCTTTCTTTTTTTTCGGTAACTTATAACTTAAAGGTACTGTAAAGCAGTAGACAAGAATGATATGCCGGTGATGTGACTAGAGACCTTTTTGCTTCTAAATACCATATGCGGAACCATACGACCGACAACGCGCTATAAATATTTTTAATTTGCCATGAAAGATGCGGCGTAGTGGAGCGGTGCAACGCCTGGTGTCAAACAACACCTTGTACAGCGGGCAACACTGAAAATTGGTATTACACACTATTACATCGGAACTTCGTTATTTTAGTAACCATATTATTAGTTTTCCTGTTTACCTATGCATTCTGAAACCCCTGTTAACAGTTTAACCTGTTAACCCCTGTTTTTGTAAAGTAACCCAGCGCTGTCCGCTGTTCGATGGAGGCTCTCCCTACTTCTCTGCTGCGCCTGCGCGCTCCTTCTGTTCGCGGCCTCTTTCGAACAAACAAATTCTCTCTGTGAACCTCCGTGAAAAACAAGTCCCGACGCTGTCTGGCTTCTTGAACGTCTGACACATTTTTTTCAACGGCTCAGCATTTCATTTCAGTTCGCTTATCCGTTTATCCTCAGATGTGGATTGTTGTGTGGATTGCAGGGGCGGATTTTATGGTGGATTGTTATGTCGGGCCCAGTGTTTACGCATGCAATGTGGTTGCCGCCGTATGTGTCAGGAGTACGGATTCATTTCGAATACCTAGTACAGTGTTGCCCGTATTCTTTAATTGTAATTTTCTAATTAATTACACCGTCGATTGGAATGAAACTTGCGCAGTTTTTGTCCTAGTGGCTTGGACTATCGAATAGCTACACTAAATGACATTTGATCGGTGCTGCTTTACAGTACCTTTAAGGCGGACTCATGCGGTCTAGTTAACGTTCGCTTCCGGAGAAAGTTGGCTGCAATTGTTTTCTTCGCCTTGCTTTCCTCACGGGCTTTAATGAAGTAACGTAATCGGCGCCAGCGTTCAGAACATGCTAGCAAACGACAAAGCCATTATTTTCATTCGCAGGGATCTGGAAAACTGCAGTAAGCTTGTCAAATTTGTTGATTCCAATCAATTGCCCGACTGTTACTGTAGGGCATGACATCATTTTGACCCAAATATCGCCGGCGAGCGTGCCGGGAAAAGCGATTTCGTTGCGTCTCCCATAGACTCCCATGTATTCGAAATCTGACAAACTTTAATTCGCCAAAAATCAGTGGATCGCGTCAGGTCTTCAAAAATACGTCATTCCCTAGATAAACTTCATGACTTCAACACTATAGACAACAGTCTATAGTGTTCTTGGACACCTAAATATGAATCACAAGCAGTGATAAAAGTGAAGATTTAGTACACATGCACGGCACAATTGCTCTGCACCTCCGTTCTCGTCAAACAAGTAGCTCAAGGTAAAAGTCGGAAGCACAATCCTGCCGTAAAGCTCGCGGCAAAATCGGAAGTGGTTGGCGCCTGCAGTAACCTAACTACTGTAGTTAACTACTTGAAATAGTAGTTTAACTAGTAGTTGCACGCTACATTCCTGCGAGTAGTTGATAACTACTTTTTAACCATAATCGGGTAGTTTAACTACATGTAGTTAACTACTGGCCATCACTGGAATGCGGTACATACATCGATGCAGTATACTCTGAGATATTGCACCTAATGCCTCTCAATTTAACGCCGAGCAACCACATCTCGCAGCTATATCCCCAGCGACGGAGCGTCTGTACTCAAATCGCCGAAGGAACGCTTAAAAAGTAAACCGCCATGGAAATAAACTCTCGGACATTATTTAAACGGTCACTCCATTCCGTTAATAATAACGTCTAAGTTTCCACTGGGAAGGAAATGAAAGCTTCCGAGCGCCATTTCCCGCGCGTACATCCGGGGCCCCATAATCACAGCAGACGACACCCCATAAAAAAAAAAAAATGTTCCCGCACGGAAAGTCTCCCGGGGGACTCGTGGAGAAACAGAATCCCCATCGATATCGTCCCGGCTGTCGTAAATTTCGCCCCGATCCCTCCCACTCAATGGGCGGACGTGTGACACTTGTTATTGCCTACTATCATCCGCGCGGAAGGAGGCGGCTTTAGCGCGTCTCCCGATGCATTGTGATTCCGGGCTGACGTGGATTAAGAGCTCTCTTCGCTTTCTTTAGGCGAGAAGCCGCAGGAAAAAAAAAAAAGAACGTCCGATTTCCCGCAGGGAAGTTGTAATCAAGCACACACGGCGTCTTATTGACGAGCGATCTGCCTGCCGGTGTAGCGGTATGTTGCACCGGGGATCGTGCCTCCTGGGCAGACTTCACAAGAAAGTGTGCCGATATTTGCTTAGAAAGTCTAACCCGAGGGAAAACACCCAGACAGTGACTGGGAGCTGAACTGGGAGGAACCCTCAACTCCTTCAGCGATCCCGTGAGGATGACGTAACTCTATGACGGGGGAGGACCCGGTGGGAGGGTCAATCCGGTAGGCCACTCACGGTGTCTCCGGCGTCACACTGTGCCTGTTACGTCACGGCAGCATGATCGGGTTGCGTCTCCAAGGTCACGTCGCTCCGCGCGGGCCGATATTTTTAGAACGTTTTTGCGAATTCGTTCCCAGCAAGTTCCCATATAGTGAAAAGCGCTGTTAAGCAGTGATGGCCAGTAGTTAACTACATGTAGTTAAACTACTAGTTAAACTACCTGATTGTAGTTAAAAAGTAATTATCAACTACTTGCAAAAATGTAGCGACAACTACTAGTTAAACTACTATTTTAAGTAGTTAACTACAGTAGTTAGGTTACTGAAGGCGCCAACCACTTCCGATTTTGCCGCAAGCTTTACGGCACGCTTGTGCTTCCGACTTTTACCTTGAGCTACTTGTTTGATGAGAACGGAGGTGCAGAGCAACTGTGTCGTGCATGTATACTAAAACTTGTAATGCTTGTCCAGTAAGCCTCATTTGCTGTGAAATAATTCTGCAAATTAGTTTATCGCGCAGGCACAGAAAGAATCTCGCCGCAAGCTTTGTATTTGGCGATCGTAGCAATGGCTTGAGCCAAACTTTATCATTGCTTGTGATTAATATTTAGGTGTCCAAGAACACTACAAGGAATTGGTGTTGATGGACAACGTTAAGTAGTTATAGATGTAGTTAAACTACATTGCAGTAGTTGAAGAAGTAGTTTTAACTACTCCCCTGAAAAGTAGTTGAACTACTAGTTAAACTACTCAATCTCAAAGTAGTTAGTAGTTATAGTTAAACTACTGTAGAAGTAGTTAGTGGCCATCACTGCTGTTAAGCTCTCCGGGATTTTCGGAAGTCGTCTATTGCGGAGCGATAACAGAACGTTCGGCGAGCATGTTATTTTGTCTGATCGCTCGATTAATTAAGCGGGGTTTCGGATGATCGTAAATACCCTTTCTCTGCTGCTTTAACGGCACCAACAGCCTCGTTCAGCAAAGCGCCACCTTTTGAGGTTCATTTGCCTCAGCTACGAATAGACTGAGAATGATGCCGGCCGCCTCACTGCATTCCACACTGCTTTATGTCTACCGTACACTACCTTACTTGTAATGCCTTTTAAATATATCCTATCTTTCCTACACTGCCTTATACTGTCGTATGTCTTCCCTTTTATCAATGTTGTACTACGGTGAACTACGTAGAACGACCTAGTTGTAATTTCTACGGTTCACCATATTTGTACTGCCCTACCCCTTGATGTATGTTACCCCAACAACTTGATCGGTTTCGGCAAACCACAGAATAGAAGCAATTATTACTGTTTAACTATATATGCAAAAGAATCTGCAACTGCACTCTGATAGCCGCAGCATCCGTTTATATGTAATAGTCTATCCTTCACTAACAATGCGTTGCCCCCGACTTTTGCTGCTCGTGAAAGTCATTTCCAGCACAGTGAAGTCCAAGCACAAACCTACCATGCCTCTGTTTTTCTTTAAGCATCATTGTGTTCTAACGATCACACACGCAAAAAGAAAAAAAAGAAAAAAGAAAAGGGTGAAGGCTATAAATTGACCGAGCCTCTACTAAGGAACGCACGGAGCACTCCCTCGAGACACCGTCTTTCACGGTGGTTTAGTAGCTACCAAACCTCGCGGCCAAGGCGTCTGGGGCATGTCCGTATCCATCACGTTTGCGGAGCCAGTTATGGTAGTTATGGGTCGCAGCGTGGGAGACAAAGCATGCGTTGTGCAAGGACTACGATCACTCGACAAGGATTATTGTGACACAAGTATAGACCGAAGTATGATACTTCGTTCGTGTATTTATTTTATTTATTTATCCAAAATATCTCAAATGTCCTTATGGGCACTCTGTGGGGGAGTGGTATAGACGAGATGAAAATCCACACACTATAAACAAAAAATTTGGGACACAGGACGGTTACGACTGGGTAACGCGAATTTCAGCGGTAGCTGTTATGTGTGGATGTTGACACTTTTATATATGGCACTGATATATGCGCAACTACTTTAGAGTGACGAGTACCGCCAAGTGATCCGAGAAGTGAGTGATGATGTGTAGAGCTGGGGATTAGCGGGACAAAAAAAAAAATACTAAAATCGGGACAAAAGCGGGACACTTCCCGGGACAACGTACCCATCTCTGAGTATATGTCAAAACTGCTTTTATTAGCTTTAGATTATTTTAACTTGTTTTGGATCACCGAATCCGACAGTCAATTCAGACAGAAAAAGAAGACAGAAGGAGACAGAAGGAGACAGAGAGGAAGAAGAAGAAGAAGAAAGAAGAAGCGGACGGTTCTGTGATAACAACCACAGCGATTGTCCGATACCTTCCCGTTAACAGCTACCGCTGTAAAATACACGCATACTATACAAAAAAAAACAAATATAAAACAAAACAAAAACAACACACATGTTCGTGAGTGCATTGATAATTAATAGGCTACCAGATAGGATACGGGCTGGTGAACGTTTGATGATCCGTTATTTCGGCTAACAACGGGTGGGAGGGGGGGGGGGGTAAGGTAAGGTAAGGTAGGTAGGTAGGTAGGTAGGGTAGGGTAGGTAGGGTAGGTAGGATAGGTAGGGTAGGTAGGGGTAGGGTAATGATGTAGGGTAAGGTAGGGTGTAGGGTAATGATGTAGGGTAAGGTAGGGGGTAGGGTAATGATGTAGGGTAAGGTGCGGTCAACCTTCTCTCACGTGGCGGCACGGTGCACCCAGGGGAAGGAGAAGAGGGGAGGGTGAAAGAGGGTAGGGTGAAAGAGGGTAGGGTGAAAGAGGGGAGGGTGAAAGAGGGGAGGGGAGAGATGATGGCGGCCCCCAGGGGAAGACCATTCCAGTCAACAGCAGTCTTGCAGAAGGAATACTAGTATTTAGAAAAGGCGCCCGTACAACATTGAAAATGTCTCGTCATTTTTTATTCTATTTCTTTTTTTTTTTACTGGATACCCACAAGCAGCACGAGACCGATTGTATGGTGCAACACATCACGGCATAGGCAGTGACACCTAAAAACCTATACAGGCTGACTTTGAGCTGATGGTGGTCAGTCAAACGGGGGAAGCACACGGAAGAACAAGCAATCGGAGTATAATGTATAATATCCGAAGCGATAGTACGAATAAAACTACGAGAAAGAAGTATATCCTCGTAATTAAACTGCGTTATCTACAGGGTTATAGTCTGGCAAACGTTACACATTTCGATCGCATCGTAAAAATATTCATTATTATTATTCATAAATATTCATATTCATTATTATATAAGACTGGGTTTCTTCAACCCCAAACTTTGCAGACTTGTAGCCATTTGTCTGAAGTTTCGTTTGGAAATTTTTGTGAGCGTTATGGTCCTGTAGAAGAAAAATTGAATATCAAGCAAAATGTCACTCTATGCATTTTCTATGGCCTATCTCACTCAAAAGTCGCTAGTTTCTCCTGTGTGCGCTTCACTTACATTTCACCACACACAGGTGGCGCCAACATACAGGAGAACAAGACTGGAACAAGAAGGTGGGTGCATGACGTCACAACAGGCATGTCACGTCACAACAGGCATGTTATGTCACAACAGGCATGTTATGTCACAACAGGCATGTTATGTCACAACAGGCATGTCACGTCACAACAGGCATGTCACGTCACAACAGGCATGTCACGTCACAACAGGCATGTCACGTCACAACAGGCATGTCACGTCACAACAGGCATGTCATGTCACAACAGCCATGTCACGTCACAACAGGCATGTCACGTCACAACAGGCATGTCACGTCACAACAGGCATGTCACGTCACAACAGGCATGTCACGTCACAACAGGCAGCGCCACCTATGTGAAGTGATGCGAATGCGAAGCAGACACAAGCAAAAAAGGGGCGGCGTTTGTGCGGAATAGACCTCTACCCGAGAAACGTCATCATGACGTTGGTAGACAGACTGAAAGCGAAACAAATCGGAAGGGGATGGCTGGGTTCCACGAATGGGCTGTCGTTCGCCGCCTCCTATAGACCTCTCCCTGTTTGTAAATAAATGACGTCATAGTGTTCGACAGCGCCACTGGTTTGGTAGAGTTGAATTATGCTCGAAGCTATGGGGCCAACAAGGTCGAGCCCGAAAGCCACGGTCTTGAGGGGATTACGATGATCCCTGAAAGGGACGCGACCTTCGGTCCTACTTTTCTTTCAATAGGAGGCAGCGAACAAGTGCTCATTCGTGGAAACCAGCCCTCCCCTTCCGATCTGTTTCGGTTTCAGTCTGTCTACCAACGTCATGATGACGTTTCTCGGGTAGAGGTTTATTGAAGGAAAAGTAGGACGGAAGGTCGCGCCCCCTTTCAGGGACCATCGTAATCCCCTCAAGCCTTGTTCGCCCCAATATAGCTTCGAGCGTAGTTCAAGTCTACCAAAGTGGTGGCGCTGTAAAACATTTTTGACGTCATCTGTTTACAAAAAGAGGGAGAGGTCTATAGGCCATTGGAAGTGCATGGGGGCGAGATCTTGCTCGATTTTTTTAATTTTCTTTCTACATGACCATAGCGCTTACAAAAAATTCCAATGAAAATTCGGACAAATGGCTATCAGTCTGCATAGTTTGGGGTGGGCCAAACCCAGTCTCGTATTTGTACAATACGATCGAAATGTGCAGCGTTTACTCGACTAACCCTGTAGTTTGGAAAGTTCCTGCGTAATGGATCATTATTCTCAGAACGAACAGCGCATGCGCGGCGACTCTCGTCCCTGCTGAAAACATCCGGGGAACCATCATGCCGGAACCATTACTACGCTAACGATACTACCATTTTCCAGTTCCTGTGCAGTCCTTCCGTCAATGAGGAGGCTATGCTTCCCGGGTTTCGGCATTTAAAAAAAAATGTAGGGAAAGGACCCAAGAACGATAACGAACGGAATTTAATGCAGTATGGCTGCACTACGTCCAAGAAGCAGGGGCGCATAGCTCATTGGTCTAGCGTGGAATGGCTCGGCGGGCTCCAGGGTCACGTCGCATACATCAAGCAAACACTCAAACTTCGTACAGACAGAAGCAGTACAGAAACCGGGCTCGAAACTGAAGATGGATACTCAAAAAGCGAGCAGACTCAGGATGCTGGAATGAAAGACACGCAAACGAAACTGCGTTTCGTCACGTGCGTTTATTTCCAGCCAGTACCAGACGCCATTCGAGATGGCGCCACATCTCAGGAAAAAAAAAATATCCATTGACGAAATAGAAGATTCCTATGGTGCTCGTTGTAAAGAGGCGGATCCAGGATTTTTCTGAGGGGGAGTGGGGGGGGGGGGGGGGTCAGAACATCCGGACCCCCTCTAAATCCGCCCCTGGTTGTAAACTACTCATACGGTCTGCTCGAATTACTCGGTATTCAGTAGATCCATTTGAAAAGTCATGTTTTGAAGGTTGGGATGCTTCTGTGGTTAATTGGGACAGAGCGACGATTTAGTCGAAGTAGTAGACGGCACAGGAGAACATTGACACGGAAGAATGGTGACATGACAAACTTAAGGTCGCACGAATACACACAACTCGGCACTGGTTTGACGTCAGGCTATTCTGACGATTGAAGCCGAATGAGTTGGAAACACACAAACTTTCTTAGCGTTTGAAACTATATACAGTGATGAATTGTTTTATTTAAAATCTGTTTCTGGCATACTTGAAGGTAAACGTACGAAATAAACAGAAAAGACTGTAGTCCTCATTTTGGAGGCTGCACAAGGTGTAGCTAAGTGTGATTGGAGTTCAAGGGGCACAGCGTGACCATTTACCGGAGATGAGAGGGCAAAAGGGGAAGAAAGGGGAAAGGGGAGTAGATCTTCATGGGAAAATGAGCCAATTATTGTTTCCCCCTCTCTCTCTCTCTCTCTCTCTTTCTTTCTTTCCTGTTTCATCCAGCAGGTAGTGACGTCCTTTTAACGGTATCGCCTTGTTGCACAGCGTCGCGCACCACGTGTTGAAGATGACACAGGAGTAGACCGACTGCACCGTGCACTTTCGCGAACTGCTTGTCCCTTCTTACGCACAATGTGAACTATACAAACGAAGGACAAATGAATGTACTCACCGACGTTCTCCATGCTTTGTGTGAGCAGTGCTTCAAAGGTGTGCAAACTATAGCTTTCGGCGTCCAACCCTTTGGCCAGGGCGTTCCTTAAGTGGGTCTCGTACTCCATCAACAGCCGACTGGTCGGGGACTGTTCCTGCTGCTGGGACGTATTAGCCGTTGTCGACGCGAGGCCCACGGCTCCTTCGTCGGCACCGCCGTCATCGGAGCCCGCTTCGCTCTGGCTAGAGCTTGGCGGGGTCGTGGCGTAGCAACGGTTATCGTACAGGAAGTGGTCCGACGGAGGAGAGCCGTCTGGCAGGTCGACACCGATCCCGCGTTCCAGGCTCCTCCGCCGACCGGCCTCCGACCTGAGGGACAAATGGGACGCCAAGGCTGAGAGGTTCGGCAAGGACATCCCTGAATAGCGGCCAGAGGATTGGCCAAGATCACTGTGCACAGAACACATAATGGCAAAAGTTTAGCAAGAGTCTGCAAGGACTTCAAAGACGAAGGCTGATGAGACTAGTAGGACAGCGCCGCATCAACTCGTTGAGTATTGACTGGAAGGACATCATTTTCGTACCAGCTTGAAACAGGACAAGCGGGGGCGTTATGCAGGAGGCAAAATATCCGAAGAAGGACTACTGGTGGTTCTTTCTGTCAACGAATTCTACGTTGACGTTGCGACTCTTTCAGTACGGCTGTTTTAGAGTAGTACAGTTCCTACAGTTCACTTTGTTCTTTCCTCACGTAAGACAGGGCAAGATACATGTAGAAGCAAAAGGGAATGAGTCAACGTGAATCATAAATCATTACAGGACATGGAAAAACGGACCGATGACATATGATGGAAACACCAGCATTTACGGGGAGCACACGAAATGTTTCAGAGAGCAGTACAGTACACTCTAAGAAACAAAGGAGTACTTTTACTCCTTTTGAGGAGTAATTGCATTGCCACAAAAAATAGTCCCTTTCGGGAGTAAATGCACGGGAGTAAGTGAATGTCACAGAGTGAAGACCGCATTTCACGCGCTGTTGTAAGAGTCACAGGTACATAATTGGTGCGCATGCATGAAAATACTTTGAAGCAAACCGTCAACCGTGATATATCGAGTGATATAAAATCTTGCGCCATACTAGGGAACAATTTGCGAAGAAAGATGCGCTAACTGTTTCTTACTCTGTGTGGCTGGAAAATTGCTACGTTGTCTGAGTTATACAGCCTTATGTCGTCCAAACTGACCAAGAGCACATATTTACGTAGACTGTTGCATTCAGGAGACCTCGCGAAGTTTAGTGACAATTTGCAGTCCTGGGGAGTAAATGTCGGGACTAAATGTTGGGTTAGGGGACTAAAATGGGGAGTAATTGTAGACTAGGGGAGTAGAAGCTGCAATTACTCCCCGTTTTACTCCTTTTTTTTCTTTGAGTGTACACGTCTTGCCACAAGTTAACAGAAAACCGAAAACGATGGAAGGCAATGTAAGAACAGGGCAAACGAGAATCAGAAACAGCATACAAGTAATTGAGTGGCACGAGACATAAAGGAAAGGTAATATCGGCACTATAAGGGATGCTTTGTCAGAGGAAAGATGACCCCCAAGAGCAAGGGAAGGTAGCTTGAGTCATGAGACGAAGGAACCAGGAAAATGAAACACACAAGTATAGCCACAGGACTGGATCGTTTCGTGCATCTGAGACCATGCAGACAGCTGCGCACCTATGTTCTCGGTCCCTGGATGCGGGCTGTTGCGATGATGCTCGCCTTCGCGAGTCCGCAGCCTGAGCGGAGCGGGGCTGGAGGGTGCGAGGTTCCTGCGCGTCTGGCGAGCTATGCGTCGAACCCGGAAGCGGATGTAGCATCCGCTTCAGCGTGTTACTGTCTAGGCTCAGCGCTGCTATGTCCCCGCGTGTGGAGTCTTCGAACACGTTGTCTGAACTCTTGGAACGCCCTGACGCATGCAGATCCTGGAAGCGTACAAGAAGAAAACACAGTACATACCCAAGACTCTTGGACATAAGAGAACGACGTCTCCTGCATCTGAGATGTGCTTCCTAGCATACGTCCACGAAGTGTAGTTAAAAAGGATAAAACCCTCAGTGCAGGGAACGAGGAGTTTTAACCCTTTTTTCATGTTATGAAGTATGCTGATGCCTTATAGTGCGGGCGTCTACTAGGTATATGAGATGGCGCTCCAACAGCCACGACACTTCCAGAGGGCCGGTGGAATCACCGACGCTCTCTTTGAAGACTCAACATTACAGGAAGGTCATGTTGCCATGGACCGACTAGACCCTCGCCCATCAGACTTGAAGAAGCTGATGGGAGATTGGCTGGTTGAGCTAAGGCAGCGAGCCTTTGTAGTTCTTGTGAAGTTTCTTATGCACACTTCAGCATATAAATAGTCCCATTCCCTTCTTCTTACACACACATACACACTTTTTTTTTTTACTTTCCTACATAAGTGATTTGCAGAAGCTGGCTTCTCGGTTGTAGGAGACACCACCACCACATTTTTCCCCTACACGTATCCTGTCCTACAGGTAGCTCACTTTATAATTCCTTCCATTTCCCAAACTTACATCTTAGCTAAACCTAAGTTATTCCTGAGGCGAAACGTCAGGTGCGAGACCTACCTGAGGACTGGACGCGCTGTAGTCCATACTCTTCGCCTGCTCCTTCCGCGACGATGACGCGTACTGCGACCTCGCATCTCTGGCTTCCCTCGACGTCTCCCTGCTGGAAGCCTCCCTGGAGGACGCTTCCCTGGAACTCCCCTTTCCTCTCCGGTTCTCCTGTCTTCTTCCCCCGCCCCCTTGAGCTCCGCTGTCCTTACCGGAATCCCGAGACGTCGTCCCCCCTCGGGCGCCATGCACGCTCGCTGTCGTAGTCGACCTCTGCGTAACGGCAAGATCACAAGGCGCGCAATGTTAAAACTACAGCGAGGTGTCCAGATGTTGATTTACCTCGCTTTGGACATTGTCGTACGCGGCCGACCTCGCCGTGCGATCTTTGCCGTTTGTAGAAGAACTGGCCGTGAGGCGTGTGGTCTGTGCCCGGGGCAACGTTGCGGCGCCCCCGGTGTAACGGACACGGCCGTTGCGGGCTCGGTGCAGATTCTCGGCCGTCATACAGGTGCACTGCAGCTCCCGACCGCCGCGTGAAGGGGAGCTCGGGGTGGATTGGGGTTTGCGCTTACTGCCGCCTTTCTGTTTTTGCTAGAATTAAACGTTATAGAATGACGAAGATCACAATAACTTCGCGAGGTGATGCTTTAGTCAGTGCAATGAACAGCAGAGTATCATCGACAGTCTGGTAGAGCGTGGTAGGGTGTGATTCGATAAGGGCACGGTATGATAATACGTTGTTAGGGTGTGGAGCTACAAGAGATAATTCGCGTGATCACGCACGATAGAAGACGGTACGGTAGAGTAAGGACGTTAGGTATTGCAGAGTATAGAAGGGTCTGGTGTTGGGCCTGTTTGTATATGACTTATAGAAGTTTGAAACCAGCGAAACAGACGCAGACCCAGAGAAGAAGAAAAAATCGTGTATCGTGTGTTTTTTTTTCTTCTTCGTGCCTGCGTCTTTTTCGCTGGTTTATAACTTCTATGGCAGAGTGTGGTGGGGTGTAGCGTGGCCGTGTGCATGTTGGAGTTTTATAGGGAATGGTAGAGTACAGTAAGGAAGAAAGAAGAATGCGACACTGAAGACATTTCCTTGAACGCGAGGAAATGTATTCAACACAGAAAGGAAAGTATAGGTGCATATCTTAGGACAGTGAACGACCATGAATGGTCTAGTTGAGCGAGGGTTGGGATATCATTATTCGCGCCAAAATATACACTTGGGTATCGTAGTCTAGCACGGTAAGGAGTGCGTGATATGAACAGTGCATGGTATAGGTTAGTGCTCCTTCAAGTGAACTTGATGACTATTCTTACTTTTGGGGGTTCCAGCTTGAGCGAGTAGGAAGAGGTTGCCTTCCGAGAGAACTTGAACGTGGGCGACTGTAAACAAAAATTGTAACACCAACGCTATATAAAAGCGTTATATGAGGTCCTATACGACCGGGCGCAGACCAAATTACAAGGAACTCGCGTGCCTATATAGCAACGTGAAGAACGATTACTCACGCAGCATTCCCGGAATTGCTTAGCGTCCAGCGGCGAGGTGAAGTTGAGGCCCCAGGTGTCCCCCGTGTTCGTATCCTTCCAGTATACGAAGCACTCGGACGCCTGACCCAGGCGGGTGCCTATACCAAACGGTACCAGATGTATGTAGACGTGCAGGAGGATGCGCGGCATCCGTATACGTCCATACCTGGCTGCACGAGCCTCACGTCGAGGATCTTGTCGACTTGGGAGTTGTAGGCGGTGATGTGGAAGATGCAGTCGGGCGAGTCCTGGATGCAGGTGATGTTCACCGGCACTAGGTCCTCGGACACCTGCTGCCACTTCACCGCGCCGCCGCTCCCGCTCACATGGAACACCTCTGCCCATAGCCTGTCGTAGGTATACATATATACAAGACATATTCATTGTTCTCTCTGAACTCAGACCATAGAACCTCTCGTAGGCAGTATATGCATTCCTGCCAGTAGGCTTCCACCCGTAGCCTGTAGCCAGAGCCGTTTATATAGGGAGAGTTTGGCCATTAGGAGGAGCCTAACTTGAAGCGCGCCATGCGACGTCACGGCTAAGCCACCTCCCTCGCCGTGCTCTATTGTTGTCCCGTTGTCAGCCGGTCGCCGACGCCATATTGATGCTGATCGTTGTTTACGATGCAAGGAGGGAAGATACGTGCGTACATTGTCGTGCGAAAGCCCTTCCACTTTGAACTCTGTCAGTTTCCCAAGCAGCACAATGTACTGAAAGTCGAGTGCAATAGGGGTGGACGGGTAGGTGGAAGGCCTTGAACAGACTCGTGAAACTAAAGAACATTGATAAGACACATACCGTCCACCCCTATTGCACTCGACTTTCAGTACATTGTGCCGCTTGGGTTGGCAACAAAAACCCCCTTATCAGAGGCAGCTGTGGGTCATAAGCCGGTCATTCCTGTAGATTGCATTCATTGCGACAACAAAGCTGACGTACAGCATCGATATGACGCGCATCAGATGGCTGATAAGCGGATTCTGCTTGGATTCAGTCTTTTTGGGCGGCGCAACGACGACTCTGACGTCAAAATAGGCTCCACCCACGAGGCGGCAAAAGGTCAGAGAATGGCCAAACTCTCCCTATAAATGGCTCTGCCTGTAGCGATCGGTTTAGCGCCACGAAGCAACTGTGGCTATATGAGCGGCATACAGACGTGGGCAGATGGAAACAGGACAGCAGGATAAGGAGTGGGGGACAGGGGTGTGTTAGTATGCGTCCTGCGCCGACTTCGGGGGGAAACTGTGCCAACGTTCGTCCGGAAAGTCTATCCCAGACCGTACAGCCGGTGTCCCGGATTCGAACCCGCCTCACTTCGCCAGTCTCGGCGTGGAGAGCCGATCACCCCCTAACCACTACTCCACGCGAGCTGGTAGATTACATCGTACTGCTGGCTCTAAGAATATGCTAGCACCTCCGCAGTTCATGTACACCGCCTCCATAGGGACTACAGGGTGAATCTAGCAAAAGTTACACATTTCGATCGAGTCGTAAAAATACAAGATATCATCTCTGGCGCTTCAAGCGTTGCAGACTGATATTCATTCGCCCGAAGTTTTATCCATGTATCTTTTTTTTAATGCTACCAGTTTGTTGAAAAAAAGTGAGACGCAAAGCAAATTCTCACCCCATGCATTTCCTATGGCCTATACAGCACGCAAACCGCCATTTTTTTTTTCCTCTGTCTGCTTCACGTTCATATCACCACGTATAGGTGGCGCTTCCTAGTGAAGAAAGCGAAACCAGAACCTATGGAACAACCAACAACCAGACGGACGCGATGCAGGGATTCGAGGCAGCGCCATCTATACGTGGGAGTGTGAACGTGAAGCAGACAGGGGAAAATAGCATAGCGGTTTGCGGCGGTAGAGCCCGTAAGAAATGCATGGGGTGAGAATTTGCTTTTTGCTTCTTACTTTTTTTCGACAAAGAGACAGCATTCGAAAAAAAAAATATCGATAAAATCGAGGCAAATGACTACCAGTTTTAAACACCAGAAACGTCATCATCTATTTTTACGACGCGATCAAAATGTGCAGCCTTTACTAAATTCACCCTGTAGATGTAGCCGTACATGGTACACCAATTACGCGTCAGCGAATCGCGCCTCTTCCACACCTCTACCACACCTCTTCAGCGTCTCTCGGCAACACTGTAACGCTCATCTTCCATTCACATTCCCCAAAGTAGCTTTCCCGCTGTTTCTTTATCACTTCCTATATAGGGTCCGGTTATATACGAACCAGTCGTGGTACCCCAATGACGCGTCAAAGTACCCTAGAACTCACTTCACTCCACCTTACCGTACCTCTCCAACACCACTTGGCGACACTGTAATACTTGTCTTCCCTGCACATATTCGAGACACTGCCTTCTCTCCCCAAGTTTCCCTACCGCATCGATGGGGGGGGGGGGGATATATTTATTAGACGAAAAGGAAAAAAAAAAACGGGGGAGAGGTCAGCCAAACGGGACGTCGGCTTGCTATTCCGGAAATAAATAAATAAATAAAATTAAGAAATAAGACATAAGTAAAAAGAAAAGAAAAGAGAAGAAAATAATTAAAGAAAGAAATAAGAAGGAATAAGAAATAAATAAATAAAGAAAGAAAATAAAAATAAGAAATAAATAAAAAGAAAAGGATTTAGGGAAATAAAGGATAAACTATAACAAATAGGATGAAAGAAGGATGAGGTAGATTAAAGACAAAGATAACAAAAACAACAACAACATGACTAACAAACGGTGAAAGAATGATGAGATGGATTACAGAAGATGGCTTTAAAAGGAAAAAGCATGAGGTTCATGCGTTGAGGGTGAGAGGAGTGGGGCACTGAAGAATGAGATTGCAGGACTGGAGTTCACAGGCTGTTCCATAAGACCTGAATCGCTCAAGAAAGGGACAAGATACATGAACCAGCATCTGTGCATCTATGTATAGCCTTCGCTGTATAGCCGCACCTCTCAAACCTCGCTCGGCAACACTATAATGCCCATCTCGCCTGCACGTATTCCCTCCACGTGCCTTTGAGCCTGTATAGCAGTGATGGCCACTAACTACTTCTACAGTAGTTTAACTATAACTGCTAACTACTTCGCGATGCAGTAGTTTAACTAGTAGTTCAACTACTTTTCAGGGGAGGTAGTTAAAACTACTTCTTTAACAACTGCAAAGTATTCTAACTACATCTATAACTACTTAACGTTGTCCATCAACACCAATACCATTCTATAGTGTTCTTGGACACCTAAACATGAATCGCAAGCAGCGCTAAAAGTGAAGACTTAGTACACATGCACGGCACCATTGCTCTGCACCTCCGTTCTCATCAAACGAGTAGCTCAAGGTAAAAGTCGGAAGCACAATTGTGCCGTCAAGCTTGCGGCAAAATCGGAAGTAGTTGGCGCCTGCAGTAACCTAACTACTGTAGTTAACTACTCGAAATAGTAGTTTAACTAGTAGTTGCACACTACATTTCTGCAAGTAGTTGATAACTACTTTTTAACTACAATCGGGTAGTTTAACTACATGTAGTTAACTACTGGCCATCACTGGAATGCGGTACATACATCGATGCGGTATCACTCTGAGATATTGCACCTAATGCCTCTCAATTTAACACCGAGCAACCATATCTCGCTCAGGTAGTTTAACTAGTAGTTTAACAACATGTAGTTAACTACTGGCCATCACTGCTGTATAGCAGCACAATCGACGTGTGACTCCTCGAGGTAGGGAAGAGACAAAATGTCCGTATATATACAGGTACCGATGAAACAAAACGAGAGGCCCGTTCTTGGGGGGGGGGGGGGGGGGGTCGATCTCATTAAGACGCCTCGGAGCATATCAAAACAACGTTCCGCAAATAAAGATCCTCCGAAAAAAAGTTTCCGTCTGTCGCGAGATATCGAGTGAATGGAAGAAGCCAAGGTATAGAGGCGATGCAGTTCAAACTGCGTCGTGGAGATATGGAGCGACAATTTCGTCTCTCTGCCTGTCTGTTGTATGTCTTAAGTGTTTTTTTTTTTTGTGAGTTCTTTCTAGCTCTCTTTCTCTCTCTCTCTCTCTCTCGTGTTTTCGTTCCATTTTACGCTCCTCGTGTGTTTTTTCAGCTGTTCTTTTTCACGCTTCTATAGTATTGTTTTTTCCTGGGGATGTTTTCTCGTGTTTTTTTTTTTTTACGGGTTTCCGCGATTTTGTGTTTTTGTTGTCAGTTATGTGGGGGGGGATATATTTATTAGACGAAAGGGGAAAAAAACGGGGGAACGGTCAGCCAAACGGGACGTCGGCTTGCTATTCCCCAACAAAAAGAAAATTAATGAAGATTAAGTAAGAAGACAAAAAGAAGAAGAATGAAGAAGAATAAAATAAATTAAAATTAAATTGGTCAAGAATGCGGTCCGATCATGGCTGCTACGCGTCGGTAAGGATTTCTACGCTGCTGGCATCCAAGCCCTCGTGAAACGCTCGGACAAGTGCATTAGCGCAGCTCTTTAGATTACGTTGAAAAATAAAACTAATTTCTCGCCTGCAAGTTCATTTTACTTTCGCGAAAAATCAAAAGTCCCGGTTTGACTTGAACGCCCCTTGTATGTATGTATGCGGTATTTAGGTGCACCAAATGACTACGCAAAAACCGAAGTTAATTGGTCGAAAATTGTGGCAAAATAGAGGTGTATGCAGGCTGTCCCAGACTTCGGCGCTTCGGGGGGAAAATGTTTCCTGAAATGGTGGAACACTACGACTACTGTTACTATACTAGCGGTAGTAGTAGTAGTACTCGTACAAAGTAGTCGTCTCGCAGTGATACGGCTTTACTTTGTGCAAGTGGTCGCGCCTGTTTGAAACGCACTGCGGTTGAAACAAGTAGTATCGAAGCATCGTCCGTGAAGGCAAAAATGGCCGCGTCGTTTCTGACCTCACATAAACGACACCACGATATTACTCAAAATAACTTTCCTTCCGTCAAAAAAAAAAGATGAAAAAAAAAGATGAAAAAAAAAAGATGAAGCTATTCCCCTCCGAAGCCGCACCCCTTCCCTTTCCAGCATCCCACTATTGACCTTCCTCTAACGCCCTCTTTCCTCCAAAAGGGGGAAAAAAAAGGCATATACTATATATTGCTCTGGTAGTATATAGAATAGCGGGGGCTTCTCTCGCCTTCAAATAAGCGCACTGTGGCAACAGCCGCCCGACAAAGAACCCCCCCCCGGAAGATGAAGGGACGGAAGACACACCGGGAATCACAAGGGGCTCCAAATAGAGCGCATGTGGTTCAGCATTGATTCTTTCTTCTTGCAAGAGGAGAGGAGGAGAGAACCCGCTGGCTACTGCTCAGCCTGATCGAACGCTGCCTCCGATGCTATATAGCCCAGGAAGGCTTCTGCGTATGCTTCCGTGGATTTTTTTTTTGTATGCGTATATGACTTTCCGTGCGCACCACTGTACACGGAAGAGTATGGTTAATAGTCTGTGCGGATGATGATGATGATGATGACGCTTGGAATTTTAATGGCGCATCGACAACACAGGGCATAATGCGCCAACACTGTGATTAAAATGAGACTATTTAAAAATAGGTGCAGTGTGTTTAAAAAGGAGAGAAGTAACATTTAAATGGGAGCCCAAAAACTACGGAAGAATGTATCTTTAAAAAAAAATTAAAAACTCTACTAAACGGGATGATAGCCTCATCACCAGGCAAGTAGTCTGTGCCGTGGATGAACGATGAGTCAGGGACAGTGGAAGCATAGAAAATGGTGTTATCGTCGTTAGATAAGAGGTGTTATAACCTTGTCACGCGAGCAGCGCTAACCGCGGTTCCACGTAACCGCGATTAGCCGCAGTCACACGGCCGGCTGGCCGACCCAACCGAGGTCACGTCGCTACATTCTTAAAAAAAGGGTGTACTTTAAGTCCTTTTTCTTGCCACATATATCACTCACTTTTGGAGAGAACAATTACTCTCAAAAAGGAGACTGCTTACTCCCTTTAGGGAGTGGTGTTACGCTCTAACTCCCTACTGGAGAGTAATACTACTCTGTGGTAGGGAGTAAGGGAGTAATGTTACTCCCTTTATGGAGTGGTGTGACGCTCTAACTCCCTACTGGAGAGTAATATTACTCTGTGGTAGGGAGTAAGGGAGTAATGTTACTCCCTTTATGGAGTGGTGTGACGCTCTAACTCCCTACTGGAGAGTAATACTACTCTGTGGTAGGGAGTAAGGGAGTAATGTTACTCCCTTTATGGAGTGGTGTGACGCTCTAACTCCCTACTGGAGAGTAATACTACTCTGTGGTAGGGAGTAAGGGAGTAATGTTACTCCCTTGTGGGAGTGAGGACTCTCCTTTTTGAGAGTAATTGTGCTCTCCAAAAGGGAGTGATATATGTGTCAAGAAAGAGGAGTTAAAGTACACCCCCTTTTTTTTAAGAGTGATAACCGCGCTTATGGGAAACCGAGCTTGGCAACCACGGTTTCGCGATTCCGATTTCCCGTCGTCAATTCGCGTGCAATGACATTTCCCGCAAATAATCACGCGCGTATCGTGCATTTCATGATTATTAAGCTTTTTTTAATTACCATCATGCCCTTTTCTTTTCATGATAAATAAACAGCGTAATCACAATATACCTGACGCCTGTGTCACAAACACGTGGTTCACTGCTAACGTGTCACAAACTGGCGTGTGACAACAACAAACCGTGGTTCACGATAACCGCGGTTTTGTCGGGTAACGGCGGTTAAGACTGCCCCGTGTGGCAGTGTTATTAGCGCAGAACCTCTCTTCTATAAGTTGAAACGGGATCATGTTAACACCTACGAGTAAGGTGCTTATTCTCTATAGCGCTTATATAGCCAGACCATCAGCGGTGGAAAGGTATAGGTATATAACGCGGTATAGGAAGGCGCATGACTGGGGTGTACGTGGTATAGGTTACGTTGTGGTATAGAGGGAGAAAATGTGGTATAGGAGCAGTAGAATATACGTAATATGGCAAGGGAGGACGAAATTGGTTATAAAAGGTTACATTGTCGTATGGGGGAGCACAAAGTTGCTATCTCTGTAGTATCGAGAAAAGACAACGTTTAGCAGACTATATCTTACTATAATAAGGTAGGAGGACATGCTATCTGGCCAACTGGCGTCTGCGGCAAGTGCAGTACTGGGTCCATAATATACTATGGGTTATGACTCAGAACAAGACAGTCAGATTACCATATCAGCATTGGAAGCAAGAACAGCGCTAGTCTCCGAAAACATTTAAGCGCACGTTACGTGTGGAAGTTGGACATTCAAGCGACATCGGCTATGAATGAGAAACCATAGAGAAACCATAGAGAAACCATAGAGAAACCATAGAGAAACCATAGAGAAACAATAGAGAAACAATAGAGAGACAATAGAGAAACAATAGAGAAACAATAGAGATTGGGGTGGAGGTTACCTTAGTAGATGTCCGTCTCGTCGCCTGGTGTTCTGCCAGGGGGTGTCTTCGTAGCGGTAGGCCTTGCGCACCAGAGGAGCGCAGGAGCAGCTCAGCTTGTTGCCCATGCCGAGGCCTGCCGCCGCCCCCTATGCTGGCCACCCGTACTACTCTTCTGTACTCAGCTCCATGCTAGTGCCTCCTGCCCTGCCTCACGTGCAGTGCCTGTCAACACAATCAACGACCATGAGGCTTACTTTCACTGGTTGGTTTGGCATTGAAGAACGGGACAAAGCAACATGGAAAACAGGCTACACAAACAAGGTTATCCAGAGATATAGTTGTGGGACAATCGCATCAGTTTGACAATACTTTCGTTTTCACGTTTACTGACCCCCCCCTTTTTTTCTATACTACGCGGGACCTGCTCCAGTACCCGCTCTCAGGGATATTCCCAGTAGATTCATCCGAGAGGTGGGGGGTCCTGGAGAGGGGGTGACGCCCATATATGGCGCATTTGTCGTGTTTTTTACCTTCCTCGCGGCATTGCTTTTGGAGGGGGGTGGAAGATCTTGGGGACATTAGGTGGTGTCGGGAAAATCCATGCCCGCTCTCCCTCCTTCAGTATCCTCCTGCCTTCGCATTGCCTCCTCTCCCTTTTTAAATTAAGAGTCGGAAGTCGTCTTCTATACTGCGATTCTCCGTTCTGCGAATTCAAGAACCCGCAAATGATTGCAGCTCACCATGGAACCTGCGGACCTAAATATTTAGACAAAAAGTGCGAGACGCTTTCCAGAAAATCACTTTTGAGAAAGATTGAGACCGTTTTGCGCTTTATTTCCAAGTTTTTCCCGTTTAGTATACGCGGGGGCGTTCAATCACAAGACGCAGCCGCAGACGACAGCTTCGCAGACGACACCGTCAGCGTCTTCACAACACGCAGACGACAGTGGTTCTTCTCCGTGGCCGCGACCGTTGAAAGCACGTTCGTGATTGGCTACGGCCGTTGAAAACACGATCCTGATTGGCTGACTCTTGATTGTTACGTCAAGTCGACGAGTGCGCAGGCTTTCTGTATACCTATAGGTGGTGTTGCCATGACACACGGTATGCCGTGAAGTCACCGAAGTCGAAGTAAGGGAGGACATGATTGGTGTGCGCAGGCGGAAGGCTACAACGTGGAAGACATTTAGAAGCTGGGTAAGTTATATCGTGGCTCTACGTAGGACAAGGTTCATATCTGGAAGGTATAGGGTACATCATCACGCGACATGGACTAAAGTGATTTATCCAGGCCCCCTCCACCAGGAGACCCCCTTAAAATAGTGAGGTTGCACAATATTTCGTCAAAAGCGCATGTAAGGACCCCCCTTGCGGGTCCCCTCCCAAGGACGAAATTCTGGATAAACCACTGCATGGACTGTTCTGCTGCAGCTAATCATCTAATTTTGTATCTCGCGGGTTGTATGGAACTAAGGAGGAGCGGCGTAGCCAGAAAAATACTTCGTGAGGGGTTCTATGGGGACTTTACATGGGAGAGGAGGATTTCCCCTCGTTTCCCTCCCCTAAATGCACTACAAAAGGTACCATTTCGGGGGGGGGGGGGGTGAACACCAAGAACCCTCCTTCTGGCTACGGCTGGTCTCCATGGTTACGTGCCAAGAACGGGGACGCTAATTGGCTGCACCAATGATTCGTCCCGTTCTTCCTCGAACGCTTTCGAGCGCTCGCAATGCAGTATAAAAATAAAAAAAACACAAAGAAAGACAACACGCGCATTGCGTGCTCGGTATGTGTGTTGTCTTTCTGCCCTTTTAATCAAGATGCAATACCAACGGTCCCAGTCAGACGTTTAAGGCTGTTTCTGTACCAAAATTATTACAAATGCTGGACGGTGCAACACATGTTGGAATCTCAGCCGCCGCAATGTGATCACTTCATCGCTGAGTGCCCTGCAACCTCTTCGAGATAAAATACTAGAAAAGTACGGTGCAGTAATTTATGTTTTACTCTTAAAACTATTTTTCGTTAGCACCCCCTAATACTACAATAATCCTGTGACCGCACTGTCAGAGATCATCCACCGTGTCCATGAAGGAAGGAACACGAGATGACTTAGGAGACAAACTGTGTATTCACACGGGCGATATCCTCACGGAAGATTCCAGTGGAAGAAAAAGAGAAAACACTGCTCACAGAGACGAAGTTGCTTCCCGTGTTATGTTGAGCATTCACGCAGTGCGGAATATCGAGAGTGGCGTACTGCGCACTTAGCAGACGACAATTAGCAGACGACACCGTGAGCGTCTTTCTTGTCGTCTGCTACGGAATATCTTGTGACTGTGTTGCAGGGTATTCCCCACGGTTAGCAGTGCACGCCCACAAAGCTATGACGTTTTTCGCGTCTTCCGCTTCTGCGGGGAATACACGGAGAAGAGAAGAGAAGACGTAAGCAAAAACCAGGCAACTCACGAAAGTATGAAGGAGGAGGAGTTTTAGCTTTGCGCGAAACCTTGTACGTGCCACGTCACGTGAGATAGCCAATGAGAGGGGACCATCCTTACATGCTACGGGCACATTATCCATAAATTCTAAAATCATCTTGGGCTGACTTCACAGAGTACTGGGCCGACGTTTGAGAGCCTCGAGGAAACTCGGGGAGAACATCCAGACAGCACAGTCTATGCCGGAAGGAGCCCAGGATAGCAATTATTCACCCACGCAAGGAGAGCCAATGACAGGTCATAACCGAAAGAGGTCTGTCAATTCTCAAGCAGTCGTCAGGGTGCCCAAATAAAGAGGAATAAACCAAGTTGTGGTTGGTTGGGGTGGCGGACGCGGGGACAAGGTTGACTAACAGCGCGCCGCATCGCGGAAGATGGTGTGTGTATATTTTGGTCGACCCTGACGTCAGCAGGTTCGTTTTTTGGGTCACTCCATCTCCCTGTGTTGATCCTCTCTGTATTATGCACCTATAAAAACACATCGAGATATTTTGGAAGGGGGGGGGGGGGCGTAGGATTTATTCCGAAGACGACCCTCGACTTAATGTGCTTTTGAAACGCGCATGTGCACGCGGTCTTTGAAAATGGCAGGTGCGTGAGCTCGCACTGTTAACTTTAATTGAAGTACACGGATGATACTTTTTTTTACTCCACGTTAGCACGGGGGGGGATAGCAGGAAGGGGTGGGAGACGTGAGGATAAGCACGCGTCCTGCACCGACGTCCGTCTGGGAAGTCAGCTCGCTAACGCACGTGAAACGCACTAGAAGACTAGCAGAAAGGTACGTAGCAAATCGCAGAAGGACACAGTAACCGGCAGACTATAGCCGACGGTATAATGTAGTAGGACACATACTGCTTTGCGAAACGACACCGAGTACCTATGCAGAAACAGAGGCGACGCAGAACAAGCGCGCGTAGCGGTACGGAGTTACACTTCTACAAAGAAAGCAGAAATCGTCGCGAAACGCCATGAGCAAAAGCAAACAGACGACACTGCAGTCACACATATACCTGAAACTGAATTCCAACAGTGATCGCGTACTGACTTTTTCTTTTTAAGGTTCTAAATACAAACCTTAGCTTTTTATTTCCTTATATACACTTCTTTACTCTACTTTCGGTTGTTATCAAACCGAAAGACAGCGAGAGAGCAGCGACAGCGCCCCAAGCGGCGAAAGCGTGAAGCTCGCTCACACAAATGCAGGAAGCAGACGACGGAAGCGATTTGAGAACGAGAGTGCGTGACGAAAGGAAACAGAACAATGGCTGCAGGGCGCAGAAAAGATGAATCGGCAGAATGAAGAACCAATGCGATTAAAGAATGAAGTAATGATGATTTTGTGTGTGTATGTGTGTGTGTGTTGGATGAGGTTCAGACAATGGAATAGTGACTGACTGCTAACGGCTTCTTAAAAAGAAGCAGGAAGCAGAAAGAGCACTAGAAAATTCCTAATTTGTGATGAAGTGGCGTACAGCTTGTGACAAACGTTCACGGAACACCCGGGTGTCACGTTTCTCCATTGGGGCGACACCCTATAGCAACAAACACCGAGCGACACAGAAACTGAGAGATGAATAGAGAGGTAGCAAGCGAGCTGGTGGTATAGACCCATAACTTAAAAGCCCGAGACTAGGGGACAAAAAAACGACAACACAGATAAGGTCTCTTGTCTGTGTTGTTGTGTGTCTGTCTTGTCTCAAAAGACCTTGTCTGTGTTGTCGTTTTTTTTTTGTCCCCTAGTCTCGGGTTTTTAATTTATGGATGCTTCTGCGTTTCATCATTCTGTACTTTTACCTCTCAGCATTACCTTAATGGCGCGCCGACCAGTTTAACAGGACCTAAGTATTTCTGAATTCGATGCTAGCTGAATTCGATGAAACTTCGCTTAGCTTAACTAAGCTTGCGATTATAGCATACATGAGCTGAAAACGCGGTTAGCTTCATCTGAGCTCAACACCACGAGCTTAACTGAAACAGCTTTTTTTTTCTTTTTCTTTTTTGTGGACCCGATTTCTCAATGAAGAAAGGCTTAGATGAACCTGAGGTCAATTGAATCGGAGTTGACTCCCACGAATTATTATGTAGTGAGCGCTTCACCTGTATGAAGCAAGAGGGCGCTGAAAGCAACACTGCTGACGTCATCCGGCATGGAAGAATGCAAGCTACCTAGCAGACGACAATGCTGGGTGACGCCACAGTATCTTCCTCTAGGCGAACCGCTGAGCGCTTTTCATTTTGGTTTCGATTTGGTATTGTCATCATTTACGAATTAATTACTCGCACAAAATGAATGCGAACGTTGTATTCGGTATCAAGGGAACGGTCCGTGTTCGGTATGATGCTCACCTAATTTTTTTTCGAATCCTTGCGAAGTCTCCATTTGAAGAATTTTTTAAAAAATTGCCTTCGAGCTTCTCATACATCGCGAGACGAAAGCAGCCACCCACGGCACCCTTTCATGGCAGCCATCTGTGCATATTCAGAATTGCGACTTTTGACCTATCGGCACCGAGGACGTGCTGTAGTATATTCCTCAGTGCATAATGGACGACACGCAGTTCGGCGAACGCTTTCATCCCCCACGTGAACTTCAATCCTGAACCACCATCGACGAAATGGCTTTTCCTGTGACCTTTACACGACTCTTCGCAATATCGCTCCAATAGCGTCGATGCGCGTGAATGAATTTGTTTTCCGACTTTTCGTATGCTGACATCAATGACATTCATTCCGCGACAGAGCGTGTGAAGCGACGGGAGCGTACTGCGTCGCACGTTCACATTTCTTTTGATTCCGTGCCAGCTAGCCCCGCGAAACAACTATATACAGGGTGTTTCAGTTAAATCCCCGGGCTAAAGAATTCGCGAACGGGTGCACCAATCCACGAGCTTTCTTTTTTACAAGTATCTCTGTCCGATACCACGTACAAGCTGCATACCGTGTGAATGAGTGGGAGGCGCTCATTATTAAAATAAAAATGCAAATGAGTTTCGTAAAAAAAGCGTAACTTCTAAAGCAGGGCGCTGTCGGCATTAAAATGGGTACTACCCCTTTTGGGACCTTCAGTGGACACCTTTTAGAGAAAAATCTGCCACCGAAGCGGGTCATTTGTTGCAGTAATTAATTGGTTTCGGTTTACGTATTTTTTTTTTTGCGGCTGGTCGCGGCGAAGCGCAAAAGGGCGTATTTCATTGGTGTAATTCATTGGTGTAATTCATTGGTGTAAGGACGTAATTCATTGATGGATAAGGGAGTGAAAGAGCGTCCTTTTGCGCTTCGCAGCGACAAGCCGCGACAAAAATACGTAAACCGAAACTAATTAATTACTGCAACAAATGACCCGCTTCGGTGGCAGATTTTTCTCTAAAAGGTGTCCACTGAAGGTCCCAAAAGGGGTAGTACCCATTTTAATACCGGCAGCGCCCTGCTTTAGAAGTTACGCTTTTTTACTTAACTCATTTGCATTTTTATCTTAATAATGAGCTCCTCCCACTAATCCACACGGTGTGCAGCTTGTAGGTGGTATCGGACAGATACTTGTAAAAAAGAAAGCTCGTGGATTGGTGCACCCGTTCGCGAATTATTTAGCCCGGGGATTTAACTGAAACACCCGGTATACAGGGTGCCTTTTTTTTAATACAGATTTTTCATTTAAAAAATTACAAGGGCTATAGACACCCTGTTTGCACTACTATCATCTCTGGGCAGGCGGACGTTCTTGGCCATCTGTTGCTCAACCGTCAATGACTTAAAATCGTTAATTAACTTTTTAATTATAAAAGCTACAAGGTCGTTCCGATGAGAACATCTGGTCCCTTCGGTCACCTGATATCGTTACCGTTTTCAGAACAAAAATCCGTTCGATAAATCGCCCGCAAAAAAAATTCGTGAAAGAACACAATTTTTTTCTTTATTTTGTTCATTGCGCATCTTCGGAGACGCGTCTTTCCTTCACCCCCAATGTGAGAGGGTGAAGGAGCACAGTGCCGCCTCATGCGTCGAAGATGAGCTCGAACTTGCGGAAACAAAACAAAAAGAAATGTGTCTGGTGACGCTACCCGAACTGCCCTTATCTTGGGTTGCATTTTCTGTTTTCTTTTGATCTTTTTGCAGGACGCAAGATCGTGTGCTCTTTCACCCTCTCACATTAGCGGTGAAGGAAAAAACGCGTCTCCCAAGAAGATGCGCAATGAACAAAATAAGGGGGAAAAAAATGATGTTCTTTCACGAATTTTTTTAGGGCGATCTACGGAACGGATTTTTGTTCTGAAAACGGTAACCGTATCAGGTGACCGAAGGGACCAAATGTTCTCATTGGAGCGACCTTGTAGCTTTTATAATTAAAAAGTTAATCAACGATATTTATATAATTAGTCAATCGACGGTTGAGCAACAGATGGCCAAGAACGTCCGCCGGCCCAGAGTTGATAGAAGTGAAAACAGGCTGTTTATAGCCCTTATAGTTTTTCATGAAAAATCTGTATAAAGAATAAAGACACCCTGTATATAGCTATGGGCAGTGCGCAGAGTGATGGGGGACGGACAGTGGAGAGAAGGAAGAGAGTGGGCGACAGGGGGCTAGTATGTGTCCTGTGCCGGCTTCAGGGGGATCCGCAAAATTCTGACGAAACACTCAGCAGAAACTTAAACAGCAAGGTCGCGGGGGTGCGGTTCGAGCATCACCAGTACTCAGCAATCAGCATGACGTCATGCGCGCTAGAACCTTGTAGATGTTGAGTAGGCAAGCGCCACATTCGAGAAATGTACGTTATGAAACAAAGTCTATGCGCCATGTTGAGCAGCCGGAAAGAATTTTGGCTCCAAAGATTTTACGACACTTGGTAGAAACTTTGCTCACCTATGCTCTGTCGATATAAAGTACTGATAAAGAAGGGATAATCGTCCTCCGTGCTGAAAAAGTCTGTGTCTGGGGCAGTGCGACAAACGGCAACGGTACACACAAACACATTGCTGACCGGAGACTGTGCTTTTATACCTTTTTTTCTTCTGGATAACACATATGGTTAAGATTCCAATATGTGATGTACCCTGCAGCATTTATAATATTCTCTCTTCCGCTTGCACAGCCTTCAGATCATCACTATAGCTAAGATGTTCATCAGGAAAAGAGTACGTCCCTGTATGCATCTCCTTACTCCCTAGAAACCACCGCTGAGTGGTGCATTGCACGGAAGGGACGCTCACCGTCTATAGGTAGGTCGTTTACGAGGAAGGGTTGTGCGCATGCGCCCTTCGAGCGCCGCATTAGTGCCGGCTGAAAAGTGCACTCGCAACGAGGTCGTCAAGCGGGAGGACTATACGGCTCGCAAAGTCATGCCGTGATCGTTGTCGTCTGAATATTTCAGTGGGCTCACCGTTTGGGCCACGTGCCGCCCTGTCTGCTAAGGGTGGCCAATTTGTAAAATAAATTTACAACCTGCTAGCAAATTAGATAAGAAATTTTGTTACGGGGATTTCGAGAGTGGTCACGCGTTCAAGACGTCACCTGTGCTGGGGTGCAGGGATGGGCAGTATTTAAATACATTGTATTTAAAATATAAACACATGTATTTAAAATACGTATTTAAGTACAGGCAAGATAAACGTATTTATATTTATATTTAAATACCGTTTTAGGTGTATTTATATTTAAAATGCACTTAAATACACATATCTCATCCTCCCGTATCTGTGTGCTTCTCTCAAGTTCCACATTGTTAGCCTCCAGCAATGAAGGGTATCTTGGTTAGACGTTAGACTAATTTAAAAGAATAATGTGTCTAGACGCCTCAAAGTATTTACGGAAGTAGTTACAGTATTTAAATGCTGTCTTAATGTATTTGTATTTAATTACTTTCATCATAAAGTATTTATAGGCAGTATTTAAATACATGAAAACATGTAGTATTTTGTATTTATATTTAAATACCCGAAAAGCGTATTTATGCCCATCCCTGCTGGGGTGTATGCAGCGTGCCGGACAATGTGAAATTGAAAAAAAAAAAAAAAATCACTTTTGTTCTCTCGTCCGCGCTGTGCAAAATCGAGGATAAAAATTATAAAATCGCTAAAACGGTGCTAAAAACAATAAGGCCGACACAGGGCGGACGCACTACTTGCAGTGCGTCCGTCCGTCCTGTGGCATCCGTTCTTGGGCAATTTCGGAGTTCAATTCAAAAATTTAACTTTCCGTCAATTGAAATGACATAAAAATGTTACCAATATGTGGCAAAGGTTATTGGCAGGAAAAAAATCCCTTGACCGCATGTCTCTCCGGGGCTTACGCTTTTTACAACGAATTTCTATCATGGTTGGTGGACCACCCTGTATATACAATATTAGCGGAAGAGGAAATAGCTGAGGTTGACGACATCGACGGGGATGACAAGCACACATTGACTTACTTGTGCTTTTTAAGAACTGTGCATGGTCATGTGTCTACACGCGCCCTATGCGTCTACAGAATGTGTATGCCTCTTGAGAATTGTGGTCACATAGGTCAGGGGTATAGACCTTTTGAGAACTATAGTTAATCACTACCCGAGCAGCACAATGTACTTAAAGTCGAGTGCAATAGGGGTGGACGGTATGTGTCTTATCAATGTTCTTTAGTTTCACGAGTCTGTTCAAGGTCTTCCACCTACCCGTCCACCCCTATTGCACTCGACTTTCAGTACATTTTGCTGCTTGGGTAGTGTACTTGTAATATTTCAGCTTATACTCCGGTCACTGAACGTCACTTCGAGTGAATGACATTCACGCTGAATGTCATTCCTTCGTGCTGCGTAGAGGTGCACAGAAAAAAAAAAGAAAATCCGAAAATTATGCCACATCCATACCGTATTTGTTCACCTGAGATTTCTCAACGGTTTTTGCCTCTGGTAACACTCGTACTGTACGTCGCCATCTTTTGTATTATTTTCCGCGGCCTCGCAGGCCTCTCTAATAAGAATTTGTATTTCCTCCTCACCACCTTCTTTGTCCCCTTTCTCCTGATGTGTACATTAGCATAAATATATCTACCAAGTGTTCAACGTATCGTGCCTGATGAAGGATGGACTCCGTCCGAAAGATGTACAAACAAAAGGATATGGGTCTTTGATACCGATGTATGAACCAAGATACAGTAACAAGTACAACATGGAACGAAATGGTAACCTATACTTGTAGTACAATACAAATATACTGCTGCAAAAATTACACGGACCTAGAAAATGTATATACTGGCGGATTTGTTTAACAGTAGTGCTGCAGATTAGCGGAAATTTATTTATTAACAACTGGACAACGATACGATAATCGCTGCTCTAGGGGCTCATAGAAAACAGCATGGAAGCGAAATTCCCAGCTGTGAATGCGATGATATCCAGGTTAAAAGCACGCTCAACAAATAACCATGGCCTACAGGAAACTCGGGCGCTCAAGCTGACTGCGCTCTAAGAATGATTACAGGCTTCGAGCCCCATAGATCCCAATTACTCCCCATATAGTCTACCGACTATATGGGGAGTAACTGGGAGTAATGGGATGTAATGGGGAGTAATAGACGTGTTACGTGTGTCGTCTTCCGTGTCCCTGTCTCTCGGTCTTCTTCATGGATCTACACCCTTTATCTTCATGGATCGAACCCTTTCCCTGGTTTCATAAGCTTCCTTGCACTTAGTCCCGAGAGAGCAATTAATGGTGATCCCTAAAAGGGGCTAAGCTTACTCCTCGTTTTCCTTAGCGAGTGTGGGAACAATGGTATAGCATTCCCAGAACTGCGGGACACCTACCCTTGAAGTTGGCTTAACCTGCGTTCTCGCCGCCCTTCATTGAAGCTATGCATTCCGTCTGCTTTCCATAGAATACCCATTAGCACTGAGGGTTTGGAAAAAGTGTCCACAAGGTTCCTCGATCGTCCACAAGTGGATTGGTAGCTCAAGACCGTCATGTTTTTTTTTTTTCTTTTTATTTTCGCCGTGTTGGCTTCATGGCAGAATGCATTGGCATGTCTTAGTCCTTTAATTACGTCAAAACCAGGGCTTCCGAAAAAAAGTGTCCACATTGCACATGGAAGACTGACCTATCTTCTGGCCTCTGCAACTTTATGCGCAGTTGCAGGAGGTCCTTTTTTTTACCCACGACGAAAAAATGACACGATAGACCTATACGGTTTACGGAGTATATTTCTAACCAAATTCCTCGCGCATGTCGTGTTGCGTGTTGTAAATCGCATGTATTGGCCGACAACTTTTAATGGCGATCTTTGTTCTTAATACATTTGACGTTACTCTGTTTTACTGCACCTCTGTCGTCCGAGAGTACACAGTTCGTGCAAGAGAAATTAAGCGAGTGAGTTCCCCTTAGCTTAGAGAGAATGTTGTTTTCGTCTATAATGGCATTATGTGTTCCCGTATAGCAGTGAAGGGAATTACATACAGTGTGAATTTCATGAATCTGATGTTGTGAAGTTTGGAAGACAGCGTATTGAACACAGACGAAATAATATAGTCTTATATGTATAGAGTGTGCAATGATGAGGTCAGTTTTCGTTTATGCCGCCGCAGGTAGCTGCTCCCCTATAGAATAAAAGCGCTCCATACCTATACATTTACTATAAACATAGCATGCTTTCATGGATAACGCACATCCATGGCAAATGATTAGACTCATTTCGACTGCTGTAAGAATTATCTTAAATTACACGTGGTGCCAGACCAAGGACTCCCTGCAAGCATGCTAAACGACTGACTATCTTTGATGCAGGTTATCGCGAAGATAACTGTCTTGACATCATCATCCTGAACACGGTATTCGCCATAGCCCTGCCATTTTATACTATCCCTACGCTCACAGAGTATATTGCACGCTTCGCCGTGAAAATTACCTTCACTGCCTTCTAGTAATGGATAGCTGTTTTGCTGTTTTTAGAAAGGCAGTCACACCATATATACTCCGTACCTGTTGCAAGGCAGCGGCGAATCCACACGAGGCTCGGCGATGCTTCGCTCCAACACTAGGCCTAAGCCACCGTTCCCGAGCACGATTATAATCCATATCAGACGTTGTAACTTATCGAGAGCTCCGCCATTCGTGAGATACGCAGATAAAACCACGTCGAACAGTGCATCGTTATCTGCCGTTGATGTCTGGCGTTGCGGTCGCCGCGTTTAATATCTGTCACAGCGCCATTTGCCCGTCGTCGTCTGCGTAACAGTTTGCAGACGGCAGCTCTTCTGCACCAGCATTGCCAGTCGCCGGCCAAACTGTTATAATCCGTAAATTTCACCACTGTCCTCGCAAGACGGACATCGCGCGTCGTAAACTTCACTCTTTAAACACACACCAGCGTTCCGTTCGTGCACTGCAGCCATTGCAGAAACCACCGTCGTCTGACAACGTGCGCGCTACAGACGACGGAAAAGCGACTTAGAATCCCACGCTCCTCGCGCCGGGTATCTGCACGTGACAGAGTTCTAATCCAATGTTAGCGCTAGATTTGTGCCTTTTTACGATTAAAGTGGACAGTAAGCCGCACGATTTCGCAGACGAAAACGTGCAGTTCTACTAGGCCTATAGTTCCGTCGGGACAATGAGCGCTACCTAACGGCGATGTCGCACGCCACCCAACGTCAAGACCCGCAATGCTTCTCGCGTAGAACACCTTTGATGGTGCGCATCACCGCCCGACTTTCTTATCAGTTGGTAAAGTGAGATAAAATGCGTGAGCAGCGTATCTTATATCGACTGAGCTACGCAACACGTACCTACGGTACCAACCACGAGCTTGCGCCAAACGCGCTAGACTCGTTCAAAGCATGACTACAAACGATTCATGTCTGCTGTTGTTAAGACTTCCTAGTTCAGTCAACGACCCCCCTGGCGTTTTCTTAAGAGATGCATTCGAGACAAAGCATGATAATAAACGTCATTACACCTAAGAGCACACGCGAAATGATCAGTCAGAAAGAGCCGATGGCTGTTCTTACCTTTTCCAGTTAACGGAACACGTCCGTAGGATCTGTCCGACCTGCCAAATTGACTCATCGAGGCACACGCTCGCTCATAACAAGGAGCGCAACCCTTCTGGGGTAAAAAACACCACACGGCCGGCGTTTCACCTTCACTGTCTCACATCCATGCAGCATACAAGGCAGGTGGCGATGCGAGCCAGAAATTTCACCACAAAACCGACGGGGAAATCCTTGAGCGCCGGCGTCCGCCGTTAAAAATCACACTGTTTCGTTTTGGGAGTATCGTCTGCTCTTCTTGGCCGCTCGTAGACTGTACAGCTCTTTTCGGATATTTCACTAGTATCGTATAAAAAAGGAAGAGGAGGGGGACTAGGGCATCATCCTTGGTTGAAGTAGGCCCAAGATGCCCGGCTATGCTCAGTCAGCTTCCCGCGATCCGGCAGCACCGCAGCTAGAGCGCATGCGCGAGAGAGCGAAAGCAGACGTCGCCTGGGCAACCGTCCTCGTCGTCTGCTAGCTCGCCGCTTTCAAAATCAATACGTGGCGGATTTTTCAATCAAAGAGGGATGTGCAGGAAGAGATGCAGGAAGGTCCTCGGACAGCGGAAGCCAGATTTCTGTGTGTGTGTGTTCAAGATGTTCGTCGAGTAAGTTCCTTTTTCGGCTTCTTGCAGTTCCATCTGCTAGTTTGTGGTGCCAACTTTTGTGTCGTCTGCTCAGACTGTTGTGCGTCGCAAACGGGAAGTGTGCGCCAGAGATGAGGGAGAAGGGATGTAGGGGATGAAGAGGGCTGCTGTGCGTCTTGTGGGCTTCATGCTTTGGATGTTGTTGATCAGCTGATTGTTCGCGTGGTGTCCGTTATGAGTAGCCGACGCGTAGTTCATAAAATTGAGAGATGGTTGTGTCTGTGTTGAACGCCTTCAACTAATGACCGAGCAGTGTACAATGACACTGAAGCCCGAGTTACCGTTTTGCGAAGCGGTACCAGGAAAACTTGAGAGGTATAAACGAAACGGATTCCATTGCATTCCACTGCAGTACAGATGTGACTACGTTGCTCCTTCTTGACGAATTGTCATTGAATAATCATAAATGTCCGCGACAGTTATAATATTCTACATCGTGTGGACAAGACGTTGCTCTTGAACTGCATACCGCGTCTTATCCATTCCACAAGTGACGACTTCTTAAGTGAGGTACTTCGAAAGATAAAAACATATACCATTCACCAACCACTCATGAAAAGCGTCCAAGTGGATTTGAGGCGTCAGCCGAGGTACCAGCAACATGGAATGGTCCAATTTCCTTGGACGCTTGATTCTACATGAGGGGCGTTAAGTACGGGCTGTTGTATGTTGAAATTTCAGAATACGTTCAAAACCCTCTGGTGGGAAAAATATTCAGTTTTGTCTTACCCGACGTCAACAGTGTAATAAAGGAACATGAAAATAAGTCACTAACCTTTCACTTCATGTCACTGATGCAAAGCATAAAGATATGCGAAATATATTTATTTATTAATGATGGTACGCAGTGCTGGACAAAATTCTGGTGATAGACACATGACAAAACGGATGGTACTACACCTCGCACACACAAAAGCACTTTGCGAGAGCGATTTTGAACAAATCCTAGAGAAGGACATTCTAATGAGACACAATCCCTGGAAAGTACTACTGGGATCTACAAGGAAGACAGGTTATTTTAACTCTGGGAGAAGCACATTTACATGATAGAACCAGAAAAAAAAGTGAAGTCAAAGCCGAAGGTATGTACTTCCTACGCAAATAAGATTCGAAATGCTCTGCTTGACGGGTATGTGTAACTGCTAGTGATCCGGCGAGAAGAAAGGGGAAATCCCTCGTAGAGGAGATGGGGCAGTCCTCTACGTAAGACCTGATCGGCGATGATGCAATGTGCTGGGGAGCTTCTCAACCCGTGGCTACACAGCAGGACGTTGCCGATAGAACTGACGATCCAGCGCGGTAGAGCGTGACAACAAGGCCACATCGTCGTCGTCCACGGGCCGCCACATCCGCCCCCTCACTCTCGAAGGACATGTGAAAAGTATGCCATTTTGTGGCACCCTGTAGCACAGTTTTCGTAGGCTACGTAGGTTTCCCCGTAGGTTTAACGGGTAAAATGCGGGTGTACCCGCACTCCGTGGCTAACTACGCGATCCCTGTCTGTCACACGCGAGCTCAGCAGTGCCCTATGTCGTTGGCCGTATAAATCCATGTACCACACTGCAGCAGGCAAGTGCTGGCGGGCGAGTTCGATTATTAGTGCAGACATATATGGCTGTCTGTCGAATTGCAGTTCTATTGGCATACGATTGAAGCCGTCCGAGACACGTAGCCAACACTCAGAATTTCCATCGTTTTAAAATAGAAACAGCGGTGCAGTGGACGAGGAGCACTTCCCCCTGCGGGTCCCAATGCGGCTATACACACAGCACTGCGGGTGCGGGTCGCTCAGATTAAACTCTTGCGGGTGCGAGTCACACACGCGCGGGTACTCTGCGGGTGCGAGTCCGAGTTTGCTTACCCGCACCCACCTGCACTGCATGCGTCTCGCACGATACCGTCTGTGGAGCGATATTCAGCGCGAAGTCATGTAATGACGCCTTCCGTGGAAGGCGTATCCGTGCCCTGCTTCAAAAGGGATTAGGTGAACCTGAACCTGTGACGTAGGATGTATAGGACCACGTGCTCGATCGCCACTTTCGCCCTTCTTTCGGAGGCATACTCGTAGCCCTGCTTCAAAAGGGATTAGGCGAACCTTAAAGGAGCTCTGAAAGCCATCTCAAAAACTTTCCGTTCCGAACGCGTTGCGGAAGCAGGTAACTTAACTTGATGATTAACACGAAAATTTTCTCTGTACGCGATATTTTTCGTAGAAAAAAAAGAAAGAAAAAGACACTAGAACATCGACGCGCGCACTTTCATGGATGTGGCTCATTACATAATGGTCGCATTGTATTGCACGCCATAATACTGAGGAATAAAGAATTATTCTTGTACATGTCGTACTTACCCGAGCAAAGCGCTGACGTCACAGGGCTCAGAGTTGCGTCTATTCCCATTGGCAGTCGTAAGCACGTGACTTCTCGTTCGTTGCCTCACTGGCGGCGGTGAAGGTCGTGGTGTCCGAACCGCCATGAGTTTCGGATCAGCTAGCGTGGCTCAATGTGACGTCGAGACTGGAAGGTACCCGGGTTCGAATCCCGGTACCGGCTGTCCTGTCTGGGGTTTTTCTTCGGACGCCTTCAGACATACGGTCAGCATATTTCCGTTAGAAGTCGGTCCAGGTGGCACATTCCCCAACGTATGCCCACCTCTGCGTGAGGCCGATATAACGGCGAGCTCTTTCACCACCATGAGTTTCGGCATCCGTGGTGCCCACTTGTTCCCGCTTCCATTACCCTCTTCGCTGTGAAACTTTCAATACGGGTTCACAGTGGTGAAGAGAACCGTGTTACCTGCCAACTTGGGAACATCCAAATTAGGGAGATTTCAAAAGCCGAGGGTGGGGGGGGGGGAGGGGTAGGGAAAGCCGTTGCTGGGTGGCTTTTATTTGCATATGTAACAAGAGCACACTTCACCCCAGCAGGCTCATCGGGCACAAGTTTTGCAGCAACAGACTTTGCCCTCTCCAAGAAACTATCTGGGTGTCAAGCTGTGACAAGGCTATGACAAAGGACTCTGCTGCTGCTCAAAAGGACGTGAGGACACAAAACTATGTCTCTGTTCTCTTTGCGAGGTACGCAAGGTCGAAACAGCTATTGCAAAGGCACCTTTGTCGCCCGAAAATATGGAAAAAATGCCCGGAAACTAGAATGCAAGAACTAGAACCATGACCCTGAACTCTGTAACACAGAGGCTCCGGGAAAGTGGCAGCGACGCCAATGGCAATTGGGCTGGTGTTGGATTGACGTTTTCGTCTGTGTGCCCAGAGAAAAGGCAGGAGTTTGAGATATAGAGAGGGAAACTGCATTTTCCGGGAGCTTTGCTTCTCGGCCGTACAATCGTACAAACCGGTCCGAATCCGGGAGTCTCCCGGATGAATAGGGAGAGTTGGCAGGTATGCGTTTATCTGGGATGACCTGTCACAACCCTCTTAACTTGCGACGTTGGGATGTATGAGGATCCACGTGCTCGATCACCGCTTTCGCCCTTCTGTCAGTGGCGTATCCGTAGCCACAGCCGTTCCGAGGGGCGTGCGTGAGTGGCAGCCGCGCCCCGGGGCGCTTTCCTCAAAAGGGGCGTCGGACGACAGGTGTCCTGAAAGCTCATATGTTTGCGAGTAAAGCGAAAGTCGAGAGAATTTACTACACTGCAGAGTTTAAAACGGAGCTAGGAATAAGTGCGGAACATACGTTTCAGAATTGTTTGAATTACCAGCAATCCGTGCACAGCTAAACAAAATGGTGAGCACACGTGGGTAAATTCTATGCTTACTTTTCTTTTGCGGCTATGATGCAATCCTTAGACAGTGCTTCGGACGCGGGGGGTGGGGAGGGGGCTTCATGGTCATCGTGCTCCACTTGGAAGTTGGCTTCGGGACGGCACTGTCCGTAGCCCTGCTTCAAAAAGAATTAGGCGAACTTGAACCTGAGACGTGAAAAGTAGGACCACGTGCTCGATCGCCGCTTTCACCCCTGTGTCGGAGGCGTATCTGTGGCCCGCTTCAAACGGGATTAGTCCAACCTGAACCCAGGGATTTTCCCAGCACCCCCGAAAAAATCTTGCAACACTCCTCAAAATACCGACCAGAAAGGCCAAAAACGCCACAAGAGCAGCAGATATGGGCGTCACCCAACCCCGAGACACCCCCATCATGAAAATCCTGTGAATACGCCAGCCTGAACCTGTGAAGTGGAAAGTAGGACCACGTGCTTGATCGCCACTTTCGCCCCTCTGTTGGAGGCGTATCCGTAGCCCTGCTTCAAAAAGAATTAGGCGAACATGAACCTGAGACGTGGAAAGTAGGACCACGTGCTCGAAAGCAGCTTTCGGCCCTCTGTTGGAGGCGTATCCGTAGCCCTGCTTCAAAAAGAATTAGGCGAACATGAACCTGAGACGTGGAAAGTAGGACCACGTGCTCGAAAGCAGCTTTCGGCCCTCTGTTGGAGGCGTATCCGTAGCCCTGCTTCAAAAAGAATTAGGCGAACATGAACCTGAGACGTGGAAAGTAGGACCACGTGCTCGAAAGCAGCTTTCGGCCCTCTGTTGGAGGCGTATCCGTAGCCCTGCTTCAAAAAGAATTAGGCGAACATGAACCTGAGACGTGGAAAGTAGGACCACGTGCTCGAAAGCAGCTTTCGGCCCTCTGTTGGAGGCGTATCCGTAGCCCTGCTTCAAAAAGAATTAGGCGAACATGAACCTGAGACGTGGAAAGTAGGACCACGTGCTCGAAAGCAGCTTTCGGCCCTCTGTTGGAGGCGTATCCGTAGCCCTGCTTCAAAAAGAATTACGCGAACATGAACCTGAGACGTGGAAAGTAGGACCACGTGCTCGAAAGCAGCTTTCGGCCCTCTGTTGGAGGCGTATCCGTAGCCCTGCTTCAAAAAGAATTACGCGAACATGAACCTGAGACGTGGAAAGTAGGACCACGTGCTCGAAAGCAGCTTTCGGCCCTCTGTTGGAGGCGTATCCGTAGCCCTGCTTCAAAAAGAATTACGCGAACATGAACCTGAGACGTGGAAAGTAGGACCACGTGCTCGAAAGCAGCTTTCGGCCCTCTGTTGGAGGCGTATCCGTAGCCCTGCTTCAAAAAGAATTACGCGAACATGAACCTGAGACGTGGAAAGTAGGACCACGTGCTCGAAAGCAGCTTTCGGCCCTCTGTTGGAGGCGTATCCGCAGCCCTGCTTCAAAAAGAATTAGGCGAACATGAACCTGAGACGTGGAAAGTAGGACCACGTGCTCGAAAGCCGCTTTCGGCCCTCTGTCGGAGGCGTATCCGTAGCCCTGCTTCAAAAGGGATTAGGCGAACCTGAACCTGAGACGTGGGAAGTAGGACCACGTGCTCGAAAGCCGCTTTCGGCCCTCTGTCGGAGGCGTATCCGTAGCCCTGCTTCAAAAGGGATTAGGCGAACATGAACCTGAGACGTGGAAAGTACGACCACGTGCTCGAAAGCCGCTTTCGGCCCTCTGTTGGAGGCGTATCCGTAGCCCTGCTTCAAAAGGGATTAGGCGAACCTGAACCTGAGACGTGGAAAGTAGGACCACGTGCTCGAAAGCCGCTTTCGGCCCTCTATTGGAGGCGTATCCGTAGCCCTGCTTCAAAAAGAATTAGGCGAACATGAACCTGAGACGTGGAAAGTAGGACCACGTTTGGATTTGTAGACACTTTACAATTATGCCATGCAAGTTAATAACGATTTTTTCTTCGTACATGTCCGTCACCCTAGACGCGCAAGCACTTGCGGCGGAAAACTGCAGAATGTGATTCCCTGCCGCAGAATTCAAGATTTTCCGCGGCAGAAAAACCAGGCCCTTACTCATCGTGTACCTCTGTGCAGGGTCTTCAAAGCCCGTAAATTCATACGGGAAAAACTGACACTCGAGCTGATTATCACATTGCCACAACAGAACGCAGACAATCGTTAAATCCTTTTATTCTTATCTGTACAGTGCATTCATATATATATAGTACTGCGTCACATTTAGACACCCACTCAGGTTGGGGATCCGTCGTCACACGGTCCAAAATGGCAAGGACGATGAAGAAAAAAAAAAGTCACAATATATCTCTTGCACACACGCACCGTCAGAGTTGCACGAGACAACAAGCATTCTGCAAAACCGACAGACGTCGTAGACACCTCATTCTCGGACCTGACTCGAAAGCACTGCTCAAAGGGAACATATAGGTACAAACTCTGGCACAGATCTTACGTACATTATTATCTACACGTATCTTACAGCAATTTCTAAAGCTAGTTTCCAAAGACTAAAATGTAGGATGTGTCGCAGAAGCCTCAAATGATGTTGCACTTCCATACAAAAATTAAAATAAAAAATAATATATAATGTACATCGACCTAACCACACCTTTCAGTTTCCTTCCAGACAGCTTTGGACGTCACTGGACATGACCTTGTGACCAGTTCAGCAATAAAAAAAACCTTACGTATGCACAGTTGCAAACACTCCTAAGGCTCTCACATGCTATGCCTTCTGCATTATAAGGTCAAAATTCCACAGTGTCACACGATGCGGAGTAGAAATAGGCTCGAGCAAATAAACTTCCGTCTGCTCTGACACTGTGGGGGTTTAAGTCTTGCACACAAACATTTTCTCATAAATACATCAATTTATGCCTCTCTTTTTTTTACTTTTTACAAATAAATGAAATCATAACGTAAGCAATATCTTAAGCATTCTTGTACACAGCTCGTATGGCAACTTCCGTGCCTTGGGATGTGCTTTAGATAGATAAGACAAAACTTTTCAATGAAGCGTCAGCCTCATAAAAACACACAAATTCAGAAAACACTTGCATAAATCAGTCAAAAAAAATTTGATCATCCTATTACACCCTAACGTTGTCATTTGTTGTCGAAAATCAGCAAGTCCGTGTAAAATGTTTCAGCATCTTCATAAATTCAACGTGTACATGCGACCTGCACAAAATCTGTTTTCACACACTGTAGGTACAAAATCGTGTGGGACATTGCACTTATGCAACAAAGTGCACAAAAGTCTGTTTTTTTCTATAACACCAACTTATTGGTGACAGTAAGGGTACAAGTCATGACATTGTCTGCAGTGCAAAGAGCTGCATACATTCTACAATGCACATAATTTATGAGCACTAAAAATCGTTTCGTCTGCGTATGGCATCAAGTTGTCTGTCGTCTTGTTTGTACACAGTCCACACACATTTCTATTCGAGGAGGGATTGTAGCTTTCACTACTATATCATTCTTAAAAAATGAAGCCTCAGCCCTCCAACGCTACCTAAAAGATGTGAATGTTGACACGTAGCCCACACGTAGGCTGTGCCAGATAGGTGATAATGAAATGAAATGATCTACGAGCAAGCGCGGCATATCATACAGTCAGCCCATCGGACAAGCTTATCTATGTTACCAGCACATACAAACTTGCCCTCTAATCACTCATCAGTTTGCCTTCTGTGTGGTACAACGTTGAGCAGGGTTTGTTTGTGGACAGTGATAGTCTCCAGAGGGAAAGAGAGAGAGAGAGAGATAGAGAGAGAGAGTTTCCCTTGGAGAGAACAGGCACATTAGTGAAGTAACAGGAGTGCAGAACGCTAGAGTACTTGTATCAGGGAAAGTGTCCCTTCCCCATTTCGGAAAAAAAGGGTTATCTTATCTCACGGTGCTCACAGATACAGTTCACGGAGGTCTGAAAAGATATGCGCGGGGAATTTCCGCAACTCTAAGGTGTCTTCCTCAAACCATTTATAAAAGGCTCCGAGCTTCTTTGCATAATTGTTCCGGATTAATTTTTTTACGTAATCGCTTTTTGGAGAACCTAGGCTGCATTTTGGATGCTTCGTTTTTTGTACTCTTGTCCAAAGTATGGTGGCAACATTGTAAATATGTTTTTTTGTCCTGAAGTATTTTGCGATTATAAGGTGTGTACGAAAAATTGCAGAGAACTTCTATGAAATCGCTCCGGGTGAATTCTGCTAGATATTTTACAGGCTCATTATCGTACAATTTTTTTTAAATACTTTTTTTTTATTTGCAACCATTCTACAGATGTTCTTCCTGAATTGTCAATTTGTTAATTTGTCAATCAATTTTACACAAAAAAGTTCTCGTAAGTTAGTGTACAGGCACTCTCCCTGAAACTGAGCTTAAACTATACAGTGTCGTAGGGAGTTTACGGAATCACTTTGGAGGAATTGGGAATCGCTGTAAATGTTTCTCCTGACAGTATAGTACTGCAGTAAATGCAAGTTGGAGAAGCTGTACTGCCATGCTCTGTAAGTGGTGACTGCCAACGAAAATGCTGCATCAAAGCACCTGGTGATAGAACATTAGCTCAAATCAAAGGAAATAATGCTGCACACAAAATCTAACTGTTGAACTCTTCAGAATGTACGACACCAATGCTAGCCATTCAATTAACCAATACAATGTGCAGGAGAAAGTCCAGTGATGTAGACGGAAAGCTATAATACGCGGGCAACATGAAATGATTCAGGAATGTAATGTTGCCCACGATGAAACCACCACAGCACTCAAAGGTATCTCAGCCCTGCTAAAATGTTTCCACTTCATTTGCAAAGATTACATATTCAGTACATCATCAAGTGCTGGCTACAAGATGCAGAATTTTTTTCATGAATTGCCAAATGTGATTAACTAAGGAATAGACTTTGAAAAGGAGGTAGGGAATTCTGTTAAGAGCAACAAACATCTTGTTAACAGCACAAAATAATCTTGCTAACATTGGCATGCCACACTGCACTACTAAAGCAAACTGATCTCTAGCATTACTAAGATGGCAGTACCAGTATATTGGCACAACACGTACAGCGTCATGGTGGTGCTTAACAGGTTGGAAAAAAAAAGAAAAGAAAAAGAAGCACACTTTAAAGTGTACTCTGGAAAGAAACGCATCACAGCTACCGTATTTTCACACGTATTAGCCGCGGCTTATGCGCGATTTATTTTTTTCGCGGACGCTCTGCGGCTTATCCGTGGGTGCGGCTTATCTGGTGACTATTTTTCCCTGGTACTTTCCCCATACCCCGGGTTAAACGAAAGGGCCGACAGTGCCTCATGTTTTTCGGAACAGGACCGCCCTGCCAGTGCACGAACAATACCGAACAAGGGCGGGACCACTCCACATTCGAGTGGACTAACCCGCCAATCCACGAAAAACACGCAACAAGGGCACAATCCGATCTTAGTAGAACACTAGAACTGACCTCCTTTGATATACATCATGCCGACACCGGAATGTGGACAGGGTTTATGGCCTTCCCTACGGTCTCCTTTGTCGGCAGACCCACAGGAAGGGTTCAATACACCTGTCATCGGGATAAAACGTGGTCAGCTAAGCGTCAGTTCTCATTTGACGAGAGCAGCAGCATTCGTGGACACGGGCACGGCAGTTAGATGTGAGGCATGGCTCCAACGCTGAGGCACAGCCACGACAGCGGCTTCAAACTAAAAGTCGTCGACTTCGCCGACAAGTACGGGAACAGGGCAGCTGGCAGGGAGTACGGCGCTGACGAGCGTTGAGCGTCCCTGTTGATTTTGTATGTGCATCACTGGTTTAGCGCACAAAGCAGTCGCGTCGTATTACCCGCGGCTTATCTGCGAGTGCAGCTTATCTGCAAAAACATTTTCAAAATGTATCTAAAAACGAGTCCTGCGGCTTATCTGCGGTGCGGCTAATACGCGTGAAAATACGGTAATTATATACTATAGGGCCTCACTTTTTAGGGTTATACCCAATTACACCCGATATTCACCCCTGAATCAGATCAGCAAAAAACTGGTTTAACCTGACATTTCCCCGAAAACCGCTGGACCAGGGGCATCCGAAGTCATCACAACTGACACAGAACCTTGGAAACTGTGTCGTAAATGCATAAATACGCCCGTACTACAAACTGTCAAAACAGAGACCCTGCTGCCTCTATAGATGCATGGACTACATATTGATAGTCTGTGTCTACTCGTGTCACATGTATTACGCTGAGTAAACCTAAGATTTACACCCGACTCAATCAGAATTGGGTTGAATCAGGTTCGGTTCAACCCGATTGCACCCGTATTATTGAAGCAAAATATATCCAGATGTTTACCCTCCAATGTTGCTGAAAAATATATATATACAAAAAAAAAAGAAAGTGAGGCCATAATTATTACGCTAACTCCCTCTTTAATGTTCATACACTGTACAATTTACCCTCTTTTGCAAAGTCATAAGGTGTAAGGTGCAAGGTCTTTCAGGGTGTAAATCTTTCAGGGTGCAAGGTCTTTGCAAGGTCCTTCAAGGTGTAAATTTTGTCAATAAGGTCAAACCCACAATTCCTGTAATTCAGCGGTTAGCCAGCAGCGCTGAAAGCTCTCTGTATGCTCAATGCTCACTTGCCAGCAACAAAAGTGGTTATGAAGACGACTTTCCTTCCTTGTCACTGTCTATGCATTTAGAACCACTAGGAGCGGTTAATGCTACTTGGATTATTTTGCAGAGTCAATAGAATATTCTTACGGAAACTATTACGAGACAAGTAGACTGCCAATGCTGTACGCTGTATTTAAGTAGTGGCCATAATTGTACCAAGGTGTTCGTGTGTACATATTGCCGTGTGTGACACCTGGCTCCCTGGCATGACACCCGGTGTGACGTCAGGAAAGAGCATGCTTTTAGTGCGACACTAAAACATGTGTGTAGTGGCACCCGTCATTGTTAGACCCTGATGTTTTAGGGTTAAACCCGATTTTTTCCCGAATTTGCACCCCGAATTGAGGTTCACCTATCTAGGGTTAAACCCGATTTCTACCTGCAAAACTCCACCTAGGCTAGGCACCTCAAGGCATCGACATACTAGTTTCTCACAAAATATGCGACTGCCCCTTACTTCTGGCACTCTGGATAGACGGTACAGTGAACGTTTATTCTACAACAATGCCCGATTTCTCCCCGAACTCAATCTGATGGTAATTTTTCTGCTCGAATTTGCGTGAATTTTCAACATCAGTTTATTGACCCGATTTCTACCCCCCGAATTTGGAAAAATATAAAACCCGAAAACTTCAGGGTCTAGTCATTGTGCATGGATACCCCTCATTTCCACGCTTCTGCTGCCCATTACGTTCTACTTGTAGCGCTCATAAATAGACCCTGAAGTTTTCGGGTTTTATATTTTTCCAAATTCGGGGGGTAGCAATCGGGTCAATAAATTGATGTCGAAAATTCATGCAAATTCGGGCAGAAAAATTACCATCGGACTGAGTTCGGGGAGAAATCGGGCATTATTGTAGAATAAACGTTCACTGTACCGTCTATCCAGAGTGCCAGAAGTAAGGGGCCAGTCGCATATTCTGTGAGAAACTAGTATGTCGATGCCTTGAGGTGCCTAGCCTAGGTGCAGTTTTGCAGGTAGAAATCGGGTTTAACCCTAGATAGGTGAACCTCAATTCGGGGTGCAAATTCGAGGAAAAATCGGGTTTAACCCTAAAACGTCAGGGTCTACTCATAAACGAGTACAGGGGCCATCCAAAAAAATTTGAGATGAAGACGTCCGATGAAAGTGTGTGTGCCAATTTACCAGGTAGTACGAAAGGTTTTGATGTGTGCAATTTGTTTACCACAAAAAGACTCGCACAAACATAGCTCAGTGCCTTTGCTGACGTAAACCAGTCTTGCCAGTTCCCCAGGGGAATTGGGGACAGAAGCGCGGATGGATCATGACTGAGTCAGGAGCAATGCTTTTTCAGAGCTCCGAACAGCCAAGGAGCAGACGACATTTCTCCGAACCAATCAGCGAGTGCGGATCCTGTAGCGTCAGCACGAGGTTCGCAGGCAGATCACAGGCTGGTAGTACTGCTCTCCACACGGTTGAGCACGGTCGCTTTTTTGCGGCACACATTAAATTCAATTTCTGCGATAATTACGACTGCGTGGCGCGAATTACTTTTCCTGCTGCGTCTTACTGGCCTACTTAACAGTTTTATAGGAAGAAAAAAAAAAAAAAAAGGTTGTTAAAAATGACTTCTGCGCTACTTTAATGGTCGAAGTGTCAAGTAACCAGAGAGACACGAAGCAGAAGTGAAAGAGGCAAAAACTGGCAGGTGAAAAACGAGAAGACGTGGATTTGGACGTTATCGCCTCCGTGACAAAGAAAGCATCCATAAAGGGGGTGAGGTACCGGGTTGTTTCGTCTGACATTACATTAAAACATGTGTCTCCCAGCTTCTCGCTAATGAGTGTGAAAAAAAAGAAAAAAAGAAAAAAAAAAGGTTCAGCATAATGCTGAACATGTGCACCTACTTGCACTGCCCAAAAGTGACACGTCACACCGGGTGTCATCAAGTGGAGGCTGACCCTTTAGTCAGTGTAAGCAGACTCCACATCAGAAGAACAAAAAATAGCTCAGTCCAGCTGATGGAAGCGTTGAAATGACAAACACTACAAATGACCTCACCTCACCTCAAAAGAACTTTCATGAGTGACAAGCCTTTGTGCAGACCCGGAACGAAAAGTTTGCCACTGGTGAAAAACTGTCTCGAGGTGCCTCGTGTTCTGTAATTTTTGTCCATTTTAAAGAAGACTTCGTGGGCTATCAGAAGTTGGATTGCTCATTTGCTTCAACACAGACACTTTAGCCGACACTTGTCGGCTTTGGGGTCACACTTGCAAAAAAAAACAAAAGAAATGGGTTGCGTGCAGCAATGTCTTTCGGGAAACAACGCTCCTTAGAAATAATGCAGGATGTCCCCCACACTCTTCCAGCTGGGAAGAACACTATCTATAGCAGATCGAAATAAATAAGAGACAAGAATGAGTACTCCACGAGGCTACGGGTTATCTTGCTCCGTATTTAATTCAACCTTCCTCGACGGTGTAGCTGCAAATTGCAGCTTACACAACAACACCACCTACTGTACAATCTGCAGTAAAAAAACAATAAATAAAAGTTCTCAAGATAAAAGCGTTCGGCAGGATCATCCGAAAAAAAAAAAATTCATTCAGCTTCTGGGAGGTCAGTGCTCACTTCGACAACCGAACCAGACTAGCAAGGTAAAAAAAATAAAAAAAATAAAAGAAACACAAGTACCGCTGTTTCACAACAAACTAACTACTCCTTGTTGCGCTGTCCCGCAAAGAAAGTGGTTCTCTTGCAGTATGGCAAATTTTTGTAACTCTCTCCCACGTCACGGTTTGTCCCGCTGGCCGCAGATTCTCGGGAAACAGAACGTGGGATTAAGCCGGCGACAGTGGCGGAACGGAGTAAATTTCTTCCGCGGGGAGTAACGAAAACGTTCCGCGCAGGCTGATGGGGAGGCGGGGCCGGCGCTTCCTTCTTCGGCTGTCCTGCGTCACGACCGCATGCAAGAAGCATCGGAGAATGACTTTAGAGACAAAAATTAAGTGGAGCACAACAGGTGGCGCCACCTATGCTAAACAAAGACTCCCTCTTGCTGTGTGGTCACGTAAACATTAAGTGTAGGGCCTGAAAGTTTTGGGGAAATTTTTGCTTCTTCTAAATGCGGAGCGTAAAAATCGGGTAAATCGACGCATGCTCTAAATGAATGCGAATTCGGGTGGAAAAACTTCCGGTACGTTAAATTAAATTGAATTCGTTTAAATTTAAATTAATTATTAAATTCGTTAAATTCGTAATAATTTAAAAAAATTAAAAAATTCGTTAGAAAGTCCTAAATACGTTAAATTCCAGTACGTGTGGGATGAGTCGGTATGCCATCCTGAGAGAATGTTGCACTCACAGCCTACTAGGTTACAACGGCCATGTCATAGCTACTCCTTCCCAGCACCGCATTTGGAAGCAAGCGGTGGCGCTACTTATCGGCCCCGTTATTGCTTCCTCAACGTCTACAATACTTTGTACTTTGGCTCACCGTAGTAATTTTGTACCAGCCTGTTGATGTCCCATGGAAGATGCTTCTTTCCAAAGTTGAGTATCATCATCATTCTACACATTTTCATAGGAGTTGTTCCTGTCGTCTGCTACGGTAGTCGTACGTCTGCTTTAAAATTCAAATTTCCATTGTCCAATCATGACGTAGATTCTCGCGGGTCGACGAGTAGCGCCCCCTAGCGTATCGTGCGGACGGTCTCCTCATACGGGTTGCCGATTACGATGACATGGTCGTTATAATCTAGGAGGTCGTGGTTGCACTTTTTTTTTAAATTCATTGTTTTCTCTTAACTTGGGAGATTTGTAAATCCTACTTCGCGCAAAAGTAAATTTTTGCACCGCAGAAAGCCAAGGGCTTTACCTGTCAGTGATACATCACACCAAGTAGCAAGCAGGCCTTGTTTGTGCTAGGTTGTGCCCAATGCCATACATATTCAATTCAATTCAACTAATTTATTCCAATTCAAGTTCAGTATTAAAGTATTTACACTGCGTTAGGTGCGAGGATTGTGGGGAAGAAAAAAGCTTTGTAGAACAGCTCGACAGCAAAAACACACCTCAAAAAGCGTTTCCGAAAGCTGTAAAAAAAAATAAATAAATAAAAATCCTACCTGTGCCTGAATCCCTGGCGCAGTTTCCCTCAGCATTCCGTCTCGTTGTCCCAGTCGCTGTCGTACTCGCTTCCCGACCCCGAGTCCGAATCGGACACTTCAATGGCAACGCGCCTGGCAAGGATGGAAGCCACGTCGTGCGGTTGAGCGGCCTTCTCAACCTGCTTCTGTTTCAAGTCCTCGACGCGACGCAGTTTGATTCCTGAAAACGCGAGGTGAACAAATGGTGAAAGGTGAACAAATCACAACTAGGGTCAGACTTCTTTGGACGGAATGCATTTAAGGAGTTCAGGGGATAAGGATTGGGCATTACACTAGTCCACAGATTTTTCTGACGCGTTCGCGGAGCAGCCACGGGAGAACACTCATAATTAAGGCCTGAAGTTTTAGGGTTTAACCCCGATTTTTTCCCCGATTTTGCACCCCGAATTGAAGGTTGCCTTTTTAGGGTGAAACTCCGATTTTTACCAGGCAAATTGCCCTCTCTGGGATGCCTGTAGGAATGCACCAACTTACTTGTTTGGCAGAAAAAAAATGCAGTTACCCTACCGTCTGTACCAAACTGCTACACTTGAGCCCGATTCCTCCCCGATTTTAGCGAAATGGAAGTTTTTTTTTCACCCGAATTCGCACGAATTTAGTGCGCACGTTTATTTACCCTAATTTTACCCCCCCGAATTTAGAAAAAAAAAATTTCCCGAAAACTTTCAGGCTCTGCTCATGACGGGGTAACAACTGCGGGATTTCAAAGTTACCTTCTCTAATTGCGGCCAAGAGGTCGCTCCTCGGGTCCGTAAACCCAGGCCCGGTCGTGTTCCCTTTCACTGCGGCCGGAGCCACAGTCTTGGCACTGTTCTTCCCGCTCGACCCCGAGCTCACAGACTCAGACTCCAGCGTTCCGTTTGCCAACGCCCCGTTTGCCATCGCGCCGGGACCGCACACTTCGTTCGGCGGCGGGAGCGGGGGCGGAGGCGGGGGCGGAGCCATGGCCACTGCTGGGGCCACGCCCCCGTTGGTGCTGGGCCGGGACGAAGGCGGAGCCTCGCCCGTCACCTCGGGCGTGGGCGGGGGCGGGGGCAGGTCGAGGGCGTCGGGTCCGTCCGCAACCGCGTCGACGTGGTTGTCCTGGCCCGACAGGGCCTCGGGAGGAGGAGGGGGAGGAGGGAGGGTCTCCCGCTGCGCCCGGTGGCGCCCCGCACCGCTTGCTGGCGTTCCCGACGCGGAGGCCGACGGGGTGGAGGTCCCGCTGGAGGAAGACCCAGTAGGTGGTGCGGGAGGTGGCTGGGAGGGGCGGAGCCTGCCCTGCCGGGTGGGCGTGCCCCCGTTGGCCGGGGATGCGACGGACATTGGCGGTGTGTGCTGCTGCTGCGAGAAGGCGAGGTAGTAGGAGAAGGACATGTACTGAATTGGAGTTTATGTTAGCGTGGGATAGAGTTTGTGAGAAGAGGGAGGACAGACCGTAGACCAGGATTAGAGAGAGAGAAAGAGAGAAGTGCGGAAGGCTGCGCGCGCGCGTGCGCTGTCGGTAAACCCATTATGCGGAATGATCTACTAGAAGTGAGCGGACGCTGAGAGAGGACACAAAAGTGTACTTCAATGCACCGATAACGATGGCTGTGGAATTTGCAACAGCTCGCCTGAGTTCAAATCTCAGAGTTCATTGAGTTCCAGGTGAAACCCGATTTTTCACGGTGGTCCACCCCCCGAACGAGTTTTTCGAGAATTCGGGCAAGACCCGATATCTAGCCCGAAATCCTCGCGGTCTTTCCAACTTGTCGTTCTACTAGGTAAACCGTCGTAAAAGTGAATCGTAACGTCGGCAAAAAGAGAGCTATTTGTGACAACCTATTTGCCCTCCTTTTATAATCCCCACCTGCGGGAGCCAAAGAAGAGCTTTTGTGGAGCTCGGGCAGAACCAGGGATCGGAACCGAAACTGAACCCGAACCGAAAACCGGAAAAAAACGTTATTTTCTGACGAACCCGAACCGAACCGAACCCGAACGATTTTTTTGCTTGTCCTGAGCCGAACCGGAACTGAACCGAAAAAATTGATACGGTTACCGGTTCGGGAATCGGTTCAGAGGTGAATTAATTTTACTACTGACCGACCTTTTTTTTTGCTCACCTGAACGGTTATCTCACACCTTTCTCTTACAATCGTGTACGGTGAGCGTAAGCTTGCTTGCATGTAGCAAAATTACTGCCCGTGGACCGGTTAAACCGAGGCCGAAAAAAGTAACTGTTCCAATCCCTATAAATGCCCCGACCGCTGACAGATTTTTTTTTGTCTGTGTATGTGCGGGGGTGGGGGGGTTCTCCCTGAGCCGAACCCGAACCGAACCGATATACCTGAACCGGTTCAAGCTGATAATTTCGGTTCAGCAGAGCTAAACCCGAACCGAACCAATATGCGTGAACCCGAACCGAACCGAAAAAAATACCGGTTCCGATCCCTGGTTTGAACACCGCGGTCATTCACGAGATCCCTGTTCCCAGCGGAAATACAAAGATTCTTGCTTCTCGTCCCAGTGTCACGGCAGTGGCTCGTTTCGTGTACCTTCCGTCTCATCAGAAAATTCCCCGATGACATTACAAGCAGAGATCGTAGTGCCCGATTTCCCCCCCCGAATTCTCGCGCGTAAGTACCACCCGATTTTTCCTTCCCAAATTTGAAAGATCATAAAACCCTAAAAACGAAGAACCCTAAAAAAAGTGAACAACAGAATTTGGATCCTCCGTTGAGTGGGGACTGCCATTTTTACACCGCTGCTGCACTGTAGAACCCCATGGTTGCTGGGTGTCCACAGTGCATGGTACCTCTTCGGGAGATACTAAACTCCCCGCATGCATTTCCCACCACCACTGGATGTGCTTCTCCCCATCCTGTCCGTACTCGCTCCCTAGTGTACCACTCCGCCACAACCAAACACATAATAATACAACATAGTACAAACATAACATAATAGTACAAAACATATAGTACAAATAACAATAATACATACATAATAATACATGAAATACAAAAATAGTACAAAACATAATACAAACAACCAAACACATACCTCTACGCGTTCCATGTAAGGCGGAGGCATGGTGTACTGCTGGTGATGGGGCGGGCTCTGAGGGGGCGGGTGCTCCGTGTAGGCCGGCGGTGGGAGGGGATACTGCGCCCCGCCCACGTGGTTGGCCCCGCCCACACTGGCCCTGTTGTTGTCCGCGGGCCCGCTCAACTCCAGGCTGCTCGGCCGGACGGGACCCCCGTCGACCTGCTGCTGCTGCTGCCCAGTTACGGCGGCGGGGTGTACGCCCCGCGCGCCGTAGTTCTGCGCGGTCCCGTAGATGGGCGTGTGGTCCAGGAACTCGTGCGTGTTGGCGATCTGGCGCAGGCGCTCTCGGGTGTTGTGAGGTTGCCGGACTTTCTTGTGCCGCTTGCCCTCTGGCCGCGGCCGGTTGGGCTGCGTTTTTGAGACGGAAACTGTCAGGAGGGCGTCTCAACACCGCTGAGCGTGCTGGAGCCTATGGCTCCTCAATATATATATATATATACAGTCAATCCCCGATTTATGAACACCCTCGGTTCCCCGAAAAATCGTTCATAAATCGAGGGATTCGTAAATGGAAAATTCCGTTAAGTGAGTACTATCGAGCAAATGGAACAGTATTTCCGAGTTGATATTGTGTTTATAATGCCATATATTGTGTAATTTTGCTTTTGACCATGCCTTTTGTGCTGTATCAGTCTCACAAAACACAGATGCTAGCGCATTCACACTCTGTTTATTATGCGATACTAAATAGTTTAATTTTGCTTTGAACCATGCCTTCCGCTGTGTCAACTGAGGTCAGGAACACTTCTGCAAAAACCTGTTTGTGTTCGGATTTCGAGGGGTTAAGAACCGAGGGTGCAATACCTGGAAAACGTTTTGTCCGTTCAGGCGTCATTCGTAAGACCACGGAATAATCCCTTTGAAGGTTTCTGTTGACCTCGGAACGACCCGTTCATAAATTGAGGGCAAAAACGCTGGGCAACTCCTAGTTGGTTCCCAGAAATTCCGTTCATTATTCGAATATCGAGGTTCATAAAACGAGGGAAAAATGAATGAAAAAAGTTTGGTCCCCCGTGCTCGTGTTCATAAAACGAGGGAATTCATAAATCGAGGGTTGACTGTATATATGTGCCGAGCAGGTGGCAAGCGAAGGTACTTGCCTCTGCTCCGTCCCGTGAGTGCACAATCTGGGAGAGGTGTCGTACGGTGTGGCACGAGTGGGTAAAGCGAGAAGGAAAGCAGAAGAGAGCAAAGCCCAGATCATTAGCGTGGCTCACACACACACACTCATCATCCCCATTCACAACGCGTCGCTCCAGGGGTTGTGGCACTTTCGTATTGGCAGCTGACTCACATTTCACCAAAGGAGGTCATGCTCAAGACCTTCAGAAGGCCTCGTGACTTCAGAAATCCAAAATTTGCATAAACATTCGTATATTATGAGAGTATCGTCAACTAAAACACTCGAGCCGTTCGTAACAGAAACGATTAAAAAAAAAAGCAATGTGAAAAATCCAACTTACTCCGAGTATAACAAATGAAGCGCGGTTAGGAGCAATTTATTAAACACAAAATTATTAAATAAAAATTAATAAATATTATCAAATTAATATTAAATATTATATTAATATTATTAAATATTATATTAATATTATTAAATATTATATTAATATTATTAAATATTATATTAATATTATTGTACATGTTAAATAAAAATATTGAATAAAAATAAATAAAATGTCAAGAAGACTTTCGAGCAGAGCCTATGCTTCATCAGATTGGTCGTTAGCATTCCTGTTAACATTTTGTTCTTAAAAAATTGCTCCTAACTGCATTTTATTCAGTGTTCAACTACAAATCACTGAAACGCTGAATGGAAACAATATGACCATTATGCACTGTAAAAACAAATGGTGTTGAATACAAGCTCTAGCAGGACAGACAAGGACATCATGTATGATGAAGCAAAGCTCAATTAAGAGTAGCAAGAAGACCCGTTCTACCTTCTTTCCCCTGTCCATCATGATCCGTTCTGTGTCCTTGAGCATCTCTTGCCTCCAGAGGTCAAAGAAGTAATTGGGGTCCGTGTAGAACTTGAGTCCATCCTTACCATCCTCCCTGATAACAATAATCAAATGATATAACTGATTGATTGATTGATTTGTGCACCAAATAGCTTAGGCGGCGTTCACACGTGCCAACTTTCTCCACCAGCTCCAACCACCGTGTCGTGACCAACCCGTGCTATCCACTTGGAGCAGTGCTATCCACTCGTGCTATCCACATGGAGCAGTGCTATCCACTCATGCTATCCCCTGGGAGATGCTGTCGTACCCGCACTTACACGTACTGACTCGGGAGCTCCAATCACCGACCAGTTTTGTGTCTGCTCGTTCGACAATAGGGGTATTCTGTTAATAAATATGATAACGATATTCTGTTAATAAACAAACATTTGTAAGGAAATTTGTTTGTATTTTTCTGCGACAGAAATGCGTAGAAGCTTCGTTCTTTACTAAACTGCTCACAATTCGTAAGTAATACACAGGGAGTGCAGAACACCTGAAATTTCGTCATCGTCGAGAATAGACTTCTGCTTAGTTGCTCGTACAGCTCTGGTCAACATTAACAATAACAGCGAAAAAAAAAACGTGGCCTCGTTCCCGAGCGCGATTTTACAGCAACCCTTGGGGCCGTAAGTAAATCTTAATCGAACAAAATTATTCCGTAAGTTTAACGCGAGGATTTTGTTCACTTAACATTCCCCCAGTGCTGCCAAGGGTCGCTGTTGTCGCGCTCGGAAACGAGACCAAATTTTTTCCGCCGTTATTATTAAAGGGGCAATAAACAGGTATACGAGGCGCACTTTTTTTAAATACATTGTGATACGTTGCCGACGGTGAACGTTTTCAAAAAAAATGTTGTCCCAAAAAAGTAAATAATGGCTCCAAACCGAATGAATATTCACTGCACTCTTTCGCCCTCATGCCCCGCCTTGCGATGTCCTGGCGACAATAGCGACACGTCATTTTGACGTCGCGCATCTTCAGCCATTTAGAATACGGGACGCTTATACATTAATTTTTTTGGAATATCGAGAAGTGAGGTCAACTCTAAACGTATTCCCACTTGCGCAATCCAAGGTAGCCAGTTCAAACTGTACCAAAAACCCTCAATATTCTATTTCACATGCGCACTATGTTCTCTGTGCTGTATTGCTCCTCGAGGTCACCGCGATGTTCCCGTAACCGGTTCCCTCGCGAGCTGCAGCTTGTCTCAGTGGGGTCCGTCATTGGCTAGGAGAGCGAAATCTCCCCCACCTCCAGCGACTAGAATTCGGTGTTGCTATTCGCTGGAATATAGTGACGTGACCCGGCTCCAAAGATAAGGAGAGGCTCGCGCGGATTATGCTCTTTGAATGGCATTGTTTCGTGTTAAAGACACTCGCTGGAAGCAAAAGAATTTCATATTTAGATATCGTGAGCTACATTCTTTCATTGGGCATAATAATTGGAGAATGTTTGTCGACCTGTTTTGTGCCCCTTTAAGGTTGACCGGAGCTGTACCTGTGCCTTGAAATTCCGCATTACCGGACTATTAGTCGGTGGGGAGCACGTTGGCCCGTGTGAACGAACCCAAGTTTAAACAGAAGCATTGTGATAAATTTCAATATGCAGTAACGTTTCTTAGAACAGAGTAGTACGGCAGAGAGACGAGACACGGTCACGTCAGAACTCACTCACACTGGTAAGCGAAAGTCGGTGTACAGTGGACTCCCACTAAACGAAACTCGGTTACACAGAAATTATGGATAAACGGAACAATGGGATGTAACGAAATTCCTAAAGATGGGTTTTACTTCAAAAAGTTATATAAAACTACATGGAATACACCCATACTGACTTTCGCCACAGACTGAGGCCATTTAGATTCATGTCACACATGAATTAAGCTACTAATTTGCGTAATTAAACTAAGAAAAATTGCCTAGCAAAAGCAGCATTTTTCTTTCTGATTCCTTTTCACACGATTCGGTAGTACTCCGTATTCACAACGTAAAATATTTGAGGACTCAAATGAATCAGCATCGTACGCAGATGGTGCTCAAGTGGACGCAGGTCTGTTGCGGATCCAACATAGCGCCTGTCAGTAGAACTGGTATGAAAACAATGGCTTCAACAATGACAACTTCACTTTACAATTATATAAGTAGCATCAGAAAAAAAAAATGAAACAAACAACAAAGAACCCCACAGATAAGATGAGCTAGACGTGCCATGTTGCAAACAAACTAAAACCACACGATGTAGCAATGGCATCTATCACCCAAGTACAACACACCTGATGTACGTATTTACATTTCACATGTGATCATTTACATCATTTCCTTCAGCTTGAAAAAAAAAAAAAACAGCAAGACAGGTAAAAACAACAAAGAGGCCAGCAGAAATAGACTCAGACCACCTTCTCTCACAAATGAAAGTTTAAAGCTTGACTGAGTACCACGGTAACGATATCAATGTTACTCGACAAAAAGTAAAGAAACGAAAGAGCCCCCACCCCTGTGAGAGTCTAACGTTTTTTTTTTCTCGCGCCTGTTGAGATTGCAGTCGGCAACACTGGCAGGGTGCCAAAGTGGGCCATCAAGGCCACTAGACTTCGTTTCTGTCAACCTGACGTCAAACAGAAAGCACCTGCCAGCTGCTTCGTAAACGTTGTATACAACCTCCACTCTTATCTTTAATGGGGCTCTTATCATGGCATACTCAAGTCATGGAAGGTTGCACAGACTCCCTGCTGAGGTATCCACCAGAATGATGTCAGATTACTGAGTCGGCCAAATAATATCGCAGAAATAAAGGTATCAATCGAAAAATATATTGAAAGCCGAATCCCATTTTATCAATGTGACCCTAGTTAAGAAGACCCTATTGGCTAGTTTTTGGGGGCACCTAAACAAAAATAAAGTTATTATTATTATTATTATCGATTTTCGCAATAAGATATGCCCTCTTTATCAACCAAAGAGCCATCTACTGTTACCTCAATGAAATTGCTGCGCTTCACTTTACATGTACCCTATGTCAGTATTAGAGGAACTCAATAAAAGTACCCAATATCAATGCCTTGTAGATGACGGTAGGCCTCCTTCATTACAAGGACAGTTGCAGTGGTGTTTGTATCAGGCAATCACCACAGACAGTATTAAACAAAGGAAGTTTGCGGCTCTGTGACAGCCACTGAATGCACAGCCTTGATTAGCAGGGTTCCCAATACATCCCGTCAATTAGCGATGAGATCTTGTTTGCCGTATATAGCGCTGCTAGCACCCAATCAATAATGTACATTGCCACATAAGAGACATATGTTTTTGTGGAAGGCTACTTAAGTAACACTTGTAAGTTGATTTACACCCCTGTCACACGGTCAACGGAAAATGACAATCGACTAGAAGGCCTTCGGGATTTTATATCGCCTTTGAACTTAAATGGATTGTCTCGGTGCCACACGGGAAGTTTTTGATGGCCGTTGAAAGCTTCCGCATTTGGCCTTCAAAATGCTGCAGCGCGCCAATCGCGATGTAGCTCCTTCAGCTTCTTTTCGTCTGGCCACATTGTTTGTTGTTTATTATTATTGTATTGTTTTGTTATTGTTATATCTTTGTGTTGTGGTTTGACTCCGCGTATCCTCTCGCAGGCGCCGGTGAAAAAAGCAGGGAAATGCATAATATGCAGACTAAATACAAACGTACCTTGAAAAAAAAAAAAAAAAAAAGAATATGAAGCTTCCAATAAATACAAAAGCAGAAACCGCGTCAGGAAGTGTCGTCTGATGCAAAGAAATCTCGTTTACAGCGCATTTAAGGCGAAGACAATGTACCCGAGAGTGTAGGGATCCCTCGTCCCGACGGCCTTCGAGACTTCGAGGGAGTTCTGTGGCTCTCCCTTGACCCACTTGACAGTCCGGCCGAAGGCCATCCCGAAACGCCGTGTGGCAGCGCACAATTGGCAGCTGAGTCAATTGATAACAGCCCCAAAGGCCTTCGAGATGCCCGTGTGACAGGGGTATTAGTCAGATTACACATATCAGTCAAGCCAGCTAACCTGTACGGATTGAGCTTGTCAAGGGGAGGCGGCTTGTCACAGGCCTGGTACATCTCCAACATCCCGGCTGGCATGGACGCACGTGACACCACCTGCTGGTCGTAGACGATGGAACTCCGGAATGCTTTTCGCATGTGAATGTCTTGCAGGGAAACTGCAAGCAGCACCATCAAGTGTTACCTTTATGTAAACCATCAAGCTGAGGCTGGGCGTGCACAATCTACTGATCTTACTTAGACCTTTATGTTTGCGGATTTTCTGTTTTGGAAATCGGGTGGCAAGAGATTGAGATTTTGTTTCAAGAGCTTCGAAACAGGGTAAAATCGGGCGTGACATCAGAGTGAAAAGGAGGTTTTTGGACAAAAAAGACAAAAGAAAAAAGCTGCCTCATATCTCACATGAAAGATGCCAAGCAGCTGCACACTTTAGCAAGTTTGCGCACAAAGCCTTTTTCGGCTTCACCCAAACCGCCAATGATGCAAATCGGGGGGTGTAAAAAATGTGTTTTACCAGGTTTAATCCCAAGAGGCTCCATAGATTGAGAAGTTACCCGTCAAAAAGAACTCGTTGCGAGTTACTTACATTTTTCACACGGTAACTTAAGTTATTAACGAAGTTCTTCAGCCTGAAATGTAACTCGCAGTTACCGAGTTACTTAAAAAAAAAGAACGAGTTACTTCCAAGTTACTTCGGACACAAAATAGCATTATGCAGACGCAGCGCGCGTGAGCAGTTGAGTTAGACCTTGAGTTGGCTGCGGAGGAGTGCAACACGCTTATATCGTTTTCATTCATGTCCAACAATAGGCCTCCTCCCTGTTTGTAAACAAATGACGTCATAGTGTTCGACAGCGCCACAAATTTGGTAGAATTGAACTACGCTTGGAGCTAGAGGTGGAGGTTGCACCCGAAAGTCACGGTCTTGAGGTGATTACGATATGGTCCCTTAAAAGGACGCGACCATCGGTCCCGCTTTTCTTTCAGTGGGAGGCAGCGAACAAGCGCCCGTTCGTGGAACCCAGCCCTCTCCTTCCGATTTGTTTCGGTTTCAGTCTGTCTACCAATGTCATGATGACGTTCTTCTGGTAGAGGTCTATTCGAACGCTTTGCATCTTACTCCCTGTGGGCGCACAATGGTTCAGATTCATTTCAATGGCAGTGGTTCTTACTTCCTGAAAAAAATACTGTCATTGATTGAATATCACGTTTTATGGCAAAAAAAAAATGCCATGAAGGAACCGGAGAGAAAGCAAGAAAATATGTGGATGTGAGTGAAAAGCGAGTTAAAAGTAACTTGGAACTTAACTTAAGTTACCTTGGCAAAGTTACCTGAAAAAGGAACGAGTTCCTCTGAAAGTTGCCATGAAGGAACCGGAGAGAAACCAAGAAAATATGTGGATGCGAGTGAAAAGCGAGTTAAAAGTAACTTGGAACTTAACTTAAGTTACCTTGGCAAAGTTACCTGAAAAAGGAACGAGTTCCTCTGAAAGTTACCACGGCGCAAAAGTACCGAGTTAAGTTACAAGTTACAAAAAAAAAAGGAACTTAGTTATAGTTAGGGCCTGACTTTTTCGGGTTTTATTTTTGGCCAAATTCGGGGGGTAAATATCGGGTGATATTTTTCGTTCGAAAATTCGGGTGTATTCGGGTTAAATCCCGTTACGGCATATTCTGTCGTCAGGAATTCGGGTGTATTAGGGTGATTTTTTTTTGTTTAATAAAAATTTGTCTTAACATGGAACTAATGTTTAGCAATGTTATCAAACTTTATTTTAATGCACGCTTACGAGTGTGCCACACGACCCGGATGTTTTCGGGTAGATTCGGGTTAAACCCGAATTTTACAGATTTTGTTCGGGGGGTAAATATCGGGCGGATACGGGTTTAACCCTAAAAAGTCAGGCCCTAGTTATAGTGTAGTAACGACTTACCTTGAACTCCGAGAGGCTCTACTGAAACAAAAACTTGACCCTGGCTCGTACACGTAATTCTCAAACGAACCCGAGCCTACTATGGGACTGCTGGCGACTGCGAGGACTGCCACGACCTTATACGGGACTTACCCTCTTCCACGGTGGAGTCCAGCTGGGTCACCTTGACCGCGAGTCGGTCAACCCTCGCCTGCAGCGCCCCCGTCCGAGCCACCAACTGGGCCGCGTCTCGGAGCAGGACCCCGAAGAGGTCGTCCGCGTGCTTCGACAGGGAAGACAGCTGGCGCACCACGTTGGCCAGGGTGCCGTTGGTCACGCACTCGAGCTCGCTGGGCACTACGACCGCAAGGGCACCGCGGGGGTCGAGGGGCAGCGCACCCCTGCAGACGTGCACTGGCTCGATGATGCGCTGGAGCAGAGGCATTGTCCGCTTGTCTGTTCAAGCGTCGCCCGGAAATAGCTGCGTAAGAAAGACGGTAGAAAGACGGTAGAGAACGTCTGTTCGCACGGCGCTCAGAAACGGCGCAAGATGTCGTCGAAACGGAGGTATATTGGCGTGTTCTTGGGGTTGCCACTTTTCGTAGTGAAAAATACCGGCTGAGGGAAAGGAGGTGGCATAGAGGGAAAGGAGGAAAGGCTCGCGGGAAAGGGGCAGAATAGGAGCTCAAGACAATACAAGGAAACGTGTTCCTGTGTGTAATAATAATAATAATAATAATAATAATAATGAGTAACCAATGAAACAACTAATGACTGTGCGGAGTTGGGTCTGTGCTCCAGATTTATTCAAGCTGTAGTGGAGTGTTGAAGGGAAAAGCCCCCTATGAAAGGTCCTGAGCCACAAATACCGGCAAAAGGTTGCCGGCATCACCTTCCTACCGGCAACCGGCAGAGCGAGCAAAAAAAACCGGCCGTGCCGGTATAATGCCGGCCTGGTGGCAACCCTACGTGTTCTCCTTGCCTTGCCCTTATGTCGATGACACATTTTGTAGAATTCCAGGAGTACCCGTTTTGATTTGTGTTGAGCTCGAATCCGCAAATATTTTAGTGCGCGACACTCTATCGAGATTGCAGCGCATGTTCGAGACGCACCAAACTTTTAATTTATTAAGAATCGACGGCTCAACCTTGCCCTCTAAAAAAATATGTCATTGACTTGAGAAAAGCTAAGAGAACACACCGGTACAATCTTATGATGATAGTTTAGAGCGTTCACGCGTCTTGTGTGAACGAAGATCACCCATAGATTTCTGAAGGAGTGATTTCCCATTAAAGGGGCACTAAAATACGCAAAACAAGTTCACTTCGAGTTATGTTACACGCTATGTTAATTCTGCACTTGTTATCGTAAGATAAGTATTTAAAGAGATTGAAACATTTAAAGAGGGGCACTAAAACGCAAAAACAACTTCCTCTCAAATGAAAGTCCGTGTTTCAATTAGTGTAATACAAGCAAAATTAGCTCACACCGCACTACTTTTCGGATGAAAAAACGCAAAGAAAACAAGAAATCAAAGTTTTGAGTTTTGATAACAAGTACGAAATCAACATAGCGTGGAACGTAATTTGAAGTGAACTTCTTTTCACATTTTAGAGCCCCTTTGAATAATTTATTTTACTAAGGAACGAACTTTCGGACGGACAGGTCCGACAGGTGCAATACATTGAATACTCGGTAGAGTTATTTATACTAATGTGCATCAGAGAAAGGAGATGCTGCACATTAGTATAAATAATCTCTACCAAGTGTTCTTTACCAAGTCTCTACCATATCACACCTGATGAAGGACAGATATGTTATCATAAATTATTTAAATGCTTCAATGACTTTAAATACTTACGATATTCACTCGAGAGTGCTAGACTTTTCCCATTTTTGCCTGTCAGTTTACTTGTTATCATAAAATTCAAAACTTTGATTCCGTTACGGAGCTACAATCGAAATTATACCGGACTCTTCTTTGCTTCGGCACTAAGCAGTCCCCATCGTTTCAGCTCATGCTGTCCAAAGGAGGTGAAGATAGACGTGGTCAGTGGAAAATTCGTTAGCGCTGTTGTGCACTATGATTCAGTGAATCGGTATTCAATTCAAATCAATTCATTATTTCGCATTGGATGCCGCCAATCTTTGCCTCCCGGGGACCCTCATTCATTGCCGCCAAAGACGGTTCTGTTTTCATTGCGTTTTTCTTCTAAACGGTAGCGCGGTGTGAAGTAACTTTGCTTGCATTACACTAACTGAAACACAGACTTTTCATCTGAGAGCGAGTTGTTTTGCATTTTAGTGCCCCTTTAAAGACGTTAAAAGTGATGTGCATTGCTTGTGCTAAAGTAGAACAAAAATGTGCAACAATCAACATGTCGTGAACATTCCAGGTGACGTACGCATGTCTTCAACCAAATTTTTGGCAAAAACACCGCCACTGATACGGTTTTAGTTGGCCGCACACGGTTTTCATTTTTAGACCGTTTTCTTTTCGTTTACGTAGCTTTGGATAGCTTTACATATTTCGTGATGGTTTTTAGATGGTTTTAATTGGGGTTTAAGTAGTTTTCAAGGTTAAAAATCAAGTTCGCTGTGGTTTTTTCTTTGGTTGACAACTCAGCACAAGACTCGTAGCTTTTCACTTAGTGTCAGGAGGCTCTTACTTTTCAGATCTAGACCCTAGCTCAAGACTGCAGTCCTCAACTCTGGCCAACTTACATACAGCGAAACATGTTACAGAGTATGCTTCACATAGCCCAGAATACAACCCATAAATAACCTAAAGTACAAAATATGCCATCAGACACAGATGAAAACTGACACCAGCAGCTATGATGACTGACAGAGCTATTCGACAGCTGAATTACATCAGCCCGAGCCTGCTGTTCATGGCAAGCAACTTGGCAACTTTTCAAGCACCGCCTCTGCGTCGTGTTTGACCGAAGTCACCAAATCTTGCGCTGTAGAGGGACCAATCTGATGAAACGTCGTATTTATTTGTTCGTTTCTTCAACGTTGATTTCTGAGCAATATGCTTTTAAGTTGCATAATACAAAAGTCCCCTCAATACATTTTCTTACCATAATATGCAGCCCAACCTGTCTTGAACAGTACACAAAACAGACACAATAATAATCTTCAGGAACGTCCCGTCACACAACGTCACTGGCATTAGACATACGTTTACATGCACATGAAGTGCACCGCAAGGGGTTTTATGTATATACAGACCTACGTGCGTGCATTCCAAATGCAACTTGATCACAAACAGAAGCCACTCCCAAATGGATGCCCTTTCATAGCCACGCATTTAAAAAGACTTCCCCCCTCTAGCTAAGAAAAACAGCAAAATAAGTGTCCACGGAAACTGTCGTCTGCATCAGAATCTCGCTTCGAACGCCCCCGACTCGATGACATCAGCGTGCAAAAAATAACGTACGAACTATAATAGTACCATAAGATAGCTCTTTTTTTTAATCGCAGTTCCGCCAAAAAACAATGAGAAACAGATAAGCACCAATCTCTGCACAAAATAGCGACAAAGATCGCAGACATCTAATCCGAACGCTATATCTCGCCGCTAAAAAAGAACGTCACGTCTCAAACTGCTCCATCCTCCCGGTGGAACTTGGCACTTGCCGTAGGATTTCGTAATCTTAATGCGAGGGGCAACGGTATAAATTTCGAATCACACGGGAATAAATCACGCCTTCTGCCCTTGGTGGGAAAGCGGCATGAAGTCATCATAAAAACGATACGCGGCCTCGCCCACAAGTGACAGGTGGAGATCGGGACCAGTTGCATTCAGGCAAACACCCATTTTTAGGCGTTAAAATGCACTTAAAGACTGAAGAATTCATTCATGATACACGACAGCTCAAGTAATCGACTCAGTTGTACAGAAACCAGATCAGGGAAGGGAACCAGCACAGGATGACCTTAAACTGATGTTATTGCCGTGCTAAGAGACCTTAATGGGGACTTCCGCAACAGCCCACCCTGTACATTTTACTTAACATGATTGTACGAAGTAAAGGTCAGGGATGTGCAACAATGCGTAAACAAGTTTAGCGACTGATCTAATTACGAGTTTGATGTCAAAACTGTGTTGAAACAACTCCGATTAAGCCTACGCATACAGGAAGTGAAAATTGGAGCACATATAGCCAGACTGAGCATGTGTAACTTTTCGTGTCCAGTCGAAGGGGTGACATAATTCAAGGATGTGGGTAAGCACTTGAATAAAACGTCACGTTCGAAGTGCAAGCAAGCCATGATACCACTTCGAAGTACAAGCGATCACCAACGGCACTTACATCACATTTAGAAGTTCACCCGGGGGCTCGTTGACAGCCTTTCGGAGTAATGTCTCCAATGTATGCCGCAATAACACAGCAATAACCTATTTTAAATGTCTAACGTTCGTGAAATTGTCCTAAAAGAATCATCACTCCGAACACACATCAACCCGATGAGCAATCAGCACAAGATGGCGACAAGTGACATCTCGGTAAACTTAAAAAAACAATAAGTTATCTCAAAAAATTAAATACTGCATACACTATTAATAAAAGTATTTCAGTAATTAAGAGTACTGTATAAGATCGAGATGTTGGTCGCTGAAAGAATTATACGGCCGTCTGCGGGACAGAAGATAGCGCATGGCCGCTGTCATGGCGTCATTGTCGACTCTCTGCGACTATGGTAGCAGCAGCGATGAAGACGAATCAGTGGGTAGGAAAGCGACTGATACGGAATCACAAGTTGCGGTCTTACCAAAGGAAGCTACGTTTAACACGCTACGGCAAAAATATGGCTTGAACGCGGCACCCGAAGTCGCTATCAAGGTAACAATTCGCGCCACAATCAACCTTGACAATGCAGTAGGAAACGCAGTATCAAAATAAAACAGCTCCGACAAAATTAAGCAGCATGTCAAACATTATGTTTCAGGAATCGGTATCTTCGGTCATCCCAGTCGATCCCAACAGTAAAATGCTCGAATACAACCCGAAGTACGAGAGCTTGTATGCACCAGCGGTAAGGAGTCGATTTGAACTGATTACGCGCTTGTAGTGGAGTTTTAGCGTGACTTTTTTTTTCCCCAGTTGGGTCCGGAGAATCCGTTCAAAACTCAGCAGCAGAAAGCCGTGAAAAACACGTTGTGTGGCTACGTTGAACCGGCACATGTGAACGACTTCCATTTCGAGTCGCAGAGGTTGACTTTTACAAGCTTTGGTGAGTAATTCGAAGCTCCCACGACTCCCGATTTTGGGAGAACTGGGTGCAATGACGTCTCCACTTTAGGGTATGCCCTGGATCCTACGGCTGACGGTTCTCACGACGAAGGCAAGCGCATGGTCGGCGCCCCAGAAGCGACTGACGCCACGAGCGCGCTGACCGTGTTCGAAAAAACCAAAACGAGACCCGGAGACAAAAGGAAAAAGGCCAAAAACAACAACCCCGAAGACGTCGACGGATTCTTGGGACCCTGGGCGCCGTTTGCCGACCAGAAGCTCAGCGCCAAGCCCACCGAGGTACCCTTCAATGCGCTAAAGTTTATACGAAGGCAGAAAAATAGGCGATGTCAAGTTGCCGGTGGTGAGTAAATCAAAGAGTGACATTAAACGGTAGGAGCAACTTATTTATTTACAAGTGGTAAACAAGACTCTTTGATTTACTAAAGTTTACATGAAACAAAATTGCTATTGTGGACTTTTTCCCCTTATTTAGAAATCAGCTTAGAGGCACTGGCAGGATGTAACACATTTCAGATGTTTCAAAGTTATTTCGACAGTTTTCGATCTGTTTCCTGCAGAGATCACTGTGAAAGTCACTTTTTTTTTTACGTATAACTTTTTTTTTTTTGAACATCTCGCTTTCTATTTGTCTCTCCGTTCGACCACTGAGGTTTTCCAGTTTTATGCAACCTTTAAAGTGTCACTTTTACTTCCGAGCTACATTTAAATGTCTAACCTGTACGCAGGAAGAACAAGAAGAACTGGATGAGATCCTGGCGAAACGTAACAAGCGCGGGAAACATGCCGACCACCAACCCATGGAAGAAAAAACGGTCCTACACAGTAAGTAACTTAAGCAATGCTTTGTGATTGACTGGGGATGGAACACACTTGATATTTTTCTCAATCAGTGGTATCGGCATTCTAAAATATCTATCTTATCGATTCATCGTTGATTTCTTAGGCAATTTGAGGCTTTGTTTGTATCTGTCCCTTCTATGTTGTTCCAGCCTCAGAACATCAGTTTATCTCTTATCTTATCGATGTGTGCGTCGGTACAAGTATCGCTACTTCAGTAGTTTGTGTAAATGTCTACCAATAGAGTAGCAATTTTTTTTTTTACGAGAATACTGGTAAAATATCTGTACTTTTTTCTTGCAAATATCGACGATTTGTTCCAGATATCGAGGGTTTTTTAATACTCGCAGTATTTTTTTCACTCCTGAGATGAGCATGTGTTAACCGCGCTGTGTTAACAAATCATCATGCTGCTTTGTTCTCCAGTCAAGGACCCCTACGACTACCAGGGACGATCTTTCCTGCACATTCCGCAGGACGTGGGGGTGAACCTGCGCTCTTCGGAACCCCCCGAGAAGTGTTTCATCCCGAAACGGGAGATCCACACCTGGAAGGGGCACTCGAAGGGGGTGTACGCCCTCCGCTGGTTTCCAAAGTCGGGACACCTGCTCTTGTCCTGCAGCATGGACTGTAAAGTCAAGGTAAGCCTGCTGGGCGTCCATGCCGCTGTTACACCCCTTGCCAGCATTTGCTGCAGTAAATGAAGGGATTCAAGAATCGCACCTACCTTCAATCTTAAGGCCTTCATTTTTTGCTAATTGGGTGCAGTAAACATGTTTGCAAATTCTGGACAGTAAAAATTTGTAGCTTGGGCGCCTTAATTCACGATATGCCTGAGATTACTGCATTCGATAAAATAGGCATCACAAATGTCCGTGCTAAGTAGTACATAGTTTGAATGTTTACTAGAGACCTGTACATCCTTGCTTGGAATTTTCGTGTGCCTTTAAATGCAAAATTTCCAGTTTGCAGCATTTACGAAAATAATAGGCTCGCAAGCAAAAGGGGGTTGTACATATAATGTGCATAACTGTCATTACCTTTCAGCTGTGGGAAGTTTACAACGAAAGGAGATGCGTCAGGACATACGTCGGACATCGGCAGGCCGTCCGAGACATCTCGTTTAACAATCAGGGCACAAAGTTTCTGTCTGCTGGCTATGACCGTTATATAAAGCTGTGGGATACGGAAACTGGTAATTAATTTATCGCTCAAGGTCTGTACAAATATACGACGAAACATCTTCAGACGTTTTTGGTTTTGGGGTCCGGCGCACGAAAAAAAAATTCTACGCAAAATTTGACCACCAGGGTGACGCAAACTCGTCCGGATTTTGTTCTGGTCGGACGGTTTGTCCAGTCGACGAGAAACTGTTTCTGGTTCACCGTTAATTGGTATTTTACGATGAATCCTTAAAAAAATGATGCGTAAAGCTTGTTTATTTTACTGTTTTTCAAATTTCATGCTGCAATGCATTATCGAAAGCTGTAAAAATCAAACGTAACAGTCTTATCGTACACACAGGACCTGACCTGTCAAACATGTTTCGTTGTACATGCTTGTAGACTTCTATTTTGCGTACTCCGGTTTATCATTGCAAAGGTGATGTTCACACACGTGTGTTCACACACAGGGGAATGTATATCGCGGTTTTCTAACCGCAAGGTGGCTTACTGCGTCAAGTTCAACCCAGACAACAACAAACAGGACTTGTTTGTAGCTGGAACATCGGATAAGAAGATTGTCTGCGTGAGTATAATAATAATAATGGTAAAAAAAACACTCCAAACCCGACAGGGCGAGAATGTAGGCATGTGTGTCTGGCACATGAAAGGAACTAATAAGCAGTGATGGCCACTAACTACTTCTGCAGTAGTTTAACTCTAACTACTAACTACTATGCGATGGAGTAGTTTAACTAGTAGTTCAACTACTTTTCAGGGGAGATAGTTAAAACTACTTCTTTAACTACTGCAATGTATTTTAACTACTACATCTATTACTACTTAATGTTCTCCATCAACACCAATCCCATTCTATAATGTTCTTGGACACCTAAATATGAATCACAAGCAGCGATAAAAGTGAAGACTTAGTACACCTGCACGGCACAATTGCTCTGCACGTCCGTTCTCATCAAACAAGTAGCTCAAGGTAAAAGTCTGAAGCACAATTGTGCCGTAAAGCTTGCGGCAAAATCGGAAGTAGTTGGCGCCCGCAGTAACCTAACTACTCGAAATAGTAGTAGTTTAACTAGTAGTTGCCACTACATTTCTGCAAGTACAGTAGACTTCCGTTAATACGACTTCCGATAATTCGATTTTCCGCTTAATTCGATCGAATTCGAAGGTCCCGTCAAATGCCCGTATGCCTCTATTGATAAAAAAGTTCGTTATTTCGAACGTGAAATCAGTGCACATCGTGTAATTCGATCGATGCGTCCGCGAACCAGGCATCCGCGTCGCCCGCACCGCACATACAAGATAAAGTTCGCCCTAAAGTTCAGGTGGCAGATCGGCAGACGACGATTGAACAGTACCGATCCGTTCCGATAACCGCGAGTTTTTGTGCACCGAACGCTATCGTATTTGCGTACGTAAGCGATAGCGTTTGTGGTTCTGGGCACGCGCAAAACATAGAGCTTCGCGCATTGTGCAGAACCACCACGCATCTCTTGCATACGCAAAGCCAATGGCGTACGATGCACTAAAACTCAATTCATTTGGTGGTGGTGGGTGGTGGTTCGTGCCGAGCGAGGAGGAAACGTCTCTTTCTCGTTTTTGCTTTCCGTTTATTGTTCTACGTTTCACCGGGCTTTCGTTCGGAAACTGTTCGTGCAACAAGAGTCCGATACACAACGTGCGCTCGACGAGTTTCGAATTTCGATGACTTCGTGGAAGTGGACATCGTCGTCGTCAGACGTGTCCTGCCCGGGCAAGATGGCGGAAGCGAAACTGAAGACGATATCGCCGAGCGCATTCAGTGGGTGGGTGCGTGCACGCACGCACACTGCGGGCAGGACACGCCTGGCACCGATGTTGTAGCGCGCAAGAGCGTTCTATGTGCAATGTGTCGAGATGCGCGTTTCAAGCGTGAGCGACAGCAGAGGAATGCACAAAGGTGACATTGACCTCTACAATTTTTCTGCCTATTCTTTAATTCGACCTTCGGATAATTCGATCAAATTTCGCGTTCCCGTCAGGGTCGAATTAACGGAAGTTTACTGTAGTTGATAACTACTTTTTAGCTACAATCGGGTAGTTTAACTAGTAGTTTAACTACACATAGTTAACTACTGGACATCACTGCTAATCAGTCACGTGAGAGTTTTTCCTCGGGACGCTTGGAACGTAATCGGGGGGGGAACCCCATTACCTACATTTCAGTGGGACACGCGCACCAAGGAGATAGTGCAGGAATACGACCGGCACCTCGGTGCCGTCAACACCATCACGTTCGTCGACGACAACAGAAGGTTCGTGTCGACGTCCGACGACAAGAGCATGAGGGTGTGGGAGTGGGACATTCCGGTGGACATGAAGTACATCGCGGATCCCACCATGCATTCCATGCCTGCCGTCACCCTCTCTCCAAACGGTACGTTACGGGCGCTAAAAAAATGTCTCTCTCAAGATAGCGGTACAATGTGTCCGTCCACAAATTAAAAAAAAAAATCGTTTTTGACTGCACCATTCTCGCATCAAAACAATTCCAAGGTCACTTCGCCGCTCCTTTAAGGTGGTCGGCCTGTAAACGGATTTGTTTTTTTTTGTCATCCAGGAAAGTGGCTGGCATGTCAATCGCTCGACAGCAAGATCATGATCTTCTCGGCCTTGAACCGGTTCAAGCTGAACCGGAAGAAGACGTTTGGTGGGCACATGGTGAGACTGTCGTCTGCAAATATGGGCTTCTGGGCATCTATGGGATTCTGGATTGTCCACCAGGTTCAACGACTTACTCATGCTTTCACAATTGCTCTAATTTCAGGTTGATGCGTATGCGTGTGGCTTGGATTTCTCACCAGACATGAGGTAGGTGTATGGTGATGAACGCCTGAGAACCTCGCTAATTTGAAATTCCGGTTAATTGGAACAATTTCTGCGGTGCGGTCTCTGCAATCTGTAGTGCAATCTGATTTTCGTAGCCCATCTTGAACGAAGAGAGTTCTTCAGCAAACAGATATACAGGGTGTTTGCTCTAACGTGTCCAGAAATTATATTTAAAGCGAAGGATAAAGCAAAAGCAAGTGGTACTTTCCCGCTACTTGAGTAAGAAACTGGTACTGCTTTACTGGTAGCACCTGTTTCTTAGTCAAGTAGCTGAAAAGTAGCGCTCGCTTCTCTTTTATCTCTCGCCTTAAATAGAATTTCTGGACACGTTAGAGCAACCACACTGTATTTTCTTTTTTTTTTTTTTCAATATTTTTTTCTACATTTGGGGGGTGAAAATCGGGTAAATCAACGTGTGCTCTAAATTTGTGCAAATTCGGGTGGGAAAAGCCTCCAGTACGTTAAATTCGGGGAGAAATCGGGCTCGGTTGCTCAAACTAATTGAACTGGTTCGGTACAAACGGTGGTGTGACTGCATTTGCTGCCAAACAAGTTAGAGGGCCCTACCACACAGGTCTCGGTGAGGGCAATTTTCGGGGTAAAAATCGGGTCTCACCGTAAAGAGGCAACCTTCAATTTGGGGTGCAAATTCGGCGAAGAATCGGGTTAAACCGTAAAACTTCAGGCACTACATATAGTTAGGGCCTGACTTTTTAGGGTTAAACCCGTATCCGCCCGATATTTACCCCCCGAACGAAATCTGTAAAATTCGGGTTTAACCCGAATCTGGAATCCCGAAAACATCTAGGTCGCGTGGCACACTCGTAAGCGTGCATTAAAATAAAGTTTGATAACACTGCTAAACATTAGTTCCATGGTAAGACAAATTTTTATTAAACAAACAAAAAAATCACCCGAATACACCCGAATTCCTGACGACAGAATATGCCGTAACGGGATTTAACCCGAATACACCCGAATTTTCAAATGAAAAATATCACCCGATATTTACCCCCCGAATTTGGCCAAAAATAAAACCCGAAAAAGTCAGGCCCTATCCATATATTGTGTTCTTGAGTGTGTGTATGGGTGATCGAATCTGCACTTGGGCAATTTCAGTGCTCAAGGTTGACGACAGCAGTGATTGGGAGTAAAAATGAGATTTGCTGCCACTCCAGTCTGCCTCTGTGCCAAGGGCACAACCTACTAGATTTTAACGACCACGTCATAGGCACCCCTTCCCAGCACCGCATTTGGAAGCCAGCGGTGGCGCTGCTCATCGACCCGGTTATTGCTTCTGCAACTTCTACAATACTTTGTAGTACTTCAACTTACCTTAATATTTTTGTACAAGCGGTGGATGTCCCGCTGAAGATGTTTCATCCGAAAGTTGATTATGGTCATCATTCTACGAGTTTTCATAGGAGCAGTCGCTGTCGTCTGCTACGGAAGTACAGTCAAACTCCTTTACAACAAAGCTCAGGGGACAGCAAAAAAAAATTCACAGTAAAGGTATTTTCGTTAAAAAGGATGTCCATTATTGGACCTATAGGCTCCAGCGGGACCGCAAAAAAAATTTGCTGTAGTGGTATTTTCGTTAAAAAGGTGTTCGCTATAAAGGAGTTTGACTGTAGCAAGTCCACGCCTGCGCGTTCAAAATTCAAAATTTCCGTCGTCCAATCACAATGTAGATCTCTCGCGGGTCGATGAGTAACGCCCCCTAGCGGATCGTGCTGACGGGCTCCTCGCAGGGGTTGCCGATCATATGACATGGTCGTTATAACCTAGTGGGTCGTGGCCGTGGGACACCAAATCATGTCGGCCATCTTTTTTTTTTTTCAGCTACCTGATATCGGGTGACGCGGACGGCTGGCTCTGCGTCTGGGACTGGAAGACGACAAAGCTCTACACGAAGCTCAAGGCCCACAGCAACGTCTGCATCTCCGTCCTGTGGCATCCACACGAGACATCCAAGGTGGCCACGGCTGGTTTCGACGGACTCATCAAGTACTGGGACTGAGAACGCTTCGATCACTTGTACAGTGGAGGACGATGTGAACTGGCTCAATTTTTTGTAAATACATTGCCATTGTACATAAAGTCACTGCATTCATGAGGGATACCTTGTGGGTTCTATCGGACGCTAGAGGTACCCAATATCACGAGTTGGAGAATTCTGGTGTGTTGATTCGGGTACACAAATGCACACGATGCTCTATACAGTGAAACCTGCGTATAACGATACTATACTGACGGTAATCGCGAATTCCATCGTTATACGGGGTACATCGTTAAACGAGGGCTGACCTAAATGGCGCATCCCCGAAAAGTCGCGCGCCACCCCGTGTGTAGCAAAACAAAAAAAACAGACGCCAAGAAAAAACGCGAAGCCGTGTGACATCGCACTGGCTTGGGAAAACAGTGACCAGAACTCGTGGAGAGAATCAGGGAACATATTGGACATCTTCTGTCAACGCTACACGTCACCATTCCGCAAGTCGGCTTCACCTAGCGCCTGTGTGCTTTAGGAGAAGCTTGCTTTAGAACACTCGCGCGACTCGCGGGTGTAATTCTTTTGATGCGAATTTCGGATGATACGAATTCTTTCCGCTACCCCGTGAGATACGTATAATCGAGATTGTACTTATCTTATCGCGGTGAAAATCGCCGCGAGGTTACGCGCACGAGACAGCGTCCCACATCGTTATACGAGTACTCGGAGCCGCGGCCTCCATCGCTGTACGCGGGTCGTTTCCCCATAGAAACAATGTATATTTTGAAGGTAAAATCATGAACCATCGTTTTACGAGGGATATCGTTATATGCGGGTCGTTTCCCCATAGAAGCAATGTATATTTTGACGGTAAAATCATGAACCATCGTTTTACGAGGGATATCGTTATACGCGATATCGCTATCCATGGGTTTTACTGTAGTTTTTGAGGACGACTGATCGTGAGTCTACCCTTGTGTTTTCAGGGTTTATAGTGTTTGAAAATTGAGGGTCAAAATTGGGCTAAATCTGTAGTATATGCCGAATGGAAAAAGAGCTCATCTCGCATTTCAGATGAACACGAGATGCTGGTCAGCTGTATTGAATGTGCAGTGCTTAGCATTCTCCTGTGCCTGAATCCGTACTTTGGTAAGTACGTTGTTGGGGGGGGGGGGTTTCAGCTTTTACTCTAAGTGACTATGATACAAATGCGGGGGGGAGTAAGAACAGGTTTCATCGGATTTACTCATAAGTACAGCCTGAAGTTTTAGGGTTTAACTAGTATAGTTTCTTCCCTGAATTGAAGGTTGCCTCTTTCGGGTAAAACCCGATTTTGACCCTGCAAATTGCCCTCACTGGGACATCTGTAGGAATTGATTGATTGATTGATTGATTGATTATGTGTTTAATGGCACAAAGGCAACAAAGGCCATAGAGTGCCAAAGTAGGAATGCACACTAACTTGTTTGGCAGCAAATGCAATTACATCACTGTTTGTACCAAACCAGTACAGTTTGCTTGAGTAATAGAGCCAAATTTCTCCCCAAACTTAGCATGCTGGAAGTTTTCCCACCCGAATTTGCACAAATTTTTACCCTCCCAATTGGGGAAAAAATATTTCCCAAAAACTTCAGGCTGTAATCATAAGGCAGATATATTTACAAGTACCTTTTCTTACATTAGTATCAACTTTTAACAGCACAGGCTTAGGTCATAATGAAATCACGACCGGTTGTGAGCATGGCATTCATTCTTCTTGCTCTTGGGCATTGGAGGGTAACGCAGTTGCATGGATAGCCGATGCTTTATTTCACAATTTAAAAATGACGTATTATCCCTCGTCTACAAAAGCAGAGTAATATGATACACAGCAGAACTTTTATCTGTCACGTTACCTCTGTACAATACCATAGTGCCCTACAATGTGCAGCAAAAAAGTTCACAGTTCTCTCGGAACGCAGTACTAAATGAAATGAAGATCACAGTTACATTGTATGGTATAACTGTTACTATATTACACAATTATAAAGGAAATCTGACTAGCTCGGCATACAAAATCTCTCTAACAAGGGTAGTAGCAGCACTGCAGTACGGTAATGCAGTGAAGTACAGGTGGTGGATCGCAGAATTACGTCTCGATTTCGTTGATGTGAAAACGTTTACGATAGCCAATCGGCAGACTTCACATTTACACGGTGCTGAGCACTAATTTAAAAAAAAAACTACTAAGAAAGGAACCTGATATTTCTTGTACAGTTTAACATTGTAAGCTAACGGCTAGGTCCCCTTTCACATGGGCATTGGCTAAGCCAAGTAGCCGAGCCAAGACTCAGGGTGTGAGGGTCGCGGCAGTTTGCTCACCTTTCTCACATCACATTCCCAAAACAGCACAACGTCGTGGCCCAATATTGGGCTAATATCGGCAATGCTGGCCCAATATGAGTCCAAGATTGGACCCATACTGGGCCGGGTATTGCCAATATTGGACCAAGATTAGACCCATACTGGGCCGATACTGCCAATATTGGACCAAGATTGGACCCATATTGGGCCGGTATTGCCAATATTGGACCAAGATTAGACCCATACTGGGCCGGTATTGCCAGTATTGGACCAAGATTAGACCCATACTTGGCCGGTATTGTCAATATTGGACCAAGATTAGATCCATACTGGGCCGGTATTGCCAGTATTGGTCCAATATTGGACGAAGATTTTTGTGCTGCTTGGGTTGTGGACATTTACATAGCTAATGCTATGTTTTTCATGAAACAGCTCAAATTACATACATGAAACATACTCCAGGAATCAGTGGAACGATCACAGCATCCATCACCACATAGGAACTTAAGTGATAGTTCTTAAGGACTAAGCTCTGAACACTGAAACATCCAGCAAATAGTCAGTGTGTGTGTAGTGCACTCCCGTTAAGTAGTCAGTATCGTCTCCGCTGTCAATCATGTTGTCACACTTCAACGTGGAAACAAGCTGCCACAGCAGGATCAATAATGAAAATATTACACACATAAATGTATTTATCACACATGTCTTAGCGTCTTGAAGGAATGTGGCAGCTGCATTGTATAAATACCTAAACATTAAAATGAAATGCTGTCACCATTTAAAACAATGGTGCGCTTCACTGGTAAAACAAATAAGTAGATTATCAAGCTTGCTGAACGTTTGAACACGAGCCGCACAACAGGTAGCTTACAATATGAGGATCGATCACACTCCAAAAACTGTGGATAAGCCAGGGTAAGATTAACACTTCTAGCTTGTTCTAAAATCATTGCTGTAGCAGTACAAGTTAAAGTAGGTGGCCTTTGGAATGGCAACTGTAGCATGAAAGTAAGCTCTAGTTTGCATTTGAAGGTAGTCGAATTAACACATTAACCAATTAGCTCAGAACATTCCTTCCTGTGACAAAACCACTGGTTTGCTGTAGCCAAATTTCTTTCAAAACATTTCTTTCAAACATTTTTCTTGCAACCATGCACTAGCTTCAAATTAACACATTAGCTTGTTTGTAAAGAACGTTCCTCCTTAACAACCACTGTCTTGCATTTGTGCATTAGCCTGCTAAGGAAAACAGCCTTGTATTGATTTGCAAGTTGTAACATTAACACATTAATGTGATAATTAAATGCATTTGCAGGTGTTATCAGAGTAACCTTTTAGTGAAAGCATTTCTTCTGATTAGAGATTTAACGTACTAATAAGTAGAAAATAGTAGTGTTGCTACACACAAGCCAGGGCAGTCCAATTAACATGTTAGCTTATGCTATGAGCAGGGACCACTTCTAAATGGAACTACAAACCAGTTTGCATGCACTCCAATGAGCACGTTATCCTGTGACAGAAAAATCTTTCTGTAGAGCACACAGACGTGCGCACGTTACCACAGCTGTCATCTGATGATGAACGCACGAGACAAGCCCGTTGTTTGGCGGACGAAGAATTCAAATACGTTAACAAAATATTTTTGTTAGTTTGCAGGTAGGCAGAATTCACACAACTTCACGCACATCATCATCAGACACGAAACCTCACAAGCACGCTCAATGTTTTACAACATACACAGTATGCAGCGACATGCTTAGAGAGTAGGACCCCATGAACTCGAATAAAAAGGCGAGATAAAAGACGGAGTAAATTAAAATTATCTGTCGAGATATAAAAGGTGACGGCACAATGCACCATCAGCTCAACGATTCAGAAGTGAACAAAATGACAACGACAACGAGCCTCGTGTGTAATATTGAGCTCCTCCTGGTGGTTACGTGACGTTTCACGATGTGCTCCTTAGCAACACGAGACTAACGAATGTTCATCGTGCTTCTAATTGTGAGCCAGAGTACCGCATCTTGCTTCAGCGGCCAAACGAAGGTAAACTTGTGACCTGCCAGACACTCATCTGCTTCATGCTTAGAGCCTGAGCATACTTAGAGCACACTAGAGCATACTTGAGCATACTAAGAGCATACTAAGAGCATACTAAGAGCATACTTAGAGCATACTTAGAGCATACTTAGAGCATACTTAGAGCATACTTAGAGCATACTTAGAGCATACTAGAGCATACTTAGAGCCTGAAGTTTTAGGGTTTAACCCAATTCTTCCCTGAATGTGCACCCCGAATTGAAGGTTGCCTCTTTAGGGTGAAACCCGATTTTTACCCGGCAAACTGCCCTCGCTGAGACATCTATAGGAATGCACGCTAACTTGTCTGGCAGCAAACGCAGTTACATCACCATTTGTACCAAACCAGTACAGTTAATTTGAGTAACTGAGCCCCGATTTATCCCCGAATTTAGCATACTGGAAGTTTTTCCACCCGAATTCGCGTGCACTTATAGCGCACGTCTAATTACCCGATTTTTTACCCCCCCGAATTTCGAAAAAAATATTTTCCGAAAACTTCAGGCTCTATTCACACCGAAGAGACGTTTTGTTCGCTACCATCCTGCGGTCGAGCACAGTACGAAACGTGACGCTAATCAACGCGTAAAAAAAAAACACCACGTAGTGATCACAGCTTAAAAAACAGTTAAGCATCCATCCAACTATCGGCACGCCACAGCAGCACGTACATACTTTGTTGCACATAGTCTATACTGCAACCAGTGGGGAGATAGCGCCCTATGAGATTTCGGTATCCCTTCCCAACGGTGGCCAGCGTTGCAGATGTTCCCTGCGGAGGAGGAACCGGGGGCTCGGTGGACAGCGTTGCCGCCGGATTCTGCTTTGCCGGCAGCGGCAGAATTGCTTTCACTTCTTCTTCGAAAGGACGAAAGACCGTGATGGGGCGCATGGTGTGGCTCTCGGCTACGATGATGCAACCCCACGTTGTGCCGACGTAGAGTTCGTTCTCCAGGACGGCCATGGCGGTCACTTGGCACCTGCCGGCTTTTGTCACAAAAATGTTTGTTTGTTTTTGTTATAGTGTTGATTATGGGGGCGTATCCCGTTTGAAACCTTTAAAAATAATCTTTCAAAAATAAACGCGTAAGTACCCACTATTAAAAATATATCTCCCAGAATATACGCTTAGAAATCAACGCACAAAAATATTCGCCGAAATATCCCCGTTTATATAAAAACGCTAAGGAATCCACGGTTCAGAATATACCGTTAAAAATAAATCGTTTCAGAATCCCCCCAAATCCACTCTACAGTTGCTAGAGTTACGTGGTATGGCCCAAATCAAGGTGAGCTGCAAGCAAGGGGCTTAAACTAACCTCACAGGACCAAACTAGCCTAAACTATCCCAAACTAACCGAAACCAAACTAAACTAACCTAACATAACCTGATCTAACCCGGCACGAACTGCAATCAATCCGCCTCCGTGCTAGGTGGTGAGGGGATTTCGAAACAGTTTATTTTTAACGGTGGATTATTAAACGGCGATGTCTAAGCGGGGATAGTAAGTGGTTTATTTTAGGAGATATATTTTTAACCGTGTATTTTTTAAAGCCGTTTATTCTTGAATTTTTTAAATTCTTGAGCAGTTTATTCTTAATGGTGGATTTCAGGAACCCCCCCTTTTAGAGGATCTCCATTGGGAGAAAACCATGCCCCAGAAAAATTGTCACAAAGCGAGGATGTCATACTAACGAGTGTCATATTAACGAGGGTTGACTGTATGCACTTTTCACACTGTATAGTGTCTGTGTGTGTGTGGGGGGAGGGGGGTTGCCTTATAGAGTGTAATCGTGTAAGTAAATACATAGGGCCTGACTTTTTAGGGTTTTATTTTTGGCCAAATTCGGGGGGTAAACATCGGGTGATATTTTTCATTTGAAAATTTGGGTGTATTCGGGTTAAATCCCGTTACGGCATAGTATTCCGTCGTCGAGAATTCGGGTGTATTCGGGTGATTTTTTTTTTGTTTAATAAAAATTTGTCTTAACATGGAACTAATGTTTAGCAACGTTATCAAACTTTATTTTAATGCACGCTCACGAGTGTGCCACGCGACCCGGATGTTTTCGGGTAGATTCGGTTTAAACCCAAATTTTACAGATTTCGTTCGGGGGGTAAATATTGGGCGGATACGGGTTTAACCCTAACAGGTCAGGCCCTATACATGCATAGTAGTTCACAGACGAAAGTACTTACGGCTCAAATGCTCTTCAATGCTTATCGAAAGCAAGCTCTCGGAACATGGTGCCAGCTTGGAACAGTCTAACCTGTGAACGATTGTCCTTGATGCACAGTCCCATTGATACACGACACAGCCTGGAAGGAAGGTCGTGCATCCTCGTCATTCGTGACTCGCAAAATAAGCAACGTGAGGAGGCCCGAGGCTTAAACGTGACAAAAAATTACCAGGGTACACGTAGGACCACATCGTGGGTACATCCTCCGAAGAAGAGCACAGCAGCGAAACGTCCAGGGTGTCCATGGGAGGGTCACTGTGGTTGACCACTTCTTGACCCGAAACAATTGAACCTTGAATGGTGTAGACAGACACAGCACCCTGTGCTTGGCCACACCAGAGTTCGCACCTGAACGGATGGGAATATTTCTAGGCACGCAGAGGATGGCTCGAATAAAGGTACATACAGTGGGTAAGGGTTAGAGCCTAAAGTTTTCGGGAAATATTTTTTCCTACATTCGGGGGGGTAAAAATCGGGTAAATAAACGTGCGCACTAAATTCGTGCAAATTCGGGTGAAAAAACTTCCAGTACGCTAAATTCGGAGAGAAATCGAGCTCAGTTATTCAAACTAACTGTAGCGGTTTGGTACAAACGGTGATGTAACTGAATTTTTCTGCCGAACAAGTAAGTTGGTGCATTCCTACAGACATCCCAGTGAGGGCAATTTGCCGGGTAAAAATCGGGTTTCACCCTAAAGAGGCAACCTTCCATTCGGGGTGCGAATTCGGGGAAGAATCGGGTAAAACCCTAAAGCTTCAGGCTCTAGTAATGGTCAGAGCCTGAAATTTTTGGGTTTAACCCGATTCTTCCCCGAATTGAAGGTTGCCTCTTTAGGGTGAAACCCCGATTTTTACCCGGCAAATTGCCCTCGCCGAGACGTCTGTAGGAAAGCACACTAACTTGTTTGGCAGCAAACACAGTTACATCACCGTTTGTACCGAACCAGTTCAGTTAGCTTGAGTAACTGAGCCCGATTTCTCCCCGAATTTAGCGTACTCGAAGTTTTCCCGTCCGAACTTGCACGAATTTAGAGCACGTTTATTTACCCGATTTTTACAGCCCGAATTTAGAAGAAAAAAAATTTCCCGAAAACTTCAGGCTGTAGTAGTGGTCAGTTGAGAAAATTTCGTTTGTCTGGCGAACCGACATCGAGCCAAGAAAAATCTCTATTGGACGACCACGCTTTTGTCTGAGTATGACATCGCCTAACATGAAGAAAGAAAAAAAAAAAGGATGCGAATAGATAATACGAAAAGTAAAGAAAGAATTAAAAAATTATGACATGACGTAGAAATAATGTACAGATAAAACTGCATAGACAAAGGCAAGCTGGAGGGCGAACTCCATAGTGAAAAGGTTTGAGCACGTGCATGAATAGAGATAACACAAGGAGGGCTTTTTTTTTCAATAATATAGAAATAGCGTACCGCTGCTAATTACCCACCTCGCTACACATCACACCGCCGGTACAGTGCCTAACTATCCAGCAACAAATTACCGAACTTCAAATTATCCTCAACTGAAAGACAGCAGTCGTGAGAGCTCGGTACACAATCGTGAATCTAGAAGCACCTTCCTATTAGCAACAAGAACACCAAAGTATAGTCGAAGTTGATCTAGTATCTCACCTAGCTTCGGGTAAGTCGACACCACAGAGACAGAAGACAGATGTGCCTGTTGTGGCCAGCTCTTGTAGACCTTCACCAGTTAAGACATTGTCAGGGCAGAGCCAGACCTGACCCCCATTCGTTGCGATGGCCACACGTCCAGCACTAGCCAAGTGGTGCATGCTACGGACAGCCGAAACGATCGGCGAATCCGGGCACAGAGAGAAGCTTGCAATCTCCGTGTAGGTCTGGGAGCTGGTAAGAAATTTGGAACTGTCTCACCGCAGCCTTATGCAATACAATATATGTTTATGCGTTTGGCCAGAGTGCCATGTGTCAACAATGTAGTCATGTTAACCGCACTGCATTTTTTAGAAAGTCCCACAGCACATATATATTAACAACATGTCACATTAACCAAAGTACATATTAACAGAAGTCATATTAACCATAGCACATTTAACAAAATGACATTTTAACCACAGTACCTATCAACAAAAGATATACATCACAGTGCTTACTTATCAACAAGGGTCATGCTAACTACAGTACCCATTAACAAACGCCCATATTAACACACATTACTTGAAGGGTGTTACCTGCAGGGCACTTCCTAAGCATAATACACACACACAGCTCATGTTTATATGATGAAGTAAAAAATTCAAACACGCTAAATACATGCTAAAAATAAATAAAAAAGTTTCGCCTTTTAACCGGAAGCGCTCATCAGTGAAGGTCACAAAAGGCGTGTCATAATACCCAAATTACGCACTATCAAATTACCCAAAGCAGACATTAGCTTGGACATTAAAATGCTGACAAGAGTAAAATTATATGCTGAAGCCTCACCCATAGATACGAATGACGGTTCTGGAGTCTCCAAGCCAGACAGCGTCATTGACAACACATAAACATGTGACCGTGATATTGTCCACAGGCAGGACCTAGCAAAATGGTGTCGCAGATTAAGTCGCAGATGGTGTCGCAGAGTTGCAAGGCATAGCAGCCACACAGCAGACGTACCTTTAATTCTGTCCAGTTACTGCAATTGCATACCAGAATGTCTAAATGCCTATCCATCTTTCCCAGCCACAGTTCACAATTTGTGTCTGAAAGAAATGAGTTACAAAAATGTAGCGTTTTTAGGAGGCAAACTTAATTGGCACCATCTTGAGACAGTCGCGATCACCCGTGCTGTCGTTTGCTGCACTAGTGTTTTGTATCATGGCTGTCAACTGGAGTGACCGCCAGAGTAAATCACAACAGTGAACCGTCGTTTATATGACCAGCACCGTTCCCGCAGATTTTGGTCACAAAGCGAGTTGTCATACTAACGAGAAACGCACACTCCACTGACCTCAGGGACCGCTTTCGTTCTGGCCATCCTTGGGTGCACAACAGCAGCAGCACAGTGTGGCCTGGTCTTGTGGCCACTGCTGTTTTAAGCACTTTGCAAGTGCTTTGGCAGTCCGAAAACGTCAACAACATCAGGAGTCATCCCATGCCTTGGCGCCCTACTTCAACACGTGTCGCCCTCTGCCTGAGGTACGTGGGTAGCCTCTCCCTGGGGCTACTCTGCGCGTCATGTGACGTGGTCATAATAACGAGAATAGTACAATACCTGTGTTTGACCCTACTTGTGACAAAAATCTGTCGTAGTCGGATAAGCGGATCGGCATACTAACGAGATGGATTTACATGGCGGCGGAACGGCTCCCAAGAAAAACGGGCATAAAGTGAGTATGTCATATTATCGAGGGTCGTATTATCGAGGGTCATATTATCGAGGGTCGTATTATCGAGGGTCGTATTAACGAGCGTCGTATTAACGAGCGTCGTATTAACGAGGGCCGTATTAACGAGGGTCGTATTAACGAGGGTCGTATTATCGAGGGTCGTATTAACGAGGGTCGTATTAACGAGGGTCGTATTATCGAGGGTCGTATTAACGAGGGTCGTGTTATCGAGGGTCGTATTATCGAGGGTCGTATTATCGAGGGTCGTGTTATCGAGGGTCGTGTTATCGAGGGTCGTGTTATCGAGGGTCGTGTTATCGAGGGTCGTGTTATCGAGGGTCGTATTATCGAGGGTCGTATTATCGAGGGTCGTATTATCGAGGGTCGTATTAACGAGGGTCATATTAACGAGGGTTCACTGCACATGTTGCACTCACAACACTCCTGACATACTGTTGCCCGACAGTGCCATCCGGATATTTTTCCCTCGGGGATATGACAATGTTACAGACCTTCTTCAGACGGTAACGCAGTAACACCAGTGCACAGCACTGCTTCGTTGCTCTGCAGCGACACAACGTCAAGGAGTCGTGTGAACTCTGGCGCTGATGCGATGGACACTATCTGACTGGCAGACGGACGGTCTCGTGGCTGCTGTGACCAGCAGGCAATCATGAGGTCCATCATGTACGCAGGGTATGTAATTTCCTGGAAATGCACACATTGACATTATGTAGAAAGAAAGATATAATAACACATGCTTTGCAGAGGAAAATTTTTGAGGAGAGGGCTAGCTGTGTGGTGGGCTAAGGCAAACACCTGTCTTTGAAGTTAAAGGTGCGGTACTGTGGCTCAAGTTATTCTGGATAAAATGCTTTTCTAGAGATTTTTTACTTTTCTTGCAGAAATATTGGCTCCCCACATCGCAAAATTATTTTTATTCTTGAAGGCTTCCCACTCAGTTATCTGGACTGATGAACCCCCATGTCAACTGGACGACACTGGACTCTGTACACAGTATGAGATGATTGCTTCAAATTATATAGACTGCATACAGAGAGAAGTCGCAGCATTCTTCAGTTGAAAATGCTGTCCCGCTTGCCCACTTAGGAACAACAATGGGGCCTTTGGACTTGTGAGGTCCGAGGTGTTTGTTTTATGCACTATACATGTTTGAGTGACAGCCCCACGTGACAGGTCAGCTGCTGGCTTACCCTGCTCGTAAAGACAGGCCGACCGCCATCGAGGATGTGGTCTTTGACGCAGTCGTGGCCTTCAAACGGCAGCCTCAACGTCAAGAGTTCATACATGAACATGCCGAACGAGAAGCAGTCCACCTGTCGAGAACACGCAGTACATACGCTATACTACAGCCACTTTCTCACTAATACGAAGGTTCAGTTGTTCACCCTCGGTAAGTTGACCACTACGCATATAATATAAAACCAAAATAAACTGTGAAAACATATTGCTGCAAGGTGTGCACTGCGGACATTACATGTTCTCTGGAAACAACAGGGCGTCGAAAGGGCATATACATACTTTTTCGGTGTATTCTTCTTCTCCATTATAGCGCATGATTTCAGGTGCCATAAACCCTTCTGTCCCTCCAAACCCTTTGGTCCCGGTAGGCAAGGTCGACCGACTGATGCCGTAGTCAGCCAGTTTCACATCCACCGTTGCCGGTTCTGCCTGGAAGGGTGCCGGAAACTCCCACACTAGCACATTCTCCGATTTAAGGTCCCTGTATATAATGTGCTGTTGGTGCAGGTACTCCAGTGCTTTTGCAACCTAGGACAAAGTTGAGTTCAGCGAGTTGCAAGGCACATTGTGAACTGAACGTCCTGTACCTGTAAGATGACCCTTTGCAGGGAGGACAGTTCCAGGTGCGTCCCAGAGCGTCGATAGTTACGGAGTATGCCGTCCAGGGCCCCTAGCGTGGCAAGGTGCAAAACTAGGGCTAGGGGCTGGGTACACACCCCTACCAGTGGGACAATGTGGGGATGGCGTAGGCTGAGGAGGATGTTCAGCTCCTGGCGCGCTGTGCAGTAAGCCTTGCATGCGTACTGAAGTGGGTCTCGTTGCCATTTATTCCACGCTGCCTGTATTTGGATAAGATGCACCTAGCGTTAATTTGACGGTCGTTAATTAGGATTTTTGGTTAATTAGGAAGGCTTCCCATATTAGGCTGCACTGTAACTTCACGTGTATAATCTGTACACTAGCTGTTGAAGTAGGTTTCCAATGCCGTGCTTTGGCCCCATATGACACAATGTTATGCTGGTAATTTTCAATAGCAGTAAAATACGGCTGGTAGCTTCCAATCATTTGTGGCGTCCAACAATTCATTTGGGGCCATGTCAGTATTTTAATTTAAAAAGTTCATCAGCATCAACTGCACTGTACTCCGCGATACGCCCTGTCTACATGCGCCAGAGTCCTGACCTTGAAGGCGATGGTGTCTGAGTGCCTGGCTCCGTAACCTGGGTCCACGGGTTGAAGCATCTTCATGGCAACGTCTATGTAATTTCCCGATCCCTAAATGCGGCAGTCAAAAGAGAGCTGTTAAACAGTGTAGCCCATCCCCAAACAACAACAAAATATGACTATCACTCACAAAGTGCATCAAAATGCCATGCCCTATCACCAACAAACACTGTCTACATGTCATGACCAGCAACTCAGGAACATGATCAAAAAAATGCCACGACTAATCCACAAGCATATTCAAACCCATCTCACCCTCTGCTTCATTCCAGCTCTGAAAACAAAGCCAAATGCTCCTCTACCCAACATCTTTCCCTTCTTGATGTGATCCGAATTGATGAGGAATCTTTCTCCCAGGTCCATGAACACCTGGGGGAATGTGCATTTAAGTAATCCAAGTCCCGAGGAAAAATTTAATCCCCCACCATATCGGGTGATATCTTGGCGAGGTGGAGGTCCCCATGGTCTGGACAGGTGACCAGTTTCTTCTCGTAGCCTGACAAAATGCACTCTTCCACCATAAAGCCGTAGACGGTCTCCTCTGGTGGTGGGTTTCTCGAGGAAGAATTGTTATTACAGGAAGACGTTAGAGAATCGATGTCCCCTTCTGCAGATGCCTTGCGGCTAAAAAGAGCAACGAAGATATAAATTTAGATGTTATCCTGCCTAACGCAAACAATTTACTGCAGGTGTGGCCCCCACTTGACATTCACCAAGTATCTTCTTTAATTCAATGCAATAATTGCAACAATGGAGTAATTGCAATAACTCAATGCAATAACCAAATGCAAGCCCCGTTACACTCCAACCTACACATAGAACCCAAAGTTTTCGGGAAATATTTTTTTTTCTAAATTCGGGGGGTAAAAATCGGGTAAATAAGCATGCGCTCTAAATTTGTGCAAATTTGGGTCGGAAAATTTCCGGTCTGCTATATTTGGGGAGAAATCGGGCTCAATTACTCAAACTAACTAGTATACTTGTTTGGCACAAAGGGTGATGTAACTGCGTTTGCTGCCAAACAAGTTGGTGCGCATTCCTGCAGACGTCTCAGCAAGGGCAATTTGCCGGGTAAAAATCAGGTTTCGCCCTAAAGGGGGCAACCTTCAATTTGGGGAAGAATTCGGGGAAGAATCGGGTTGTTAAACCCTAAAACTTCAGGCTCTACTTATACAACAGCAGGAACAACAGGAACAGTTGTACTGATCCAAAAAAGTAATTTTGCGAGAAGAGTAAAGTAATTGAAAGATAATAATAATTAAAGATTATAAAGATATAAGATATAAAGATTATAAAGATAATAAATTAAAGTTTAAAGTAAAGAAAAAGTAATTTTGCAGGGGAGAAACTCATACGGTAAAACATGGAAACTCAACTTGCCTTGAACTCTGGCTGTCAGCACAAACTCCGCTGTCCGTGCTTCCCTTCGATCCTCTTCCCTGACCCGTCGTCGTCAGCGCGGACAGCCTGAACTCTCCGATACCGGCCCGTTCCACCAACTGCCACAGGTCTGCGTCCTTCCCTTGCCCGTTTCTCCCCCCTTCCTTGGCTACCAACCGCGTCACACACTCCGGACACGGCACTAGCCTCGTCACCAGGAACCGTCCCTCCGACGTGTGCACGAACCTCGTCCCCAGGGTCGGGTACCAGTCCTCCAGCAACGTGTCGATGTGATCCACTGCCAGGGTCAGCAGCTTTGCCGTGCTCTCTGAACTCGGCTCGAGAATCAGGGACGAGGTCGATGCCTGCAACCTGGAGCACGGCACGACGACCTCGATGAGTACCGCGCCGCTCGTGTCGACTCTACTCCAGTTTCCCTCGATCTTGACCATGAGCTGCGAGGCAAAGAGCTCGGACCCGCTGAGGTGGGGCATCACTTCCCGGAGCTTGAGGAGAGTCGTGTCGAGGTAGCGGAGCTCGAGGCCAGTCTGCCAGCACACCCACTCGGCGCGGCGGGACAGCGCGGACATGAGGTTCGGGTCCTTCTCGGATCCCCGCGGAGGAATGATGTAGCTCCGGAGCGCCTCGACGACCAGGTCGTCCGCGAGGATCCGCGTGATGAGTCGGGGCCAGAAGCCGCTCGGGAGGTAGGAGAGGACAAGGAGGCGCTGGATGGGAGGGTGCTCCGAATCGGAGGCGACGGGGGTGAGGGAGAAGGGCGGAGGAGGAGCGGGGAGCCTGTCGGTTAGGGAAGAGGGATCCGTCGGGGTGTTCGGGGAGTCGGCGCCGCAGAGCACGGCGATCCCTGGTCTGTGGGAGATTGGGGACTTTGAGGGAAGGTTTAGGGAGAGGGATGAAGGTGACGTTGATGACGGCACAGAGCGACACGCGGATCCCTGGAGAGATTTTGAGCGGAGGCCCCAACTGCGCGACCTGATTGGGACCTGAAAGGGTGACGGTGATGGTGAAGCACTGCTGTCCAGTGTACTTGTGAAGTGCAAGGACATAGGAAGAAAATAGGGAAAGGTAGCATCTTATGCTGTGTCAGCAGACAAGGTGCACTGGCAGCCTCACTGCTGTCCAGTCAACACCTACAACAAAGCACGCCGTGTGTTTTAGGATTAAACGCAGCAAGACCTGTTTCTACAATCTGATGTGCGTCATCGTCACTTTGGGTAAAATCCAGAAAACAATGGCAACTGGATGCAGTTATGGTCTCTATTGTATCATAAGGTGGACTCCTCCTCCATGTCTCCGTCTTACTGACATCAAATGACATCCTTCACAGACATTCATCCAATGGGCAATCGCGTGGGTACAATGCATTCATATTAGACGAGTGCATTTGATATCAAATGCATTGTGAACATCAGAGATACAGGTCTGCTTGTGTTTAAGTCTGGCAACACGAGCAAGCAATAAATCACCACATTAGGTATTATCAGAAGCAGACACGCGAGGCAATAGGAGCATCACGAACCAAAAGTGACTGTAAAAAAATGGCGCACACAGATTTATCTCGAGTAAATTTAACGGTCTTTAAAAAAATACACACCATGTTGTGACACAGTTCTTAAAAAACAAATTCGATCCTCATTCTCACACACACGACAATCACACAGCTAACGCATAACGCGAGCCGCAACAAAAAGCAGTGCGCCTGCTAAGAGTGCAAGTGAAAGAGGTCTCTCTGAGAACACAACAACGGATAGACATAAAGAAAAACTGCAAGGTTGCCCCCTGAGAAAGCATTCACGTAGACCTGTACCCTGACGTCTGCTCCTGGAAGGCCACACCGGAGCAACTCCTCCGACGGAAGCATCGACGGAATCAGGAGCGTCCGTCCGTCCCAAGTTAGGGCGACTTCGAACTTGTTCAGGAGGCTCAAAATGTAGGTCTGCGCATCAGCCGGCGCACACTGAGAGCTCTTGAAGACGTGCTTCAAGTCGTCAATGCGCATAATACCTGCATGAGATAAGCCACACTGCTTGTCTGCTTTGGTTACCCCAAGCATACAGTCACTGAACAAGCTTCGCTAGAAAAATGCCTCCACAAGCCATGAGGTTTGTAGCCACCATCTATGTTACGTTTAAAGTAGCACAGAAGTAGTTTTTAACACCCTGTTTTCTTCCTATAAGACTATGAAGTAGGCCAGTAAGATGCATCGTGAAAAGTAATTCATGCCACAGAGTCATAATTGTCGCAGAAATTGAACTTCAAGTACGCCGCAATAAGCGACCCGGTGGTGAAGAGCAGTACCAGCCCGTGATCTGACTGGAACCTAGCGCTGACGGTACAAGGATCACGCTCGCTGATTGGTCCGGAGAAATGTCGTCTGCTACTCGGCTGTTCGGGGTTCTGGAAAGGCCTTTCTCCTGGCTCGGTAATGATTCGGCCGCTCCTTCTATCCTCCAATTCTCCGGGAGAACTGGCAAATCTGGTTTACGGCGGCAAGGAGACAAGGCGCTGACCCCCACTGACTGGCGAACCAGAATGAGTTCTCCTTATAACGTCATCGGTGACGTGGCATCATACCTTCTCCTCCTCGTTACACCCGGAGTGGCGAGTTAACGGTGAACGCGCGGAGCCACATTTCCGCGAGTTTTTTTCTGGGAAACAAAGTGCACACATAAAAACCTTTCGCGCTACTCCGTAAAATGACACACACACTTTCATCAGACATCTTTGTCATCGTCAGACCTCCATGTTCTTCATTTTAAATGGTTTCCTAACTGTCGGGCTTTTAGAACTGCGATTTTTTCGAGCCACCACTGGGAGGCATCGGCAGACACACGGAAAGTGACGTTTTAGCCCGTAATGGGATTCAAACCCACCATCTCCCAGGACGCTGGTAAGAAATGTGGTTCATCAACCCTAACAGAGTTATCTCTACTCTACGCAAAAACACGGTGATGCCCCTCCGCTTATCTGGAAACGAAGTGCGGTAATTTAAGTGAAGCTTGTTCCGCGACTCGAGTGATGCACAATTTGAGCTTCGTACCGTTCCGAGCAAATGGGTTGATCTCGCGTATTGTGACAACGTGAGCCAGCATGTCACAGAGCCACTGCGGGTCGAGGAAGTAGAGGTCCTTTAATGTGGCATCTTCGTAATGAAGCAGGACTCCTGAAGTATAGAATCACAGGAGATATTAAGATCATGATGCAGCAACATTTACCGTTCGTTTCATCCCTGACAAGAACACAAAAGTAGAGCGCGTGTATTATTTGCGACACATTAAGTTTTGTTAATAGTGTGACACTGAAGTAATTAAGGCAACTTTAAGAGTTGTGCTCGTAATGAAGTGCTGTTTTATCCCTAGAAACGACAACTTTGTTTTGATGATGATGATGATGATGATGATTGGGGAGTAATCCTGATCAAAACAATAACAGTGCAGTCAAGAAAACCAGTGAAGTCTCAGGTTATAATCACTGTAACGGTATATAGTGAAAAATTCAATTGATGCAATCACGCAATTGAATCACTGCAACTCCAGTGACCTGCTCACCATTGTCATGAAGGAACGCGGTGGCTTGGTTCAGTTCAGCCATGTCACGAAAGAGAATGTTGAATTTCTGCTGCATTTCGTGCATCACAAGCATCCTGCATGGTGAATTACATTCATGAATTAGTCAGCTGACCAATGTCAGTAAAATTACGGAATATCCGCATGAGTCTGCAATGTCTCGCACCTATACTGTTCTGAATGCAACACGGGGTCTTTAGCTTGCAGTCGCCGTTCAATCGCAAGGTATCCGACGACATCTTCCAAAGCCAGGTAGGTTGCCGGGATTCTCTGCTCGAGCAGACGTTCTTTGCTCCCTGCAAAAAAAAATGGCAATTAGAAGAACTTCCCCGTATTGAGCAACGAGACTGAAAGTATACCAGTAAGAAATGGTCACAGAAAAATGTTCAAGATACAGTCACCATCAGACATGACCATAACTAGAGCCCGAATTTTGGGGGAAATTTTTTTTTCTAAATTTGGGGGCAAAAATCGGGTAAATAAATATGTGCTCTAAGTTCTCAGTTACTCTAAGGCTCAGTTACTCAAACTAACTGCACAGGTTTGGTACAAATGGTGATGTAATTTCGTTTGCTGCCAAACAAGTTCCTAGTGTGCATTCAGTGCGGGCATTTTGCCAGGTAAAAATCTGGTTTCACCATAAAGAGGCAAAGAGGCAAGAATTGGGCTACACCCTAAAACTGCAGGCTGTAACCATAACGTGCGAACACGTGGCCTGCACACGTTATGGTTAAGTTTGACGGTGGCTGTACATATAAGACGACTGTGCCCACAGTTGCCATTCAATTCCCACTTCAAAGCAACGGGGATAATTTTTAAACTAGCCGGACTGGATTCCACTGACCGGGACACCGAAGGTCGAACACAACATCGTAGATGAGGTTGCAGAGGTGCTTTATGTTGTGCTTCGTCTTGCAGCTGATCTCGACGGTGTCCAGGACGCGGGGCAGGCCACACTTGTCGGCGTCGACCACGTTGATGAACTTTTCACGGATGAGATGCTGCAGGTCTTCCGAATAGGAGGCGGGAAAAGTTTCCTTCACCAAATCTTGGTGGGTGCCAATGATGAGGACGGGCGCATTGGCAGCACGGGCCTGGGTTGCGGACGTACGACCTTATACTTCTGGTCAACTTCCGGTACGGTCAGAAAAGTAAAGCGAGCCTACTTGAATGTTGATGAGCCACTGGTGGATGCCTTTGACGCCTCGCTCACCGTCGGTGATGCGCCACACAACGAGGTACAGGGAACGCTTGGACAGAAAGTACTGGTGCGTTGAGTAGTACTCCCTCTACATAAAAATATAAAGGTAAAAGGTGCTTAAGTTGCAGTTAGGACTAGTCTGTGAAATTGGGAACTGAGTAGTGCTTTTTTAGCCCTTCAAAGTTATAATTAGTAGTTGCACTTAGTAACCAGTTACACTTACAAGTTACTTTTGTATAAAAGTAACCAGTTACAGTTACTAGTAACTTAGTTACTACACAAGACTGGTTACCACCCAAAATTGGAACAAACGGGTTGTCCCACCTGAGTAGTTACACTTAATAACCAGTCACACTTACAAGTTACTTTTATATAAAAGTAACTAGTTAGTTACAAGTTACTCGTAACTTAGTTACTACACAAGACTGGTTACCACCCAAAATTGGAATAAACGGGTTGTCCCACCTGAGTAGTTACACCTAATAACCAGTTACACTTACAAGTTACTATTGTATAAAAGTAACTAGTTACAAGTTACTCGTAACTTAGTTACTACACAAGACTGGTTACCACCCAAAATTGGAATAAACGGGTTGTCCCACCTGAGTAGTTACACTTAATAACCAGTTACACTTACAAGTTACTTTTATATAAAAGTAACTAGTTAGTTACAAGTTACTCGTAACTTAGTTGCTACACAAGACAGGTTACCACCCAAGATCGGAACAAACGGGTTGTCCCACCTGAGTAGTTACACTTAATAACCAGTTACACTTACAAGTTACTATTGTATAAAAGTAACTAGTTACAGTTACAAGTTACTAGTAACTTAGTTGCTACACAAGACAGGTTACCACCCAAGATCGGAAAAACGGGTTGTCCCACCTGAGTAGTTACACTTACAAGTTACTTTTGTATAAAAGTAACTAGTTACAGTTACAAGTCACTCGTAACTTAGTTGCTACACAAGACAGGTTACCACCCAAGATCGGAACAAACGTGTTGTCCCACCTGAGTAGTTACACTTAATAACCAGTTACACTTACAAGTTACTTTTGTATAAAAGTAACTAGTTACAGTTACAAGTAACTCGTAACTTAGTTGCTACACAAGACAGGTTACCACCCAAGATCGGAACAAACGTGTTGTCCCACCTGAGTAGCTACACTTAATAACCAGTTACACTTACAAGTTACTTTTGTATAAAAGTAACTAGTTACAGTTACAAGTTACTCGTAACTTAGTTGCTACACAAGACAAGTTACCACCCAAGATCGGAACAAACGGGTTGTCCCACCTGAGTAGTTACACTTAATAACCAGTTACACTTACAAGTTACTTTTGTATAAAAGTAACTAGTTACAGTTACTAGTAACTTAGTTACTACACAAGACTGGTTACCACCCAAAACTGGAATAAATGGGTTGTCCCACCTGAGTAGTTACACTTAATAACCAGTTACACTTACAAGTTACTTTTGTATAAAAGTAACTAGTTAGTTACAAGTTACTCATAACTTAGTTGCTACACAAGACAGGTTACCACCCAAGATCGGAACAAACGGGTTGTCCCACCTGAGTAGTTACACTTACAAGTTACTTTTGTATAAAAGTAACTAGTTACAGTTACAAGTTACTCGTAACTTAGTTGCTTCACAAGACAGGTTACCACCTGAGATGGGAACAAACGGGTTGTCCCACCTGACCGCCAAAGTCCCAAGTCCGGAAAGTGACCGGTCCGAAGCTCGGCTGGCCCCGTGTCTTCTTCTCGTATATCCAGTCGCCCACGTCAACTCCAACGGTGGAGAGGCTGACGCCTTTCGGAGTTTTCAGGTTCAAGTTCTTGTTGCCCATTCGTTTGCCCCAGTGCTGCCAAGCAATGCAGGAAAGTGGTGAGTGCACTGAAACAGAGCTTCACCACATAGCATGGCGAACGCCAACCATTGCACCGAACGATACCGTCACGACTCCCGCTTTTTTGGAAGCGTGGGGCGTGTGCCGTTGCACGTCATTTCGTGTAACTGCGGGAGTGTCACTAAAAGGCGCACGCCTCCTTTTTCTTTAACCAATTACGGGGGCAGAACAATGGCATTCGGGATGGCGGCTGGCTAAGATCGTGCTTTGCAGTGAAGTCCTGAATTGAAAGTGTGCTTAACGATGTCACGTGTTTATGTATCTGTCTGTTATCTGTTCATAAATTACATATATGTGAGAGCTATATGTTTATGAGGCATATGTATATAGGATATATCACTCTGTATACAGTATATTTCTAATGTAACAATTTAACTGTTCCTACTGTATATACTGTACGTTAATATGTATTACACTGTATATATCTGTTGTTGATTCTTTTTTTAAAGACTGACCTACCTAACATATACAATTACCATATAGAGCCGCTAACAAAATAAGAAAAAAACTTGAGGTCCCAGAACTAGCATTAACTATGGGACCTCTTTCTGTACAAACTGACCCAAACTTTGTACCCCTAAACGAATAAATAAATAAACATCGACATGAGCAAGATCAACAAGCTTAATGACACAGATGAAATGCCATTTTATGGTATTGTACCGATGTTTATCTTGAATCATAATTAACTTGCACACTGCTGATTCCATGCGCGATACGCCTATTCTTGTTCTCATGAAAATTGATTTGAGGATTCACTTTATATGTTCCCTGTAAAAAGAAAAAAAAGAAGAAAGAAAAGTAAAGAAGAAGAAGGTGTCAGACCTCTGGTGGCTTGCGGCGGTAACTCCCAGTCCCCTCTTGCCGCAACTGCTCCAGGAGTGACGTCTTCCCGATGCCTTGCACGCCAACAATCATGAGCTTCATACGAGCGTATGGCTTCGCACTGAAGAGACAAGGATGAGGACGCTTGACAATATACTTCTCTTTTTTTCTTCTTTCTCGCGGCGTAAAATGCGGTACATTTGCGTACCAAGGGCTATTCAAGCTTCTACAAATGCAAGATATGACCTTAAAGTGGGACTCCGCCATGAAATCACCACAACGACTGTGACATAGCAGTGACGCTTGCAGTGTCAGGAACATACTTACGAAATATCACGTTCCCTAAGTGCGCAGATTTTATTCGAACAAATTATTACAAAGTGAACGCTTCGCCTCTGTGAAGCAAGAGGGCGCTGAAAGCATCATCCGGCATGGAAGAATGCAAGCTTCGTAGCAGACGACAATGCCGGGTGACGTCACAGTACTTTCCTCCGGGCGAACCACGGTCCGCTTTGCATGTTGGTTTCAGTTTGGTATATTTACGAATTTTTTATTTATTTTAAACATTTACGAATTAATTACTCACACAAAATGAATGCGAATGTTGTATTCAGTATATCAAGGGAGCGGTCCGTGTTCGGTATGACGCTCACCTAATTTTTTTCGAATACTTCCGAAGTCTCCCTTTAAAGGAGCAACGAGGTGACATTTAACATCGCTCGAAATCCGGCCTCGTCTCTCACGCTGCCCACCAGGGGTCACCACGCAGAAAAATCCGGCCTCGTCTCTCACGCTGCCCACCAGGGGTCACCGCGCAGAAAAATCCGGCCTCGTCTCTCACGCTGCCCACCAGGGGTCACCGTGCAAAATATTTTCACACTGCAGTGTTTTTTTCTTTTTCTGCTGTACGTCACTGGTCATGTGAGGGGAGTAGCACACGTTGCGACGTCCTCTCCTTCTAAGATGTCCTCTCTTCACGAGGAAATAGATTTTTCGAAGGTGCGCGGAACAGAGCAAATCGCACTCGCTCACCAGGTCACCTACGCTCATCGTTCTTTTACAGGAACTCATTTTATTCGTCGAAGAACACGCTGCGCCGAAAAACGAACAAAATTTTTGGGGTCACAGCAGTGCTCCTTTAAAGGGCCCACGAAGAGATTCCCAGAAAATATGAGCTCTTAGTGCTGAGTTATGGCTTGCAAGGAGGCCTATTACATGAAGTTCATCTTATTTTTGCCATGTTGCATTCAACACAGGGGCAGTTCACACACACACACACACAAAATAAAAATGAAAATCAAACGGTCACCAGACCCCCCCCCTCTGCAAGCGGTCTGACATCACTTACACCCTTTGCTCACTCCAATGTTGCCCAACTGGCCGAGGTCGTCTGCTTTTGACGTCACAGACAGTTTTCTGTCAGTTGTGCCGTAAGCGGAGGCGTTGAAGCAGTCGCATATTTTTTTTTGTCCGTGGTTTTTATTTAATATCTCCGTTGTTCTAACCAATGCTGATTTCATGCTCCACGTGGTGAACGGAATGGACACACATGCTTGGAGAGATTTTTGAAATCTATTCATGGTCCCTTTAAAACCTCTTCATGACAATTTCTCAGTATTTTTTTATATTTTTTACGTCACTCTTTAAAAAAATTATACAGTAAAACTCCTATGCAACGAAGCTCGGGGAACAGCAAAAAAAAAAAAAAATCGCAGTAAAGGTATTTTTGTTAAAAAGGGTGCCCACTATTGGACCTACAGGGCCTCAGCGGGACCGCAAAAAAATTAGCTGTAGTGGTATTTTTGTTAAAAAGGTGTTCGCCATGAATGAGTCTGACCGTAAAATCGAAGCTAAAACACAAGTCACGTCACCCTGATCAATGTTTGCCACAAAGCGCAGATATGTTTCAAAACCTCTTACTCCTCAAGGATTGACTTGAGGTATCCGACGATGTCCGTTGTCTTGTACTTTCTCGACTCGATCATTGATCTCAGGGGGTCTTGCAGGCTGCAGCCCCTCAAGTTGAGGTTCCACACCTTGTTCAGCAAGCCCAGCTCCGGGGGCAACTGCACTATGCCAGGGTTGCCGCTCAGGTTCAGCACAGAGAGCCCCGTAAGCTCCGAGAGCATCACAGGGACCTCGGTGAGTTCGTTGTTGCTGACGTCCAGCATAGAGAGGTTAGGGAACTGTATCCGGGCCTTCAGCGGAGTCGTCTCCTGCGGTGTGAAGGCGGTGAACTCGCTCTGAGTGTCACCAGGTGGGTGTTAGATGGTAGTGAGGTAAGTCGGTGAGGCTTGTCGGAAAAAACGGCAAACTAAGGTTCGAGCGAGTTTGTGAGGCATGTTGAAAGAAAAGAGAAAAATAAGAGTGTGGCAAAGATGTAAGACGTGCTGTACGGAGGGGAAACTAGGCTAAAGTAAAAAGATGAGGCATACTTAAAAGTAGAGAAACAAGGCTCATGTGAGGAACCTTGACAAGTGGCAAAGCAAGACTGTAAGACAAATTTGTAAAATGATGCTAAGGTAAAAAAGAATGAAAAGGTGGTTAAAGAGGCAGTAAAATGCCACAAGAAGCCCATTTCAACTTACGGTAAGGGCTGTGCTCATTTCGTAGTGGGTGTTACAAAAAGTATATTACTCAAAATTTTCATTCAGTTACGAAGTTAGAATCAACTATATCAGCTTTATCAGCCTATCAGCCGACACATTTTTCCCGCTTCTTTCACACCACAGCAGAAATATAACCTCGAACCAGACTTCTCGTGACATCACATGTCTGTAAACAGAGGGTGGTCTATAAAGAAACAGTGCGACCGGTAGAACGAAATAATGTCGTTCTCTGGTACCCACTGGTGAGATTTATGGATAGAGCCCGAAGGTTTTAGGGTTTAATCCGATTTTCCCCCCAAATTTGCACCCCGAATTGAAAGTTGCCTCTTTAGGGTGAAACCCCGATTTCTACCCGGCAAATTGCTCTCACCGAGACGTCTGTAGGAATGCACACTAACTTGTTTGGGAGCAAATGAAGTTACATCTCTGTTTGTACCAAACCAGTACAGTTAGTTTGTGTAACTGAGCCCAATTTCTCCCCGAATTTAGCACACTGGAAGTTTTTCCACCCGAATTCGCGTAAATTTAGAGCACATGTTTGTTTACCCCGATTCTTACCTCCCGAATTGATAAAAAAAATATTTCCTGAAAACTTCAGGCTCTATTTATGGATAATTTGCTGCATTGAAACGTTTCTCATTAATGCAATCAATGGCAGTTAAGTACGTCATTCTTAAAACGCAGCAATGTGCATGAAGCGACGTAAGTGTACAAAACCATGGGTGAACTATGTCTGAAACGCACGGATACACGACAAGATTGTGAGCACATGTTATGTTGCCTGATTGGCTGCCGCCGTTCCTGCATCTTGAGGACCTGATTGGCTTCCGCCAATTACAGTATTTTCATTGATATTTAGACAGGATTTTTTGTGACAAATGGTAGTGCCAAATAAAGAAACTTCTGTTGCATAACGATTGTTGAAACTCGAGCTTTCATCTGAGAACAAGCTGTCTTTGGATTTCAGTGCCCCTTTAAAGTAACGAAAACAAATACAATAAGGAATGATGGGATGGAGAAAAAACGTGTGGTATCTTCCACAACCAGTTATTCAAGTGTGCAATGTGTACTCGAAAGCGTGCAGGTTGAACAAGCAGCGGCTGGTACCTTGGAGTCCGCAGCATCTGTCGACTGCCTATCATCTGCATCGTCATCGTCCGTAGTGAGCTGCAAGCTTGTAAGCTTGTTGTTGGCAAGCACTAGGGTTCTGAGGTTTTCCATGCGATAATGTCTACGATGTGGACAGCTCTGGCACCTGTTCTTCTTGGCTAAATTCAGAGTCGAAGGAAAAAAATTACATGCCAGGAGCGTTGTGAATGGAGTTTACGTGCCAAAGATACTGTCAACACTGAGCCCACCAAAAGTTTTCTTGCCACATTCTAATTCACTCACGAGCAGAAGCCACAGATCTCCGTGATACTATAGATATAGATTAACGAGATCAAAATATTACGTACAAATAGTAGGCTATTCAAAGTTTGCTTTGATTTTAACTCTGATATTCGTAGAATTTTGCAGCATTCTACATCAGAGAATATCAGAGGCTGCATACTTGGGTGCAGTTGTTTGCGGTGGCTTCCGCTTCAACTGCATACTGCAAAAAAAAAGCCAAAGTTTGGGCAAAAAAGAACAGACACACTTCTGTGCCATTCGTTCTCTTTTGCCCCAACTCAGGCTTTTTTTTTAAGTATCTAGTTGAAACCGTAGCCAGCTTCAAGTTGCGGTAAAGTAGTTTCTTTTCTTTCGTTTTTTTTTTACAGTATGGAGTTCCTCCACCAGCTTGCCTGCATTTATGCTATTTTGTCAGCCTTGCTTTCAATCATTTCATCATGGGCAAGTCAAGGAGCATTGACGAGAGCAAAGACGTTCGAAAACGAAACTTTACGCCTACAGGCACTATAGATATCACCTGCATCTGTGCTCATCATCACTGCACAGAAAGCGAATTTAACTCCGCAGCACCAGTTTGGTTCCTGAACTCTGATAGTTGGCAAATGCGCCAACAGATCGAGCTGCCTGCAGGAGACAAGCACCTAATCTCGAAGCATGAGCAGCTGGAGTTTTTGCACAAGAACCTGTACACGTTCTTACCTCTTCTTCCAAGGGTCTCTGTGCATAACTACTCAAAGCTGATCACTATTCGCTTCAAATCTGATAACATCTTCAGAAATTTTTTAGCATACGAGCGCAGAACAAGTATCTACTAACCTGCCACTGATTTCGGGCTAGACTTATTTTGAGAGAGCGGCTCGGCCTGGGCCACGTAGCAGGCCTGGACTGCTTCGGCATTTCTCGACGTGGGCCAGCTGGCAATCTGATTGCAGGAGAGGTCCAGGTGCCTCAGTCCGTTCGGATACGAAGTGACGGGTCCCATGCCTGACAATCGGTTGTAGCTGAGATTCAGCCTGGCCAGCTGAGGAGCGTTGCAAGCTAGCATGGGAGGTACAGACTCAAAGGCATTGTGTGCAAGGTTCAAATTTGAAAGTTGGCTTTGCTTGTCCTGCTGGCCCGTGTCTTCAAGTGCGGCGTCGACCACCTGCACGCGTAGGTATAATTCAGAACGCGTCGGATTACGATGCGAATCTGTGCTTTACTGCGTACTCATACGAGCGACATTCCCCCGGAATACTCCAGCGGAAGATGCAAAAAGCGTCGTAGCCTTCTGCTGTCAAGCGAGCGCGAGCACTCAGCGTCGTGTCTTCACGTACACTGCTAACCGTGGGTAATATGCTGCGACGCAGTCACAATATATTTAGGGCCTGACTTTTTAGGGTTAAACCCGTATCCGCCCGATATTTACCCCCCGAACGAAATCTGTAAAATTCGGGTTTAACCCGAATCTACCCGAAAACATCCGGGTCACGTGGCACACTCATAAGCGTGCATTAAAATAAAGTTTGATAACATTGCTAAACATTAGTTCCATGTTAAGACAAATTTTTATTAAACAAAAAAAAATCACCCGAATACACCCGAATTCCTGACGACAGAATATGCCGTAACGGGATTTAACCCGAATGCACCCGAATTTTCGAATGAAAAATATCACCCGATATTTACCCCCCGAATTTGGCCAAAAATAAAACCCGAAAAAGTCAGGCCCTAAATATATTCTGTAGAAGACGACAGGAAAACACGCTGACGGTGTCGTCTGCTAAGTGTCGTCTGATACATGCGCAGTACGCCACTCCCGATATTCCGCACCGTGTGAGCGCTCAACATAACATGGGGCGGAACTTTTTCTTCCACTAGAATATTCTGTGAGGACGTTGCTCGTGTGAATACACGGTTTGCTCTCCACAGGAAGATACTAAGGCTGCGCATATACTAGTATTCAACCTTTCGAATATGAATAGAATATTTTCAGTACATATTCATATTCGATTCGACAGTTTCATATTCATGGCTTTCAAACAGATTAAATATCTTCGGCAATGAATGATGAGGAGGAATGATGACGAATGATGGTGACAGCTTGGAGTAAGTCTCACATGAGTCACCCCTCCTCGTCTGATTGAGATATTTGAATGTTGCACCTGAACAAAGAATCAGCGTAGGGATAGTCCAATTCCAATAGTCCATATCTGCAGTATTCGTATTTGATTCATATTAAACATTTTTACTATTCGCACAGCCCTAGAAAATACCATATCTTATTTTTTATTATCTCAATAGTATCTGCTGTATGCTGGGTAATATGAGAAATTGAACACATAAGTGGTGAGAAATAACAACATCAATAATGAATTTTTCAACGGTGACATGTGTGAAACATTTCCGTGTGACAAAATGCTATGTTCTTTTAAGTAACCTTTTAGTTTTAAGTAAGTTTTAAGTAGCCTTTTTAAGTGTTAAGTAACCGTGTTCTTTCAGCACTCAGTGACTCTGTCTTGTAGAAGCAAGCAATCTACAACAACAGCGCCTCAACAATTAACATCTTTCACCTACGTAGCCGCAACACCTGGAAAATTTTGCACGAAAGCAATCTTACTTCAAGGACACCATTCCACAGTGTATGATGAACCAATTCCTGTCTGGTGTACGGCACTGCGACTCCTTCGCCGCCATTCCTTGCTCCCTCTGTCCTTGGCGTCGACACCCCCGTCGTCTGCTTCACGTCCGCCTTCTGCTTCATCCTCGTCGGAGCGTAGCTCGGCAGCACGCACAGCAGGTTCATCGACAGGTTCAGGTCGCGCAACCTAGGTGCGCTCCAGATGTCCACGGGGAGACACTGGACCTTGTTGTTCGACAGGTCCAGGAGCTGCAGGCTCGGCAGAAAGAACAGCTTCGCCGGAACGCCGTCGAGCCGATTGTCCTGCAGGTGGATCTCTTCCAGGACAGCGCAGGAATCGGGTGCAATGTCGGGCAGGGAAGCCAGCTTGTTCTGCGAGGCGCTCAGCACGTGGAGAGAGGGAAGACACTGAAAAATGCACTCTGGAAGCTCCTCCAGCTCATTGCTGGACACGTCGAGCCGTGTGACGGCGCCGAGCGCGGGCAGGCGGACCTGCGTTGAGAGCTTCAGCTTGATGTTGTGCACCATGCTGGCATCAATCAGCCACTGCTCGGATAGTTTGGTCAGGCAGTGTTGTCCGTGCCAGTTGACCATGACTGGCGTGTTTGGTAGAAGTTTGGCCGCGAACAACGGACCGGAGAGGGATTCTAGTGCCGTCTTGTTGATCTTGTACTCGGGGTCCTTGTGCGCCTTCAACGCCAGAAGCTTTGAGATGAGCCTGTCGTTGTCCCCAGACGCCAGCGCGACCTGGAGACCGCGACAGTCGTCGTCTCGAGCTCCGTGGCGGAGCAGCAGGTCCACCATCGGACCGTCCCTGTTGGAACAGGCTTCGACGAGGGCGGTCGAGTGGACGCCCTCGTCCCGAACGTCGCGGATGGGCAGGTTCGCGCTCGCGCCGGCTTTCAGGAGAGCGGCCGCTATCGCGTACGACTTCTTCTTCACCGCAATGTGGAGCGCGGTCTCGGTCTGGTGGTTGCAGTAGTGGTCGACCGTCAGTGGAGAAATCTGGACCTCCCGCGGAGGCGGATCGCCTCCAGAGACCAGGTTCAGCCGAGTCATGATGGACTGGATCCGGGTCTTGGGCCGCCCCGCTCCGCCCTTTTCAACCGGCTCGTCATCGTCCGCCGCCGTCAGCACCCTCTTGGCCCACACGCGGAACTTGAGCAGGCTCTCGACGAACCGCTGGTTCCCGAGGCAGGAGGCGATGTAGAGCACCGTCTGTCCCGTCACGTCGCTCGCGTTGATGTCGAACGGGAAGCTGTACTCCCACTTGCCGGACGAATCGAAGAAGAGCTGTTGAATGGAAGAGGGGTACGTAAAGTTGAGGAGCAGCTCGAGGATGTTGACGTGGCCGCTGAGCGCGGCTGCGTGCGTGGGGAGCCACATTTCCATCGTCGTGATCTGTGCCAGTTCGGGGAACCGCTACAATAAAAATAGAAGAGGAAGAAGGTTGATAACGACGAAGTATATATCAACATCACGATTAAAGAAAAACTGCCTCTCGTTGCTTTATTGCGCGGGCCAAAGATCTGCCAAAATTACGGGGATTTATTTATTATTATTACTATACTACTTTCAGTTATTATTGCTACTTAATTATTATTATTATTGCGTTTAAAAGGTAACCGAGTTACGGCTACACTTTTCAAATGCAACTACAGGTTTTCCCGGCGATTTTAATCCAAGTGCCAGCTAAATTAATCCATGCCCCATGAAGTTTGCATGGCACATGGATTAATTTCGATGGCGCTGGGATTAAAATCGGCGGGAAAACCTGTAGTTTTAGCTTCGGTTACCGAGTTAAAGTTGAGGTACCATATTTAAAAGTCATTGCGCTGTTTATGGACGAGCTAATAAAACTACAAACTACAATAAAGTTTGTTACCTTACGGCCACCCCGTATGAAGCAAAGCCGCAGTAAATACACCTTACAAAATCGTTATTTTAGAGATCACGGTGTCTAACCCGCAATTATATAGCCGTGTGCTCTTTATATATCAAATTCGTTGGAAGAAACAGGTTAAACCCTAAAACTTCAGGCTCTAGTCATACTTAAGCAGTACTAGTTGATTACTGAAGTTATCTTCAGTAAGCTCTCAATACTACAGTCCAAACACCTTTGTTCCCACACTCAAATGTAATTCAGTCGGAACACTACGGCTTTTTTGTACAGCTGCGGAAACGGTAAAAATTACGGAATCGAATCCTGTCCTTGCTGCTCACCTGCAAGAGTATTCGAACGATGTCCTTCCAGCCATAGTAGCAGGCAATGTACAGTGGGGAGTATTTTGTTACGGGGTGAAACCTGCCGTCTGCTCCATGTTCGAGAAGGAGGTTTACTATGTCAGTGTGGCCATCTTCGCAGGCCCTTCACAAAAAGAAAAAAAAAAGGACTAGTAGGAGTGAAGTAGATGAAGCTACGGAGGGAGCTCACTTGTAAAGTAGCGTGTTCGATCCGCCGCTGATGCTGTTGATGACGGACTCCGCCTCGGATCCCAGTTCGTGTATCATCTGTCTGGTTTTTTCGAGGTCGCCTGAGGTGCATGCTTGCCACAACCCTGTAACCAGCTCAAGAAATTCAGAACTGCCAAAACTGAGAGCTGAAAGCCGAAATATTCGTAATATTTGGTAACGGGTGACTTGGTGTTCTATTTGTTAAGTGTTTTCAGCATAAAGAAAGCAACACAAAAAACATAATGGAAACAAGCTGGTACAGCCAAGCTGCTGGTAACATTACCCATGAATCTCTCCTGCCTCTGTTGTTCCTGTTCATCTAAAAATGTAAAGAGAAAGCAATATGTAGTGATGTAGTAAATTTAGAAAGAAAACGGCATGAAAGGATAAAAATATTTTATTTCATAAATTATTATTGTTAAAAAAATTGTTATTCATAAACTGGAAAAGTAAGGAGCGAAGAATTTGAAAAGTGCCAAAATGCTCTGCTCAGAAACACCTCAAGGTGGCTAGAACACAATTTATTTCAACATAAAAGTACAATGCAAGCAAGATGCTGCAGATGCAAAGGTGATTACGTTGCTACCTCATTCACATTTATATTGTTGTGTGGCAGGACGAAAGATGTAATCTATGTACTGCCACAGTTCTACACATTAAATCCATTCAAGTATTTTAAATTAATTGCCAGTTTTACTCACAAATATCTTTCTTCTGGTGTCTTACAATAACTTAGCCATTCAAAGAAAAAAAAAAAGAAAAATTTTTCAGCCCACCTGCAGCAGCATGCAGGAGGTCCACCACGTCCATAAACCCCGCCCGCTCCGCAATGTCCGTAGCCGTAAGACCTTCTGCATCCCTTGCCGTTACATCCGCCCCGTAATCCAGCAAGAGCTTCACGGTGGAAACATTTCCGAGCTCCGCGGCAACGTGCAACGGAGTCTGAAAGATACGAACGCGGAAGAATTGAATGCCACGCGACAGCACTTTGTATGGACCGCATTTCAGTAAATACTGTCGTAAATATTAAAGTCGGAAGCCAAGCCGGGCTTGGCTTGTGCGATGGTTTTAGTCATACGGGATCATGGTTGTAATCATACGGGATCATGGTTTTTAATCATACGGGATCATGGTTTTTAATCATACGGGATTATGGTTTTAATCATACGTTTGCAGGAGAATTAATGCAAGAGGGAAGCAGACGACAAGGATGAAGACGAAAATTATTTTCTTCCTCACAATATTAGAGAAATTGAGTCAGTTGAGGTCCAGGTTGAGCCTTGTACTTCAGTGCACGTAAAAAGACCTGGTCTCACACAGTTTTAACGACGATACAGAGATCTTTTGATCACTGATTCGGTTTTATTCCACAGATTTAAATGATGAAAAGTTTAATACTTTGCTGCTGCTATGTCCGATAATATGTTTCTCTTTGGCAGTGCCCAAATGACATTCAATTTTAAGTGTGCCATGGGAGGCATAACCTACCTTCGCATGAGCACGAGATCCGCATGCAACGTTTGGATTGGCTGAAACACGCAAGTTTAAAGGCGTCAACGTATTGTGTCACCCTGCAGCCCATTTCACTCTACACATCGAATCTCGAAGCGACAATTCGCAATAGCTCACCACCAGTCTGAAGTAAAACCCGTGCGCAGGTCTCGTCTCTATTTGTGGCTGCATCGTGCAAGGCTGTCCGTCCGAACATGTCCGCAACATTGATGAATTCAACCTGCGGAAATATGGTGAACGGGAGACGACAGATGTCGAATATGTTGAGCACATTTAGCTTCACGAATCCAAACAAGGCAGGCCTTTTACGGTTAATACTATAGATCACCGTGTACCTGATCACCGTTCAGCAGGTCCTCTAGTAACTCAGCGTTGCCCCACAAAGCCGCTTGATGCAGCAGCCTCCCAGGGTATTCTTCGTGGTCGACATCATGGGCCATCATGAGCTAGAATTCAAGCAACAGACAGAACCGCGATACCTCAATTCCACCGCCTCTCAAAATGCTGATGTGCTGTTAAACTGCGAAAGCACATGTTATGGGCGTCAGAACATTAGAAAGCGTCCAGAAAACAGATAGGGTCATTTCCTGCGCGCACGGAAAGCGAATCCAGTCCGCAAGGACGCACCGCACGCTTAACTAGCATAGCGAATCGCATTTCCTATTGTTTTCTGAGGGAGAAAATCAGCAGAGCGTGCAATAAAAAGCGCAGCTTGCTCACTTAAGTCTCGTAATCTAGCGATCCTTTGCAATGATATCGCCCAGTCGAACGGGGGCGGTGTAAACATATGCATCTTGCCAGGGAAGAGCCACAAAGGCACAAAGAAGAAAGGTACATACGCTGGTCCCTGCAAAGGCCAGTGTGCGACGGTCCGCTTTCTATCCATGTGGAACCGTTTGTGTTTCAGAAACGATCAACATTTCGACTGCGAGCACAAGAACGAGCGCGTAGACAACGCTGCCATGATTGTTGACGCCTCTAGAGGGCACCAGCTCCGAAAAGACGAAATCACCGCCATTATGTAGCCCCGCGAAGTTTGGTTTCGGTTTCCTTTCGCTGCCAGATTTTATTGACAGTGGCGTCACTATAGGGTGGTGCGGTACACACGGGGTGATGCGACAGAAGGGGGGAGGGGAGAGAGGGGGGATGACGGTGCTCCCGCACCGGTGACGCCACTGTTTCAGAGTCCCGAAAGACTGGACAGTATCAAGAACCAGGTTAATATGCAAGCCTGGCAAACCGAAATCCGATATCGACTCGTACCGTCCTATCACAGTACAAAGCAATCTATACAAACTTTTTGCCTCCATCCTAAACACACGGCTCCAGAGTCACTGTGAACACCACCAGATCCTCAGTGAAAACCAAAACGGCTTCAGAAGAAATAGACGAGGGAGTGACAACGTCTTTATCCTCACGCAACTTATCGAACTCTCAAGGAAAAGAAATGAAGATATGTTTGTCGCTTTCCTCGACCTTGAAAAAGCTTATGACGCTGTGGACCATGAAATTATGTTTGGAAAACTAAGAAAAATTGCGTTACTCGACGACGAAATAACCATGATCCAGAAATTATATGAAGATTGCGCAACTACATATCAACTGGGAAAACACAAGTCGAGTCCGGTGCAAATCAAGGTCGGTCTAAGACAAGGCTGTCCTCTCTCCCCAACCCTTTTCAACGTATACATCAACGACATGCTGAAACGCTTGCAAGACGAGGCAAAGGGAATCACCCTAAATACCCTGTCGACCACAGGACAACCGGCTGAGACAAAGATCACGGCGATAGCTTTCGCCGACGATATTGCTCTTATAGCACCGTCAAAAGAGGCCCTACAGCATATGCTGAATATATGCTCAGAAGAATCGGAAAAAGATGGCTTCAAGTTCAGCTCCTCAAAAACATTATGGATGGCTTTCGGGAGCACACAGCCTGACAACACACCTCTCACGCTCCAGGGTCAACAAATAGCGCACACTCAAGAGTACAAATACTTGGGAGTCACCCTCACCGACAGTGAACAATATCTAGAGCAACATGAAAGAAACATCCTAAAGCAATCAAATAGACTAAAAGGACATGTCTGGAACTTAGCAAGGCATGCATACAACCGATACAGCGTGGGTAGGCAACTCTGGAAAACGACAGCAGTGCCGGCTCTCACCTATGCGAATGACGCCATCGTACTCTCTCCGGTCACAATCAAGACTCTAGATCGTCACCAACGAGAGCTGGGAAACTGGGTGCTAGGAGGAAATTTCGCAACCGCAAATGCAGCAATCCAAGGGGAAATGGCGTGGTCTACGTTCGCAGCGCGCGATGCAAGATCAAAAACTCATTACCTAGGGCGCCTTATCCACCTACCAGAATCAGCATTGGTAAAGAAGATTTTCCAACACATTCGCTAATGCGGTCTAAAGTCTAGATGGATAGCTAAAATCAACCAATACGACAAAAAGTACAGTGGCGGAACAAAACGGCAAACAGCACGCAACGAAAGAGAGTGGACGAAGATTACAACCACAGAAATAAACAAAATCGAAATAGACCTGGACAAAGAAAGCACGGAAGAAGCAGAGTCTACAACATTAAATGAAAAACAAACTGCAACCTGAGCCCTGTGAAGACTACAAAGGAGATAGGCGAAGCGCCCTCCTCTTTCAGGCCCGCACCGGGTGTTTGCTTACAAATGTCCGAAAAAATGAAATATTTGGGAATATAGACCCCACATGTCAGCTCTGCGGCAAAGCAACAGAGACCCTCCAACATATCCTTCTCGAGTGCCACAGGCTAAAAGAAATCCCACTAGAAATGGAGTCGACAGATACCGGGGGCATCGAGGACAAGCTGTACCGCCAACAAACCGAAACCAGTGCGCCGCAGCCACACGACACGGTCAAGAGGATACAGTGCCGCCTAGTGAAGTGGGAGCGACTTAAACAGGCAGCAGCGAACACAAGTGGAAGTGACGTATCGGCAAATGACGAGTGACTATTTTGTTATTGTTTTTCCTTTCCCTTTCTCCTTTCTATATCTTCTACTTTCCTGTGCACCTGTGGACTCCGTTTCTTTCTTTTTTTCGGAAGCCTGCCCTGTATCAAAAGGGATTAGGTGCCACTACTACTACTACTATAGAAATCTTTCCAGGAATGGTACCGTTTTTGAGCAATATACTGCTCCGTGACCGGTAGGCCGACACTGTCAAGAAATTTTTTTCCAGGAACAGTATTGCAATATGGGAAGACCAGCCACATGACTTCCTAAAAGGTCTCAAAGCAACAACAAACTGCATGCTCCGAGGAAAACAATCAAAATCACGCAATAACTAAGCAAAACGTCATTAGTTTACAATATATCACTCAACAGAATCGCGCTTGTCTGAATTTCCCGCGGTAAATGCCTTTTTTGGAGGGAAATAAATGTTACGTAGGACCGCCTGGGATCGGCCCAGAAAACAAAACAAATGCGTCATTGAATATTTGTAGAGTCTTAGCAAGTAACTGAACAAGGTAGTATTTCTCATCCCGATAGCTATACCTACCGGGACCGGCACAGGATGTACCTGAATGACTCTCCACGGACAATCCGCGAGTGTCATCCTCAGGACATTCTGGCAATACACATCGAAGGACGAGGATGTCAGCGAGGATGTCAGCAGAACGTTTGTGTTCTCGAGGGAACCGCGAACTGGGTGGTGTTCTGCACTGAGGTGTAGAAATACTGAACGCAAGCCCTAAGCGAGACACTTAAACGAGACTAGGAAAATCCAGGAGCAATGTTGCCCGGCGACCGCAAGGCCGAATTCTAAGACTCAACCGCAGGGAGAGACGTTGAAAACATAGACATGACTTGGATGTATAGGGTGCAAGCAGGGGCGGATCTAGAGGGGTGGGGGCTTTCTCCACACCAAAGCAGAATGAAAATCCTGCTCAAATCCTCCGGTGACCTGTAGGTGCGAGGAGTACGCTTCTTGCAAGCACGACATTTGGTATCATGGCGATGATCAAGCAGAGCGAGAATGCGTAGAGCATGTTGGTTGGGACCGAACATTAATTGTGGGGAACGCACAGGAACAAAAGGCGATCTCCCCTGTGCGTTCCTCCACCATGTTCATGATCTAGCAGCTTGCTTGGGGCAGTAAAAAAAATGTTTTCAGCGCGACCTGCGTGTTAAAAGGTGGGTGCTGCTTGCTTGCGCTGGATGCGACCATGAGTCCTCGGTGGGCTTCACACGGAACAGTGGAGAACATGCCCAGACAGCACCTGCAAAGACAGACCTACAAATATTGTCGTGGAAGTTGGTTGTTCTAAGAACTCAGCTACGGGAGTGCCTTTTGCTTTTTTTTTGTTTGTTCCGTGTTAGCGCCGCGAAGCAACTGTGGCGATGAGCGGCGTACAGACGTTGGTACGCGTCCTGGGCCGACCTCATTGGGAACTGTGCCGACATGGTGGTAGGATTCGAACCCACCACCTCCCATAGCCTTCAGCACGTGACCTTGGCTACCACCAACGAGCGAGGCAGCTCCTCTTACGTTGAAGACAGTGCTTTTCTGCTGCCTAAATTATTTAAGATTAGAAAAAAATCTTTCTTTACGAAATTCGACCGTTCGGCCGTACTGCGAGACATGGTCCAGCGAGGCGGACCTCGTTAACAAAGGCGCTCTCATCCGTAGATGATGAAGAGCAGGTTCCAGTGATCTATCCAGACCTAGAGTCACTAAATAGGGGTACAGAGTATCGCATTCCTTTTCCGCACCGGAGCCGCCGTTCGGTGTCCGCGATTGGGCCGATCGTGTCACGTGGTTTCTCTTTCCAACAACTCGCCTACTAGGCGACGCGGCCGCGCCTGACTCAAGATGGCGGCCTCGCTTGGCGGCGTGGCTCAGTGTCGCTACTCTGCTTCCTATTTAGTGACTCTATCCAGACCCACCCCCATCACCCCCAAATGTTTGGCAACGCCCCCTTTTTTTTCTGTGTACTGTTACAATGTAACTGCACAATCATCGTCATCATCATCATTTTTTTTTCTTTGCAACAGCCCCTCCTTTGCTCCCTTTTGCTCCCCTCCACCGCGTACGTGGATTTGAACATCGGACCTGATATGAATAATTATTGAACTAGTCCGTCATAGCATACCATAAGTTACAGAATGCGCCATAACCTGCTTTCGATTAGCACGCGGTGACTTACTGAGTACAAGTCCACACGCAAGGGCCACGTAATTTTGAGTTGTGTTTAAAACAACAATTGCACGAAGACGTCACTATCGTTGCAACCCACGAAGATAATTGTTTTATTAGTAAGTAGTTTCAGTACCGTGTTCTACACCGCGTTTCAGTCTGTTGCAAGACCGCCGTAAATGCCAGAACAGCCATGCAGAAGGAAAACCCGAGCTCAACTAAACTAAACTGAAGATTTATCGCTCGCGCGCTTTGCTGCGCTGATCAGGGTGGCAATGGTGCTGCGTGCTGCAACAGTGCTCCTCCTCTCCCCTAGCGAGGTCGTGGAAAACGAGGAGTATGGTGCGGAGAGGGGAAAAAAAAAGTCACCATTGAGTAAAGTCCGGGGATCGGGCGTGGAAGTTTTGGGCACAGTCGAGACTGGGAGGTACCCGGGTTCGAATCCCGGTGCCGGCTGTGCTGTCTGGGGTTTTTCCTGGGTTTTCTTCAGACGCTTTCAGACATATGTCGGCACAGTTCCCCTAGAAGTCGGTCCAGGACGCACATTCCCCCAGGGCGTGAGTCGTGACGTTGCCCACATACGTGAGGCCGACAACAGCAAGCCCTGTCACCACCCCCACCACCACCTTGGGCACAGTATGTGAGCGACAGTCAGGTGAGAAGAAGGGAAGAGGACGCTGGAAGCATCGTGATGAATGGGTGCGGATGTGAATGACTGAATGAATGAATGACTTTACTGTGCGCAAGAGCCTTATGCCAAGTATGCAGGTCTGAGGCATTCGGTAGAAACTGTCTTCACGACCGTTGACGAGAAGTGTGAAATGATCACGTGTCTTTCGGATGGCTTGGTACGGGCCATTGTATAGGGATGGTTGAAGGGATTTCTTCACGGCATAATACCTGATGAACACGTGGTGCTCAAGTCCTGGTCCAAGTGCTCCAAGTCCTGGTGTTCATTGGTTGTGAGGCAATTTGAGTGTTGAGTACAGCCTGGGCGAAGAGCGTCCGGTATGGCGGATGCGAAAGATGGGCTGGAAGATTGGCGGAGGACCAGACAAGCTTGCTCACTGGGGAGACGAAGAGTCTTGCCGTACACCATTTCTGCCGCGGTGCATCCGAAATCTGGTTTAAATGCGGTCCAGATACCAAGGAGTGCAATGGGTAAAGTCTCGGGCTATGGTATTTGAGGTGCACGGAAGGCCACTTTGAGCTGACGATATGGAGTCGTTCGACAATGCCGTTCGATGCAGGATGGTATGACTTGGTGCGAATGACCGAGGATGTAAGGTCAGTGAACAAGGCAGACTTAATTTGGTGATTTCCATCCGTGTTGATGATGAACGGTGCAACGGGTGATTCATGCATTGACGGGCGCCATGACGACAGATCCGGCCGGGTTTCCTCCTCTACAAGTATCCATTCTTTCACTTCTGCGCGACCATGATATTGTTGCCGATGCTGATGTCCAGAACGGTGCGGCGCTGACTCACACATGGATACTTTAAAGTGTAAACGAAGCGTAAACGTTCATTCTATTCGCAAACTAAATCCTCATTGCCATCACCATCGGGGCACCTGGTCGCGTGTCGGTGCCTTCCCCCACGCGGGCACCGCACCTCGAGACCAGAACCATGACAATACCGGTAAGCCTCCTCCGTGAACTGTTGCCGTTCTTCCTCCATTTGCATTGTTTGCTACATTCACCTGCACTGTTAGGCAAAATTAGTTTATGCTGTTCAAGTTCCTTGCCTGGATTTTTGCCCGGTCTCTCCAAGCATTCCACCTCGAACTTTTGCTCGCGCTTGGAAGCAACCGCCATGGTTCCAGGAGAGGTCAGGGATCCCGACCCGTCACCATTCTTCCTGTTCTTGCAGGTACAATAATGCTACCGAAACATCAATTATGAAGAAGTCACAGCAGGAAGGTCAGCCGAGGCCATCCTCCCTTCGTCCCGAGGATGAAGACCTTCCAATTATAAACGTGACTTCAAGCCAACTCACTTTGTATCAGCAAGCCCGGCCTAATCCATCCCAGCCCACCCGCGTCGTCAAAAGTTCGCCGGGCTCAATATCACCCGAAGTGCAAAGTCCAGAATGGAGCAATTTCGATCCTGCTTCCGGGCCGAGCGGTGTCAGCAGCCCAGACCTGGCGGCCGTGTTCAAGAAGAACCGTCAGTTGTCGGTGATTGTGGACGACGCATCCGTGTCCAGCGTCCACCGCACGGAGGATGTGGACAGACCCAACAGGTTAGGAAGACAAGACAAAGTGATAACGCACAGTGTAGAGTAAAGTTGTGCTAGCTGTGTCCGCTACGTGTTACGTAATCACCAAACAGCACGAGTTCGGGGAACGGACTTGCCTGTCCTCGCGGTGGACTGATTGCTGGTGGAGCAAAAATTTATATTATCTCTCGTGTGCAAGTTCTCAAGTATAGTTTCATGTCTCGATATCTTTTGTAGTTTAGTATATGTGCATACGATAAAATCTGTTTAATGTTAGTGGTAGAGGTTTCGGTACGAAAGCAATAAATATGATATATCAGTAGTATGCATAGTCTTGGAATTGTCTCGGTTTAATTGCGAGGCATGTTGCGAACTTCGAAAGGCCGTTTCAAGTATGTGGGTTGTCAGCATTTTCCCTACAAGGTTCGGCGTCGAATACACTGGCGAACCATTTCGGGGCTTTGCACAAGCTGGTGCAAAAAAAATAAAAAATAATAGGGTATAGGGCGAATTTAATAGGGCAGTGGGCATCCATAAAAGTGCGCTAGATGTCATGTGAATAGTCACCAATGCTGATGAACGATATATAGTGTCTGTGGAGTGAGAGGTTACCGAAAGTGCGTTAAAAAGATCCATCCAAAGCCATCCAAAAAGTCTGATGAAAGTGTCATTTTACCGAATAGCGCGAAAGGTTTTGATGTATGTAATTTGTTCCCAGAAAAAGAAAATAATGAAAAAACTTCCATAAACATGGCTCCGCGCGATCACCCTTAACTCGCCACTCCGTGTATAACGAGGAGGCGGGATGATGCCACGTCACCGATGACGTCACAGGGAGAAGGCGTTCTGGTTCGCCGGTCAGTTGGGGTCAGCGCCTTGTCCCTTTGCCGCCGTAAATTCGTTTTGCCAGTTCTCCCGGACAAATGGGGATAGAAAGAGCGGCCGAATCATGACCGAGCCAATAGAAATGCTTTTTCGAAACCTCGAACAGCCGAGTAGCAGACAGTGGAGTAACAGAACAACATTTCTCTGGACCAATCAGTGGGCGTGATCCTTGTAGCGTCAGCGCGAGTCCCAGGCAGATCACGGGCTGGTACTGCTCTCCATCGCCGTTGCGCACGATCCCTTTTTGCGCCGTACTTGAAATTCAATTTCTGCGATAATTATGTCTCTGTGGTGTGAATTACTTCGCGTGGTGTATCTTACTGGCCTACTTAACAGTTTTATGGGAAGAAAACGGTGTTAAAAATTACCTCTATGCTATTTTAAAAATTGTTATGTTATCGGAACGATACGCGCATACGCAAGTGTCCGACAGGGGCGTAGACTACCTTGTCCATACTAGTGTACTACTTTTCGCCTCCGGGGGGAGGGGGGGGCAAGTGGGAAATTTGCCCCTACCCTTCGTTCTTACTGTCCGTTTTTAGGCGTCCCTTCCGGCGGGCTCAGGGGGCCGCAGACGCCGGCGCCCTGCCTGCGACGACTTTAATACCGTCTGGTCCTTAGAATGCGTTCAAGAATGACAATTCCGTAGCGTTCTCCGTTCAGTCCCTGAATTATTTGTTATACTTAGGCGAAAGGGACAATGTACGCAAGCGCCCAGATAATATACGGGACAAGGTTCTGCGATAGTGCTAGAGAAAACTGGCATATATCACATGAAGTACCGCGCGTTTCATACGTTGCGTCCGTCCCTGCACTCTTAAAAATTAACTTCACCTCATAGCACGCTCCTAGCCAACCACTATCTCGAATGATATCGTTATCTGCCCTGATTTGTTGAAAACGGGGTGCGTACGCCATTTCTGTGACACTTATGCTGTTCATAATTGTCACAGAAAAGGCGTACGTCCCGTGTTTTCAACAAATCAGGGCAGATAACGTTATCATTCGAGATAATGGTTGGCTAGGAGCGTGCTATGCGGTGAGGTTCATTTCTAAGAGTGTGGGAAAGTGTCCTCCTTGGCCAGGCGTGTATGTATGTGGCAGTGAAAAAAAAATGTTTCCCTAACAGGCCGGAAGACGTTGCCGATGCCCTCGTCGCAGGAGGCACAATTGAAGATAATAGGATAGATGAATCTACAGCAAGGGGTAGCGGACAACCTGCTGATACTAAATCGGGTCAGGAAGAACGGCAGACAGTAAGGCAGCAACTAACAGGGGCTTACCACGAGAAACTCGAAGAACTAGATCCACGCTATCGTGTTCAAGCGGGTGGTGCCGTCGAACCATCCGGGCCCCGCGTTGCTCAGCCTTGGAAGCGGGCCCGAGATCGGTCATGGATAAAGCGACCAGAGGATGCAGTAGCGCCACAAGCCAGAGAGCCTGCAACAGTGAAGGAACAGTTAAGCGATACGATCATGAAAGGCCACGCAGGTCGTGTGGCAACCCTCAGGCAACAGTTTATGGGAGCGTACCACGATCAGACATCAGAAAGCGATCAACGGTACCGCGTGGCCACTTCCGGTACCGCTGGGCCATCGAGGTCCGTAGACCAAAGGAAGGAACAACCGTGGAAGCGCGTAGAGTCCTGGACTGGTAGGGCAAAGGCAGACGAGACTCCTTTGCCTGAGTCTGCGTCTACGAGGCAACAGCTGGTTGGTGCGTACCATGAAGCTCTCCCAGAACTTGATTCACGCTACCGCGGCGGGACTTCCGTTTGCTCCGAACCGTTTCCCGAACTGAAGAAGCAGCGCCCTTGGAGACACATCTGTGACGAGACATCCATATATAAGGAAAGTACGGATGTAGCCCAGGAGAACGATCGGGAGTCAATACAGCGGACTCAACCATCTTCTGTCAGACAGCAGTTAACAGGTGCATATCATGAGAGACTACCGGAAAAGGATTCGCGGTACACAGTAACAGCATCGGGTACAGCTGGGCCAAGCACTTCCGCTGACCTAATGAGTGAACAGCCCTGGAAGCGAACTAAGAAAGACTCATCATGGATTCGTGAAAAACGTCCGCATGACTCTGACAAAGGAGCTCCCGACGAGCATCTGCCGGCTCGTGCAGTCAAATCTCCATCTCTCAGGCGTCAGTTAGTGGGGGCGTACCACGAAATCCTTCCGGAGCTGGACCCGCGTTACCGCGTGTCGACGCCTGATACAACGGTGACGCAGTCTGGCCCCGATGGAATATCGCCAAGGAGACGACAGGAGGACTTCCTGGAACGTGCCCCTGTTGGTACCGGACAGCCTACACTTAGACAACAGTTAAGTGGTGCGTACCACGAACAACTACCAGACATGGACTCACGGTACTGCATAGCAGCGTCCGGAACAGCAGGACCAAGCGCATCTTCTGAACTGCAAAGAGAGGTGCCCTGGAAGCGCGTCAAGAGGGACACGTGGGTTTGCGAAGAGTATTTGGGAGCGCCTGCAAGAGATCGAACCTTCGCACAAAAGGAACTGACGGACGAGTCCCCATCTTTGAGACACCAGCTAGTTGGAGCTTACCATGAGTCCCTTCCAGAGACTGATTCACGTTATCGCATGTCGACGTCTGATACCACGAAATTACAAGAAGCACCTGGTCAACTTTCGAGACCCGCCAGGTATGACGTGCTGGAGGGTAGCTCTGTCGGTCCAAGGTTTCCCTCGCTGAGGCAGCAGCTAGCAGGTGCGTACCATGAGACACTACCGGATATAGATCCACGGTATCAGATTGCAACGTCCGGTGCAGCGGGACCAGTTGTCCCAGCTGATGTAAGAAGTGAGTTGCCTTGGAGGCGAGGCAAGACGGATACATGGACTCGTGAAGAACATCTAGCTGACGCTGCCCAAGGGGGTTTCGTTGAGCAGCAGCAGTTCGATCTAACTGAATCGCCACCTGTCAGGCATCAGCTAGTCGGAGCGTACCATGAAGCCCTTCAAGAGGAGGATGAGCGCTATCGTGCACGAGAATCTGCCAGCACGGAACCTCGCATGGTTCCAGAAGAAATTCTCGGATTGCTCGGATTAACCCCTGCCAGACCTTTTACGGTTAGACAACAGTTAACCGGAGCGTACCACGAAGACCTGCAAGATATGGACCCGCGATACAGCGTACAAACTCCTGACACCGTTGAACCGACGCCTTCTGGTGCTAAAATGGGAATACCATGGAAGCACACGTCGCTCCGTAGGCCCCACGTAGGGCCAGTTGGCCCTGCCCAAGCTAGAGAGCAAGCATCTGTGAGACAGCAATTGAGCGGAATAATTAAATCGTTTCTTGAAGCTCAGCAGATGGATGAACGGCACAGCCAGTTAGCTCCCGAGACAGCTGAGCGAGGGCTTCGGGACAAGAAGACGGAACCCCCAAAACGGTCTGAAGCGGAACAGCTGGCAAGCACAGAACCAGGCGAGACTGGCCCGTGGTACCGCAGCGAGAGCTGGGAATATGTCACTCCGCCTGCGGGCGCCGTATCGTACACTCAACCATTAACAGCACAGAGACTTGAAGAATCTACGGGAGCTGGTCAAAGGTACCGTATGAGAGCAGTGGATGAGTCGTCCTTTGAACATAACGAAGCAGACGAAGATGAACGAGCAAGCAGAGTAGCTGGAGCTTCGTCAAGGAAGGTCTCCGGAGTAGAACAAGAACAGGGTGGCGCAAGCATGCAGAGATCGGCCCGCGATACGCAGCCTTCGTCTTCAGATCGTGATGCTGGGAAGGTTGAATGTGTCCTGCAGAACGTTCAAAGAGTAATCCGAGATATCAGGCAGGCAACCGATGAGACAAGGCGTGCGAGCCTGGGGACGACGATGCCGGGCACGAGCAAAAAGGCGCCGGGACAACATTTCAAAAAGAAGGGTCGGAAAAAGTTCAAGGGAAGCCCGAGCCTTAAAGATATGTTGCGAACATATAAGTCTGGTAATCTAGCCTACTCGCTGTCACGACCTAGCACCACACATTTCGATTCAAAGGCTACTCAGAGCGAAGATTCCGCCTCTGTTAAGTCGCCGAATATACTTTCCAGAGCGGGTAGCAAAGATCCATTCAGTCCAAGCACTGATGTCGATGAACATGAACCTCCTCAAACGCAGGCGATTTCCTTGCCGTCAGAGTGGCCCAGTCCTCGCCTAGCAAAAGAGAGTGTGAGCATCACTTTGTTGATTGACGCTATGCAAGGCGCTCGTCAACAGCAGGTAGGACAAAAGGAAGATGGAAGCACGTTCTTTTCCATTACCAACGAACCGTCTGTGACTGTACCCGAAGCAATCGTAGCGGTCTCCGAGAAAGTGGGCGAACCACTAACTCATCACGAAGTTGAGTCGGAGTTTGTTCAAGCGACCGAAGATGACGTTTCGGAACTTGTACGTTTCCTCAGTAAAGCCAGTAGCGTCTACGTGAAGGACGCAGCGGTGGAAGTCACCGATGAAGAGATCCTGGCGCTGGCAAGGCCAGAAACGGAGCTGACTGCTCCGACTGAAAGTAAAGCTGAGCGGGCAGCATCGCCAACTGACGAGTTGTTTACAGCTGTTGACTTATTCCCGCCAAGTCTTCAAGAAGAGGCAGGAGCTGAAAGAGTTGTACCGTATTCGATTGAAGAACCACCTCCATTTCTACCTGAAGCTGTCGGAGCCAGAGAGGAATGGTACAGGAAAACCGAACTGACGACTGGAACTGAGGTCGGTAGCCTCGAAATTCCTTCCGAATTCAAACGCCTCCTGCCTGCAGCAACGGAAGTTAGGCGCATACCAGATTATGACACGACTGCCAAGGAGAGCAAAAAAGGGGCTAGTGAAGACAAATCACTCTCAATGGAAGTATCTGCAGGGAAGCCTCCGCCGCGGTTAGAAGATGTGACGAGGGCCACGCCGTCGGACGTCAGCGAACTCTTCTCGAGCACAGCGAGAGGTGATGCCGAACCTTCGAAGAGAGCTGAACGTTTTGAGGCGCGAGCCGGACTTGCAAGTTTAGGTAAAGCGGTCTCTGCTCCAACTGTTTCTGGTCGAATGACTTCCGTCGAAACCGATTTTTCGTACGCACAGCCGACGGACATTTCAACAGCAGTTCATGAGCCGGAAACAGCCACAAAGGATTCAATGGAGAGCTTTCCGGTTGAAGGCGCAGAAAAAACTTTTATAGGGAAGGACATCTCTCGGTCCGTACGATCCCTCAAACCCAGTGATGTATCGAGCACTACCTCGCAAGGCGGTTTCTCCGACATATCCTTTGATACTGCGTTGAAGGAGAAAACTGTAACCTCAGCTGACCAATTCGCAACAATCCGGTTGTCCGAGGAAAAGTTGCCCGAGGAAACCGACGAGACCAGCAAGCAAAGGGCCATACGCATGCAAGAACCTCACTTGAAAAGCACTCGACGCGACAGAAGTACCGAAGAAGAAACGTTCTTCAGCTTCGACGTCGACTCTGCGACTAAAGTTACGAGGTCTCCGTATTCGCCCCAGTTAGGTGTAGCCGCTGTCGAAAGTTCCAGGTCATCTCACACTCAAACGGAACCCAGGCAACGGACCAGGGAAAGACGTGACACGAGCAAGAGCGTCACCAGCTTATCGTCCAAAGAATGGATGGACAAATTTTTCAAAAGGCGCGGCAAGAAAGGAAAAAGGCGTACTTCGGCGGTAATTGAAGCCGTGACCCCTTTGAGAGACACGAAGATCGGTGTTCAGATCGAAGGCTTGGAAAGCAAACCAGACAAGGGCGAAGTTGCCGCCGGTACCGAAGTGGACCGTGCCAGCGCCTTAGGAGAAAAGGAATCCACTGACGTTGCGGTTTTTACCTCCGAGAACGATGTCTTCCTTGTGGCGAGGTCCTCCGCAATTGAAGTGCGAGTAGTAGTGTCTCACGAGCCATCGACAGAAGGTGAGGAAGACTTGAAAGGACCGTCTGAAAAGGCTTCTGGTCTCCCTGGCGTTCCTCCTGCTGGGATGTCTGCCTCACGAGAAGGTGTGGTCTTAGAAAATTGCAAAATTTGATATTGCTATTGCATACGGCTGCTTTCCCCCCCCCCCCTTTCGCTTTAGAGACCACGCAGATGGAAACGGCTGAAGAGAGCGTTATTCCTGAAAGGGGTGCTAGGCAGGAAAGTTCTGCCTTCGTCACAACAGAGCGAGGTGAGTGAAGCCACCGATTCGACAACCAAAATGATGTTTATGTTTTATTCGAACCTGTAGTGCATTCTGCGCACACCCGTGGACATTGGGTTGCATCCGCGGGCACAGCAGGGCTTAGTTAGAGTCACTAAATAAGCTACGCTTCAGAGTATCGACACTGAGGCAAAAAGAGCCGCCATGTTGTTTCGGATGACTCCAGCCCCACCTCTATTTTGGCAGTAGAAATAGATGAAGGTGAAGTTCAGCAGTGGAAGAAGACAACACTTCGAAGAGCGCTAAATGGATGGCGCTGGAGGTCATCCGAAACAACATGGCGGCTCAGTGTCGCTACTCTGAAGCGTAGCTTATTTAGTGACTCTAGGCTTAGTTATTCCACACGAACACACTACACTCTTAAAAATGAACTTCACCGCATAGCATGCTCCTAGCCAACCATCAACTCGAATGATATCGCTATGTGGCCTGATTTGTTCAAAACGGTAGGCGTACGCCTTTTTTGTGACACTTATGCTGTTCATAATTGTCACAAAAATGGCGTACGCCCCCCGTTTGCAGCAAATCAGGGCAGATAACGATATCATTCGAGATGGTGGTTGGCTAGGAGCGTGCTATGCGGTGAAGGAGTGTAGCGCTGCCTTCCATCACGAATATAGGTGTTCTGGATTTCATGTTACGCAAATGAGTTCTACGTGCTTACATTTTCTCAAGAAGCTTTTTTCAAGTCTTGCGCTCTGACGGCAGGAAATGTACCCAGAATGCGCTCCACCAGCCCATTTTGGGAGGCGATCCAACATGTTAGGTTGATCTCAAGTGCCACATGCTTTCAGGTTTGCATGATCATCTTAGATGTTATTTTTTGACAGCTATATGAAATAGTTATCTGAAGTAAACTGCTTCTGGGTAACTAGTCGTTTCTCACCACCCATTTTGGCCTCATATTCCACGTACACTCTTAAAAATGAACTTCACCGCATAGCACGCTCCTAGCCAACCATAATCTCGAATGATATCCTTATCTGCCATGATTTGTTGAAAACTGAGGCGTACGCCTTTTTTGTCACCCTTATGCAGTTCATAACTGTCAGAAAAAAGGCGTACGCCTCCGGTTTTCAACAAATCCGGGCAGATAACGATATCATTCGAGATTATGGCTAGCTAGGAGCGTGCTATGCGGTGAAGTTCATTTTTAAGAGTGTATTCGCACCCCACTCGTTTCATGAAAAACTTATTGCACCACATAGTACGTGGTTGCCGTTTGGCTGCCTTTTGCCAATGAGCACCAATTATATATAAATCAATCAAGTACTCACTTTATATTGCTTGCTTGCTTATGCTCGATAAAACTAGACGAAGGCTTACTTTGTGATGTCATACACTGTATTTGCGTGGAGTTCGTTGTACTTATTACGCTTAATTTCATGGGCTTCGCATAAAATGAGCATGTTTTCGGTGATTTTTCATAGAACTGCAATCCGGTCGCTTGCAGCCATGCTTCGCGTTGCTAACACGAAACTGTCCTGAATGCAACCCTGCCAATTTTCGCCCAGGAGAAGCTACTGCGGAGAAAACAGACGAGGCAGTCTTCACTCTTGGCATAGAGACATCTTTCGAAGAAGCCCAAGAAGTGCAGTCTGAGGCGGACATCCGGGGCGCAACGTCCGAAATCAAGCTGAGAGGAGTGCGGCGCCTCAGCCGGCAGACGTGGAGGGAAACAGTGCCAACAGGAGAATCCGAAGCTTCTGTTGAAGTTCGAGGACAACTATCCAGCTCCTCTATTGATCGACTTCGAGATATTCTAGGTCCAGCGCCACTGACTTCAGTCGTTGGTGTGCCGGAAAGAAGAGCTGAGGACCATTTAAAGTACCGAATGGAAGTGAGGAAAACACCTTCAGCAGTGCATGTTGATCACCACATGAAAATGGAGGGCGGAGCTGGAGTCGGTAAGCAACCGCCCTCAGGTGGAGAAGAGCCGTTGGTGGAAAAAGCTAAAGTCGGGAAGGGATTACCTTCGGAAGCAGAGGAAACCGAAGAGCGGGAGGTGCAAGCCGTTGTCCACGAGAAGCCTAGTGTTGACGTTGAAGGACTTCAAAGAGAAGATATAATAGAACTGGCAGAACCCGTAGTCTTGGTTGACGAAGCAACCGTTCTCAATGGGGAAGCAATAATACGCGAGCTTCAAAAAGTGGTGCCGAAACTGCCACCTTTTGAAGAGGTGAAAGTCGAAGTAGAGGTACAGAAATACCCTTCAGAACTCGAACAGGCGAAAGAGCCGACTGTACAGGCGGTCGTCAGCGAAGAATTGGACTTCGAAGAAGTACCCGATGATGACGCTTATCCAGACCGTGCCGACGTACTCGAAATAACACTGTCCGGCGGTGTTCCAGTTTCACATGACGTGATTGCAGTTCCACAATTGGAGATAGGGAAGAAATTGCCTTCGGAGGTAAAGGAAGTCAAAGACGCAGACACAAAAGCCAGAGTCCCGAAAAAATTCCTACCAGAAATGAAGGAAGTCCAAGAGGCAGCTCCACAAGCCGAAGTCGAGAGGGAGCTGCTAACGGAAGTCTTGGAAGTTGAGGCCAGGGAGGCAGTTCCAGCAGTCGAAGGCGAGGCAATGCTTGCTGGATTAAAGGAGTTTCCAGAGGAAGATGCATACCCAGACAGCGCAGACGTGCTCGAAGCAACGCTCTCTGGCAGTATCCCGTTTCTTCCTGAAGTACCACAACGGGAAGTTGAGAAGAAACTGCGTAAGCACGTTGAAGAGATCGAAGAGGCAGCAATTGAGACAGCCGTTGAAGGAGCTATCATAGCGGAACTCCAGGAAAAGGTACCAAGGCCGGCACCTTTCGAAAAACCAGTCGAAAAGGAGGCGCCTACGAAAGTAACGGAGGTATGTATCAAAGAAGTTGCTCCACAGCCAGAAGTGCGTGAAGAATTACCCCAGGAAATAAAGGGACTTAAGGTCTTGGGGAAACTTCCAACAGCCAAAGACATAGAAGTACTTGAAGGATTCAGGGAGTTGCCGGAGGAAGACTCCTACCCAGACCGAGCAGACGAGCACGAAGGCAACGCTCTCTGGAAGTATCCTGGTTTTACCTGTAGCCCGTACGGGAAGTTGAAGAGGAACAGCCTCCGGGTGAAAAGATGGAAGAGGCGGCTCCAAAAGTGGAGAAGGAATTACCTCCTGAAAAGATCGAATTAAAACAGGCCGAAGTGGAGGCCATTACTGGAGCACCACCTCCAGCCTTTGATACAAGAGCCATTCAAACAGGAGAAGCCATCATAAAGGAACTCCAGAAGAGAACACCACATCTGCCTGCTTACGTAGAGGGTGAGGTGGTAGCCCTCGTTTGATGAAGCAGCAGTTCTCAAAGGAGAAGAAATCATACGAGGGGGGGGAAAAGATCGGAAGTGGGCGGCTCCAAAAGTGGAGAAGGAATTACCTCCTGAAAAGATCGAATTAAACAGGCCGAAGTGGAGGCCATTCCTGGAGCACCACCTCCAGCCTTTGATACAAGAGCCATTCAAACAGGAGAAGCCATCATAAAGGAACTCCAGAAGAGAACACCACATCTGCCTGCTTACGTAGAGGTTGAGGTGGTAGCCCCGTTTGATGAAGCGCAGTTCTCAAAGGAGAAGAAATCATAACGGAACTTCAGAAAAAGATACCAAGGTTGCCACCTTTTCAAGAAGTAATTGCAAAGGAAGCGCCACTGGAAGCTAAGGAGGCTGTTGAAGCACCTCCAAAAGTTGAAGCTCCAAAGGAAACACATCCAGAAGCAAGGGAATTGGAGGTCTTGATGGAAGTTCCAAAAGTCGAAGCAGCGAAAGATTTGTTAGACGAAGTAAAGGAAGTTCCAGAAGAGGACTCCTATCCAGACAGTGTGGGCGTGCTCGAAGCAACGCTCTCTGGTAGTATACTGGTTTTACCTGTAGTCCCTATACGGGAAGTTGAAGAGGAACAGCCTCTGGGTGAAAAGATGGAAGAGGCGGCTCCAAAAGTGGAGAAGGAATTACCTCCTGAAAAGATCGAATTAAAACAGGCCGAAGTGGAGGCCATTCCTGGAGCACCACCTCCAGCCTTTGATACAAGAGCCATTCAAACAGGAGAAGCCATCATAAAGGAACTCCAGAAGAGAACACCACATCTGCCTGCTTACGTAGAGGTTGAGGTGGTAGCCCCGTTTGATGAAGCAGCAGTTCTCAAAGGAGAAGAAATCATAACGGAACTTCAGAAAAAGATACCAAGGTTGCCACCTTTTCAAGAAGTAATTGCAAAGGAAGCGCCGCTGGAAGCTAAGGAGGCTGTTGAAGCACCTCCAAAAGTTGAAGCGCCAAAGGAAACACATCCAGAAGCAAGGGAATTGGAGGTCTTGATGGAAGTTCCAAAAGTCGAAGCAGCGAAAGATTTGTTAGACGAAGTAAAGGAAGTTCCAGAAGAGGACTCCTATCCAGACAGTGTGGGCGTGCTCGAAGCAACGCTCTCTGGTAGTATACTGGTTTTACCTGTAGTCCCTATACGGGAAGTTGAAGAGGAACAGCCTCCGGGTGTAAAGAAGATCGAAGAGGCGGCTCCAAAAGTGGAGAAGGAATTACCTCCTGAAGAGAAGATCGAATTAAAAGAGGCCGAAGTGGAGGCCGCTACTGGAGCACCACCTCCAGCCTTTGATACAAGAGCCATTCAAAGAGGAGAGGCCATCATACAGGAACTCCAGAAGAGAACACCACATCTGCCTGCTTACGCAGAGGCTGAGATGATAGCCCCGGTTGATGAAGCAGCAATTCTCAGAGGGGAAGAAATCATAATGGAACTTCAGAAAAAGATACCAAGGTTGCCTCCTTTTAAAGAAGTAATTACAAAGGAAGCGCCGCTGGAAGTTTTGGAGGCTGTTGAAGCACCTCCAAAAGTTGAAGCTCCAAAGGAAACACATCCAGAAGCAAGGGAATTGGAGGTCTTGATGGAAGTTCCAAAAGTCGAAGCAGCGAAAGATTTGTTAGACGAAGTAAAGGAAGTTCCAGAAGAGGACTCCTATCCAGACAGTGTGGGCGTGCTCGAAGCAACGCTCTCTGGTAGTATCCCGTCATTGCCTGAAGTCCCCCTACGGGAAGCTGAAAAGAAACAGCCTCCGGGTGTAAAGAAGATCGAAGAGGCGGCTCCAACAGTGGAGAAGGAATTACCTCCTGAAGAGAAGATCGAATTAAAAGAGGCCGAAGTGGAGGCCACTACTGGAGCACCACCTCCAGCCTTTGATACAAAAGCCATTCAAAGAGGAGAGGCCATCATACAGGAACTCCAGAAGAGAACACCACATCTGCGTCCTTACGCAGAGGCTGAGGTGATAGCCCCGGTTGATGAAGCAGCAATTCTCAGAGGGGAAGAAATCATAATGGAACTTCAGAAAAAGATACCAAGGTTGCCTCCTTTTCAAGAAGTAATTACAAAGGAAGCGCCGCTGGAAGTTTTGGAGGCTGTTGAAGCACCTCCAAAAGTTGAAGCTCCAAAGGAAACACATCCAGAAGCAAGGAAATTGGAGGTCTTGATGGAAGTTCCAAAAGTCGAAGCAGCGAAAGATTTGTTAGACGAAGTAAAGGAAGTTCCAGAAGAGGACTCCTATCCAGACAGTGTGGGCGTGCTCGAAGCAACGCTCTCTGGTAGTATCCCGTCATTGCCTGAAGTCCCCCTACGGGAAGCTGAAAAGAAACAGCCTCCGGGTGTAAAGAAGATCGAAGAGGCGGCTCCAAAAGTGGAGAAGGAATTACCTCCTGAAGAGAAGATCGAATTAAAAGAGGCCGAAGTGGAGGCCGCTACTGGAGCACCACCTCCAGCCTTTGATACAAGAGCCATTCAAAGAGGAGAGGCCATCATACAGGAACTCCAGAAGAGAACACCACATCTGCCTCCTTACGCAGAGGCTGAGGTGATAGCCCCGGTTGATGAAGCAGCAGTTCTCAAAGGAGAAGAAATCATAATGGAACTTCAGAAAAAGATGCAAAGGCTACATCCTCTCGAAGAAGCCGTTGAAAAGAAAGTAGAAGCTGTCGAGGCAGCTCCAAAAGTGGAGAAGGAATTACATCGTGAAGAGAAGATCGAATTAAAAGAGGCCGAAGTGGAGGCTGCTACTGGAGCACCACCTCCAGCCTTTGATACAAGAGCCATTCAAAGAGGAGATGCCATCATACAGGAACTTCAGAAGAGAACACCACATCTACCTCCTTACGTCGAGGTTGAGGCGATAACCCCGGTTGATGAAGCAGCAATTCTCAGAGGAGAAGAAATGATAATGGAACTTCAGAAAAAGATGCAAAGGCTACCTCCTCTCGAAGAAGACGTTGAAAAGAAACTAGAAGAAGCTGTCGAGGCGGCTCCAAAAGTGGAGAAGGAATTACCTCTTGAAGTGAAGATCGAATTAAAAGAGGCTGAAGTGGAGGCCGCTGCTGTAGCACCACCTCCAGCCCTTGATACAACAGCCATTCAAAGAGGAGAGGCCATCATACAGGAACTCCAGAAGAGAACACCACATCTACCTCCTTACGTCGAGGTTGAGGCGATAACCCCGGTTGATGAAGCAGCAATTCTCAGAGGAGAAGAAATGATAATGGAACTTCAGAAAAAGATGCAAAGGCTACCTCCTCTCGAAGAAGACGTTGAAAAGAAACTAGAAGAAGCTGTCGAGGCGGCTCCAAAAGTGGAGAAGGAATTACCTCTTGAAGTGAAGATCGAATTAAAAGAGGCTGAAGTGGAGGCCGCTGCTGTAGCACCACCTCCAGCCCTTGATACAACAGCCATTCAAAGAGGAGAGGCCATCATACAGGAACTCCAGAAGAGAACACCACATCTGCCTCCTTACGTCGAGGTTGAGGCGATAACCCCGGTTGATGAAGCAGCAATTCTCAGAGGAGAAGAAATGATAATGGAACTTCAGAAAAAGATGCAAAGGCTACCTCCTCTCGAAGAAGACGTTGAAAAGAAACTAGAAGAAGCTGTCGAGGCAGCTCCAAAAGTGGAGAAGGAATTACCTCTTGAAGAGAAGATCGAATTAGAACAGGCCGAAGTGGAGGTCGCTGCTGTAGCACCACCTCTAGCCTTTGATACAGGAGCCATTCAAAGAGGAGAGGTCATCATACAGGAACTCCAGAAGAGAACACCTCATCTGCCTCCTTACGTCGAGGTTGAGCCGATAACCCCGAGTGAGGAAGCAGCAATTCTCAAGGGAGAAGAAATCATAATGGAACTTGAGAAAAAGATACCAAAGTTGCCTCCTTCTCAAGAAGTAATTACAAAGGAAGCGCCGCTGGAAGTTAAGGTTGCTGTTGAAGCACCTCCAACAGTTGAAGGTGCTAAGGAATTACTTCCAGAAGTGAAAGGAGCTGAAGTCCTACAAGAAGTTCCAAAAGTCGAAGCAGCGAAATATTTGTTCGCAGAAGTAAAGGAAGTCCCAGAGGAGGACGCTTATCCAGACCGTGCCGACGTGCTCGAAGCAACGCTCTCTGGTAGTATCCCATCTTTTCGTGAGGTCCCACCACGGGAAGCTGAAAAGGAACAGCCTCCGGTCCTAAAAAAGATCGAAGAGGCGGTTCAAAAAGTGGAGAAGGAATTACCTCTTGAAGTGAAGATCGAATCAAAAGAGGCCGAAGTGGAGGTCGCTGCTGTAGCACCACCTCCAGCCCTTGATACAAGAGCCATTCAAAGAGGAGAGGCCATCATACAGGAACTCCAGAAGAGAACACCACATCTGCCTCCTTACGTCGAGGTTGAGGCGATAACCCCGACTGAGGAAGCAGCAATTCTCAAGGGAGAAGAAATCATAATGGAACTTGAGAAAAAGATACCAAAGTTGCCTCCTTCTCAAGAAGTGATTACAAAGGAAGCGCCACTGGAAGTTAAGGAGGCTGTTGAAGCACCTCCAACAGTTGAAGGTGCTAAGGAATTACTTCCAGAAGTAAAAGCAGTTGAGGTCCAACGAGAAGTTCCAAAAGTCGAAGCAGCGAAAGATTTGTTAGCGGAAGTAAAGGAAGTTCCAGAAGAGGACGCTTATCCAGACCGTGCCGACGTGCTCGAAGCAACGCTCTCTGGTAGTATCCCATCTTTTCCTGAAGTCCCACCACGGGAAGCTGAAAAGGAACAGCCTCCGGGTGTAAAGAAGATCGAAGAGGCGGCTCCAAAAGTGGAGAAGAAATTACCTCCTGAAGAGAAGATCGAATTAAGAGAGGCCGAAGTGGAGGCCGCTGCTGTAGCACCAGCTCCAGCCCTTGATACAAGAGCCATTCAAAGAGGAGAGGCCCTCATACAGGAACTCCAGAAGACAACCCCACATCTGCCTCCTTACGTCGAGGTTGAGGCGATAACCCCGAGTGAGGAAGCAGCAATTCTCAAGGGAGAAGAAATCATAATGGAACTTGAGAAAAAGATACCAAGGTTGCCTCCTTCTCAAGAAGTAATTACAAAGGAAGCGCCGCTGGAAGTTAAGGTTGCTGTTGAAGCACCTCCAACAGTTGAAGGTGCTAAGGAATTACTTCCAGAGGTGAAAGGAGCTGAAGTCCTACAAGAAGTTCCAAAAGTCGAAGCAGCGAAATATTTGTTCGCAGAAGTAAAGGAAGTCCCAGAGGAGGACGCTTATCCAGACCGTGCCGACGTGCTCGAAGCAACGCTCTCTGGTAGTATCCCATCTTTTCCTGAAGTCCCACCACGGGAAGCTGAAAAGGAACAGCCTCCGGGTGTAAAGAAGATCGAAGAGGCGGCTCCAAAAGTGGAGAAGAAATTACCTCCTGAAGAGAAGATCGAATTAAGAGAGGCCGAAGTGGAGGCCGCTGCTGTAGCACCAGCTCCAGCCCTTGATACAAGAGCCATTCAAAGAGGAGAGGCCCTCATACAGGAACTCCAGAAGAGAACCCCACATCTGCCTCCTTACGTCGAGGTTGAGGCGATAACCCCGAGTGAGGAAGCAGCAATTCTCAAGGGAGAAGAAATCATAATGGAACTTGAGAAAAAGATACCAAGGTTGCCTCCTTCTCAAGAAGTAATTACAAAGGAAGCGCCACTGGAAGTTAAGGAGGCTGTTGAAGCACCTCCAACAGTTGAAGGTGCTAAGAAATTACTACCAGAAGTGAAAGGAGCTGAGGTCCTACAAGAAGTTCCAAAAGTCGAAGCAGCGAAATATTTGTTCGCAGAAGTAAAGGAAGTCCCAGAGGAGGACGCTTATCCAGACCGGGCCGACGTGCTCGAAGCAACGCTCTCTGGTAGTATCCCGTCTTTTCCTGAAGTCCCACCACGGGAAGCTGAAAAGGAACAGCCTCCGGGTGTAAAGAAGATCGAAGAGGCGGCTCCAAAAGTGGAGAAGGAATTACCTCTTGAAGTGAAGATCGAATTAAAAGAGGCTGAAGTGGAGGCCGCTGCTGTAGCACCAGCTCCAGCCCTTGATACAAGAGCAATTCAAAGAGGAGAGGCCATCATACAGGAACTCCAGAAAAGAACACCACATCTGCCTCCTTACGTCGAGGTTGAGGCGATAACCCCGAGTGAGGAAGCAGCAATTCTCAAGGGAGAAGAAATCATAATGGAACTTGAGAAAAAGATACCAAGGTTGCCTCCTTCTCAAGAAGTAATTACAAAGGAAGCGCCGCTGGAAGTTAAGGAGGCTGTTGAAGCACCTCCAACAGTTGAAGGTGCTAAGGAATTACTTCCAGAAGTGAAAGGAGCTGAAGTCCTACAAGAAGTTCCAAAAGTCGAAGCAGCGAAATATTTGTTCGCAGAAGTAAAGGAAGTCCCAGAGGAGGACGCTTATCCAGACCGTGCCGACGTGCTCGAAGCAACGCTCTCTGGTAGTATCCCATCTTTTCGTGAGATCCCACCACGGGAAGCTGAAAAGGAACAGCCTCCGGTCCTAAAAAAGATCGAAGAGGCGGTTCAAAAAGTGGAGAAGGAATTACCTCTTGAAGTGAAGATCGAATCCAAAGAGGCCGAAGTGGAGGTCGCTGCTGTAGCACCACCTCCAGCCCTTGATATAAGAGCCATTCAAAGAGGAGAGGCCATCATACAGGAACTCCAGAAGAGAACACCACATCTGCCTCCTTACGTCGAGGTTGAGGCGATAACCCCGACTGAGGAAGCAGCAATTCTCAAGGGAGAAGAAATCATAATGGAACTTGAGAAAAAGATACCAAAGTTGCCTCCTTCTCAAGAAGTAATTACAAAGGAAGCGCCACTGGAAGTTAAGGAGGCTGTTGAAGCACCTCCAACAGTTGAAGGTGCTAAGGAATTACTTCCAGAAGTGAAAGGAGCTGAGGCCCTACAAGAAGTTCCAAAAGTCGAAGCAGCGAAATATTTGTTCGCAGAAGTAAAGGAAGTCCCAGAGGAGGACGCTTATCCAGACCGTGCCGACGTGCTCGAAGCAACGCTCTCTGGTAGTATCCCGTCTTTTCCTGAAGTCCCACCACGGGAAGCTGAAAAGGAACAGCTTCCGGGTGTAAAGAAGATCGAAGAGGTGGCTCCAAAAGTGGAGAAGGAATTACCTCTTGAAATGAAGATCGAATTAAAAGAGGCCGAAGTGGAGGCCGCTGCTGTAGCACCACCTCCAGCCCTTGATACAAGAGCAATTCAAAGAGGAGAGGCCATCATACAGGAACTCCAGAAGAGAACACCACATCTGCCTCCTTACGTCGAGGTTGAGCCGATAACCCCGACTGAGGAAGCAGCAATTCTCAAGGGAGAAGAAATCATAATGGAACTTGAGAAAAAGATACCAAGGTTGCCTCCTTCTCAAGAAGTAATTACAAAGGAAGCGCCGCTGGAAGTTAAGGAGGCTGTTGAAGCACCTCCAACAGTTGAAGGTGCTAAGGAATTACTTCCAGAAGTGAAAGGAGCTGAAGTCCTACAAGAAGTTCCAAAAGTCGAAGCAGCGAAATATTTGCTCGCAGAAGTAAAGGAAGTCCCAGAGGAGGACGCTTATCCAGACCGTGCCGATGTGCTCGAAGCAACGCTCTCTGGTAGTATCCCATCTTTTCCTGAAGTCCCACCACGGGAAGCTGAAAAGGAACAGCCTCCGGTCCTACAAAAGATCGAAGAGGCGGTTCAAAAAGTGGAGAAGGAATTACCTCTTGAAGTGAAGATCGAATCAGAAGAGGCCGAAGTGGAGGTCGCTGCTGTAGCACCACCTCCAGCCCTTGATACAAGAGCCATTCAAAGAGGAGAGGCCATCATACAGGAACTCCAGAAGAGAACACCACATCTGCCTCCTTACGTCGAGGTTGAGGCGATAACCCCGACTGAGGAAGCAGCAATTCTCAAGGGAGAAGAAATCATAATGGAACTTGAGAAAAAGATACCAAGGTTGCCTCCTTCTCAAGAAGTAATTACAAAGGAAGCGCCACTGGAAGTTAAGGAGGCTGTTGAAGCACCTCCAACAGTTGAAGGTGCTAAGGAATTACTTCCAGAAGTGAAAGGAGCTGAGGTCTTACAAGAAGTTCCAAAAGTCGAAGCAGCGAAATATTTGTTCGCAGAAGTAAAGGAAGTCCCAGAGGAGGACGCTTATCCAGACCGTGCCGATGTGCTCGAAGCAACGCTCTCTGGTAGTATCCCATCTTTTCCTGAAGTCCCACCACGGGAAGCTGAAAAGGAACCGCCTCCGGGTGTAAAGAAGATGGAAGAGGCAGCTCCAAAAGTGGAGAAGGAATTACCTCTTGAAGTGAAGATCGAATTAAAAGAGGCTGAAGTGGAGGCCGCTGCTGTAGCACCACCTCCAGCCTTTGACGCAAGAGCCATTCAAAGAGGAGAGGCCATCATAGAGGAACTCCAGAAGAGAACACCACATCTGCCTCCTTACGTAGAGGTTGAGGCGATCACCACGAGTGAGGAAGCAGCAATCCTCAAGGGTGAAGAAATCATAATGGAGCTTCAGAAAAAGATACCAAGGTTGCCTCCTTTTCAAGAAGTAATTACAAAGGAAGCGCCACTGGAAGTTAAGGAGGCTGTTGAAGCACCTCCAACAGTTGAAGGTGCTAAGGAATTACTTCCAGAAGTAAAAGCAGTTGAGGTCCAACGAGAAGTTCCAAAAGTCGAAGCAGCGAAAGATTTGTTAGCGGAAGTAAAGGAAGTTCCAGAAGAGGACGCTTATCCAGACCGTGCCGACGTGCTCGAAGCAACGCTGTCTGGTAGTATCCCATCTTTTCCTGGAGTCCCACCACGGGAAGCTGAAAAGGAACAGCCTCCGGGTGTAAAGAAGATCGAAGAGGCGGCTCCAAAAGTGGAGAAGAAATTACCTCCTGAAGAGAAGATCGAATTAAAAGAGGCCGAAGTGGAGGCCGCTGCTGTAGCACCAGCTCCAGCCCTTGATACAAGAGCCATTCAAAGAGGAGAAGCCCTCATACAGGAACTCCAGAAGAGAACCCCACATCTGCCTCCTTACGTCGAGGTTGAGGCGATAACCCCGAGTGAGGAAGCAGCCGTTGAAAAGAAAGTAAAGGGGGCTGTCGAGGTGGCCCCTAAAGAATTCTATCCAGCAGTAAAGGGTGTCACAGAAGCTGCTGCTGAAGTAGCGGAGGCTGCTGCCTTAGATAAGGAAGCAATTCTGAGAGCAGAAGCTAAGATACAGCAACTTGAGAAAGTGATACCAAGACTGCCTCCTTTTGAAGAAGTAATTGCGAAGGAAGTGCCCCTGAAAGTAAAAGAGGTAGCTCCACAAGCTGAAGCCGTAAAGGAATTACTTGCAGAAGTAAGTGAAGTTGAGGCTACTGGGAAAGTTCCAAGTGTAGAACCAGCGAAAGATTTGTTTGCAGAAGTAAAGGAGGTTCCACAGTCCGTGGAAATTGAAGCAGGTCCGCATTACTACCCAGTCTCATCAGGTGCTGTTACACCTGAGATCGCACCATTGACGGAACTGCCCTGGAGGATTCAAAGAGATAGGATCAGTAGAGCAGAACCTGTTCCTGCAGCTGTCTTGGAGCAGGCTTCTGTCAAGCAGCAGTTGGGTGTGCTTGAAGCCCCTACTCTCGGGACTGAAGAGGCACGGCTGTTTCACACATTTACATTTGATACAGCTGGCATCTCGCCCTCCCGTGGGGCCGAGAGAAAAACACCCAGCATGGAAATGTGGACTCCAGAAGGGATGCCCCTTCTACCATCCGCAATCGAACGAGAAGCATTAATGCAGGGGCAGTTGGAGACTCAAATTCCGACTGCGAGGAAACAGTTAACTGGAGCGTATCACGAAGAGTTACCAGAAATTGATGAACGGTATCGCGCACTAACATCGGCTAGAGCTGGACCACGAATATCCCCAGAGGCCGAGAAAGAGCTGCCCTGGAAACGCTACGAAGGAGAGAAGGTCCCTGAAGTACCGGCTGTTGTTTCAGCTGCAATTAAAGAGAAGGCTTCTGTGGAGGAGCAGCTGGGCGTGTCAGAGATTATCACTGCCCGAGAACAGTTGACTGGAGCATATCACGAGGAGTTACCAGAAACTGATGAACGGTATCGCGCACTTACGTCGGCTAGAGCTGGACCACGAATATCCCCTGATGCTGAGAAAGAGCTGCCCTGGAAACGGTACGAAGGAGAGGTCCCTGAATTACCGGCTGCTGTTCCAGCTGCCGTTAAAGAGCAGGCTTCCGTGGAGGAGCAGCTAGGCGTGCCAGAGATTATTACTGCCAGGGAACAGCTAACTGGAGCGTATCACGAGGATTTACCAGAAATGGATGAACGGTATCGCACACTGACATCGGGTAGAGCTGGGCCAGAAATATCCCCTGATGTGGAGAAGGAACTGCCTTGGAAACGCTTCGAAGCGGAGAAGGTCCCTGAAGCACCGGCTGTTGTACCAGCCGCAGTTAAAGAAAAGGCTTCTGTACTAGAGCAGCTAGGTGTCCGTGAAATTTTAACTTCAAGAGAACAGTTAACTGGAGCGTATCATGAGGAATTACCAGAAATGGATCAACGGTATCGCACACTGACATCGGGTAGAGCTGGACCACAAATCTCCCCTGATATAGAGAAGGAACTGCCTTGGAAACGCGTCGAAGCGGAGAAGGTCCCTGAAGCACCGGCCGTTGTACCAGCTGCAGTTAAAGAAAAGGCGTCTGTACTAGAGCAGCTGGGCGTGTCTGAGATTATCACTGCGAGGGAACAGTTAACTGGAGCATATCACGAGGAGTTACCAGAAACTGATGAACGGTATCGCGCACTTACGTCGGCTAGAGCTGGACCACGAATACCCCCTGATGCTGAGAAAGAGCTGCCTTGGAAACGCTACGAAGGAGAAAAGGTCCCTGAAGTACCGGCTGTTGTTCCAGCTGCAATTAAAGAGAAGGCTTCTGTGGAGGAGCAGCTCGGCGTGCCTGAGATTACCACTGCGAGGGAACAGTTAACTGGAGCATATCACGAGGGTTTACCAGAAATGGATGAACGGTATCGCACACTGACATCAGGTAGAGCTGGACCAGAAATATCTCCTGACGTGGAGAAGGAACTGCCTTGGAAACGTTTCGAAGCGGAGAAGGTCCCTGAAGCACCGGCTGTTGTACCAGCTGCAGTTAAAGAAAAGGCTTCTGTACTAGAGCAGCTAGGTGTCCGTGAAATTTTAACTTCAAGAGAACAGTTAACTGGAGCGTATCATGAGGAATTACCAGAAATGGATGAACGGTATCGCGCAATTACGTCGGCTAGAGCTGGACCACGAATATCCCCTGACGCTGAGAAAGAGCTGCCTTGGAAACGCTACGAAGGAGAGAAGGTCCCTGAAGTACCGGCTGTTCCAGCTGCAATTAAAGAGAAGGCTTCCATGGAGGAGCAGCTGGGCGCGCCAGAGATTATCACTGCCAGGGAACAATTAATTGGAGCCTATCACGAGGGTTTACCAGAATTGGATGAACGGTATCGCACACTGACATCGGGTAGAGCTGGGCCAGAAATATCCCCTGATGTGGAGAAGGAACTGCCTTGGAAACGCTTCGAAGCGAAGGTCCCTGAAGCACCGGTCGTTGTACCAGCTGCAGTTAAAGAAAAGGCTTCTGTACTAGAGCAGCTAGGTGTCCGTGAAATTTTAACTTCAAGAGAACAGTTAACTGGAGCGTATCATGAGGAATTACCAGAAATGGATGAGCGGTATCGCGCACTAACATCGGCTAGAGCTGGACCACGAATACCCCCTGATACTGAGAAAGAGCTGCCTTGGAAACGCTACGAAGGAGAGAAGGTCCCTGAAGTACCGGCTGTTGTTCCAGCTGCAATTAAAGAGAAGGCTTTTGTGGAGGAGCAGCTGGGCGCGCCAGAAATTATCACTGCCAGGGAACAGCTAACTGGAGCGTATCACGAGGATTTACCAGAAATGGATGAACGGTATCGCACGCTGACATCGGGTAGAGCTGGGCCAGAAATATCTCCTGATGTGGAGAAGGAACTGCCTTGGAAACGTTTCGAAGCGGAGAAGGTCCCTGAAGCACCGGCTCTTGTACCAGCTGCAGTTAAAGAAAAGGCTTCTGTACTAGAGCAGCTAGGTGTCCGTGAAATTTTAACTTCAAGAGAACAGTTAACTGGAGCGTATCATGAGGAATTACCAGAAATGGATGAGCGGTATCGCGCACTAACATCGGCTAGAGCTGGACCACGAATACCCCCTGATACTGAGAAAGAGCTGCCTTGGAAACGCTACGAAGGAGAGAAGGTCCCTGAAGTACCGTCTGTTGTTCCAGCTGCAATTAAAGAGAAGGCTTTTGTGGAGGAGCAGCTGGGCGCGCCAGAAATTATCACTGCCAGGGAACAGCTAACTGGAGCGTATCACGAGGATTTACCAGAAATGGATGAACGGTATCGCACACTGACATCGGGTAGAGCTGGGCCAGAAATATCTCCTGATGTGGAGAAGGAACTGCCTTGGAAACGTTTCGAAGCGGAGAAGGTCCCTGAAACACCGGCTGTTGTACCAGCTGCAGTTAAAGAAAAGGCTTCTGTACTAGAGCAGCTAGGTGTCCGTGAAATTTTAACTTCAAGAGAACAGTTAACTGGAGCGTATCATGAGGAATTACCAGAAATGGATGAACGGTATCGCGCAATTACGTCGGCTAGAGCTGGACCACGAATATCCCCTGATGCTGAGAAAGAGCTGCCCTGGAAACTGTACAAAGGAGAGGTCCCTGAATTACCGGCTGCTGTTCCAGCTGCAATTAAAGAGAAGGCTTCCGTGGAAGAGCAGCTGGGCGCGCCAGAGATTATCACTGCGAGGGAACAGTTAACTGGAGCCTATCACGAGGGTTTACCAGAAATGGATGAACGGTATCGCACACTGTCATCGGGTAGAGCTGGGCCAGAAATATCTCCTGATGTGGAGAAGGAACTGCCATGGAAACGTTTCGAAGCGGAGAAGGTCCCTGAAGCACCGGCTGTTGTACCAGCTGCAGTTAAAGAAAAGGCTTCTGTACTAGAGCAGCTAGGTGCCCGTGAAATTTTAACTTCAAGAGAACAGTTAACTGGAGCGTATCATGAGGAATTACCAGAAATGGATGAGCGGTATCGCGCACTAACATCGGCTAGAGCTGGACCACGAATACCCCTTGATACTGAGAAAGAGCTGCCTTGGAAACGCTACGAAGGAGAGAAGGTCCCTGAAGTACCGGCTGTTGTTCCAGCTGCAATTAAAGAGAAGGCTTTTGTGGAGGAGCAGCTGGGCGCGCCAGAAATTATCACTGCCAGGGAACAGCTAACTGGAGCGTATCACGAGGATTTACCAGAAATGGATGAACGGTATCGCACACTGACATCGGGTAGAGCTGGGCCAGAAATATCTCCTGATGTGGAGAAGGAACTGCCTTGGAAACGTTTCGAAGCGGAGAAGGTCCCTGAAGCACCGGCTGTTGTACCAGCTGCAGTTAAAGAAAAGGCTTCTGTACTAGAGCAGCTAGGTGTCCGTGAAATTTTAACTTCAAGAGAACAGTTAACTGGAGCGTATCATGAGGAATTACCAGAAATTGATGAGCGGTATCGCGCACTAACATCGGCTAGAGCTGGACCACGAATACCCCCTGATACTGAGAAAGAGCTGCCTTGGAAACGCTACGAAGGAGAGAAGGTCCCTGAAGTACCGGCTGTTGTTCCAGCTGCAATTAAAGAGAAGGGTTCCGTGGAAGAGCAGCTGGGCGCGCCAGAGATTATCACTGCGAGGGAACAGTTAACTGGAGCCTATCACGAGGGTTTACCAGAATTGGATGAACGGTATCGCACACTGACATCGGGTAGAGCTGGGCCAGAAATATCCCCTGATGTGGAGAAGGAACTGCCTTGGAAACGCTTCGAAGCGAAGGTCCCTGAAGCACCGGTCGTTGTACCAGCTGCAGTTAAAGAAAAGGCTTCTGTACTAGAACAGCTAGGTGTCCGTGAAATTTTAACTTCAAGAGAACAGTTAACTGGAGCGTATCATGAGGAATTACCAGAAATGGATGAACGGTATCGCGCACTAACATCGGCTAGAGCTGGCCCACGAATACCCCCTGATACTGAGAAAGAGCTGCCTTGGAAACGCTACGAAGGAGAGAAGGTCCCTGAAGTACCGGCTGTTGTTCCAGCTGCAATTAAAGAGAAGGCTTTTGTGGAGGAGCAGCTGGGCGCACCAGAAATTATCACTGCGAGGGAACAGTTGACTGGAGCATATCACGAGGAATTACCAGAAACTGATGAACGGTATCGCGCACTTACGTCGGCTAGAGCTGGACCACGAATACCCCCTGATGCTGAGAAAGAGCTGCCTTGGAAACGCTACGAAGGAGAAAAGGTCCCTGAAGTACCGGCTGTTGTTCCAGCTGCAATTAAAGAGAAGGCTTCTGTGGAGGAGCAGCTGGGCGTGCCTGAGATTATCACTGCGAGGGAACAGTTAACTGGAGCATATCACGAGGGTTTACCAGAAATGGATGAACGGTATCGCACACTGACATCAGGTAGAGCTGGACCAGAAATATCTCCTGACGTGGAGAAGGAACTGCCTTGGAAACGTTTCGAAGCGGAGAAGGTCCCTGAAGCACCGGCTGTTGTACCAGCTGCAGTTAAAGAAAAGGCTTCTGTACTAGAGCAGCTAGGTGTCCGTGAAATTTTAACTTCAAGAGAACAGTTAACTGGAGCGTATCATGAGGAATTACCAGAAATGGATGAACGGTATCGCGCACTAACATCGGCTACAGCGGGACCACGAATACCCCCTGATACTGAGAAAGAGCTGCCTTGGAAACGCTACGAAGGAGAGAAGGTCCCTGAAGTACCGGCTGTTGTTCCAGCTGCAATTAAAGAAAAGGCTTTTGTGGAGGAGCAGCTGGGCGCGCCAGAAATTATCACTGCCAGGGAACAATTAATTGGAGCCTATCACGAGGGTTTACCAGAATTGGATGAACGGTATCGCACACTGACATCGGGTAGAGCTGGACCACAAATCTCCCCTGATATAGAGAAGGAACTGCCTTGGAAACGCTTCGAAGCGGAGAAGGTCCCTGAAGCACCGGCCGTTGTACCAGCTGCAGTTAAAGAAAAGGCGTCTGTACTAGAGCAGCTGGGCGTGCCTGAGATTATCACTGCGAGGGAACAGTTAACTGGAGCATATCACGAGGAGTTACCAGAAACTGATGAACGGTATCGCGCACTTACGTCGGCTAGAGCTGGACCACGAATACCCCCTGATGCTGAGAAGGAACTGCCTTGGAAACGCTTCGAAGCGGAGAAGGTCCCTGAAGCACCGGCCGTTGTACCAGCTGCAGTTAAAGAAAAGGCGTCTGTACTAGAGCAGCTGGGCGTGTCTGAGATTATCACTGCGAGGGAACAGTTAACTGGAGCATATCACGAGGAGTTACCAGAAACTGATGAACGGTATCGCGCACTTACGTCGGCTAGAGCTGGACCACGAATACCCCCTGATGCTGAGAAAGAGCTGCCTTGGAAACGCTACGAAGGAGAAAAGGTCCCTGAAGTACCGGCTGTTGTTCCAGCTGCAATTAAAGAGAAGGCTTCTGTGGAGGAGCAGCTGGGCGTGCCAGAGATTATCACTGCGAGGGAACAGTTAACTGGAGCATATCACGAGGAGTTACCAGAAACTGATGAACGGTATCGCGCACTTACGTCGGCTAGAGCTGGACCACGAATACCCCCTGATGCTGAGAAAGAGCTGCCTTGGAAACGCTACGAAGGAGAAAAGGTCCCTGAAGTACCGGCTGTTGTTCCAGCTGCAATTAAAGAGAAGGCTTCTGTGGAGGAGCAGCTGGGCGTGCCTGAGATTATCACTGCGAGGGAACAGTTAACTGGAGCATATCACGAGGGTTTACCAGAAATGGATGAACGGTATCGCACACTGACATCAGGTAGAGCTGGACCAGAAATATCTCCTGACGTGGAGAAGGAACTGCCTTGGAAACGTTTCGAAGCGGAGAAGGTCCCTGAAGCACCGGCTGTTGTACCAGCTGCAGTTAAAGAAAAGGCTTCTGTACTAGAGCAGCTAGGTGTCCGTGAAATTTTAACTTCAAGAGAACAGTTAACTGGAGCGTATCATGAGGAATTACCAGAAATGGATGAACGGTATCGCGCACTAACATCGGCTACAGCGGGACCACGAATACCCCCTGATACTGAGAAAGAGCTGCCTTGGAAACGCTACGAAGGAGAGAAGGTCCCTGAAGTACCGGCTGTTGTTCCAGCTGCAATTAAAGAGAAGGCTTTTGTGGAGGAGCAGCTGGGCGCGCCAGAAATTATCACTGCCAGGGAACAATTAATTGGAGCCTATCACGAGGGTTTACCAGAATTGGATGAACGGTATCGCACACTGACATCGGGTAGAGCTGGACCACAAATCTCCCCTGATATAGAGAAGGAACTGCCTTGGAAACGCTTCGAAGCGGAGAAGGTCCCTGAAGCACCGGCCGTTGTACCAGCTGCAGTTAAAGAAAAGGCGTCTGTACTAGAGCAGCTAGGTGTCCGTGAAATTTTAACTTCAAGAGAACAGTTAACTGGAGCGTATCATGAGGAATTACCAGAAATGGATGAACGGTATCGCGCACTAACATCGGCTAGAGCTGGCCCACGAATACCCCCTGATACTGAGAAAGAGCTGCCTTGGAAACGCTACGAAGGAGAGAAGGTCCCTGAAGTACCGGCTGTTGTTCCAGCTGCAATTAAAGAGAAGGCTTTTGTGGAGGAGCAGCTGGGCGCACCAGAAATTATCACTGCGAGGGAACAGTTGACTGGAGCATATCACGAGGAATTACCAGAAACTGATGAACGGTATCGCGCACTTACGTCGGCTAGAGCTGGACCACGAATACCCCCTGATGCTGAGAAAGAGCTGCCTTGGAAACGCTACGAAGGAGAAAAGGTCCCTGAAGTACCGGCTGTTGTTCCAGCTGCAATTAAAGAGAAGGCTTCTGTGGAGGAGCAGCTGGGCGTGCCTGAGATTATCACTGCGAGGGAACAGTTAACTGGAGCATATCACGAGGGTTTACCAGAAATGGATGAACGGTATCGCACACTGACATCAGGTAGAGCTGGACCAGAAATATCTCCTGACGTGGAGAAGGAACTGCCTTGGAAACGTTTCGAAGCGGAGAAGGTCCCTGAAGCACCGGCTGTTGTACCAGCTGCAGTTAAAGAAAAGGCTTCTGTACTAGAGCAGCTAGGTGTCCGTGAAATTTTAACTTCAAGAGAACAGTTAACTGGAGCGTATCATGAGGAATTACCAGAAATGGATGAACGGTATCGCGCACTAACATCGGCTACAGCGGGACCACGAATACCCCCTGATACTGAGAAAGAGCTGCCTTGGAAACGCTACGAAGGAGAGAAGGTCCCTGAAGTACCGGCTGTTGTTCCAGCTGCAATTAAAGAAAAGGCTTTTGTGGAGGAGCAGCTGGGCGCGCCAGAAATTATCACTGCCAGGGAACAATTAATTGGAGCCTATCACGAGGGTTTACCAGAATTGGATGAACGGTATCGCACACTGACATCGGGTAGAGCTGGACCACAAATCTCCCCTGATATAGAGAAGGAACTGCCTTGGAAACGCTTCGAAGCGGAGAAGGTCCCTGAAGCACCGGCCGTTGTACCAGCTGCAGTTAAAGAAAAGGCGTCTGTACTAGAGCAGCTGGGCGTGCCTGAGATTATCACTGCGAGGGAACAGTTAACTGGAGCATATCACGAGGAGTTACCAGAAACTGATGAACGGTATCGCGCACTTACGTCGGCTAGAGCTGGACCACGAATACCCCCTGATGCTGAGAAGGAACTGCCTTGGAAACGCTTCGAAGCGGAGAAGGTCCCTGAAGCACCGGCCGTTGTACCAGCTGCAGTTAAAGAAAAGGCGTCTGTACTAGAGCAGCTGGGCGTGTCTGAGATTATCACTGCGAGGGAACAGTTAACTGGAGCATATCACGAGGAGTTACCAGAAACTGATGAACGGTATCGCGCACTTACGTCGGCTAGAGCTGGACCACGAATACCCCCTGATGCTGAGAAAGAGCTGCCTTGGAAACGCTACGAAGGAGAAAAGGTCCCTGAAGTACCGGCTGTTGTTCCAGCTGCAATTAAAGAGAAGGCTTCTGTGGAGGAGCAGCTGGGCGTGCCAGAGATTATCACTGCGAGGGAACAGTTAACTGGAGCATATCACGAGGAGTTACCAGAAACTGATGAACGGTATCGCGCACTTACGTCGGCTAGAGCTGGACCACGAATACCCCCTGATGCTGAGAAAGAGCTGCCTTGGAAACGCTACGAAGGAGAAAAGGTCCCTGAAGTACCGGCTGTTGTTCCAGCTGCAATTAAAGAGAAGGCTTCTGTGGAGGAGCAGCTGGGCGTGCCTGAGATTATCACTGCGAGGGAACAGTTAACTGGAGCATATCACGAGGGTTTACCAGAAATGGATGAACGGTATCGCACACTGACATCAGGTAGAGCTGGACCAGAAATATCTCCTGACGTGGAGAAGGAACTGCCTTGGAAACGTTTCGAAGCGGAGAAGGTCCCTGAAGCACCGGCTGTTGTACCAGCTGCAGTTAAAGAAAAGGCTTCTGTACTAGAGCAGCTAGGTGTCCGTGAAATTTTAACTTCAAGAGAACAGTTAACTGGAGCGTATCATGAGGAATTACCAGAAATGGATGAACGGTATCGCGCACTAACATCGGCTACAGCGGGACCACGAATACCCCCTGATACTGAGAAAGAGCTGCCTTGGAAACGCTACGAAGGAGAGAAGGTCCCTGAAGTACCGGCTGTTGTTCCAGCTGCAATTAAAGAGAAGGCTTTTGTGGAGGAGCAGCTGGGCGCGCCAGAAATTATCACTGCCAGGGAACAATTAATTGGAGCCTATCACGAGGGTTTACCAGAATTGGATGAACGGTATCGCACACTGACATCGGGTAGAGCTGGACCACAAATCTCCCCTGATATAGAGAAGGAACTGCCTTGGAAACGCTTCGAAGCGGAGAAGGTCCCTGAAGCACCGGCCGTTGTACCAGCTGCAGTTAAAGAAAAGGCGTCTGTACTAGAGCAGCTGGGCGTGCCTGAGATTATCACTGCGAGGGAACAGTTAACTGGAGCATATCACGAGGAGTTACCAGAAACTGATGAACGGTATCGCGCACTTACGTCGGCTAGAGCTGGACCACGAATACCCCCTGATGCTGAGAAGGAACTGCCTTGGAAACGCTTCGAAGCGGAGAAGGTCCCTGAAGCACCGGCCGTTGTACCAGCTGCAGTTAAAGAAAAGGCGTCTGTACTAGAGCAGCTGGGCGTGTCTGAGATTATCACTGCGAGGGAACAGTTAACTGGAGCATATCACGAGGAGTTACCAGAAACTGATGAACGGTATCGCGCACTTACGTCGGCTAGAGCTGGACCACGAATACCCCCTGATGCTGAGAAAGAGCTGCCTTGGAAACGCTACGAAGGAGAAAAGGTCCCTGAAGTACCGGCTGTTGTTCCAGCTGCAATTAAAGAGAAGGCTTCTGTGGAGGAGCAGCTGGGCGTGCCAGAGATTATCACTGCGAGGGAACAGTTAACTGGAGCATATCACGAGGAGTTACCAGAAACTGATGAACGGTATCGCGCACTTACGTCGGCTAGAGCTGGACCACGAATACCCCCTGATGCTGAGAAAGAGCTGCCTTGGAAACGCTACGAAGGAGAAAAGGTCCCTGAAGTACCGGCTGTTGTTCCAGCTGCAATTAAAGAGAAGGCTTCTGTGGAGGAGCAGCTGGGCGTGCCAGAGATTATCACTGCGAGGGAACAGTTAACTGGAGCCTATCACGAGGGTTTACCAGAATTGGATGAACGGTATCGCACACTGACATCAGGTAGAGCTGGACCAGAAATATCTCCTGACGTGGAGAAGGAACTGCCTTGGAAACGTTTCGAAGCGGAGAAGGTCCCTGAAGCACCGGCTGTTGTACCAGCTGCAGTTAAAGAAAAGGCTTCTGTACTAGAGCAGCTCGGTGTCCGTGAAATTTTAACTTCAAGAGAACAGTTAACTGGAGCGTATCATGAGGAATTACCAGAAATGGATGAACGGTATCGCGCACTAACATCGGCTACAGCGGGACCACGAATACCACCTGATGCTGAGAAAGAGCTGCCTTGGAAACGCTACGAAGGAGAAAAGATCCCTGAAGTACCGTCTGTTGTTCCTGCTGCAATTAAAGAGAAGGCTTTTGTGGAGGAGCAGCTGGGCGCGCCAGAGATTATCACTGCCAGGGAACAATTAATTGGAGCCTATCACGAGGGTTTACCAGAATTGGATGAACGGTATCGCACACTGGCATCGGGTAAAGCTGGACCACAAATCTCCCCTGATATAGAGAAGGAACTGCCTTGGAAACGCTTCGAAGCGGAGAAGGTCCCTGAAGCACCGGCCGGTGTGCCAGCTGCAGTTAAAGAAAAGGCGTCTGTACTAGAGCAGCTGGGCGTGCCTGAGATTATCACTGCGAGGGAACAGTTAACTGGAGCATATCACGAGGAGTTACCAGAAACTGATGAACGGTATCGCGCACTTACGTCGGCTAGAGCTGGACCACGAATACCCCCTGATGCTGAGAAAGAGCTGCCTTGGAAACGCTACGAAGGAGAAAAGGTCTCTGAAGTACCGGCTGTTGTTCCAGCTGCAATTAAAGAGAAGGCTTCTGTGGAGGAGCAGCTGGGCGTGCCTGAGATTATCACTGCGAGGGAACAGTTAACTGGAGCATATCACGAGGGTTTACCAGAAATGGATGAACGGTATCGCACACTGACATCTGGTAGAGCTGGACCAGAAATATCCCCTGATGTGGAGAAGGAACTGCCATGGAAACGTTTCGAAGAGAAGGTCCCTGAGACAGCAGCTGCTGTGCCAGCTGCAATTAAAGAAAAGGCCTCTGTACTGGAGCAGCTAGGTGTGCATGAAACTATCTCAGAAGAACTCCAGATAAAACGTGAGAGTGTTAGTCAAGGCTCTAAGAAAGAATCTACTGCCACGTACCATACAGCTGAAGAGATAGAAACCTCGACAAGTCAGGATGCTGCATTCAAAAGTGTAGAGTCACGCACTCCTAAGTCTTCTACAGACTATGCAGAGGCACACTTACCACTGCCAAAGACTACTGTGGCGGGGCCCCTTGTGACGACTGACCTCCTTGTCGATGAAATTGAGGGGAAAGCTTATCCTACAAAGGTAACTGTCGGAGAAGCTGCTCTTCCGAGTGCCCGGGAGGAACGCAAGAAACCCGAAGATAAGGTTCAGCCTAGTTTGGTTACTCAAATTGGCGAGGAAGCAAAGGCAGAAGAACCAACTGCCAAAGAGATTGTGCCAGCTGCTCACGTGAGCAAAGTAGGAATGGCAGAAGTGTCTGCTGCTGCTTTGGGAGCACCGTTAGGTATGGATATTGTGCCCTCTGCTCTGGTCGGCGAAGTAGCAGCGGCGGAAGTAATACCTGCCACAGTCGAAGCACCGTCTGTCAAAGATATTGTGCCAGCTGCTCCAGTCGGTGCAGTAGCAACGGTAGAGGTACTTCCCGCCCTAATTGAAGCACCGCCGGCCAGGGATATTATGCCGGCTGCAGCAGCTAGTGAAGTTGCACTAGCAGAAGTATTGCCTGCTTCTCTGGAAGTGCCATCTGCTAAGTATGTTGTGCCATCTGTTCAACTCGGTGAAGTAGTGGCCGAGGAGGTACATCCTGCTCCTTTGAAAGGACCACCAGTAGGCGAAATAGTATCTGTGGAACTATTGCCTGCTCCATTGCAAGCACCGTCTGATAAAGATATTGTAAAAGCTGCCCCAGTGGGTGAATTAGCAACAGCAGAACTATTACATACTCGTTTGATAGCACCGGGAGCTAAAGATATTGCGCCTGTTGCTCCAGCCGGCGAAGTCGTAACGGAAGTAGTATTTCCTGCTCCTGTGAAATATCCATCTGCCAAAAACATTGTGCCACCTGCTCCTGTAGGGGAATTAGCAACGGTAGAAGTATTACCTACTCCTGTGGAAGCATCAGGAGCTCAGAAAATTACGCCTGCTGCCCCAGCCGCCGAAGTAGTAACGGCAGAAGTATTACCAGCTCCCGTGAAGGCACCTTCAGCCAAAGATATGGTGTCACCTGCTCCTGTCAGTGAACTAGTACCTGTTGCAGCATTACCTAGTCCTTTGGAAGCACGTGAAGCTAAAGACATTGTGCCCGCTGCTCCAGCTGGCGAAGTCGTAGCGGCAGAAGTATTACCTCCTCCAGTGAAATACCCGTCTGCCAAAGACATTGTGCTACCTGCTGCTGTCGGGGAATTAGCAACGGTCGAAGTACTACCTACTCCATTTGAAGCCGCAAGAGCTCAGGAAATTGTGCCTGCTGCTCCAGTCGGTGAAGTCGTAACGGCAGAAGTATTACCTGCTCCACTGAAATATCCATCTGAGAAAGATATGGTGCAACCTGCTCCTGTCGGCGAACTGGTAGCGGCCGTGGCATTACCTACTCCTTTGGAAGAACCAGGAGCTAAGGGTATTGTGCCGGCCGCTTCAGCCGGAGAAGTAGCAACAGCAGCTGTATTACCCGCTCCTGTGGCCACTGCTGAACCCGGTGAAATAGCAACAGAGGTACTGCCTGCTCCACTGAAAGTACCACAAGTACAATTGACCCAATATATCGTGTCTGCTCTTCCTGTCGGTGAAGTTGCCATACCGGAAGTATTTCCTGCTCCCCTGGCAGTACCGTCCGCAAAAGATATCGTGTCAGCTTCTCCTCTCGGTGAAGTATCCACTGCGGAGGTACTTCCAGCAACTTTGAAGACCCCTTCAACAAAAGATATTGTGCCAGCAGCGCCTATCGGTGAAGTTGTAACAGCCGAAGTGCTGCCTGCTGTGCCTGTTGTACCAACTAAGGAATTAGCGGTTATTACAGCCGTGGTGCCGTCCGGGGAACTGGTACCGTCCTCTACTGCTGCCGTTGCAATCAGAGAGGCAGCAGGAGCTGCTGAACCCATGCCTCGAGTTGTGAAGCCGACTGTTTCAACAGAACTTGTACCTATCCTGGAGCCTGCAGCTGTTGTCCCATCGCGAGATGAATTTATAGCCTCCCCTGCTCCTGCCGCTGCAGAAGCTCCCATTGTAATTACAGAGGCTGAGCGCGTGCCTCCAGGTATAAAGCAGATTGTTTCTACAGAACTTGTGCCTGTAACCCAGATGACAGCTGTCGTCCCCTCTGAAGGCAGAGTGGTACCATCTCATGAAGTCGCACCACGTCTTGAGCTTTCCACCCCGACTGAGTTAGTTCCCCTACGGCTGAGTGCAACGGCTGTAGTGGCATACGAAGGTGAGGTACCTCAGAAAGAGGACGTCAGTGCTGAAGTAGGTGCAGCAGCACTTGAAACAAGGCGCGCCGAAGAGACGCGACCACATGTGCACCTGGAAGAACCATTAGCACCTCGTCATACCACGTCAGAAGAGCGCTTAGACGAGGGACGCGGAAGACGTAAGGGTCCCCCGGCGGAGTTAAAAAGAAAGGGCAAAGTTCAAGCCAAGAAGGGCTCCAAATTTTTCTACGTGCATCCAAGTGAAGAGGAACGACCAGGTCCGCCCAGTGTAGCTGAGTACGCATGGGGACCGACGGAGTTCCGTTATCCAGAAGCCGCGACGGAACCAGAACAGTATACTGTGGACATCTCGAAAGTGCTTGTGCAGCCTTTCTTAGAGCCAACAATAACTTCTGTCGAAAAGCCAGAGCAAGTGTCCTATGAGGAAGAAGTGAGGCCAGTACAGGAAGCAGCCCTACCCGGTACTACAGAAGGCGTAACTACGGATGTTGGCGTTCCGCTTGAAGGAGGGACTTTGACAATGGAACCACAGAAGGCGACTGCGCCTGCTGAAGAAGAGAAGTTTATTAGCGAAGTGCAGACTGGAGCAGAGGTGCCCGAAAAGAAAACGTCGCCACCGCCTGAAAAGGTTGACACCGGCCTTGAGAGCGAGATAGATGACGACGCCTATCCAGACGACGTAGGCGTAGTTGAGGCGACACTATCTGGTTCAGCTATAGCCGGTCTCCCACCTTGGAAAGCAGAACGGCCAATCGAAGAGAAAGTACCTGAGATTGTAAAATCTGAAATATCTGCTGAAGAGCGCGAAGCGATCTCGGCTGTGACTGGGCCCCCCGAAGAGCCGTCATTTCCTCCAGTGAAGTTGGCACAACCTCACCCTGCAGAAATCAGTCTGGACTTGGAAATCGCTGATGATGCCTTCCCAGATGACGTGTCTGTGCTCGAGGCGACGTTGTCCGGCACAGCTCTCGCAGGCACGAGGGAGAGGTGGAAGAAAGAAGTGGCCCCAATAGTTGAGGAAGAAGCTCCTCCACCAGTCCCTGAAAAGGGGCCCGGCGCTGCGCTAGAGGAAGCCGCCATTTCAGAAAAGGATGTGATTGAAGACGTGGCAGCACGAGTTAAAGGTGACGTAAAAGTTGAGAAACAGGTCCCTCCTGTAAAAGAGGACGTTTCAGACAAAGAAAAGGCAGCTGCCGTTCTTAAAGGAGAGGCCATAATAGCGGCACTTCAGAGAAAAATACCGCATCTACCGCGTCTGCAGGGTGAAGTGGAGGAAGTCCCCGAGGTTGAGGAAAAAGAAGCTGCAGTTCTTGAAGGAGAAGCCATCATAGCTGCACTTGAGAGGCAGACACCACATTTGCCGACTCTGAAAATGAAAGTAGAAAGTGCAGAAAGCATTTCGATTCTTGAAGGAGAAGCCATAATAGCTGCACTTCAGAAAGAGACGCCACATCTGCCACCCACGGAAATTCGTGGAGGCAAGGCGGAGGAAGCTGTGCCTCCCGAAAAGGAAATGACTGAAAAACAACTGAGGAAAGAGGCTGCACGTTTGCCAGCCATGGAAGAGGAACCTACACCTTTCCCCGTACCGCCAGAAGCCGAAGAGCAAGTGGACGACGTCACGAAGACGGTGATAAAGTCCGTAAAGTCAAAACGACGACTAGACTTTGACTCGACCGGCATTGCCGACAGTGAAACACGAGGACCTTTGACTGCTCGAGACCGGTTAGGAAAAGGGAGAATGTATTCCGTGGAGAAAGTGATATACTCCACGGAGAAGGTAGAGGTAACGCAGCGCATAGACCGAGAGACGGCCGATAGTCTTCGGCAAGCATACGCAGAGTACGCCGTCCCAGGATCACAGGCAGACAACATATTAAAAGAAGTCGTGAACCGGTCCATTACCACAGAGCAGGTGACAGAACCTCTCGACAAAGAAGCTACGGAGGCTGCCATGAGAGAATTGGAAACCACTTTTACGACAACAAGGGGGGCAGACGAGGACGAAACATTCATCAAATCCATGACGACAGAGGTTGATACATCGGAAATCGTACTGTTTAGACTAACAAGGGATAAACCGTCGCGTAGCTCAACTCAAAAGCTTCAATCTACTGACCAGGGGCCCCCGCCACCGCCTGGTTCTTCAGACACGCCACAGAAAAGACGCAAGTATGGCCACACCGCCCTACCTAGTGCTGGCGCCGAGGGACCCGAGAACACAGCAGAACGGAGTAAAGAAGACGTTATTCAAAGCTTTCTCAGCGAAGACTATGTCAAAGAAACAACGGATGACAGTTCAACGCAAGCGACATCTAAAGAGGTAGCGTTATATCGGCAGTCAAAGGTAACCTCTGCAGCAGCAGGTCGTGGGGAGGACCGGGGTGAGCAACAGAGGCGGCCACCGACTGTTATCACTACTATCCCAGGAACAAGGCTCGAGAAAACGTTATCAGGTGACGCAGTACCGTGCACAACTTTGCCAGCATTGGGGGCTGCTATTCGTCGTCCGAAACCAGCGAAAGGGGAGACTTCATCGGAGACTAGCATTCCCGGTGTAGGCTCTTCAGAAGTCTCGGACTATGTGGCGGAGGAGCCACAAGACACTGCACCAGAAACACCTACGAAACCCCTGCATCGACCCAAAATGCATGAAGACATCACTGACCCACACTACCAGAAAGAAATCTTGACCGGAATACTGAATGCTCAGCCAACACAATTTAGCCACCCGAGGCACTCGCTACCCCTGTACAAACAGGAGGCCGCACAAGCAGAGGATAGGGAAACGCAAGATCGGACCTCATCTGCTGTGGGAGACGAGACTTTCGAAGAAAAGGTAACTAAGGATGAAGGCAAAGCACCGACAGGAGTGACAGCATCCCGAAAAGGAACTGACGTGACCAAGGCCACTAGGAAGCGCAAAAAACCAGACAAAAAGCTAAGGTCCCGTAAGGGGGTCGAAAAGTCGCCTAAGCCTCCTAAAGCTCCTGCCCCGCCATCCCTAGGCCAGAAGCTAAGCGAACCGACTGAAGACTTCGTCCTGCCCCCATTGCAGTCAGAACACTACATTGACGTTGTGACAGACAGCATCATAAGGCCTTCTGATGTAGCTCGAACACGTAGAGCCCTGCAGGAAATGCCATCTTTGCGCACTCTGGTTTTCGACCTAAGAGAAGCACTGGAGTTCGGTGGAGTTGTGCCGAGGTCACATGGCGTCAGGACACAGTATCGGCAATTTGAAGTTCCAACCGAGCAACGTGCTGACGTCCAGAGAGCCGTTCAGGGGTTTCAAGATCTCGGCGCAGAACAGATCGCGATCGCGACTGTACCAGCGGCAGCTGCAACGGGTACAGCTGTGATTGCAGTTCCTGTTATTGCACAATGCACCGCTGAACCTAACTTTATCGACGGAGCAGAAACGTATGACCCCGACGCCCTCTCCGCACTTCACTCTCATGTGGAAGACATTCGAAGACAAAGTGCGCAAGAGACACACTTGTTCACGGCAGCCCCCGAGCCACCGTATCGGTTCTTTGAGCCATTACCCGGGGTAGAAAGCCTGCAGGCGATTCAGTACGTTCCCGTTGAAGATGATTCAAGGAGCGCTCACAGGCATCCCGAAGCGCCGTGCATGGGTGAAGGATCGCAAGACGTTGGCTTTGGAACAAGACCTGGCCCGAGCAGGCCAAGAAGACCTTCCACTACCACAGTCCCGCCGGATATTAGGAGAACCAGCGTTATTCACGAACCTGGATACACGATGGACCAACCGTCTACGTCGAGGGCGTATGAAACTGGCGACATTACTTGCGACGCTAAGCCAGAGACAAAGGAATCTGAAACCAGCAGTGAGAGGTCAGTGACGTTGTGATGTGTAGTAAAGCATAACAGTGTAGGTCTTATCGGTAAAGGCTTCTAGCACTGAACCGCTAACAGAAACTGTACGCATAATGTAAAACACCGAGACTAGGGAACACGAAAGGGACAGACATAACAGTCCCTAGTCTCGGGGGTTTTACATTATGCATCATCTTCACCAGCTCGCTTGCTTCCTAGCCATTTTTTTTTTCATTGTCAGAAACTGTATATCTAGCTTCATCGACTCTCCAGGAAGGAAAAGTGTTCAACATGCGCCACCTGTCCAGTTCTTGTTCATTTAGCACACCTAGTTCATACCCACCATGCGAATGATGCCTCCACTCGCCATCATTGCTGAGTGATGAGACTTCTATGCTTGATTCCTATGCGTTTTCCTCCGTTGATACTTGTTTCAGTTCATGACATATTTAAATTCATTTTACCATTTTCCACTTGGCGCAAAGGTTTAATTTCCAAAGTATTGAACTTTTCCGTACTCACTATTGACTGCCAGTTGCTTTTGTGCCGAGAAAATCGAAATCATCATCGTCATTGTGCTGTTTCCAGTTTATTCCATTTTAAGATCTACAGCAGCATTTATTTATTTATTTATTTTTGCACGAAACACCACCAAAATCAAAACAGATGCCCTGATCAGGTCCGATTTTCGACCTTGCGCAAATCGAAGCTCGATCAAATGGGAAAATAACAGTCGTGTTACCCGTCTGCTTTTCAGCGTACCTACCGGACTGGAGAGCGCTGCTCCCATCATTGCCGTTTCATTTGCTCTAGTAGCCATAGTAGCTGCTGCGGCGATCTTCATCAGTTCCCATCTTGACGCAACAGGTCAGAGTTGAATACGGTGTTCCATTGAACGTATACGCTCATTAAAATTCCTGTTCACAGATCCAAACGTGTGATGGCTAACCTGCACAGTGGTCCCGCGCCTTACTCCGCAGGCTGATAATATGAAATAATAAATAATTGTTTTCCTATAGGTCTGAGATACCTGTCTGATATACCTGATATGTAACCTTATCATGTGGCGAGTAAAACCTGAAGATTCTTCTCAGATTTCTGAGACTTCTTAGCACGAGGTTTGCGACCAAGAGAATGGTGCGGAGGACACTGCGCCAGCGGGCAGAGGGCAAACTGTGCCTCTGCTGAACAATACAATGCTTTCTGCACCACGGCTGCAACTAGTCACTAAATAGCTTCGCACAGAGTATTACATTCCCTTTCCCCGGCACTATATGCGGACAGCCGCCTGGCAACACAGAGCGCTGCTCTCCCATTGGACAAAATCTGCAACTCTCTGGCATTTTGTTGACGAGCCAGAGGTACCGCAACTTCACCGCATAGCACGCTCCAAGCCAGCTATCACCCCTAGTGACATCGCTCTCGCCCTGATTGGTTGAAAACGGCCACTTATGGCTAATTGGCTATTAACGGCTAATTATTTTTAGCCAATTATGTACCGCGTCCGCGGTGCAAAAAAAGGCATACGCCTCCAGTTTTCAACAAACCAGGGGAGGGACCGATATGTCGTTTGGAATGATGGTTGACTAGGAGCGTGCTATGCGGTGTACTTCATTTCTAAGAGTGCAGTTTCCGCGCAGGCAGAACGACCGTATGCTGCGGCAAACTCATTTCAAATCTCGAATTGCAGCGCGTTGACCGTAACAGCACGTGCGATTTTGTTTGAGGGCCTTGATCCATTGTCGTTAAGGAAGACTTTAAAGCGTGGTCGAATAAAGAAGAAAGAACGAAAGTCTACAGACTGGATCCGTCATTAACATGCTCAACGGACGAACGGACGAACTCAACGGAGCCAATATGGCTCCCCCACACGGCGACCCCTTGCAGTTGTACATCGGTTGCTAGCCCGCAGAAGGTCTGTTCCAAACGGCGATTTTAACTTGCTGGCTTAACTTGTTGGTCAACTTTTGTGTAGATGAATCTGATAGGTCCGTATTTTCACCACATGATCCTGATCTTAATCCTTATTTTTGACAACGGGAGGCGGAGCCTATTACGTATATACGGCATTATGGCTACAAAATATAGGCTCCGCCTCCCGTTTTCAACAAATTAGGGACGAGAATGTTGTCATTCGGGATGATGGTTGGAAAGGAGCGTGCTATGTGGTGAAGTTCATTTTTAAGAGTGATAGGGTAGAACGTTATGGGTACCTCCGCGTTGGCGTCTGATTGGATGCTACACTTCTTCAATTGACGTAACGATGGGTAGGGGCATCTGGATGGCGGTACGTCTACCCGCCCGTATTCGAAAAAAAAAGTGAGTTTTTGTATTAACGCTACCCACGTTATAAAGGACAAGTATTGAACAATAAATTGTAAATAGAATTACGAAGCGTAGGTAGAACAATATTACACCTATTACACCCGTAACTAAACACCTGCAGATAGGAGTTCTTACCTCCTATTCAATGACTCGAGCTGCAACAATGCAAGGCAATGACAAGTGCAATAATACAAACAAACATACGTATAAGTTAACATGACGTAGTGGCTTTATGAGGAGCACCGAGGTGGCCACCAAAATGTGTTATTTTTGTTTTTGGCTGCGAGATCTTTTTGTTTTTGCGATGACTAAAATGGGCTCCTGTGGAAAGTGGATGGGCGTAGGAGAACGCGCGCGCGAGGCATCTGTTCCGCACTACTTTGAAAAAAATCGAAGAATGAGGCAGTGGCATCGCTAGGGTACGCGTCACCAGGTGCGGAAGCTCTTTGCGTCACCCCCACCACCACCACCACTCCATGCCCCCGTTAACGGATGCCTTTCCGTACCAGGCGATTCGCAATAAATAAACACATTACACCAGACAAGGCTCCTCATGTTGGTTTTGGCGTCATCGTGCCGCCGAGAACGGGAGGATGCGGCAGTATTGGAGCGGCGCGTCACCCCTTCCGTCGCTTCACCCGGTGCGGACCGCACCCCCCGCACCCCCATAGTGACCCCACTGGAGGGAACGTCAGGATGTATAGCGTAGTACCCTGGCATGTCACTCGAGACGGGACTTTTTCACGTCACACGCGGGGATCGTGTCTGTGGCTGTCTTCTCCGACTGTTGTTATAAATTTGATCACAGTGACAACACACCGAAGAGCGTAAATATTTTGCATGGTGACTCCTGATGTTGCACTCCTTGCTGACAGATGAGACACGTTAAATGTCACTTCATCGCTCCTTTCATGCTTTAGCCATGCAGAGCGGCCACCGACACTTCAGAAAAGGTGCATACGTCTTCGATCTGGTCCATGCGGAGCTTGGATCTCTGATCAGGAATAAGGAGTAAAGGTTCTCCCATGCATTCTTTTGGTAATGTTAGATCTTATGACTTGGTTGCGTTCACTGTGCTCAGTCTGCTGCACTATGCCGGAAATATTTAGCAGAAATAGGGCTAATGTACAGACGTCACCTATGTATGGATATCCCTGAATATGGATACAGACAATGTACCTGCGATTATCCTGTTACGCAGAGGCGGAGGGGGGTGGAGGTGTTTCTGAGGGGGGTGGGGGTCCTGCATTGGACAGCATGCTATTACACTACCAAGGTCAATTGCAACTCTATGTAACGGGACCGAAATTGCGGGGGTCAGGACATCCGGACCCCCTAAATCCGCCCCTGGTTACACGTCTTCCTAGCGCTTCGTCTGCCTTTTAATAAACATGAACACCTTTGTTTTCATACCGAAATGGTCTAAACAACCTGTAGAACTGAGTTCGTTAAGTGTGTTATTAGAATCTTGAAGGGCCTTCCAACCTTTCCGCATGTGAAACGTGAACATAAGGACTTCTCTATTCAACGACGACCTGCTGTTGCGGACGTCGGCCCCACTGGACGGTTTGTGATCCGGTGTGATATATGGGAAAAGGCTGCGCTTGTTGTAATTGACGGTGAAACCCGTTCCCGTTCCACGAGTTCTGCACGTCAAGGCTTGCGAATGGACGTGCCCACGGTGCATGACGGATACTCTCTTCAATGCGTCGCTGTTGCATCTGCTGAACGTTAGCTAAATGTTGCTGACGTTGCTGTATCTGCTCGTGTTGCTGCCTTTGTTGCTCTTGTTGTTCCTGTTGTTCTTGTTGCCTCTGTTCGTGTTGCTGCCTTTGTTCCTCTTGCAGTTCCCGTTGCATCTGCTCGTGCTGCTGCCTTTGTTGGTCTTGTTGTTCCTGGTATTCCTGTTGCCTCTGCTCCTGCTGCTGCCGTTGTTGTTCTTGTTGTTCCTGGTATTCCTGTTGCCTCTGCTCCTGCTGCTGCCTTTGTTGGTCTTGTTGTTCCTGTTGTTCTTGTTGCCTCTGCTCTTGCTGCTGTCTTTGTTGGTCTTGTTGTTGTTCTTGTTGCCTCTGCTCGTGCTGCTGCCTTTGTTGGTCTTGTCGTTCCTGTTGTTCTTGTTGCCTCTGCTGGTGCTCTTGCCTTTGTTGCTCTTGTTGTTCCTGTTCCTTTTGCCTTTGCTCGTGCCGCTCATATAACTGCTCTTGTTGCTGTCGGTAGTGCAGTTGCTGATGTACGAGGTGTGCGTGCTGCTGCCTTTGTTGGTCTTGTTGTTCCTGGTATTCCTGTTGCCTCTGCTCCTGCTGCTGCCTTTGTTGTTCTTGTTGTTCCTGGTATTCCTGTTGCCTCTGCTCCTGCTGCTGCCTTTGTTGGTCTTGTTGTTCCTGTTGTTCTTGTTGCCTCTGCTCTTGCTGCTGTCTTTGTTGGTCTTGTTGTTGTTCTTGTTGCCTCTGCTCGTGCTGCTGCCTTTGTTGGTCTTGTCGTTCCTGTTGTTCTTGTTGCCTCTGCTGGTGCTCTTGCCTTTGTTGCTCTTGTTGTTCCTGTTCCTTTTGCCTTTGCTCGTGCCGCTCATATAACTGCTCTTGTTGCTGTCGGTAGTGCAGTTGCTGATGTACGAGGTGTGCGTGCTGCTGCCTTTGTTCCTCTTGCAGTTCCCGTTGCATCTGCTCCTGCTGCTGCCTTTGTTGGTCTTGTTGTTCCCGGTGTTCCTGTTGCCTCTGCTCCTGCTGCTGCCTTTGTTGGTCTTGTTGTTCCTGTTGTTCTTGTTGCCTCTGCTCGTACTGCCGCCTTTGTAGGTCTTGCCGTTCCTGTTGTTCTTGTTGCCGCCTCTGCTCGTGCTCTTGCCTTTGTTGCTCCCGTTGTTCCTGTTCCTTTCGCCTTTGCTCGTGCCGCTCATATAACTGGTCTTGTTGCTGTCGGTAGTGCAGTTGCTGATGTACGAGGTGCACGTGCTGCTGCCTTTGTTCCTCTTGCAGTTCTCGTTGCATCTGCTCGTGCTGCTGCCTTTGTTGGTCTTGTTGTTCCTGTTGCCTCTGCTCGTGCTCCTGCCTTTGTTGCTCTTTCAGTTCCTGTTGCCTCTGCTCCTGCTGCTGCCTTTGTTGGTCTTGTTGTTCCTGTTGCCTCTGCTCGTGCTCCAGCCTTCGTTGCTCTTTCAGTTCCTGTTGCCTCTGCTCCTGCTGCCCCCTTTGTTGGTCTTCTTGTTCCTGGTGTTCTTGTTGCCTCTGCTCGTGCTGCTGCCTTTGTTGGTCTTGTTCCTGGTATTCTTGCTGCATCTGTGCGTGCTCCTGCCTATGTTGCTCTTGCAGTTCCTGTTGCCTCTGCTCGTGCTGCTGCTTTTGTTGGTCTTGTTCCCGTTGTTCGCTTTGTCTCTGCTTGTGCTGAAGCCTTTGTTCCTCCTGCAGTTCTTGTTGACCCTGCTCTTTCTGCTGCCTTTGTTGGTCTTCTTGTTCGTGTTCTTTTTTATTTTGCTCGTGCCACATATTTAAATGGTCCTGTTGCTGTCGGTGGCGCGGTTCCTGATATACGCGGTGCATGTGCTGCTGCCAAAGCGAAACGATCTCATGTTTCTGCAGCTGCTGCTTTTGCTCATGTTGCTGCCCTTGTTCACGTCGTTCTTGTTGGCTTTGCTCCTGTTGTTGCATTTGCTCCTCTTGCTGTCGTTGTTGCTCTTGTTGTTCCTCTTCTCCTTGTCTCTGTTCATGGTCTTGCGTTTGTTCACCTTGTTGTTCCAGTTCGTCATTTTGCCTTTGCCGGTGCCGCTCATTTTCTTGATCCTGTTGCTGTCGGTGGTGAAGTTGCTGATGCTCTGCGCGGAGCACGTGTTGCTGCCATTGCGAGACGATCTCATGTTTCTGCAGATGCTGCTTCTGTTCGTGTTGCTGCCCTTGTTGCTTTTGTTGTTCCTGTTGTACTTGTTGCATTTGCTCATTTTGCTGCCTTTGTTGCTCTTGCTGTTCTTGCTGATTTTGATCATTTTGCAGTTGGTCCTGTACACGGTCTTGCCATTGGCTCTGCCAATGGTGCTGCTGCCCCTGTCGCGGTCCCTGACTCAGCTGTTCCTGTAGCGCTGCCTGATTTTGTTGCTGTTGTCCGTGGTGTGCCTGCAAGGACTGTTGTTGTTGCTGATTCTCTTGTTCCTTCTGGTTCCTTCCTCGATGCTGGTATTGGTCCTCCTCATTTACCTGCCACCTTCCCTCATTGTCCTCTTCGTCTTCATCGCGGTTACGTGAAACGTGGTAGACACGATCTGCGTGATACACAGGAAACGTAACGCTGCCGCCCGGAAAGGTTTGACGTCCTACACCCGTGGGCAGCCATGGAAGGAACTGCTGACGCTGAGCGTCCTGCTGTCTAGCGTTTACAGGTGCAGCATTCCAAGGATGACGGTTATCAACTACCACACGCTGCTCCACACTGGATTGCACTCCTTTCGCATGTGATCCTTCTTCACTGCTTCTGCTCTGGTGCTGTTGCCATGGGCCTGACTGAATGACAGGGATCCAAGGATTCCATGGTGCCCGGTGTCTTACAGCTTCGTTTATTGCGATACGTTGAACTTGGTTCGCGTTGTAAATCGGAAAAGTAACGCTGCCACCTGGAAACGTTCGGCGAGCCAACATAACATCGTGGTGCTGTAATCCGGGAAACAAGAAATCTTGCACCCTTTCCCGTTTCTGTTGTCGTTGCTGCTGTTCTGTTTGTTGTTCTTGTTGTCTCTGTTCCTTTCGTCGTGCCTGCTGTCTTTGTCGTTCGCTTTGTTCTCCCTGTTTCTGTTCGTTTGCTTCTTCCTGCTTCTCCTGCTCTAGTTGTTGCTGTTCCCTTCGAAGTTCATCATCAGCTTGCTGTTTCTGTTTACGTCGTTTCTCTGCTTCTTCCTGTCTCTCCTGCTCTGCTTGTTGTCGTTCCCTTCTGAGTTCATCCTCAGCTTGCTGCTTCTCTCTACGTTGTTCCTCCGCTTTTTCCTGTTTCTCCTGCTCTGCTTGTTGCTGTTCCCTTCTGAGTTCATCCTCAGCTTGCTGCTTCTCTTTGTCTTGTTCCTTCTGTTGCTCTTCAAGCTCTTCCTCATACTTCCTTCTTCGATGCTCCAGCTCTTTGTCTGTTTGTTTTTGTTCCTTTTCGTGTTCTCGTACAGTTTCCTGTTTCTGCTCTTCTTGTTCCTTCTGCTGCTCCCCGAGCTCTCTTGGTTTCTGTTCCTCTTCTTTGTGATGTTCTTCTAGTTCCTGCTCCCGTTGGCGTTTAAGTAGATCGTTTAGGGCGCGGCTTTGATTCGTTGCATGATTTACCTGTTGAACTTGTTCCGTTAGATTCCTTTCAGAGATAGTTCTATTTAGCTTTGCTGTGGAAACAGTCCCATTTTGCTTAGTCCAATAAGTAATCGTAGTTTGGTTTCTTGTAGAATCAGTCGCGTTCAGATTGCTCCCCAGGATAGGTGACGTTGGGTTCCTCGCAGGAACGGTTGCGTTATGATCGTCCTGAGGAAAAGTTGAAGTTAGGCTGCTTGCAGAAACACTATCGTTAAGCTTCCTATAGGACCCGCTTGCATTGAACTGTCTTCCAGAAGCAGTTGCGTTCAGCAAGAACGTGGAATTGAAGCCATTTTTACCGGTACCAGAATCAGCCACAAAACTCGTTTTACTGACGTTGCGCGTGTGGTTGACGTGACTTGAAACGTCACTTCCGTAATCATGACGGCCGCTGGACTTCCGATTTTGCTCCTCTTGCCCACCTCCCTCGCTGTCATGTTGAGCGCGATTGGCCACAGGGTTCCAGCGAACGTTGCCGCGATTTTCGACGTGAATGACGGGCTTCGCAGCAGCCTGCTGGCCAACTCCGTTCCACACGGGGTAGCTGACGCTACCACCCGGGAACGTTCGACGTACAACCACGAAAGGGTTGTAGCTCTGCTGGAATCGGTTCCACGGCACATCGCCGACGAATGCGGCGGGACCCTCCACACTTTGTTCTTTTTCTCGTTGGTACGTCCGCGCGGGGACACTAACCGGGATGTTGTGGTACTGTGCCTCCCACGGATGCCTTTGCTGTGGGAAGTCGTAGTTCTGGAACAGGGACGTCGGTACATAAAATCTGCATTCTATGGCAACACTATATAGGTTAATTGTGTACGGGTGGTCTTCGCGCTCATTATCATAGTTCTGAACGAAAGTAACCATTTTACAACGATTACAATATAACAAGATTTATAGATAGGGAGTGATTTTTTCGGGTTAAATGCCTTTCTCAGATTCGGGGGGATAAAAATCGGGCGCTATTTTTAAATCTGTAATTCGGGCTATAATTGTGCCTTCAGGTGTTATCGGGTGTTTTTTGTTGCGCCTCCTGTCTACTAAGTCCTTTCCTATTTGTTTTTCCTTTTTTTTTTGGGTGACCTATACCAGTGCTAATACCCGAAGGCATAGTCGGTGCAAACACACATGACATGGGTATATTTCTGGGAACGTAAGTGACCCATTCTTTCATGTGCTACACGTGGCGACCTTTTGTTCGTCCCCAGTGGCGGCGTCACTTGAGGATTTCTTAGTGACTGGAATTCTTGGAGATATCGGGTTTAACCCGAAAAAGTCACTCCCTATTTATAGATTAATCCCGTTATTTTATTGTTTGTCTACCAAAACGTGTCGCGCTACATGGAGGCATTGGTATCTAGAGTGGTCTCTATCTAAAAAAAAAAACAAAAAAAAAACAAAGAAAATCTCTTCTTTCGTTATGTATAGTCCAATCTGATACAGACTATACCAAGAATGAAAACGAGGGCATGAGACGAGAGCGAGATTTTTGACGTCTCAAAACTTGAAAAAAATTGAATTTTTTTTTACGATTTATGACGTCATTTTTTTCTGTGATTTACCGCGAAGAAACTGTAGCTATGAGCGATGTAGAAACGTGGATAGCTAGAGAGAGGACAGCAAAAGGGAGAGGGAGAGAGCTGGTGTTTAATATACGTCCTGGTGCTGGTACGTCCTGGTCCTGGTGTTAATATACGTCCAGGGACGACTTCAAGGGGAATCGTATGCCCTTATCGTAGTACACTCTCCACTACCCCTCCATTTTACACTCTGTTTCAGTGAGTGGTAGGGTAAACATACGCGAAAACGTAAATCTTCTGCGTAATATAGGTAATATATAAAACATAAGTTACGTGGTACTCACATAGAAAAAGTTCTGTGCATGGGCGTCTGCAAGAAAAGAGACACTTATAAGGAAACGGGTGTCGCAATGTTGTAAGAACGGACCACAAAGGGACGAAAGGGTTCCCGAAGTACAGCATTAGAGGAAAAGGAAGTATGGCCGAAGTGACGTATGACATGTTTTAGGAAATGTTTTAGGAAATGTTTTAGGAAAACTCAAGAAAATATTACCTGTTTCTTGTTTGTTTGGTTGTTTGTTTGTAAGGAAAAAAAAAAAAGACCGACATTGTCTGGCCGCCAATTTTAGCTCCGTTGATTATCGATTGATTATTGATTGATCGCTGCTAGTCCATCTTACCATGTCACTTGTGTTTGATGTAAATCAGGCAATGTAGCTTTCGTGATATGGTAAAGTGGGCCAAGTGAGCTTAATCAACATAGTTGACGGTGATTGGATCTTTTTGTGGAGCACAAGTAGCTAAGGCTATCGTAAGGCCATGGCAATATATATATATATATATATATATATAGATAGAACAAATAGGTTAGCTCCGCCTTCGTCAGGTCCTGACGAAGGCGGAGCGGAGCTTCCGCCGTAACGTAGACAACCCTTTTAGCATTCCAAGTATCTTAAATGTAAATAAATTATCCCTTTTTTCTTACTTCCCGTACCTTCGTAGTCTGTGTTTCAATTTTCATTTCAGCTACATATATTCGCGGTCGTCAGAACCCCATTCACCAAGTATATATATATATATATATATATATACATATATATATGTTAATACTAGTTAACGGGTGAAGCGATAACTCTAAAAGAGATACACTTATAAAAAGTGACTTAGAAGCTGACGGAAAATAATCAAGATTAAATCATGTAAGCTTCTAAGTTTTGCTACAGCAAATATGTTTGAAAAGACCATATGCCATTATTGTCCCAATAAAATACCGTTATAAAAGATGGGTGACGTGGTAACAGGTATCGACACCCGGAGAAAGGGATCAGAGAAACGGAGTCCTCACAATTCAAAATTGTATGTCCTTCCAACATGCAGCATCTCTACACTTTTTGTTTTTCTAGATAAAATTCCCTGGAAGCATACATGTAACAGCAGTGCGGCAGAAACGGAAGACACTTACACGATATTGCGAACGCCACAATGAAGAAGATATTACATCCCATGTTGCAGTGTCTCATCATCTGGAATGGAACATTTCAACAGGGTTAACACACATCGAGTTATTGACGTATTCAGAGAGTTCTAGAATAGGGCACTCAAAATCTTTGAAAGCACAAAGAGACGAGGAGCCATAACTGCACATTGCGCAAAACAGTGTCCGGACGAAAACAGAAACCCACAAGGACCAATGCGATCAAATTTGCTATCCACTTGCTTCTCCTTAACGTAACGCAATGTAATCTAAATCTAAAGTGGTTCACTTAAAGCTCGCTGAATGCCGACAATCAGAGTTCGGTCCTAGACATAACCGGAACTCTCCAAGAGTCAGCCCCCACCCCCACCCCTACCCCCACCCACCCACCCAAGCGCAGGTATCCATTGCCATTTTCTGGCTCTACGATAATTGGGTCATACACCGAACCTTCCGAGCTACACAGCATTTAAAACGATTGAAAATTATGTGACTTACCATCTTTCGGCGCGTGTGTCTTTTCTTGAACTGACACGTCCACTCCCTCGAGTATAGCTTCAAACAATGTAGACAGCGGCGATAGCAGCGGACACTTAAGTACCGCAATTACTTTCCACGAATGAAAGAGCGGTATTTGTCCTACCGATGACGTCATTAACGACTCGCGTACAAATCGTTTGGCATCCGGATCATCCCTTATCATACACCGTTTATGGCTTATGGCCCAGCGGGTCAACACAAGACGTGGAACGCGTTTCGAGGAATTATTACCAGCTTGTCTACAGGGTGGGTGCATCCCATGCAGACATTAAGTAACAAGTCACACACCTCTGGATGGCTTTTTTTTTTTCTTTCAGACTCAGACAGCGGAAATGGAAACCATGAGTCGCTACCGGGAGATATGCAGAGAGCTGCAGTGTTATCGTGAGCACGTGTTCGGCTGCTCCGTTTCAAGAGTTGGTATGTGTGTACTTAGGAGAAGAGCGTAAGGAATTACTTCAAGCACCGTGTGTCGGAGACAGTGAATGCCAGCATGTAGTTAACCTACCTGATTGTAGTTAAAACGTAGTTATCAACTACTTGCAGAAATGTAGTGTGCAACTATACTACACTTTTAAAAATGAACTTCACCACATAGCACGCTCCTAGCCAACCATCATCCCGAATGACAACGTTCTCGCCCCCGATTTGTTGAAAACGAGAGACGGGGCCTATTTTGTGCCATTATGCACGGCACAGAATAGGCTCCGCCTCTCGTTTTCAATAAACCGGGGGCGAGAACGTTGTCATTCGGGATGATGGTTGGCTAGGAGCGTGCTATGTGGTGGAGTTCATTTTTAAAAGTGTAGTTAACTACAGTAGTTAGGTTACCGCAGGCGGCAACAAATTCCGATTTTGCCGCAAGCTTTACGGCACGATAGTGCTTCTGTCTTTTACCTTGAGATACTTGTTTGATGAGAACGGAGGTGCAGAGCAATTGTGGCATGCGTGTGTACTAAATCTTCACTTTTATCGCTGCTTATGATTCATATTTAGGTATCCACTATAGAATGGGATTTGTGTTGACGGACAACGTTAAGTAGTTAGAGATGTAGTTAAAATACATTGCAGTAGTTAAAGAAGTAGTTTTAACTACCTCCCCTGAAAAGTAGTTGAACTACTATAGTTAAACTACTTCATCTCGAAGTAGTTAGTAGTTATAGTTCAACTACTGTAGGAGTAGTCAGTGGCCATCACTGGTCGGAGATATCCGGGGCACGTTGAACAACCTCAGGTTGTCGAAATTATCCGCAGTCCTAAACCTGCGGCACGTGCACACTGACCCTGCGTGTAAATATACTCCCATCTGATCTTATTTATGTATTTTTATTTCTGCAATACTACAATCCCCCAAAAGGGTCCACGCAGAAAAGGGACGCTAAGATTCGTATGAGTCTGCATTGAATTAAATACAACTATTATTAGGATATGAGGAATTTGTCGACATCTTCTTCCCTCACAGTTTCTTTCAATGCTGCGCTTCATTTTTTTTATCAAATATAAACTATGTAATGACATATTTACATTGACACTACGCCACTATATTACGCTTACCAATTCATTTTTGTTTTTATTTTTTTCACATGGCTTTGAATGCTACATTTCAATTTGTTACTAAATAGAAGCTATGCACACTAAGCTGCTCATTATCATGGGTGATGACATCGGACCCCGCACTGGCTTGCTAGGGACCACTGACTATATACGAAGTTATGTCTGTACATGTGACGAAAATGAACAATAAAGGGACAATACTACAATATAGCATATAGGGCTTCCGATGTTGTTTGGCTTATGTATACGGTAACGAATGCTAATATAGGTTAAATGTTAGGTACACGCAAGGGAGATAAGACCAGCTGAATTCCGGCACTGGCTTTGTTTGGCTGGATTTTCTTCAGACGCTGCAAGATCAATGTAAGCAGTTCCCCATGAAGTGGGCCCAGAACGCACAGTCCCCTCACGAGCAACATGTCGTCATATCGGCAGACCGACCGCACGGCAGTAAAACGCAATATACCGACCAACGAATGGATAACACAAAATCTATAGTTAGAGATAGGGATAGCTTGTGGTATAGTCAAAGGAATACACACACACACACACAGTAATTTTTTTTTTCGCACCGTTCGAGTGGCCTATGACACCCATCCTTTTGGTGTATATGTTTCACCCGTTTCGTATTACAGAGAAGAAAGCTTCTCGAACACTTTTTGAAATGGCTGTATAACTATGGCTAATGTAGTGACGTCAGTCCTGACGGCCTCTTGAATGCTACCCAAGATACCCAAGGCAACATTCAAGAAGCTCCTGTTCCCTTCGCTACAATGAGGTCAATCTCAGTTGATGACGTTGTGACGTCACTTTAACGGGACATTGTTACACGTCACCCACTATGACGACATCATTACGTCACATCGACGGCTTGACGGTCACCGTACAGCGACACGCTGCCTGTCACGCGTAATTATAAGCTACCTCAGACACAACAGAGAGTTTTAGTATATCGTACCCTATATCGCCTTTGCGTACGTAAGGGATAGCGTTGGTGGTTCTGCGCATGCGCAATACATAAACAGAGCTGTGTGCATTGCGCAGACCCACCACGCTAGCCTTTACGCACGCAAAGGCGACAGTGTACGATATACTAAAAACCACTAGTGACGGGAAAGTCACGGGATGACGAATATAGACGCCAAATCTCATAGCCGCCCGCATAGCGTGGTGGTGGTGGTGATTGGGCTTGCCGTTGTCGGCCTCACGTAGGTGGGCAACGTCACGACTCACGCCCTGGGGGAATGTGCGTCCTGGGCCGACTTCTAAGGGAACTGTGCCGACATATGTCTGAAAGCGTCTGAGGAAAACCCAGGAAAAACCCCAGACAGCACAGCCGGCACCGGGATTCGAACCCGGGTACCTCCCAGTCTCGACGTGACATGGCCAGCACGCTAACCACTGAGCCACGGGAGCTGGTGCATAGCGTGCTCCTCGGTATACGACCGTAACTCCGACGACCACAACAAAAAGGGAGAATGGCTGCATGATACAGCGCGCACTGACGCAGGGCCTGTTTATACTTCGAGGTTGAATTGCACCAATAAAGTGTGGACGGTCTCTTTGAGCGACGCATTCCACGTAAATGATACCTGGATATATAGCGCTCTGTGAGGAGAGTATGGCGAAAGTGCCGGAACTGCATCAAAAATAGTTGTTGCGTAATTTCCTCGTATAGAAGAAAGCCAGCCAACTGATTATTACCATCTAATTAATAAATGAACAGTTTTTAACTTTTACGTCAGGAGACAACTGTGATCATGAGCAACGTGATGGAGTTACTTGCACACGGTGCACCGCACTTCATTTGCATATCGAAGGGCGACGTTCCTAAACGACTTGTACCATGCCGCTTAAGATGCTCGTGTCGTCAGCTAGGTTCGAACCCGTCACTTTGGAATCCAGCAGTCGCGCACGTCGTCCAATCCAGGATTTGAATGTAATCAAATATAGCAAAGCCATATGAGGATATTTTCCTACATAATAACATATTAGAACAATCATATTAGAATGTTTTTGACACCAACTGTTCTCTGACACCAACCTCAGTGTTTTAGGCACTCTCTAATAATAATAATAATAATGGTTTTATCTAGTTCCCAAGAACAGCTTATGTTGGCTGGCTCTGAAGTTGATATAACATAACACAACATAAAATTAGGTATTTATTTATTTTATCTATTTATTTACACCCACACTCTTAAAAATGAACTTCCCCCACATAGCACGCTCCTAGCCAACCATCATCCCGAATGACAACGTTCTTGTCCCTGATTTGTTGAAAACGGGAGGAGGAGCCTATTTTGTGCCATTATGCACGGCACAAAATAGGCTCCTCCTCCCGTTTTCAACAAATCTAGGGCGAGAACGTTGTCATTCGGGATGATGGTTGGCTAGGAGCGTGCTATGTGGGGAAGTTCATTTCTAAGCGTGCAGGTGGGGTGTCCCAGGGGCTGTACTGTCTGAGCTTTTCCCTGGGTTTTCCGAAGACTTTTCAGACGAATGTCGGCATAGTTTCCCCTGAAGTCGGCCCAGGACACATACCAACTCCGTATCCCCCACTCCGTCCTGCTGTCCTCTCTCCCCATATGTCCACGTCTGTACGCCGCTCATATGGCCACAGTTGCTTCGCGGTGCTAACACGGGATTTTAAAAAAATCGAAAGCGGATTAAGTCCAAGGTATAGGAGAAGTTGTTTCGTAATCGAACGTATGCAGTTCGGAGATATGCCTCAAGTACACTCTTAAAAAAAGGGTGTACTTCAACTCCTTTTTTGGCCACATATATATGACACCCTTTTGGAGAGTACAATTACGCTCAAGAGGGTGTCTCCTCACTCCCACAAGGGAGTAGCATAACACCTTTCTCCCTACTGGAGAGTAATATTACTCCCCGGCAGGGAGAAGGTGTTATGTTACTCCCTTGAGGGAGTGAGGAGACACCCTTTTGAGCGTAATTGTACTCTCCAAAAGGGTGTTATATATGTGGCCAAAAAGGAGCTAAAGTACACCCTTTTTTTAAGAGTGTACAAATAATGCAATAGGTGCAGTGCTTTCTTCTGAACAGCTGCTTATGAAAGCGAGTTTCTAGCAATGATTCTAGCCCTCCGGAAAGTCCCTGTAGTAGAGCCCTGCACCATCCGCGGATGGAAGCGGATATCCGCTTGCGCGGAGGAGGAGGAGGAGGAGTGTCGTTGGGAGGAACCCGAGAGGTCTGCCTGCCTGATTAGGCGGCATGTTTCTCGGGAAGGGAAAGGTGGTGGAGAGGAGGAGAGGAAAGGGTGAAGTGGAAGACCGAGCGGAATCCGCTCGGGGGGAGGATAGCTGCGTCCATGGGCCGACTTCAGGGGAACTGTGCCGGCATACGCCTATTACACATCTGAGGGAAACCCAGGAAAAACCCCAGACGGCACAGCCGGCCCGCGGATTCGAACCGCGGACCTCCCAGTCTCCAAGCGCACGCGTTACCGCTGCGCCACCGGAGCTGGTCGCTTGCGCGGCCGAGACAGGAGAGGGGGCATTCTGACGTCTCGAATCACGCGAGCACCGGCGTGGGAGCGTTCCACGCGTTCCAGAAGTCTCTCCATATTGTTGAAAGGTTTACCTTTGCTTGTCGTCGCGAGTCCTTCCGTGACAGCATGGAGGCATCCGAAATTATACCAACGTGCTTCCGGCGCCCATTACGCGTCCTTCGAAACGTGCGGATTTTGCGGATCCGACGCGGATGGTGCGTTTTGCTTAGCGGATCGGATGCGGATGTAAACTGTAGTGTATGCTGCGGATGCGTATCGGAGGCGAATAACGTGTGCGCGGATGCGGATGCCAAAAATCTCATCCGCGCAGGGCTCTACCCTGTAGCAGGGTACTCTTATATCCGTGACACACGGGCAGGCTAGAACTATTTTGAAGTACGGGTCCTTTACAGTTTTGAAGGACCCCTTAGGGAAATGAGTTCGCGCCGCTAACACACGACAATGGCGATCTCGCATTAGAGTATCTCTTAGCGCACTCCGAAGTTGCTCAATGCCTCCGCGATAGGCTCCTCATAGGGGTTGCAGATTATGACATGGTCGTTATAATCTAGTAGGTCGTGGTCTTGACATATCATTGAGGTCTTGCCTGCACCTGCTGATGTCACTCGAGCCAGATATCGACGGTTCCTGAGGTTATGGCATCGTCTACTCCTTCCCCTGGTTGCAAACATCTGCCCTTCCCCTGGCAGCCGGATTGCTGTGATTCCTTGTCGGGCCGCGGTGTGTTTGACGCGTCTTCGGTACTGCCTTGCCCCTCCACTCAATTTCTACTTGCATCGTGCAGGAACTTGCCATTCCCAACGTGCACCCACTGCGGGCAATCTTGAATAGTGGAGCATTTTCTCCTATACACTACCTCTCACAAAGACTCATACTCCAACGCAGTTTGCGACAACTTGGCTACCCTAACGTCACTTTGGCCACCCTGCTCGGCCCGGTCCCGTACACCCAGGGGGCGGTTACGACTACCCTCTTGAGCTTTCTCCGTGCCACCGGCCTCTCAACCGGCCTCTAAGGCCCTTTTGTGTGTCCGTGTTTCTTTTCTTTCTTTCTTTTGTTTCTCTATTGAAGGAATAGCAAGTCGGCCTACGCCTGACTAACCTTTCATCCCTGTTTTTTTTTTTTAATAAACATATCCCTCCCCCTTTGTCGCATGGTCAGTCTACATGGGACAGACGAAGAAGAAGCAATACTGTCTTCAGCATCAGTCAGCATTCCAATTGCAGCATCTCCTTCATAACACTGCTTTATCGATTTCTGCTTAAGCAACGGGGACCCATACAGGATCACGACAAGTACGTTCCTCAACGAACCCTTGGATGGGGTCGACACGAAGGGACCCCATTACTTCCCAACAGCAACCAGCACAGCCGAACCATGACACCACCATTCAGCCTTCCTCGATTGCAGTCACCCTAGGCCTAACGTCGTTCGCGTACTTGGGGCTACTTGTCAGCACGGATATGTGGGCCGAATATGCTTTCCCTCTGTGCATCCACCCGGTGAAGTGCTTCGACTTCGAGACCGAACTCAGAAACAGCATCGGCTCCAGTTATGAACCATGCGACGACCTGTACCTCCATGTGTGCAGCCGCTGGAAGGACAACTATCCGAGATCTGGAAATCAGTTCAGGCTTCTAAACCAGCGCACCAAGTACGTCCTTTACGAAGCCCTGTTAGAACCACAAAGGGCAAAGTCCTCGTCGGTCCTGGACAAAGTTGCTCTGGGCTTCCAACAATGCATTAACGTGCTTGCGAATCAGGAAGACCATCGAAATATCATCGCTGGTCTGTTTGACCAGTACCATTTCAAGTGGCCGTCATTGAGACTTCCGAAAGAGTTCGACTTGTTGGACTTCTCAGTTGGGCTAGCCCTGGACTACGACATCAGCACGCTCTTCGGCCTGTCTGTTGTGCCGTACTACCGCACAGACAGTAAGTACACGCTAATGCTGTCGGCAGCTCAAGGTTACTTGGAACCAGTCTATACTATAGATTACCTGATCAGCAATGTCGATATTGGCTCCTGCATCCATCTTTTCGACCCATACCTAGAAGAGGAAAGAGATGTTTATGTATCTGTAATCGTAACGTTCCTACACAACTTGTTCGTTGCTCAGAACCTCGCCAACATAGACTTTATTGTGAACTACACAACGCTTGCTGACTTCACCTCCATCAGTCCTACAATACCTCCCGCTGACTGGGTGAGGACAATCAATAAGCACCTTCCCCAGAGCGTCCGGCTCACGGAAACCGACGACATCCTCGTGTACTCCGGTGCCCTTGTAATGCTTCGCCACGTTTTACCAGTGTACAAAAACAACATACCTGAGCTGATGGTTGCGGTGGGATTCCTACTAGTTCAGCGCCTTTCCAACGCGTTCTCGTACGAGCAACTCAAGTGCATGGACACGGCATTGGGAGCCATCCCTGACTATCATCCGCTTCATACCGAGCCGTGTGTAGAGATGATGAACCGGATTGCTCCATTCGCCATGGCTCGAATTCTGTACGACGAAATCCTTGACCCTGCCTCTGTAAACATCACGAGAAACATTTTTAAGAACATCATGGAATCAACGTACATGTCGTACTCAACCTTGCACTGGATGACGAACTATACTCGACACGTTGCTGTCGACCGTCTCGCTGCCTTAACGCAAGTCGTAGCCATGTCTGAACATCTGGCCGACCGGAAAACGCTCGATGACTTTTACTCCTACCTTCCTCCTTTCGACAAGTACTTCATCGTGGATTACATCGAAGCAAGCAGACAGAAAATGATCAAGCTGAAAGCTTTCTTAGCCGTGCCTCCACCGAAAGCAGCCTTGCCCGTCCGAAGGGAAGACATCGAAGTCTCTCTAATCGAAACGGGCGCATTTTACATGTTTTTACCTCACATGATGGTCATACCTGGCGCCATAATGCAGGCACCGTTCGTCAACGCGGAGCTACCACTGCCGGCGTCCTATGGCAGCATAGGACACGTCCTGGGCCACGAACTGACTCACGCGTTCGACCCCTACACTAGTCGCGTAAGCCCATCGGGGGACCCAAAGCCTATGTACGACGACCCGTCAGCCGAGGAGTTCGGCGTCAGACTTGCCTGTCTGCACAATCAGCTGAACTTTGCAACGGGTAGCACCACTCTGGGGAAAAATTCCATATCCGAAGCGTTTGCCGACAACGCGGGAATGGAGAAAGCGACCCTAGCGTTTCAACGGCTCCAGTTTAGCGGCAAAGGCATGCTGGGTTATACGGCGCCGCAGTTGTTTTACGTGAGTGCTTGCTTTAAATTCTGCGGAGAATATGGAGATGAAGTGGCGGAGGACGAAAAATATCCACCATTGCATCTGAGATGCGATTTACCAATGGCGAACGAGAATTACTTTTTACAAGTATTCCATTGTCCTCTGGGGGCGAATATGCGTGCTCCCATACAGTGCACGTTTCATAAATAAATATACCTTTGGACGTACTGTCGCTTTTGTTTTTTTCTTCTGTTCAACGTGACGCCACCAGCCATGGGTGCGTTATCTTATTCAACCCGAGTAGCCAGGGAGTTGGGTAACGACGTCGGAGCCTTTATCATCACGTGACTCCAGAGTAGCCACCTTCGACCGTGATTTTCGAACGGCTATAGAGTTACTCTGCGCTCAAAATGGCGGACAGGCCTGACGGGCAAGACGATGTGGATAAGTGCTGGCATACACTCTGATTAACAACTTAACGCAGATGCGTGCACTCTAGCAGATTTTGAAAATGTTCGAGAGTTTTTAACCAGTCCTACATTTCCAAATTGAACACCACCCAAATTGTCTGTCAACAGGACGGTTGGTAGCAGACGACGCATCGTCGTCTGTTTGTGTGTGGAGTCAGAACAACGGCTGTCCTCCTTCAGAGCAGAGTAGAGAAGAGTTGTCACTCCCTGGCTACTCTGGCCAATTTTCGCCGCAGAGTTATGACGTCATTTCCGCTACTCTGGCTATTTTTCGCCGGCTGAAAGTAACTCGGAGTTGCCAGAGTTGAATAAGAAAACGCTCCCCATGTGGGCACACCATGCACCCGACCTGAGCTTTGTGTGAGTCCAGAGGTAACGGTAACAGTCGTGGCTTGGCTTGGTAACGGGCTTGGACAGGGCGAGGTACAGCACTGTCGCCTCTGTTGATTTTTTTTAATGCGTTAGCATTAGGAGTGTCACTATTGAGTGTCCGTGTATGAGATGGTGAAGCCACACCTAGGCAGAGGTATAAGTGGGCACGGAAGGGAGATATAAGAGACTAAATCTAAATGGAGTTTTACCTCCACTTACATTTACCCTCGTATTTGAAATTGAAGTATAGTTGAAGACTATGAGCTAAGAGCAATTAAAGCTAATTAGAGGTTACCAAAGCAAGAAAGCTGAATTTAAAGGTAATGAATGTAAGATATATACAGGGTGTCCCATCGAAAAAGGGCCAGGGGCTAAAGAAAAAACGGAGTGCTCTACACAAATGGAACCAACTGTACGTGCTTGGCAGTTCTGTGGTCTATCCAAAAATATTTTTTCATCACCCCATGTCAATTAATTAGTGGTAATTAATTTTCTAACTTTTTAATTATCGGTTTTAGCTCTCAGCTGTCAATGAGGAAGTTGTAGTACATGTGTAGAAAAAGACGCAACTGAAGTGGTTTGAGGTTGCTATGGCTTGTGGTTTCGTTTTTGCCCTTGTTTAAAAGTTGGTTTCAGATGCCGGGCGGACCGCAGATCGCTGCCCGCTATCCGGCACCCGCGCGCGACGATTCCAGCACCCTCCGACGTAACATTGACCTCGAGATTGGCGCTTGGGGACCATCCTTGGGCCACGTCACACAAGAGGAAGATATTTCACCTGTTTCACGGCACACCTATCAGAGTGCACTGCAATCGTCGCGCGCGGGCGCCGAATTATGGGGAGCGCTCTGTGGTGCGCGCGGCTTCTGAAACGAATTTTTAAACCCGGGAAAAAACGAAACCACAAGCCACAGCAAGCTCGAACCACTTCAGTTGCGTCTTTTTCGACATGTACTACAGCTTCCCCATTGACATCTCAGAGCTAAAACCGATAATTAAAAAGTTAGAAAATTAATTATCGCTAATTAATTGACAAGGGGCGCTGAAAAAAATATTTTTGGCCAGACCACACAACTGCCAAGCACGTACAGTTGGTTCCATTTGTGTAGAGCACTCCGTTTTTCTTTAGCCCCATGGCCCTTTTTCGGCGGGACACCCTGTAGAGGGTAGTGTCCCAGCTAAATGCGAACATATATTTTTTAAATGTATATACATCACTTTTTCCGAGATGAAATCAATTGCAATAGCGCATATGCTGAAGGGCACTCCTTGGGAGGGCACTAGCAAACTCCTAAGACAATGTCTTAATTAACTTTCAATAATTAAGTAGTTTGTGGTAGTTCACAGAGCACTTAATAGTGATGGTGGTGGTGGAGGTGGTACTGCTGAAAGATCTCGACGTTATGTCGGCCTAACAAAGGTGGGCAACGGTCACGACTAACGCTCTGGGGGAATGTGCATCCTGGGCCGACTTCTAAAGGAACTGTGTCGACATTGGTCACCCTACATACTTAAAAGCTCTAAAAGACGAGGACAGAGTTAGTAGACAGGACGAGCGCCCACTGACAACTAAAAAGTTGAGTGGAAACAGGGTTGCAGAAATTCAGGAAAGCAGGCAAACCGGATTGTATCTCATTACGGCCGAAGTCTCATTACGGCCGATGTCTCAATACGGCCAAAAGTAACGAGGATTGTATCTCATTAACGAGACACTAGGGGATTAAAGGCTTTCCGGCCGTAATGAGACTTTCGGCCGTAATGAGACTTTGGCCGTAATGAGACTTCGGCCGTAATGAGATGTTACCGGCAAACCGGTACCAAAAGAAGCGACCATTTCAGAGTTATTAAACACCACATTTATCTAGAAACTTGTGCTGCTTATCATGTAACGCCAGCGAAGTTTAACGCTTTCAAGTATACGTTGATCGTTTGCAAACTTGCCCAATTTACAACCGTATGACATTAATGGTCACGTCGAGACTGGGAGGTACCATGCTTCTAATCCCTGTACCTGTTGTGTTCCCTGCGGTTTTTCCTGTGCTTTCCTCAGAGCATCGCGTACAATACACGTGATATTGGCTCGGCCAATAAAAATGCGACGTTATGCATTCCATGATCCGTTATGCGATCAGAGGCCTTCCTGCCTGTCACGCCCTTCAGCATGCCCTGGCTACCCTCGGTTTCTACTGGTCTTCCGCCTGCCACCCATTTATTTTTACACGGAGATACCTCAAGTAACATTTCGTTAAAACGTCTTTATTATATTTTTATGTTCTCTATTTATAGAGGGTGTTGTACGGATTTTTTTTTATAAAAAAAGAAAACATGAGAGCGTCATAGATGCATATGCAATATGCATCTACAAGATGACTAATTACTTTACATTCATTAATGAACTCTTTAATTAGGGGATTTCGGGCAAAAGCGAGAAATCAGAATGAGAGGCCCTCCTAGTTCAAAGTCATTACACGTTTAAAAAATCGTGAAACACGCGCGTACGCGAAATGAGCGTATGCAAATGAGAGCCAAAACCCAAACCGCGGCGACATCGAACGCAGGGGTACAGCGTTCATTTCACGTCAGAGGGTCACGTGATTTAGAGCAATGGTGACGCTTCGAGTATAGGTGTTCACCTGCGGGCCAAATACCCGGGTTCGAATCCCGGTGCCGGCTGTGCTGTCTGGAGTTTTTCCTCGGTTTTCCTCGGACGCTTTCAGACCTATATGTCGGCACAGTTCCCTTAGAAGTCGTCCCAGGACGCACATTGCCCCAGAGCGTTAGTCGTGACGTTGCCCACCCGAGACCGACAACGGCGAGCCCTTTCACCACCACCACCACCACCACCACCGCTTTCCCACCCAGATAAGTCTCCGTCGACGAAGGTGATGCGCTTCTCAGGCGCGCATTTTTCAGTTCCGGCTCATGGCCATATCAAAATTCGGGGTGGATATCTTGAAGCAGGTGAGTGTTTCAGGATTTTTTTTTTAAACGAGGAATAGCTTTCAACTTGAACAGACGCTCATTCGGCTATCCCGCTTTTGTCCGATATCCCCTAATTAAAGAGTTGAGTAATGAACTCTATAGGTAATTAATCATGTTGTAGTTGCATATACTTTCTTCGAGAGGATGTCAGCCTGGCCGTACACCTCAACTGCAAAAACGACATCTGTATGCTGCTTTCATGGGCTTTTTAATAAAAATTTTGTAAGGGATAAAAAAAAAAAGAAGCACCCCGTATATTTATATTTGGTCAAATTTTTGTCACTATGGTGTTGGAGAGCTTCGTGCGAATGGAGGAGATCGTTTTTTATCATCAGCAGTCACAAATCCCCCTCTGTGTTCGGTATTTCCCGACGGAAAATGTGACAGTCATAATTCCCATAATTCCCATTGGGAGGGAGCCGTAAGCACGTGACTTCTCACTCGCTGCCTCACAGGCTGTGGCGACGAAGGCTGTGACGTCAGAGCCGGCATACGCGGTGCCCATTTTCTCAGCTCTGTTATACCTTATTCGCTGTGAAACTTTGGATGCAGGTTCATCATGTACAGTAGTAGAGTAGTAGAGTAGAAGTAGCTGCGTTTTGGAGCTTGGTGACGCCCGAGTTTGGGGTCTGCTGCTCCATTTCTTTTAGTTGAGGAGTATGTTCCTCTTCTTCGCTTGTATGTCGGCTGGGGGGAGGGGGTTAGCTGGATTAGGTAGCTTGTTGATTATTACATTTATAGATCGCAGGAGGATCATCCTTTGCACTTTGGATCTATCTGCTGATTGTCAACATGCGGAGTTTCTTCTTCAGTGGACCTGTCCTAATATTTCTGCACGATTTGCGTTTCTTTGAGGAAGGCACACAGCACACTGAGTGCAATTTTTCGATCTGAGCTTGTATTCCAATTGCCCATTATCTTGGCAAAGGTGAGAGGCGTGTGACTAAGCTTTCTTAGTTCCTTGTCTAATTGTTCACGTACAACGTTCATCATGTACAACGTGGAACCTTCAATACCCAGTGTTAAAATACTGAATTATTCGTGTTCATTCTGTTCTGTCACGTGCATTCTATAGTGGACAAGGCGCTGATGCTGGTCCAGTACCGCTATATTCCTGGCTATGTGGACGCCGCCTATAGGAACGCTCTAGCCCAAGGTGGTGAAGACACTAAAACAGGACACCGGACAGACATCGGATTGAGTAAGTAGAATCTTTTTAATTTCCGTCGTTTCAAGCCTTGCTAAGCCAAGGGTCCCGGCAGCTAATGGCTCCTATTGTCGCAGAACATTTGAATGTCTCTATGAATTTCGGCTCCACGTTCACAGCACTGAAGGATGCCCTCAACTGCGGCGGCGAATATCTGTCGTCGGACGACGTCATACTGTCAATGGCACAACGTTTGAAAGCTGAACTGACGAAGAAAAGCTGCTCGGGCGTATAGTCCAACATTCCTGCGCCCTTATTCTTGAGGGCATAGAACGCTTGTGACACTTTTGAGAGCCCCATGCTGTCGGCGAAGTCCTGCGACGAGCTATGCTTCGAGGGCTGCTCGGCGATTAGCTTGATTTGAAAACTGAGGCAACCTAGGTAAGCTTGAAGCAACATTAAGCTATTCTCCGTATAGATATCATTCTTTTCTACCTTGCTTGTGACCGCACTTTTCACGGGGTCAAAGGCCTTCATTATGGCTGTACTCAAGTCGTGTCCAATACCGCCGTACGCCACTGCTGTAGGGACATCGGGGCTGATAAAAGGAGCTTGCATGAGGACGCCCGGCACGAAGACCACGTGGGCGCCGAGCAAGTACTCGCTTTCTCCTCTAATAGGCTCCACTTCGATGTCCTCCCGCTTTATTGGAAGAGCACTGGCTGGAGTGGTCAGCAATTCTTTGGCCTTGTTCATCTTGAGGCGACTAGCTTCGAGGTAATCGACCATGAACGTCTTGTCAAACGAAGGCAGAAATGAATACGCGCCTTCAATAGCTTTCGGGTCGGAAAAGTGGGAAGACATAGCTTCGACAACAATTAGTGAAGAAAGGCGTTCCTTCGCTCGCGTAACTTCTGTTGCATTCTTGAAGTTTTCAAAAGACGCAGCCATCGCCTTTCGAACATTTGCCAAGACCTCCTTCGTCGCATCCACGGACTTTTTGTCTAGAATTTCGTCGTAGATAACGCGAGCAACGGCGAATGGCGCCAGCTTAACCATAAGGCCGAGACAAGGTACGGTATGGTACACGCTGAACCGTTTTAAGGTCATTGTAGAAAGAGTGGTGTACATGGCGTCCATGCACTTCAGAACGGGATAAGAAAACCCTGCAGAGAGGCGCGTCACGACGTTGAATCCGACAGCCAGCATCATATCTGCGAGCTTGCTTTTGTATTGAGGAAGAACCTGTCGCAGCATTGGCACCGCTTTTGCGTCCACCAAGACCTCATCGCTCTCAGAGACTTGCGCCTTCTTCGGAAGGTGCTTGTTAATGGCCTTCACCCAATCGGCAGGGGCAATGGTAGGCGTGATGCTCTTAAAGTCGGCGAGTTTCATGTAGGTCATCGCGAACTCTACGTTGGCAGTGTCTTCGGCCATCTGGACAGCATCCCAAAATGTCGTGATGGTCGTACCCGCATCAGAAATGGACGATCCACTGTCGAATTCTTGGATGCAGGAATCTATGTCAAGCTCACCAACATCGCTACCAGGTGGGTAGTCTCTCCGAATAAAGCCGGGAGCTGCAGATAGCGCCAACGAATATTTCTTATCCGTACGGTAATACGGAAGCACGCGGAGCTCGAACAGGACCGGTATGCCGTAATCCAAGGGTAGCCCTACTGCGAAGTCTGCAAGATCGAACTCCTTTTGTAGCTGCGTACTTGGCCACTGGAAATGGTACTTGGCAAACAGGTCCTTGATGGCGTCCGGCTCGTGAGCATCTTTCGAAACGACCTCGATGCAGCGCTGAAAGCCCATGGCCGTTTTGTCCAGCACAGATTTAGCGCTGTCGCGTGGCTTCAGAAGTAGCTCCATGGCGGTGTGCCAGGTGCGTACCTGCAGGACGTTCCACTGATCGACGTAGAGAGGATACATACGACGCCAGTTTCGACAGACGTGAACGTAGAGATCGTCGCAGGCGTCGTCCTTGGGGCTTATGCTCATGCTCAGTTCCTTCTCGTAATCTGCGCACTTGACAGGGTGGAAACAGAAAGGAAATTGGCCGTCCGCCAGATGGTTGGTAAACATAAGGAATGCACAGTACACGACAGACGCTATGGTCAGGACGACGATTGGACTTAGATTCATCCTTCGCTTGTCGCTGCAACCGGTACTACCTTACGTTGGGCTACGAAGAACGGAACGTCGACACGCGACTGGAACGGCAACTCCACCTTCTTCTTCTTCTTCAGCCTCCACCACAACATGGCACCGCATCCGCAAGGGGATTGGCCAGGACAACCTTCTTCTTCTTCTTCCACCACTAGGCACAGTGGCCAGGGTTTCGTGCAGGGTAATCTCTAAAGACTCATGTACGTGAGGCCGACAACGGCAAGCCCTTTCACGATCACCACCACCACCTAAAGACTCATGAGACCCTGAGGACAACCTCAATTGTCTAAAGATGGCTAAGATGCCGGCATTACTTTTCCTCTACCAATCGAAAGATGGCCACTAAGGGAGATTGGCCAGGACATTTGGGCGTAATTATGTCTGTGTGGTAGTGGCGACATGTATAAGGCCAGGTTAGGCGCGGGTGCTAACTGACATATACATTACTTATGACGACTATGCATGAACACGTGGGTATGGGAATGTGCGTACGGGAAAATGTATGAGAGAAGCGAGCAGGGATTTCCCTACACCCCCCTCAGGGGGGTGTACACCCTCCCTGCATTTTTGCAACACCCCCCCTGAAATTTTTCAGGTGACGCCACCCAGCTCGGCCACCAACACGTTCTGGTAGTGAGTCCGGCGCAGCGAATTACATCCCGTAACTTGGGCTGAGAAAAATTCTGTAAGTGGAACCTTCACCAAGCATGACCCCCCGCCGCCCTTGAAAGCTCGGCACCCCCCCAGTAGTGAATTTCTGGGGAAATCACTGGAAGCGAGAAAGCGCCTCGAAGCGCGGTTGGAGAGCACAATGTATACTACACGAGACCTGCTACAACACGCCTATTACAGAGCGCAGTATGGGATGCGCAGAGGGACAAGCACTGACGCTAGCGAAAGTGGGGCTCCTATAACAAACGCAAAGGGGTCCAGATATACCTAATGCGTAGTTGGCCAAAATGAGAGCTGATGAGCAAAAAGTGTTGCTTCATCCTTGCCACAATGGGAGCAAACAGGGGACGACAAAGAGCGTCCGACGCGGTGAAGGTAAAAGTTTGGGAGGTATAGCGCCAGGTATCGAGCTCGCGTCCCCCAAACTTGTGTTTGCCTGGAGCTGCAGAGGTTACAGGGTTCCACGAAAAGGAAAGGTGTTCATAGGGTGGTCTTGGAAGGGCAGCCCGAGATATAGGCTTGCGAGTCGTCTACACCTGGCAACAGAAGTACACGCCCAAGAACTGGTGAAATATATGTCTCCCTCCTTGAGAGGGACATTTTCGCGGGGGTGTCAGCGGTTTCGTTAAAAGTGAGTCCCAGGAATCCACGTGATGATGAGGGGCAAGATGGACTAAAATGGACACAACTTTGTTTCTGTTGTTGGTCGGTATGGAATGTTAGGCGGTCGAAAAAAATTCTTTCCCACAATTAGTGCAACCGCAGCGAAATTGGGACGCTTGCAATAGCCCTCCGAAACACCCTCCTTCGCCTTCACGATAGACACGTGATGAGCGCCTCCACACGCGTCACTATGTGACGTGAGAGGTAGGGACGCACCTCATTGGACCTGGGATGACATGATCGAGGTAAGCAACACCGCGCAGGACGGAGCGTCCGCTACCATGCGTGATGTCCGAAGCGGAGGACTTGAAGGCTGTCAACGACACGACCTCGATTTTTTGCGACCGCTGACACCACGGGACGCGATACAGCGATACCCCAGTGCTTCCCGACAGCGTGCAGCTCAGTGATTTCTCGAGTCCCCCCTACACCCCCCAACACCTCCAAATGTTCAGTGACACCCCCTAACTTTTTCACCCGTGTACCCCCCCACAGGGGGTGCCCTTGCGATTTCAGCTTTAGACACTTGTCAGTAATGATATGTTAAGCTGTAATGACGCAACTATAATAATGCCCCCTCCCCGCCAATTTTTTCCAACACCCCTCAATGCTTGTGATCCTGGATAAACCACTGGTGCAGCCTGCCTGACCGTTTTCACTGCACAGTTAGTTCAGTGGCCAACAGGTGGCGCCACCGCCATAGCGCCGTCATTGCTTGCCTTCTGCTACTGTGAGTTTTGAGACTGCACAGAAGCCACGGATGTATTACCCTTGTGATCGCAATCTTATTTTGTCAGTCTGTATATATGCTTTGTTTGCTTTTTTTTTTTGAAAACGTGACATAAATATATAAAGAACAAGAAACAGTTCGCAATGTTCGTAGCAGACGGCGCTAGACTGGGTGTGGTCTGCAGATGGAGCGCTCCGACCTGTCACCGCGGCAGGGATTTTGCAAACTAATTGCGCCCCGGTGAAACAGCTTTAGACAGAAACAGCTTGTGGGAATGCCTTTCACATACTGCTTTGCAAGATATGAGAGCAGTTTTTGGCCATGTTAGATACCACTGTAATGCTCCTTTAAACGTTCAACACTGAATTATTCGTGTTTATTCGTGTTTTGTTACGCGCTTCTACCCTCTAAGAAAGAAAGGAGTAAAATAGGGAGTAATTGCAGCTTCTAGTCCCCTACATTGCAGCTAGTCCCCGTTTTAGTCCTCTAACCCCGACATGGTCGTCCGAATGCCGCAGACCATGTAAATATGTGCTCTTGGTCAATTTGATGGCATAAGGCTGTATTACTCAGCCAACTTGGAAATTTTCCACCCACGCAGAGTAGGAAACAGTTAAGGCTTCTTTCTTGACAAATTGCGCACTATGTATGTCGCAAGATTTTATATCACTCGATATATCCCGCACCCTTAATAGGGGGGTCGAGGTAGCTTGACGTTGTTGGCCGCGCTCAAGTGGGCATCGTCACGACTATAGCCAAAAAAAAAAAAAAGGAAAGTGGGAGAGGGGAGTTGAGGACTTCAAAGTGATGCATACACTCTTAAAAATGAACTTCACCGCACAGCACGCTCCTAGCCAACCATTATGTCGAATGATATCGTTATCTGCCTTGATTTGTTGGAAACGGGAGGCGTACGCCTTTTTTGTGACGATTATGAACAGCATAAGTGTCACAAAAAAGGCGTACGCCTCCCGTTTTCAGCAAATCAGGCCACATAGCGATATCATTCGAGATAATGGTTCGCTAGGAGCGTGCTATGCGGTGAAGTTCATTTTTAAAGGTACTGTAAAACAGTGGACAAGCAGGATATGCTGGCGACGTGGCCTGAGACTTTGTTGCTTGTAAATCCCATATGCGGAACCATACGACCGACAACGCTCTCTAAATATTTTTAATCTATCATGAAAAATCCGGCGTAGTGCAGCGGCGCGACGCCTGGTGTCGAACAACCCGCTGTGCAGCGGGCAACACTGTCGAATATGTATTATGCATGCAGCACTATTTTGTCGCGTTTTGTTCTTTTGGTGGCTATATTATTTCGTATCATATTTCCATAGGAGTGCAAAGACCCCTTCTTAGTGTGTTTTTTGCGAAATAAAATCAAAAAGAAATACAGCGCTGTTCGGCTGTCGGGCCCAGTGTTACACGCATGCAACGTGGTTGCCGCCGTACGCGGCTGAGAGTACGGATCCCTTCCGAATACTAATACAGTGTTGCCCATAATCTTTAATTGTAATTTTCTAATGAACTGCACCACCGATTGGAATGAAATTTGCGCCGTTTTTGTACTGATGGCTTGGACTATCGAATAGCCACGCTAAATAAAATTCGGCTTCTGCTGCTTTACAGTACCTTTAAGAGTGTAGGCGTACCGAGAGGGGTACAAGGGGTGGCCGTGCCCCCCGCCCTTAACTCCAAGGTCGCTTGGGAAAATAGTGCGCTCTTTTAGTCATGCGTCGTAATGATTAGTCTCAGATGTCATATATGATAGGAACCTCTGAACACACACTGAACCACGTCCGCCTCCAGAGAAAGATGTACCGTAGGGATGGGGGTTTGCACTTTTGCCCCCCTCCCCCTTAGAAAAATCCTGGGAACGCCCACGGCGACGACCTCCCCCCCACAACATTTTTTTCCCTGTGACCCTCCTGCATGCGGCCAGTGTTATTCCAGCTTACATGCCGCCAACGTAAAGCTATCACAACATAACTGTAATAATCACCCCCATTTTATGCGACCTCCGACCCACGACCACTGGCATCACCGGGCGGGTTTCAACACTCGGATACATTTTGCACGTTTAAAACATTCTTACGTGCCAAAACTCACTCACCCGCACCACACCTCGGTTTGGAGATTGAGTGGTACTCGGCACGCCCGTGCTCTGCACTGGTTTCATGCTTTGGCTAGCTTCACGCCACGCAGAAGTTCAAGTTCATCAATACGTCTGGCAACATTGTGTCGGATAGGTCCGCCGAATAGTGATAAACTTCATATAAGCCCGTAAGCAGACCGGGCTGTGTTGCTTTGTGTATTTGATGAAACTTTGCAACGATGGAGACCATTTTAGAGCAACAGCGGCGATATCACGAGGAACGGGAACGTTTAATAGATGCACAAGTCAAGGAGATGCTTCACAAAAAGTCAACGGTAAGCTCTTCCGCGCACTTTCATTCCGACGTTGAATCGTTATACGTTCCAATGCCGATCCACATGCAGTCACTACGCTCTATTCGACTAACTACTCGACTAACTTGTCGCGTGTCTATCTTTTGTCACATAATAATAATAATAATCTGTCAAATAACTTATTTATCTCTCTAGAATCGTGACCAGATAAACTCCGATCACCGGTTAAGGGCCCTTCTTGACGTAAGTACGGCGTACAGCATTTCATACTTGTTTGTGCGACACAGATTTTCATGTTTGTTCCATGTCTCTTATAGCGCCACATGGAATGCACAACCAGCCTGAAAGAACTGTACGAAGACAGAGACGGGTTTGTAAAACACGCATGATCTGTAAGAAACCGCCCTAATTTGAACGACGCGCTCTAAACGCAGACTTCGGAAAGAAGAAATCGCTTCACTCTCTGGCCCAAACGAATTCGCAGAGTTTTATTCCCGACTGAGAGCCATTAAAGAATTCCACAGGAGACATCCGAACGAGGTAATTACGGATAAAACGGCGAACTGGTGGTTACATGCATCCATAATTGAACCTTCAGGCAGAAATCAACTTCGACATCCGCTCGAGAAAAAAACGTGTTCTTCCTACCTCACGTGACCGTGCCAGCATTGTTACTGAGCGCTGTAATCCGAAAAACGTGTGCGCTGTGCTAGTAAGTCTTATTTTGCTGGCCATACGGAACATTATTTTCGAGACTGTGCTCGTTTAGCAGCACGATAATCACGACCTAGGCTGCTCCGCTGCATCCTGGCGTCACCATGAACCATGAAGAAGACAGAGAGACACGGAAAGTGACACCATGAAAGTCAGACTCGTGAGAACTGTCTTTTTCCTCCACGAAAACCATGTGCGTGCGGTGTTACACAGAAAAAAGGGGACATGTCACGCTGCTGGGTTTTTGTTCAATTTCTGCTAAATCACACACACACACAGAAACAATGCTAACTGAGAGAACTGTTGTTCTGAGGCTGGGGAACAACATAGAAGGGACAATCACGTACAAGGCCTCAAGTTGCCTAAGAAATTAACGGTGAAAGATGAAAGTCACTGAACTGGACATGCATGTAGGGTTGCCACCAGGCCGGTATTATACCAGCGCGGCCGGTTATTTGCTTCCTCTGCCGGTAGGAAGGTGATACCGGCAGCCTTTTGCCGGTATTTGTGGCTCAAGACCTTTCATAGGGGCTTTTACGGGTTTTTTTCCCTTCAACATTCCACTACAGCTTGAATAAATCTGGAGCACAAACCAAACTCCGCAGTCACCAGTCGTTTTCTTAGTTATTCATTATTATTATCATTGTTATTCGCCAAGTCTTGTGTTCGGAGTGTACAAGAGCAGTGGTTGTGCAAAGCTGTTGGTGGTTGTGTCGAGCCAGCTAGAACATTCCTCACCCACTTTTCCTCACTCACCCACGGGCCTTTCCTCCTCTCCCTCAGCCAGTATTTTTCACTCCGAAAGGTGGCAACCCTACATGCATGTATAGCGGACACACGAGGAAACTTATCTGCAATTACTTTACCAAATATATAACTCGCAGTTTTCTCAGTTTGGGACTTTTCGACTCATCCCCTCGTTGCATTACAGAGGCTCGATTGAAACTAAGAGATTTACTTGAGGGAAAAAAAAAAATTGTCGCGTTTGGTCGACTTCCACAGTCTCGGGGGTTCAATTATGGATGGAGGTATAATTATCTGTCCTATTGCTCGCAAGTGTTCCATACGCCGTAACACCGTGGTGCTGTATGTTCCAGATTTTCGTTCCCATGTCTATGGAGTTCGAAGAACTTAACAAGGCTCGCGAGAATCCGACGGAGGAAATGATGAGTAAGAACTCGAGCGATTCGACGAACAACGCGAGAGCGCCCCCTATATATTCTCATCTTTTCGTTCCGCTTCAGACTTGGTGGAGTTCACGGACGAAGAGGGTTACGGGAAGTACCTGGACCTGCATGAGTGCTACGAGCACTTCATCAACCTGAAGGGCATCGAAGTACTGAACACTTTCTTGTCGTAACCTCCGTCTCTTTATTTTATTATATTTTTTATATTTATAATTATTATATTTATTTATTATTTTTTTATGTCACGTTACAACTATTTATTGCGTTACAGAGGGCAGACTACCTGAGTTACCTCTCGACGTTCGACCAGTTGTTCGACATTCCCAGGGACAAGAAGAACTCTGAGTACAAAAAGTAGGCCTCACCCCTTTTTTGGCAAAATATTTTTGTAGAAAATGTTTGTTTGTCTGTGCTGAATGTTTTTATTTTATTTTTTATTTTTATTTTTAAACTTCAGGTACCTCGATAAACTGCTCGAATATCTTCAGGACTACAGCCTGAGAGTAAAACCGCTGCTTGACCTGAATCAGGTGGGACAAAAATTATTATCGATATTATTTATATGAATTTATATGAAATGAGCAACCCAAATATTGCACGTTCCAGGAAATGGACAACGTCGTGGCCGACTTCGAGAAGCAGTGGGAGGGCGGGACCTTCCCTGGCTGGCAGGTGACGCTTTAATAAATTGCTTTTACTCATAACTGTTTGCGATCTGACACAGCTTCGACCACACACGGAAATACTTTTACGCTGTGCTACATACTCTTACGCGTGTAATTCTCAAGGGGACTTTTTTATTGTTCGATATACACAATACAGCCAACCCTCGATTTATGAACACCCTCGGTTCCCCGAAAAATCGTTCATAAATCGAGGGATTCATAAATGAAAAATTCCGTTAAGTGAGTACTATCGAGCAAATGGAACAGTATTTCCTAGTTGGTATTGTGTTTATAATGCAATATATTGTGTAATTTTGCTTTCGACCATGCCTACTGCTGTACCAATCTCACAAAGCACAGCTGTTAGCGCATTCACACTCTGTTTATTATGAATACTAAATAGTTTAATTTTGCTTTGGACCATGCCTTCCGCTGTGTCAATTGAGGTCAGGAACACTTCTGCAAAGACCCGTTTGTTGTTCGGATTTCGAGGGGTTAAGAACCGAGGGTGCAATACCTGGAAAACGTTTTGTCTATTCAGGCATCATTCGTAAGACCACGAATAATCCCTTTGAAGGTTTTTGTTGGCCTCGGAACGATCCGTTCATAAATTGAGGGCAAAAACGCTTGGCAACTCCTAGTTGGTTCCCAGAAATTTGATTCATTATTCGAAGATTGAGGTTCATAAAACGAGGAAAAAATGCGTGTAAAAAGTTTGGTTCCTCGTGCTAGTGTTCATAAAACGAGAGAATTCATAAATCGAAGGTTCATAAATCGAGGGTTGACTGTAATTCGAAATATGCGGGTTCGACTGTGTCACTGACGTGAAGTGTAATTGAAATTTCGATGCTGTCTGCAGAAAGAGGCAGGTAGCGCCCTGGCTCATGCTGGAGCTCATCTCGACCTGTCCGCATTTTCCTCATGGGAGGTGAGTGTCGCACCGTACTCATTTCCGGGTAGTATTCTATGTCAAACCAGTTGTGCTAAAATGTATTCTCCGCCGGACTTCCAGGAACTTGCCTCTCTCGGATTGGACAGATTGAAGTCTGCTTTGATGGCCCTGGGGCTCAAGTGTGGAGGGTGCGTTTATTCCTACTCTGTTCTTTATTTTATCTATTTGTGCAGCTGGTTGGAAGTTTCGTGAGTGGAGCGTGAGCTTGTCATTATCCTGAGCGTATATTTCATTACTGGTTATTGCATATTTATTGTGTAGTATGCTCAGATAGTTGCACCCTTTCATGTGCCTGTGTCTGATGGCAAAACGTGACAAAGAGTGTATTGTCTTCTACTTTACCTTTAAAGTAGCAATGAGTTGATCTTTGACACTGCTTGAAGCGCTGTCTCATTATTTAAGCTGTCCATCAGGAGCCACCGTACAAAATGGTCTTGTTCTGCGGTGTACTATAAGTAGAGCCTCAAGTTTGAGGGTTTAACCGACTCTCCCCCGAATTTGCACCCCAAATTGATGGTTACCCCTTTAGGGTAACCATCAATGCAATTTGCATGCAATTTTTTTACCTTACCTCACCTCATTCCCTCACATTTTTATCTTCCCTACCCTCACTTGAGACGTCTCTAGGAATGCAGACTAGCCTGTTTGGCAGCGAATGGAGTTACATTCTACTTCTAGCTAGGAGTTACACGTTCTAAACCAGTCGTACACATAGTTTGGGCAACCGAGGCCGATCTTAGCATACTGGAAGCTTTTTTCACCCGAATTCGCGTTAGTTTAGAACACACGTTTCCCCCTCCCCCTTTCCCCCTCTCCTCCGTCCTCTCTTTCTCTCTCTCCACCTGTCCACGTCTGTACGCCTCTCATAGTGGAACACGAAATTTAAAAGAAAAAAATTCAAGAAGACGCGTTTATTTGCCCGATTTTTACGCTACAAAGGAACACTCGTTTATTTACCGAATTTTTACGCTACAAATTTAGAAAAAAAATGTTTCCAGAAAACTTGGGGCTCTAATTATATTAGTCTATAACTGTGCAATCAAATTTAAAAAAAAAACAGTCTGAGAAAGCGTAGCTCTGTAGGGCCACCCGCAGGCGTTCTTTCGCAGAAGCTCCTCATTTTTATTTGATGCAGAACACTCCGCAGCGAAAAACAAAATTGTGTGTGTGTGTGGGCGTCACCTCGGTGCTCCTTTAAACTCGAAGAGACCCCCGAGCGTGTTGATATACCTGACAAAAAAAAGAGAAGAGGGAAAAAAATGAAACTCCGTGCGAGTTTTCTGTGCTGTGTCATTGCTTTCTGCATTCCCACGCCATCATCACCGGCGGCACATCAACCTCCTTCTGGCGCTGTTCCCAGAACCCTGGAGGAACGTGCCCAGCGCCTGTTCAGCACAAAAGGGAAGCAGATCAGCGAACTGGACCCTGCACTGTTCACGAAATCAAAGCCCGGACGGAGCAGGGATTCCGAGAAGCAGAAAGAAATCGCGACGTTAGAGGCACAGGTCTACCGCTTCGCCGAGATACTCTCGGTAGGTCTTCTTGTTTCGCATCCGCATCCGCGACGGCCTTTCCGCATTCATGGCGGGTGGTTGCTGATTATTTAATAAACTTACAGGAACAGAGACAGGCGACGAAGGAAAACGTCCAGCGCAAACAGGCAAGAACGGTCGGAGAGCGAGAAGAATCGGACAACGAAATCAGCGAGAGTGAGTCGGAAGAGGAGGACAACGACGTCATCTACAACCCAAAGAACCTGCCACTCGGGTGGGATGGAAAGGTTTGTGGTTTGAAAAATTGTGTCTACAATTTTTGAGTTAAAATTTTGAGCTAAAATTCACATTTCTGTGTGTCGTGAGATACCTGCCGTAGAGCACTGCACGGGCCAGGTAAAGCTTCCTTTATGCCGGCCCGAGCTGGGCCCCGGTTTGACCGTTATGGACCCGGAACTCTACGTTGCCCCGCTCCCGATCGATCTGGCGCCTGCGGTACCCCTCTGTTAGATAGCCACGGTCAGATTTTCCAGCCTGATAACACTGGGCAGAGCCGGGCATCCCGCAAATTGCTTGGGCTGCGCTTGGGCCGAGAGACTTGGGATCCTATCGGGCTTGGGCCGGGCCCGGGCAGGTAAATCGAGGGAAGTCCCAGGCGTAAAAATGTAGCCCGTGCTCTAATCTGAGCGCGTAGGACTTACGAGAGATGAAAGTCACTGAAAAGGTCAGCCGGCTGTAGGACAGGGACAGCAGTGACGTTCATTTCTTAGGCAATTTGAGGCTTTCTACGTGGTTGTCCTTTCTATGTTGTTCCAGCCTCAGAACATCAGTTCTCTCTTGCGTAGAACTTGTTACACAAATAGCTTTGGGAGCTTTCTCATGCCCCTAACGCATTGATTTGAATTGATGTCATTTTTTTTTTGTGCCCATACGGCAGGGGTATTAGCTGTGCCTTCTGGTTCAACATCCAACGTGCCGTGGACCAGCAGGCCTGTTTTTGGAATGTGGTAGAACCGAAATTTCTGTTGCACCGCAGTTAGCCGAAGCAAAAATTATTTCTGCTCGTTACACTGTGTGCTCTCGTTTCCTGCAGCCCATTCCTTACTGGCTGTACAAGTTGCACGGACTGAACATCAGCTACACGTGCGAAATCTGCGGAAACTTCATCTACAGGGGACCCAAAGCGTTCCAGCGTCACTTTGCGGTACTTCCTTCCCCTGTCGATATTTTTCAATCCACCAATCAATCAATCACGTGCCTTGCACTTTCAGGAGTGGCGGCATGCCCATGGAATGCGCTGCCTGGGCATTCCCAACACAGCTCACTTTGCAAATGTCACGCAGATTGAGGACGCCCTTACCCGTGAGTTGACCATCTTGTTGTGTCCGTCTTGTGTGCTTATCGTGCGCGTGCTCGTCTGTAACTAAAGGCCCCGGGTTTTCCGCGGAATGCGGAATTCGTCGCGGAGTCCTTCGTTTGGCATGGAATTTCGCTGAATCGCTTATTTTTAGGGGTGTGTTCACTGAATCGCTTATTTTTAGAGGTGTGTTCACTGAATCCCTTATTCTTAGGGGTGTGTTGACTGAATCGCTTATTTTTAGGGGTGTGTTCACTGAATCGCTTAGTTCTAGGGGTGTGTTCACTGAATCGCTTATTTTTAAGGGCGTGCCGATATTACAGTTCTCGAATTCGAATCAAATATAAATTACTCGAAGCATTTCATTCTTGAATCGAATGCTTAAGTTCGAACTTCCGCTCGTCTGTAACTAAAGGCCCCGGGTTTTCCGCGGAATGCGGAATTCGTCGCGGAGTCCTTCGTTTGGCATGGAATTTCGCTGAATCGCTTATTTTTAGAGGTGTGTTCACTGAATCACTTATTTTTAGAGGTGTGTTCACTGAATCCCTTATTCTTAGGGGTGTGTTGACTGAATCACTTATTTTTAGGGGTGTGCTCACTGAATCCCTTATTTTTAGGGGTGTGTTCACTGAATCGCTTATTTTTAGGGGTGTGTTCACTGAATCCCTTATTTTTAGGGGTGTGTTCACTGAATCGCTTAGTTCTAGGGGTGTGTTCACTGAATCGCTTAGTTCTAGGGGTGTGTTCACTGAATCGCTTATTTTTAGGGGTGTGTTCACTGAATCCCTTATTTTTAGGGGTGTGTTCACTGAATCGCTTAGTTCTAGGGGTGTGTTCACTGAATCGCTTAGTTCTAGGGGTGTGTTCACTGAATCGCTTATTTTTAGGGACGTGCTGATATTACAGTTATCGAATTCGAATCAAATATAAATTACTCGAAGCATTTCATTCTTGAATCGAATGCCCAAGTTCGAACTTCCGACTATTCGCAGAATATGACTGACACTGCCCGAAAGTGGGCTTCACTTCTTGCTTCCGTGCATGAGGTGCCGAAAGATCTTTCCACAGGTATAAAATGATTGCAGACGACATTCTTTGTCGGAGGAGAACACGAGACAACATGTATGTAATGCTGAGCCACGACAGTGCTTCGAATCTGTAATTTTATAGAATAATTTTTGTTCCCACGTCATCCATGAAAAAAATGTTTTCCATTTCAAGCAGCCGTCGAGTGCCTGCCACAAAAAATCGCGGAATTTTTAGGAGTCTGTGCCGCGGTATCTCGAATATGCCGCAGCAGAAAACCGGGGGCCTTACCTATAAAGCTCCGCTAAAACGCTACATTATGTGGCACGTCTTGCTGTACATTCTCGCATTACCGTATTTTTGTCCCTTTCGTTCGTAGTATGGGGAAAGCTCAAGGACGAAAAGTGCAGAGAACGGTTCCAGCCCAGCACGGAGGTAGGTTTACGAAACGTTACGTTTCCAATTGGTCACTGAATAGAGCAAGCATGATAAGACCCTGATGCTTTAGGGTTAAAAACCCAATTTTTCCCCGAATTTGCACCCCGAATTGAGGTTCACCTCTCTAGGGTTAAACCCGATTTCTACCTGCAAAACTGCACCTAGGCTAGGCACCTCAAGGCATCGACGTACTAGTTTCTCACAAAATACGCGACTGCCCCTTACTTCTGTCACTCTGGATAAACGGTACCAGTGAACGTTTATTCTACAATAATGCCAGATTTCTCCCGGGACTCAGTCTGATGGTAATTTTTCTGCCCGAATTTGCGTGAATTTTCGACATCAATTTATTGACCCGATTTCTACCCCCCCAATTTGGAAAAATATAAAACCCGAAAACTTCAGGGTCTAACCATGATACAGTGGAACCTTGTTATACAGTAACCCCGCTTGTAGTAAAACTCCGCTTATACAGTAGTAGTATACACTAGTAAACAGTATATTGTAGCAAAAGAAAACTGCGGTCCTGACTGAATTCCTGTAGACCTAACGGTTTATTTTTCTGATATAGTAAACGGAAAAATTCTAGGATGCCACTTACAGACTTACAGTAAAGAACGGACACCCAGAATGTGGATTTCCGTACGTTGGACCCTGCCATCTTATCATGTCAATGACGCTGGGGATGTTGCTTAACACTTGTTTGTTTTCTTTTTTTTTTTTTTTTTTGCAACGTTGTGATTAGCCGGAAAGGGAACAGCCAATAGTGTCCACCCACTGAATGTGAGGTGGAAACGACACGACGTCATGAATGGCGTTTCTTTTTGAAGAATAGTGGCATTTTTCTAACACTGCACAGAGTTCCTATTTGTGCATTGCAGCGTAATATCTGAACGACTTGTCCTGCTACAGTTTTGACTCTTTTAAAGCTTCACCTGATACAGTAAAACTCCTGATATAGTAAAGTTATCCACAAGTCCACTATGCCTCCTAGGGACAAGGCTTTAATATATGTTTGAAAGAAAAAAAATTGGAGAGGTCGACCGGACCGCCCTGCCTGATTCTGCGTGAAATCACCCAGCAGCTTTTTTACCGGCATATTTGAGAGCTATCAAAGTTTTAAGTTGAGATTTTTTTTATTTTTGTGGAGCTTCTGGATTCTGAAGTTTGGCATACTTTCTGGATTTTGGAACGTAGTTTGATATGGTTCTACGGTTTGAAGCTTGCTTGGCATTTTAAAAAAATAAAATAAAAACATAATGTAAAAAGAAGATATCACCATGAGCTACAGAAGAAATCATTGTTAATATAGTGCACATGCTTCCTAGTTATTATTCTCTTACTGATCATGATCTTTCTTTTTTTTGTGTGTGTAGGAAGAATACGAAGACACACAAGGAAATGTTGTCAACAAGAAGACCTTTGAAGATCTCAAACGACAAGGCCTGCTGTAGATTTGCACTTCACTCTTGACATTATTATTAAACAACAACAACTATCATATAATCCACTGGGTCAACACACCGTTTATTTACAAAAACTACACATTTTTTGCTCGTGCTCACACTCACTCCTCTGTTCAATGGGCAAGGCTCAGTAAAATGCAAGTCACTCTCATTAACCGATATTCCAAAGCAATCAACATTTTGCTTTTATGCAAAAACTAACTGCTAGAAAATACTCTCTCAACATTATTCATACCTGCTTCATCAAAGCCTCCTCACTGGGGTATAATAAGGTATTCCCCTTGTGTAGAATTTTTGCTTTTAATGTAAATATGAAATCGGAATCACGAAGAATATGCAGAGTTTATTGTCTGGTTCAGAAGGCCGAAGCCCTACAAAAATGTCCAATTATGTGTGGGCAGGGTCTTCTCCAGGTTAAATGCTTCTACAAAATTTGGGGAGGTGTGATTTTCTAAATGTGTAATTTAAGAGAATACTACCTGTGTATCCTTAAAATTATTGGGTCAGAGGTTTGGGCAGGGATTTGGTTCAACGTTGCACCGGATCATGCCTATTCCTTGTAAAGGTTCAATTCCAAAACCAACAATGTTCTACAAGGGGAGTAAAACATGCTGCATGGTATGGCATTTTTGTGCTGTTTTGTTCTGCCATCCTTTTAAAGAAAGTCACGAGGTAATTTGCGGAAAAACGTCATTCATGCAAAAGAACTAGCTTGTGGGAAAATAGCGAGACTGTGTGCATAGTGCCGATGTCGACCTAGTCTGTTACTAATAAGTTTCTCAAGCGTTAATTTAAGAGCGTAGAAAATAACCTTATTAAATTATTATTAAATTACGTTAGAGTTAGGGCCTCGTGTTTTTTGGGGTTTTACGTTGTTTGAAAATCGTGTTTTATTTCGGGAACCATAAAATTGGGCCATATATTCGGTGGAAAAGCAGAGTTTCAGGATGAAAAAAAAAAGTGCTTCTTACAGTGAATTTTACAGGAACACGAGGTACAAAACAGCCATGCTGAATGTGCAGTGCTGTGCACTCTGCAGTGCCAGGTTAGTTTTCAGGTTTTACTATGCGCATCATGGGGTAAAAATGGGATTTACCTTAAAACACAAGGCCCTAATTATATAGCGCATTAAATTTAAGCCAAAGTTTAAAAATGTAATGCTAAATTTGTTCTAAACTTTAACGAGGCAGGTCGTGGCCATCTTGAGTATCGCCTCGGGGGGGAAATGTCCCATCATTGGTGGTGCAATGTTTGGGAATGGTCATTTCAGTTTTGTGTAATTTATTTATTTATTTATTTATTTGAAATACTACTGGCTTCCTCCTGGAAGCAATTGTAATGTGTAGAATGGTAGCGCACACAGACTCGTGTGGCCATGCAAGATAGAAGTGCCTCCTGGTGGAAACTTTCTATGTTTCTGTTTAAGAAACTACACAAACATTGATTGCTCAATTAATTCCATAACTCGACCTAATTATATATTATATTAAATCTAATCATGTCAGCAGAGTTTTAGTTTTTCACTTTCCTTTTTGTTAAGTGCAAAAGCCAGGAGGACAATTCTAGAAAAATTTTGTTAGAATTGCATTCTCCAGATATTGTGACCTAGTCACAAAATACACGTGGCATCACTGACAGAATTTTCTAATGCAACCCGCGCCTACTGAAAACAGCCACATATCATGATACAGATCTTGTATCGCCAATTGCTATTAAGTGGTCAGCAATGGTGCAACAGCACAAAACCCAAAATGATACGATTTCCTGCAAGATACTTTTCTGCATTATCTCGACTGAGTGCTTTCCCACATGACAGGACTGCCCAAGTTCTAGAATTCGTCCCCAAACCACAGCATCACCGTTTCACCACAAGCCGAGTTTGAACCCTCATAACACAGCCGTACTTCCATAATTGGAAACGGAGGAACATCAAAACTCTCTGCATCCTTACAACATTGTCTCCCTGCTCATCAACAATCAATCAATCACATCATCGCAGCACTCACACAGAAGGAGCCGATTCCAATATCAAACTTTGCCAGACACGTTCTAAAAGTGAGGTGAAAGTTACTCTCCTTCTCATTTGTGTGCAAGTCATATGAACACTATGTGAACTTCACTCTACTATGTGACAGTGCTTCTGGGTAGTTTACAGTGCACAACGCTATGTACAACGTAATTTCCTTGTCTTGACCCGCCCGTGAGGAGGCGCTTAAGTACAAAACCAATGTATTGTTCGTACTACATCTAAACAGAGTTGCCAATTGCTAACCATTTACAAAGGGTCGCATTTAAAGGTCTGAGAGGCACTTTGTTTACGCTCTGTGTTTACCCGCATAATTACCGCACCTCCCAAAACCGGGTGTTCAAATGTTACAAAATGTTGGTACGCTACAAAATATATTTTGAAACTAGTGACGTTGCGATCGGCGTTTTTTTTTTTTTCTCCTCTTTTTTTCCCCTTCGGTTTGAAGTCCCGCGATATATTGTTAACGGTGACGGGAAAAAATATAGAAAAAAAATTAATTTTTAAGGAACGAGTTCCACTGAGTCGAAAATCGGTGGTCCATTGGGTGCAGGTTATTGAGGCACTATTTTACTACACATTTAACGCACTTTGCCGACGTTCACATCACTGGGCACATATTCCACACTGATTCGAACATCACTTCGTCATTCCATCCTAACTCCACATAATGCATGCTGAATAATCAAGTTCCCAAAGGTAGGCTTTGGTTCTACGTGAGTGTCACAGAACCAGGCGAAGCATTCTAACCAAGGCGCCTGGTTTTCCGCGATTCCGCGAAATTTTGCCCGAAATTTCGTGGCGTTTTGCGGGGAATTTCGCGGAGATCCGATTGGGGGGTCGAAGGACGCGATTGGCACGATGTGGACGGTTACTACGACGTGCGGCACCGCGTGCTACGCATGCTCCGGATTGGTCCAAGGTAGGTACACGTGATCCTTCGACATACTTCGTCATTGGGTACAATTTGGAACAGAATGAGGGTGCTTGCTCCGAATTTCGCGTCTTTCGCGATCGGGTATTTGTCAATTCCGTCAAACTATTGTCTATTACTAGAACTGTCTATTGTCAATTACGTCAAACTAATTGTCAATTCTGATAAACTCTGTAGATGCTCTAAGACCTTTCAGTAGGTATAAAGTGATTGTAGGCGACAGACGGGCATTCGCTGTCAGAGGAGAACAGAAGATATCGTGTAATGCTGAGCCACAACAACGGTGCTTTGAATCTAAGTTTATAAAAAATTTTTTTTTTTGTTCCCACATTATCCGAGAGAATCAAAGTGTTTCCCGTTTCCGGCCAGCAGCCGTCGACTCTTTGCCGCGGTAAATCGCGGAATTTTGAATCTGCCGCAGCAGAAAACAGGCAGCCACTTAGAACGCGTATCACGGAATATTCCCTACACATCCCGCCTATTGCGCACTTTCGCAATGTAACTGTAATGTAACTGTAATGTAACTGTAATGTAACTGTAATTGAGTGACGAGGTCAGATATTTTCTTCGTGCCTAATAAACCCACTACTACGAGCAATGTTCTTGGGCGGAGGACGTGCGCTAATTATGCGAGTAAATACAGTATTTTATTTAGGGCAGCACTGGCCGTGGAACAAAGACTTCTGCGGGCTGTGTCCTCAAAGAAACGCTTGTATATATAGCTGCCGATTTTTTCATTAAGTCTTAGTTAAATTAAGTATTAATGAAGTCCTAATTTACATTGAAGTGTCGCATTTGTAATGCTGTATGGTAATTGTATGTCTCAGTGCTTTTCCTTAATACTTCATTGTAATTGCAAGTTTTATAGTATTCGTGTTCTCCGGTATTTTGGTTATACCTGTCGCTATTTTCGTGTATTCCGTTTATTTACTCTGTAAGTGGAAAGAGGCCTATTCAAGCTCCTTGGAGCTTTTTTTTTTGCCTTACGTCTCCTCCACGTTTACAGTGGGGAAACAAACGTACTACGGACTAATAACATTTTTTTAAAGATAATTTAGGCAAAAAATCCTGTACAAGTGTTTTAAAAATGGGAGTGGTTAGAGAAGTAGCACAGAATATTCATCGCCTTTCGCACTATCTTTACCACTTTGTGCAGCTAAAGAATCGCAGCTTTTGCCCTCGATAAATATGTATAGTACATGATAGAACATGGGTTGAACTTAACGTATACAGAACAGGTTGAGTTTCACACATACACAAAAAAAAAATGCCATACATACAGGGTGATTCACGAACCGTGTCATTCGGGGTTTATAAGAAAACGGCAGAACGGCTAAAATATGCGGTAAACGGCAATTAAGTTTGCCATCTTCAAAAAATACTTTTGTCGAATTTCAATTGCAATAAATTGAAATTTCTGAATTGAACTCTGAAATTTGCCTAGCCAATATAACGTTTTTTTTTTATTTTCTTTTTTTTACAGTGTCAGGAAGCCCGTGGCGAACTTAGTCGAATACACCGGAAGCCGAAATCTCTAATGATCTACAGCGAGTGCAAGAAAAAATTGTGAAAATCGTTTTTTTTTTCTGAGGCGCGTATTTCAACGGCGCACGAAATTGGCCGCAAAGATGCGGTGAGAGGAGGACATGCCCCTGCCCTGTACTAATGGGAATCCATGTAGCCTCAGATTATTATCGCGATGTCTCTCCCTTTCCATTTCCGCTTGTTTTTTTTGTTTTTTTTTTGCAGTGTTCTGTCTATCATCTGGGTAGGGGCATGTCCTCCTCACATCGCATCTTTGCGGCCGATTTCCTGCGCCGTTGATATTACCCGCGTCAGAAAAAGCCGATTTTCACTGTTTCTTTTTTTTTTTTTGCACTCGCTGTAGCATTACAGATTTGGGCTTCCGGTGTATTCGACTAAGTTCGCCACGGGCTTCCTGATTCTGTAAAAAAAAAACAAAAAAAACAGTTATGTTGACTAGGCAAATTTCAGATTTCCATTCAGAAATTTCAATTTATTGCAATTGTAATTCGACAAAAGTACTTTTCGAAGATGGCAAACTTAATTGCCGCACGGGAGCAGTTGACCGCATATTTTTCCGTCCTACCGTTTTCTTATAAACCCCAAATGACATGGTTCGTGAATCACCCTGTATAGAGCTCGCAAATCTAATGAAAACAAATGCTTCGCAGCATTTCTACGAGAATACAGCCGCAAGTCCCACACTTTCCCTTCCCTCATATAACAGTTGACGAAAATTACCCGGTCACAGTATTGAGTTTTGATTGGTAACCGAAAACCTAAAAAAAAAAAGAATGGTCAGCATACTCTTCGACGCTTCCTTTGAGACAACGAGTTTGTATTTACATCGACTTGAGCGTCTTCAAAGTGTGTGTGTGTGTTCTTTTTTTACGTAATGGAAGTGAACAACATATACATACATAGTATATATTCACTAGGCTTTTATGTACATTGGCAGGAAAAAAATAGACATTTTTCGCGTGTATATTTACAAAGAGCTAGGTTGAACGAAAAAAAAACAAAAGAAGGCGGCTGATATATTCTTCGATGAGAACAACAGACGGTGGAAATATGTACAGCAACTACGTTCGACAAGGCTTGGCGTCCTCAGGTGTGTTTTCTTTACATAGATCCTGTCAACACAGATGACCTTTTTGTGCAGGAGAACTAAAGGTGTGTTTTAACGCATAGAGGAGTTTGATCCACAAGGCTATGAACAGGCACATGGGCCTAATGAACCTTAGATAGTACATACGGCTTTGGACGATTGGAGTTCCCGTGTGATATAATCTGGTCCGTGTGTTTCGTCAATATACTATAGTGCTTTGCTGCGTACCTTTTTCCCGGATAACACGTTTGCCGCGTGATACAACTTTTTTCTTTGTTTGTTTCTCTTGTACTTTTTGTACCACCCGGTACGTTATTGTGAACAAGATGCCGAAATGTGTACGCTGCGATTGGTGAATGCATCCATGCCTAAGTTATTTCACGAAAGCTGAGTTTACTTTCGAGACTGATCGCAACGCCCCCAATGGCTGTTAAACCGGCTTACCTATGCGAAAAAAATAGCACTGTTCAACGCACGAGTGGTACTCGTTTAAAAGTGTGAGATATACGATTATTTCAATAGTTAAATTGTAAATAACTGGCTTCAGTTGCAGCAGTAAATTTTCACTGACTTCGACGAAACTGTTTTTCACGAATTACAATATGGCACGAAATACACGAGCATTAAGAAACTTAGCATTTCGTTCTGCACAGAAGTACATTCGATAACACGGAATAAAGTAAACCATAGAGAGACGGATGGAAAGTACAGAATGTCCGCGATTTCGTCTCTGCCCCTCACAGGTAGCAAAATGTAATTTTTCGTTTACCCTTTTATATTATATCTTCGTATAACGTATTATAACTTATATATAACATATTTCGTATAATGTACATATATATATATATATTACGACCTTGCGTATTATAGGAAACTTCTTCTGCAAGCCACATGGAAGCACGTGAAAGGATAACACACGAAACACAATATATATATATATATATATATATATATATATATATATATATATATATATATTACCCCAATTATTACCCCAATTATATATATTTCCCCAATTGACAACCGCCAGGTGGCGGGAATTTCCCCCAACCGACCACGTCATTCTCAAGCCCCTTATCAGCCTCGTGGCCACATTTAGCTCTTTTGTCCCGAAGAAGGCGGAGCTTCCGCCGTAACGTAGACATCCTTCCTAACTTTTATGATTTTTAAGTTTTAATAAACCCCTTTTTGTTACTTCCCCTACTTTCGTCTTCTGTCTCCGATTTATTTCAACTATAATTACGTAGCCGTCCGATCCAACTCCAACTTTTCAAGATATATATATATATATATATATATCTTATTTTTTTTTTCTGTTTTGCAGTTTCCTGTTAGTCGATTAAAGAACTCTTCAGTTGGGCCCCTGTTGTGATGTTGAGGTACTTAATCAAGCAATCAATCAACTGGAAAAGCGCCTCAAGCAATCTTCATTAGAACACGCAACACGGATCAAACTCCTCCTGCACGTTTCACGCGTATTGCAGGAAACTTGTCTATTATTATTATTATTACAAAGGCATCACTCCTCTCTCTATGTACAAAAACACACATTCCTACCTTGGCAACAACTAAGCATAGAATCTTCTCGTAACGTACCTCTGCAGGACATATCACATTTGTCAGGTATTTATCATTTTGTGTACTAAGCCAGGTGTCATAGTTTTTGCCCTTCGCGAAGGCAAAAATAAGGGTCGTTTTAAAACGGTGCCTCTATTCCTACGCAAAAAACGACAAAGAAGATGATGGCCGAAAAGGGTACCGTCGCCGGTACCGGTACAAACAGCTAGATTGGCACAGACAGTGTGTGTGTGTGTGTGTGTGTGAGTGAGTGTAACGTGGGTACCGGGTCGCCCTCTTCTGGGGGGAGTGAGGAAACTAAATCGAATGGCGGCGCGTTTGAAGGAGCCAGTCTATAGTAAAGCCACTTGGCAGGCAGGTTCTGCTTATAGGTGTGGGATTTTTTTACAATGATTAATTTTTACGAATTTTCTTCAGATTTTTCTTTCGTTTATTAATCGCATGTTATTGTACGAGGTTCGAGGCGGTCAACGGCTTTGTTAGTCTAGGAATTAAAGTCTGGTTCACATTGCCGCGTTTACGCTTGCGTGCGGTTTGCGTTTCCTCGCAGAACGGGCTGATGTTTGCGCACACGCCGTCGCGTTCACATATTTGCGTTCTGGCCGTTGCGTTCTCCCAATGAACTTGGCTGACTTCACTCAACCCGTACGAAGAAGAAGAAGAAGAACTCTCTCTCCGCTCCCCCCCCCCCCTACTCGAAGCAGCGCGCCCCTACGTAACAGCACGCATGCGCACATTTGAACATGATGGCAATTGATGTTCTGAGGCTGGAACACATAGAAAGGACAAATACATACAAAGCCTCAAGTGCCTAAGAAATTAATGATGGAAGAAAAGATGAAAGTCTTTCATGCGCACGTTTCCAAGGTTCGATGCATCCTTGACGTGGCCTTGCGGAAAGCGTCTCTCCGTTCCCATGGCAACGATCCTCCGTAAGCGCACGCGACATGTAAGCGCAAGCGTTAACGCAGCAATGGGAACCAGACTTGCACCATTCGAATTTTTTTTAAAAAAAGCAAACTCATTCATTTCATGCTAAAAAAACACGTCACTCAACGATTTAAGAGGCGAAATATGAATGCTATCAGCGGACATTATGTACTCATTCTTATCCCTATCCTATTTATCCTATCCTGATCCTTTGGCGGACACGAGAAGCCATCGCCATCGCGTCGGTTTCGCGAAGCGGTAGGTGACGTCATCACGCGCGCGAACTCCTTCGTTGCCTAGCGACGGTGGAGGCATCTTTCCGAAACGCGACCTTCCGTTTTGGCTTTCCAAGATGGGCGGCGGTTCCGATTCGAAGCCCGAAGGAGACCTGAGAAATCGTGGCGCTTTGGTATGAATAATATTCATGCGATTACGATAAAATTAGTAGGGCTCATTATGTAATACGACTAGGGTTGTATTTTGTAAGGGGAAGTAGTAATTGGTATCGGTCATTTAGTTCCTACTTCTTTTAATCCTTCACGTGAAAGCTGTTGCCTAATTTCTGCCCTTGTCAAGTTTCCCCAAAGCTAGTGGTCAAACTAGATCCCTAAATTTACATAATAAGACCCGCACCCTATAGGGTGTTTTCACGTGACGTCAAACGAACGCGTTTGGCGAGATTAGCGAGCCTTTGATCGAAAACGAAGCCTTGAATGGTGTTTTTTTTTAAATCCGGTCGCTTCCAACCACTCCTTTTATTCCAAAGACACTTCGTCATCGTCGTACTCACATTTTCGTTTATGAAAACTATGGTTGTCGCATCGAAAAATAGCGCAGTTTGTCATCTTTCAATGCCGCTAGCACGGAAAGTGACCACCAGTGGAAGGATAGCTTACGAGCATGCCACGTCATTGCCACGTCATTGCCACGTCACAATGTGACCTAGGTGAAAACTCCCTATATTCTTTGAACTAGATGCGCTGGTGCTCCCTACAAGATGACTTCACTACAGGCTCACTCCGGGTCGTGCTTGGAACAGAACACGCACACACTGGTCACTCAGACCATTCTCTTTCTCTCTCTCTCTTCTTCACGGCTCCCGTACAGACAAAAAAAAAAGGAAAGAAACGTAGGGAAGAGGGAACGTGGAATAAGGGGGCGTTTTAAAAAAGAAAGTCACTTTTGATTATCGCCTGGAAGGCTTGCACATGTGTATGTCTGTGGCTGGGATACCGGGGTGGAAGTTTTGGAAGCTCTAGGTCGCCGCATGGCAATTGGCGTGACGTGGACAAAAGGTGACATTCTGCACGCAGAGAGCATTTCTTTCAAACAGACTGAGTTTACTGGAACAAATTTCGAAATGCTGAACATTCGTGGCGGCAGTCGTGGTACTGAAGTTTCTTCTTTTCGTGCTAACACTGTCCGATTCACTGTATTCATACTATTATTAATACTACTACTTATTAATATATACAGGGTGTTCTACGAGAGGACTTCACTCAATTCCTGAAAAAATAAGTTTTACTTTAAAAAATTATAAAACTACCCTACGTGGAATACACTCACGCAAACTACAGATTTTTGTCGCAGATTGAGACCGTTTGTATTCGCGGTACGCATTAAGTAAGCTAATTTGCATAATTAAACTCGAAAATTGCCAAGCAGATGACAGCATTTTTCTTCCTGAATTTGGAGGCCGATGGCTATAACACTATTCTAATCAAAACCAGGGTTTTTCGCAATATTTCGAAAGACTGATTTTTCGCCTGTAAATTCGCCAGTCGCTGGGCGAAGCGCGCCCGCGATATTCAGGTTTCGCGAAACTGTTGGCTCCGACCGAATACCCTGCCCACTGCGCGAGAAGACAAGAAACCAGGCCACAATCACACCTTTGGTCTTTATCAGCATGTCTGTCATCAGCCGCCAGCCGCTGATAACAACTGCCTGCGCGACAAGGCCCTGGATCGGAATAAAACTAGTTTGGTCCTTTCCACTTCGCCTCGATAAAGGAGTAGCTAAGAGTTCCGCAAACGCAAATTTCACTGAGCATACTTCGCACAGTTCAAAGTTTTGTAGAAATATTGTGAGAAAAACACGTGATTTTGATTGGAAGTGTGTTACGGTCATAGGGTTCCGAATACAGGACGAAAAATGCTGTCTTTCCTTCGCATTTTTTCCGAGTTTATATTATATGCAATTTAGCTTCAATACCTACACGCTTAAAAGCGAGTACCGGCCTCGGTGGCTCAGTCGGTAGTGTGTTCGCCTTCTGAACCCGGCCGAAGACGCCAGCAACTTGGTGGCAGGGTACAAGTTGCTTAGACCCGCCGTCTTTCGCGAGGGACGTTAAATACGGGGTGCTGTGCGGTGAGCTTTCATCGCACGTTAAAGAACCCTCAGGTGGGCAAAAGCAATCCACAGACCGACCGCTGTGGCGTCGCTCATGATCTCAGTTGTCTCGCGACGTAAACCCCTAATTATTATTACTATTAAAAATGAGTTTCACCACATAGCACGTAGCCAACCAGTATCCCGAATGATAACGTTCTCGCCCCTGATTTGTTGAAAACGGGAGGCGGAGCCTATTTTGTTCTATTATGCACGTGCATAATGAAACAGTATAGGCTCCGCCTCCCGTTTACCAGTTGGTTAGCAAAGGTCTGCGTGAGTGTATTCAAAGTAGTTCCCTCTTTTTGAAGTAAACTATACACCCTGTATATGTTTAATTTTATTTTTTGTCTTGAAGTGTCACCAAACCTACTTTACAAAGTGATTTTGTTTACAATTCTTTCAATTGTTGTTTAACAACCGTTTCCCTCGAGCTTACTTTTTTGAAGTGCGTATAACGTTTTGTATCGTGGGAACTAGACCTACTAAGATAACATTATGAAGTAGTAGCGTCCCGAGACAACGGCATGTATGCCACAGAGGGCCTGCTCACTACTCGACCTGACATAGCGTAGTCCTTCCGACCACAACCACACCTTTAGCAGCCGTAGCGTGTCACGTGGCGAACGAGGCAAATGAGACATCGACATGGCCGACATCGCAGCATCGTCTGCTTCCTATTATCCGCCGCAGACGATTTCAAACGCAGAAAGCACGTGGCTTCCCATGCGGCTCGTGGCGGCTCGTTTCCATGACTACGGCCGCTGAAGGCGTTACTGTGATTGGCGGGCTCTGACTGACGATACGGCCCAGGAGGCGTTGACACGGCATAACCAGACTCATCGCGCAGGAAACTGAAGAATGGCTTTCACTGGCTTAGCTAGGCTAGTGAACTTTTTAAGGTATCGCTACTTCCGCCATCTGCACAAAGGCCTCTTGGTGCTCTCCTTCGCTGTAATTATGCCTCGTTTCCGTGCTCAATGTCACCTCTGTCCATTCTACATTTTCTGGTGTGCGTCACATAAACGTTCCCAGAGTATTCGAAGGTATCCACCCGGTGCAGAAGTAAGGTCGTCCCTCTAGTGGGTCGTAGTACGTGAACCCGCCGCCTGGTGGCGGGCTGACTGCTATTTAACGGACGAGTTGGGAGGAATTCGCTGGTTCCTGAAGACGGTGTTCTGAAGAGTTCGTTTCCAACGGTCCACCGTGTCTTTTAGCTTCGTGAGCCACGTCAGCTGCAGAAAAAATAAACACAAGGGGAAAGGGGTAATGGTGTCCTGGTTAGAAAACTAATTTGGAAACCGAGGTCAGTAAAACTGTGGGTAAAAAAAAAAAAGGATGAGATGGCATTTAAGGTTATACTGAACCACACTGGACACTGTACGGTGCCTTACCGCTGCGCAGTAATGGCTGTAACGTAGCAAGCAGCAGTGAGCCCGCTACGTCACTAGTAACGTTAGCCCCCCCCCCCCCCCCACACACACACACACTCTCAGTCTCTTACGGATTTCCGAAAAGAGGGGGTGATACTAGAGGGTGTACAGGTTAGAGGCCGCTTGCATGTGCCGCAGGTCAGCTACACTCTAAAAACAGAGCTTCACCACATAGCACGCTCCTAGCCAACCATCATCCCGAATGACAACGTTCTCTCCCTTGATTTGAGGAAAACGGGGGGCGTACGTCATTTTTGTGGCAATCCACACAGATGGCGTACGGCCCCCGTCGCAGCCCACAACGAAATATTTTGGAGTGGGTCTGACAGATTGCTATTGAAATGTGCCGTAAAAAAAGAAAAGAAAAGGATGTCATTGCGTTTTTTCTCCTGCAGAGCATTTCTATACACATTCAAAATGGCGCACGCGCAATGCAACAACGTTACAACGTGTACAAAACGTTCAGCTACTCTTTCTTCTTCTTCACGATTAAAGGTACTGTAAAGCAGCAGAGCCGCAATCTCAGAACATATATCTATTCGATAGACTGAGTTTTCAGTACTCTAACGTCACAATTTTAGTATATATCTATTTGATGGACTGAGTCCTCAGTACTCTAACGTTACAATTTTAGCCCCAATCGCACTCATAGTTTTTAGAAAATTACAGTTTAACATTACGGGCAACACTGTGTCGAAGTCGCCACCAACTGTGCATTTCTCGTCAAGTACGGCGGCAAAACTACATTGCATGCGCATAACACTGTGTCCGCAAAAAAGAAAAAAAAAAGAAAAGTCGGCTACATGCTGGCTACGTAGTCGTCAGGAGCAGCTAGCCAGTCGGGAACATATAGATCACTGTTGCTCGACAAATTGGGAATCACTTCTCACCAGAAGTCGCCGCGAGCCGTTTTACCGCTGAGAGCGCAAGAACTGAGGCTATGTAGGTGGTTTCTCTTTTTTTGCTCATTTTCTTCAATAAACCTAGTTGGAAGTTAGTGCCCGTCCTGTCTGTTTCTCCGTTCTTTGTCCGTGTTACTTGCGCTCTCAGTTCAGATAACTTGTCTGTCTGCTACGGTACGGCACGGTACGATACGGTGGTAAGAAGCTAGTAGTATAGGGACGAGTAGAGTGAGGTGATCAGTACGCCAACGTCTTCGCTGCTGAGCTGAAATACAGGCCATTTCAGGCCCCCCCCCCCCCCCCAGGGAACGACACATCTAGAGTCACCAAATAGGGAGCAGAGTAGCGACACTGAGCCACGCCGCCAAGCGAGCCCGCCATCTTGAGGCAGGCGCGGCTGCGTCGCCTAGCAACGGGACCCCCATCTCCCCCTTCTCCGGTGGAGGACAACGCGCAGTCGAGCCAGCTCGCAACCCAGGAAACCAGTTTTGCATGGTCCGGCCTCGGTGGCTCAGTCGGTAGCGTGTTCGCCTTCTGATCCCGAGATCGCGGGTTCGAACCCGGCCGAGGACGCCAGCAACTTGGTGGCAGGGTACGTTGCTTAGACACGCCGTCTTCTGCGAGGGACGTTAAATACGGGGTGCTGTGTGATGAGCTTTCATCGCACGTTAAAGAACCCTCAGGTGGGCAAAAGCAATCCACAGACCGACCGCTGTGGCGTCGCTCATGATCTCAGTTGTCTTGCGACGTAAACACCCAATTATTATTATTAAGTTTTGCATGGAGGGGACTCAACATGGACGGCGAGTTCTTGGAAGGAGAAACCACGTGACACGATCGGGACCAATCGCGGACGCCGAACGGCGGCTCCGGCGCGGAAAAGGAATGCGATACTCTGTACACCTGTTTAGTGACTCTAGACACAACACAAGACGAAGCGCCTTGCAAGTGCGTCGCAAACGGCCGCAAGAGTGCGACGCACTTGCAACACGTTTCGTCTTGTGTGTGGTGACTTCCCGTGTGATTCTCAGAGCCACGAACGAAGGTATTCGTGTCCTCATGATCGTGTGACGTTGCCGTGATATCGAGAACACGACCAATTGCCGCCTATAGAGTGTCAAGTCTCGCTATCACGTGACACAGTTATTGAAAATCGTTTCTGTATTTACAACAAAGTTCAGCAGGTGTTAGAAAGCAGGGAAAAGAAACTTTTCCCCGCTGCTTTTCTAGCTTTTGCTTACTTTTAATAGAGCAAAAATATATAGATTATATTTTGATAATTTTTTTTATTGCGGACTCACTTCTTAAGAAATTTATGGGCAATTTTTGTTCACAGGGTTCTAGTAAAGCTCGCTAAATTTCTACACAAACGGGTACTGGCGTGTTCCTCTCGATTTTATATATAGGGAGTGACACATTTTTGAAGGCCTGAAGCGATCCACCGAATTTTGGTTAATTTTGGTGGTGGAAAATTTGTCAAATTTTCAATACATGGGAGTCTATGGGAGATGCGACAAAATCTTTTCTTCGGCGCGCACGGCCGCGATATCTTGTCCAAAACGACGTCATTCCCTATACAGTAACAGTCTAGGAATTGATTGCAATCAACAAATCCGGCAAACTTACTGCAGTTTTCCGGGTCCCTGCGTATGAAAATAACGGTTTTGTCGTTTGCTAGCATGGTCTGCACGCTGGCGCCGATTACATCACTTCCTTAGAACGCGGGAGGGAAACAAAACAAAGAAAACAATTTTCCAACGGTGCCGCCATCCCTCGCCTGCAGCCTGCAGCCTCGCCTGCAGCGAACGTAACTATAGATCTAGCTAGTACAAGTATCGGAATATGGCAGTCATCAAAAAAGGCAGATAGTATCGGGCATCGCCTCATTTCCGGTCAAGTGTGTCTGTCATTTTCGACGACTGCCATTATTTCACATATTTCAATATTTTTTTTCTCAATTTTTTCATATCCCTATATGCATCTTGAGGCTTGCAGTGTGTTTGTCAGATTGTGTGTTCCAGGTTTGCAGCCTGAAAACAGTCACTTCAGAATACAGCTCTCGTTCAACATGGTGGTTGCGACGAACTTTTTTCTTCTTCTTTGCATCGCATTGCAGGCATACTTACGTGAAACCAAAGTATAGGTAAAGAGATATTACCTTCACACTTTCGTTTGGCGCTTGAAACGTATGGACAGTGATAATCTGCTGGAAGCGGTTGAGGCAAACAAAGACAAAGGCATTCTTCAAGTTGTTGGCTGAAAAAAAAAAAGGATAGACCCGTTTTCATTATTCTTCGTATCGATGATTTTATGGCGGCGGGTGACGCAACAGCATCATTAATGACAACCTAGCAAACACAGACATCAAGAGAGAAACTGACGTTCTGAGGCTGGAACAACATAGAAGGGACAGATACATCATAGACAGACACATACATACAACATAGAAGAGACAGATCTTTCATCACAGACATCAATACTGTCTTTTGTTTCAATATCGTCATCAACATGAATACCGTGATAGGCCGTGGAGGAATCAGGAGAGTGAGGAGAAAAGCGTCAAGCAAGTGAAGCACGAACAGGGGACAAGTAGAGCCAAACTCCTTTATAGCGAACACCTTTTTAACGAAAATACCACTACAGCAAATTTTTTTGCGGTCCCGCTGGAGCCCATAGGTTAAATAACGGACATCCTTTTTAACGAGAATACCTTTACTGCGAATGTTTTTTGCTGTCCCCATTTTCGTTAAAAAGGATGTCCATTATTGGACCTATAGGGCTCCAGCGGGACCGCAAAAAAATTTGCTGTAGTGGTATTTTCGTTAAAAAGGTGTTCGCTATAAAGGAGTTTGACTGTACTAGCTTCTCCGGAGTCTCGTGTCACGCTACTTGAGTACAGCCGCTTTGCACACGGCACTTTGGTGGCCATATGGACACGCTATACAATCACGTCTCTCCAGCGACTATAAAATTGAAATAGGACATCACGTGGCTGGCCCCCAATATCAGCTTCGTTTTATGTGAGAGCCTCCTTCCACTCCTCCAATGTTACAGATGTCAATGTCGTCATTGACATCAATAGTGTGTCATCAGCGTGTGTATCAATGCCAGCTCACCTGAACCATTTTGTGCGGTGACGTCATGGATACATATCCTGTCTAAAGACAGTGGCTGTTTATAGACAACGTATTTATAGCCCCCTTCATGGATTGAATTGCTCTTGCTGCAAGTGTTCGCCCAGTTTTCCGTGATGGAAGATTTCTGTAACGTACAACGGAGAACGACATTTTTACAAAACAAACCAAAAGAATGATTTTCAAAGTTCGATTGTATATATATAAAAAAGCTATGCTGAGGCATATTCCTTTGAACTTAAACTGTGATAATGTCATATATCCCTGTGGAGTCTTCTCAGTCTTTTAGTGGTTGATCGTATCACGTGACTCCTTCCCTTGCTTCCGTTTGACACTCGCGGAACGTAGAGCATGCAGACGTCTCGAGACACGCACATCTCGTTCAATACAATATCAACGTTACGTTAAAGGCGCTGGAAAGCAGTAGAGCTGCAATCACAGAAAATTTATCCATGCGATAGCCTGAGCACTTTACGTCTCAATTTTCGTCGCAAACGCGCTCAGTTTTCTAGAAAATTAAAACTGAAAATTACGGGGAAACACTGTGTCGAAATTGCCCCTAACTGCGCATTACTCGCTAAGTACGGCGGCAAAATTATATTGCATGCGCATAACACTGTCTAAAACGAAACAAGTCGGCTACGTAGTCATCATGAGCAGCAAGCCAGACGGGAACATGGGCCACTGTTGCTTGACGAATTGGGGTTTATTTCCCACCAGACGTCGGCCCGAGCAGTTTTACTGCATTTTTACTCGCAAATTAAAAATATTTAGCGTTCCCTGTCACATGTATGGCTTATACGCTGTGCAAGTGCGTCTCTGCGCATGAGGTGAGGCAGTGAGAGGGAAGAGGGAGGGCGCCGCCGTAGCCAATGGGGCTTCCCGAGTGGAGTAACCGGGAGAGGAGATATGCGCAGAACGCTCGGTTACTTGCAGAGCGCATTGTGCTGCATCTACCAGCAACAGTCTGTCAAACAACGCCGCCAACATAGCTTGTCTGCCTGTCTGTCCTAACGGTACCTTTAAAGCGGAACGTCTTCTGGCAGGTATGTCGCAATGGTTCTACAGCCCCTCTCGCGCTGCCAACGTCACCTAGATATAAAAACGCCTGCTGCTTACTACCTCCTCTCCCCCCTTCGCTACCTGGACATATAAAGTCAGAATTCGTCTGCCACTAATATTCGCCGTTGGAAATGATTGCACCTAACTTAGAACCTGTAGACTTGAGTCTGTAGACAAAAAGTGCAATACACATTCAAATCAAATCAAAATCAATCTTGAGTAAGAAATGGGACCGTTTTGCGCTTTCCTTTAAATGCTTCCCATTTAGTACGCGGATACTTTCAATCACTATTCGCACACGACAGTGGTTCGCCTCCATGGCTGCGACCACTGAAAGCACGTTCGTGATTGGCTACGGCGGTTGAATACGCAATCCCGATTGGCTGACCCCTAGTTGTCACGTCACGTCGACGAGTGAGCAGGCTTTCTCTATCTAGCTGGTGTTGGCGCACTCTGCCCTCCGAGCGGTGGTGGTGGTGGTGATGGTGAAAGGGCTTGCCGTTGTCGGCCTCACGTAAGTGGGCAACGTCACGACTGACGCCCTGGGGAAATGTGCGTCCTGGGCCGACTTCTAGGGGAACTGTGCCGACATATGTCTGAAAGCGACTGAGGAAAACCCAGGAAAAACCCCAGACAGCACAGCCGGCACCGGGATTCAAACGGCACCTGCACGTGGCACACAGGACTGACCAATGAACGTACCTTTTTATGAAGACCCTTCTTTCGTCTCGTAATGAGAATCATGTCATCGAACAGAACAACGTACACTTCGGATGCCTTCCCGCTATCTGTAACATTGAACCACAGCATAATGTAGACCCCTGAAGAAATGCCTCTTCAGCGGCGACGTACCAAGCAGGGAAAGCGCGCCTTCGAGCACGATCTGCCGCCGTGGACTGACGATTAGTCGTTCGCACGGTTGCTTGGCTAGGGGCGTTTTTAAGAACTGCATAAAGACACATTCGATCGAACAATGAGCACCAGGGAACAAAGGTAAAAAAATGTGGGAGACACCCCACGAGGTGGCAGCACGATAAAAGAAACGACAGAGCCGTTTATAGAGAGAGCTTGGCCATTAGGAGGAGCCTAACTTGAAGCGCGTCATGCGACGTCACGGCTAAGCCACCTCCCTTGCCGTGCTCTATTGTTGTCCCGTTGTCAGCCGGTCGCCGTCGCCATATTGATGCTGATCGTTGTTTACGATGCAAGGAGAGAAGACACGTGCGTACATCGTCCTTCGAAAGCCTTTCGTCCTTGAACTCTTTCTGTTTGGCAACAAAGTCCCCCCCCCCCCCCTTATCACAGGCGGCTGTGGGCCAGAAGCCGGTTTTTCGTGTAGATTGCATTCAGTGCGACAACAAAGCTGTCGACCAGCTGGCGGACAGCATCAAAATGGCGCGCACCAGATGGCTGATAAGCGGATTCTGCTTGGATTCAGGCTTCGTGGGCGGCGCAACGGCGACTCTGACGTCAAAATAGGCTCCACCCATGAGGCGGCAAAAGATCAGAGAATGGCCAAACTCTTCTTATAAATGGCTCTGGGAAACGAGAGTGTACCTCTGGAATGAAAGCTTTAGGATCCAGTTCCGTGACGGACGGCCAAATAATGTTCCTCTGGATTTCGAGAAGCCGTTCGAAGTTCTTCAACCACTTCATCTTGTCATCGAGTTCACCTGGAACAGTGACGTCCCATTTGAATAGACGATTTCTTCCAACACAGTCTTCACTGATCTGTGCCTTGAAAGAAATGCTCGCTTACGTAATGAATTTTCCTCCGCTTCTAAAATGGCTACGATGGAATCTCTCTCTTCTGGGTCTTCCGTTCGCATTTCGATCTCTTTTAAGATGAGTGGCACTCTCATGATATGTTGGACTGGAGACACCAGCAAGTCCGTCAGTTGGAGTTTCTTGCACCGTGGATCCCGTGAGCACCACTGCGGATGAAATTTATTTTATTTATTTATTAATAACGCTAACCAAAGCATAAGTAGTGGACATTACAAAACAACGTACAAGGCCCTACACAACACTGCAACTCTTGCGGTGAACACGCTAGCACGGTGCAACACAGTCATCGAGCAGTTTCACAAAATGTAGGACGTTTTCGGAGCAAACAATCTGATTTGGAAGGCTGTTCCATTCTACAGCGGTCCGGGGAATGAAAGAAAACTTGTGTGCGTCAATAGGTGAAGCTGGAATAAGCACATGGCGACTGTGGCGAATGGACCATTTCCGACAACGCGTATGCGCATGCCCAGCCCTTGAGTCCGCCATCTTTGAGTGGAAAACATCGCTATGGACCCACCTGCGGGACACTGTCATGTTCATTGTGGGGAGATAATCGGTTTCAAGGTTACGCGGACGTTTGAGGTCCGGTAACGAGTACAATGCGCTTTCACTCTTTCCGCATTCTTCTTCCAGTCTTCTCTTGCTACTTTCCCACGCAATGTGCCAGTCCGAAAGGCGCGTCACCATTATTGGGGGGAAAGACACGACGTTCGACATTCCGTCGCCAGGGGTGACGCGAATATGGAAATGGTCCATTCGAGACTGTGGAAGTCCACAGTGTTCCACACAAGAAATAACGGTAGTATAGCTTTCTATCATGTCACGGACTAGACATCGCTTACATTACCATCAGAGTGAAAGAAAAGAAGGACGAACAAGAACTACATGAATGACGATGGTATAGAGGTGATTCACGGCAAAAATTGAGGTACCATACCTCGGTGCATGTGGGTCACTATATGAGTGGGATGACGATGAAAAAAGATGAGGCATACACACTTGCACACACACACATGACACACGCAAATGAGATATCACACACGCAGGTGCGTCGTAACTGATGCGGGGATAGTAGCTCATCCGGTCAGCCACCGGAGATGTAAGGCTGTGAAGGTAACATCTCCGCATTCATGGCAAAAGCTCTGAGGTTAGAGGAGTTCAAGCGGGCTGGTAGACGTCAAGAACAGATAGAATGAGTGAAGGCATTGACGGTGCTGCACAGGGTTAGAACAAGGACCCAAGATTGCGGCAAGGCTGAGCGGCTTGTTGTTGATACGGGTCAGTTGGGACTGGAGCATTGCTCTCTCCGAGCTGTATAGAGGGTAGTCGATGAGGACGCGTTGAATGCTTGCCGCCATGCCGCAGTTGGAACACGAGCTGGTTGAAGCATACCCTAGTCTGTGTCTGAACTGCGGGGTGAAGGCCACATTGAGGCGAAGTCGATGCAAAAGGGAAGTGAGACAGCGGGGCAAACGGCTTGGGAGGGAAAACGACAAAGTTGGATCGACGGAAGGAAGGGTCGCAGGAGGAGGCCCTAAAAGTGACAGAGAAAGGTATGTGTAGAGATAAAGATATTAAAAGTGTAGAAAGTAAGTGAGTGGAATATTGCAGAATATTGGGAAACGAAAAAAAGGGAAGAACAGATAATTAAGAGACAGCGAAACCACAGCCAAGGGAGCAAACCAGCAAAATCCCAGGCATTTATTACACTGAACGAAAGACATCGCCAACAAGCAGTAATATCCAACGCCACCCAGGATATATAAAGCCTGCCTCAAACTTCTCCTCGCTACCTTTCGCAACGTTGGAAACGACTTAATTGCCATCGTCGCAGGCCACTTCAAACACAGAGAGCCGGGGGCTACGATTGTGCACTTGTGTGTACATTGGAGCAGAAAGCATAGTTGTGGCTGGGCGAACTACAAATGACAGGTGACATCGAACAGCGAGCAGGCCTTCTTTGTAGCCTAGTTGACGTTGCAACATGAACAGTGCGTGCGTGACGTTAATCGCCCCCCATTTCATGACGTCATAAGACATCACATTCAATGGAACTCTATCCCTGGTACGGTTAGGTAAGTATCTCTTAATGATTTCACCAGTAATGTTGTACGCCTACTCCTGCTGTGGCCTTTTTTAAGGCTGCAGTGGGTACAAATAAATAAATAAGATGTTGCGTCATTAGAGCTGTTGACGTATCTCCGCATAATGTGCACCAGAAAGTTGGAAACCATGAGCTCCTATGGTAACTCGGCAACAGCTAAGGCGAAACACAACGGGTGAAAAAAAAAGACAACCGCCTCTATCAACTGGCTTTACCTTTCAACACTACATTATTTATCATACCCTGGGCCACATCTCCAGAAGAGTTCGACCGTGATAATAATTCGGTGTAGATTTACATGTAAGTCGAGTAGCCTATACTTGATGTACAATCTTGTTTTTGATTGCGAAGGAAAGGAAACTACTTGACAGAAGCCAGTTGTCTTTCGTGTTTTGTATTAGCCATCGTCGTGACCAACAAATGTCCAGGTCCAGGAGCAAAAACATTATTTAAAAAATGCACAAATAGCTTCAAAATCAGTTTTGAAATTTGAATCTCGCACACTTGCCTTCTCGAATTCGTTGAATTCTACTTGTCTCCTTAGCGTTTCCAAGTAGTTGAGTGCATTGATGTAGTTGAGGGTGTACCTGTGATACGCCTGCCGTAATGCTGTAGCCTTTGTGCTCTAAAAAGATAAAGTTGGAATGAGGAAGACTCGAACGATGACTCAAACGAACATACCTTTCTGAAAAGCCTAATGAGAACGTCGGTTGTGTTTAATTCCCCCGCGTTGATGCACTGGAGGACAAAGCTGATGAATTCCTTGCAGAAGGCGTACGTCACCTGGAGTGGTTAGGCTTACGTTAAGGTACTGCGATTAAGACATGACAAGAAGAGAAAATTCAGGCTGACGAGAACGTACGCAGCAAAGTTCATCCAGGTTTCCAAATAGAACTTCGGGTTCCGCGAACATGGCGTATCCTTCCACTTGAATCTTCTTGAGAGGCTCCATAAAAACCTGAAAGGCCATTCATGGAAATTTAAAGGAGCATTTCATGGGACACTGACATTTAGGATTGCTCTAAAGGTTACTTAAAGGGTGGGTCGCATCCGTTCCAGTGGATTTCCAAACTATAGTGTCATTTAATAGACGTCTACCCCAGAAACGTCATCATGACGTTTGTACACAACTCAAACCGAAACAAATCGTAAGGAGAGGACTGGGTTCCACGAATGGGCACTTGTTCGCTGCCTCCTATTAAAAGAAAAGTAGGACCGAAGGCGGCGTCCCTTTCAGGGACCATCGTAATACCCTCAAGACCGTGGCTTTCGGGCGCGACCTTGTTCGCCACTAGCTTTGAACGTAGTTCCACTCTACCAAATTGGTGGCGCTGTCGAGAACTATGACGTCATTTGTTTAATAACAGGGACAGCTCCATTCCTCGCGGACCCACAGAACACGGTATCGAAAAACCCACGCGAAGTAATGGCGTAGTTTGACCGTTATTCGACGGAATACATATGGCAAGAGTTGAGGCCGGATATTGAGAGTACTCCGGAATTCCCTGTCTGGAAAAACGAGTGAACTGACGTCACTCCCTAAGAACCAATGAGGGCGCGACCTTAAGAAAAGAAATGCCGCGGGCGTCAGGGTCCGTACCCACGTGCGATACACATGTGCGGAAACCGCCTGCGGGCGGCAAGAAAGCGTGCTCGCTGCCCAGCAGCCGCTACCGCCTGCGGTTTCCGCGGCTCCCAAGACACCGACGCTAACGCCACCATCAACGTGCTGCGCTGCCGGCGCCTTTCCTCCTCTCAGCGTCGCCCCCTCTCTCCTCCGTTTAGGAAGTGACGTCACACCGCCGGAGCTTCTGTGGCCGCGGAGGCAGCGCTGATCTTTGAGGTTCATTCATTTAATATCAAACACTTTTCGGACAAAAAACAAAACAAAAAAATAGTCGGGTTGAAAAAAAAAATGTCGGCAGGTGCCGAACGTATTAGTATCGGTTTCATATATGGGTTACCGGATGCGACTCTCCGTTTAAAGGCACCGTAAAGCAGTCAAGGTGCAATCACCGAAGATTTATCTACTCGATATAGTCTGATCACTCAGTACTTTTTGTACAATTTTCGCAATTTCACAATTTCCGTCCCAATTGCGCTTAGTGCTATAACAGCACTATGAAAATTAAAATAGAAAATTACTGTAAACCCCGTGTAGAAGCGGCCACCAAATACGCATTGCTCGTCAAGTACGGCGGCGAAACTACATTGCATGCGGGCAACACTGGGTCTAATAGAAAATACGTGGATAGGTTTGTCGGCTACATAGTTGGGATTCGGGAACATGGATCACTGTTGCCTGACGAATTGAGGATTATTTGCCACCAGACGTTGCCCACTCTTCCTGTTTTTTTCCCAGCAAAAACTTTGCCAGCAAATTGAAAGTATGATCCACGATAATAACCCCCCCCCCCCGGGACGAAGAAACATACAGGAAGGACGAAGCAGGGACATGCACGCACAACGTCTCAATCATCAAACCATCATTTAACTAAAAATATTAAGCATTCTCTGTCATATTTGTAACTTGTTCCACTGGGTTTACAAGCAACCAGCTGTAACAAACTACGCCATCAATATAAATTGCTTATCTGCTGCTTAACCGTACCTTTAATGAATCAGCCAGTCTATCCATAGCGACCATGCAAAATATTTTTATTGGACAGTGTCTTACACAAAACAAAAGCGCCCTGCCTGATACATCTGCCACTTGATCTGTCATCATTAGGGATATTTTGAATAGGGTGCTCTGTCCCCGAAGAGATAATAAGTCATCACTGCGCATTATGCTAAACACGCTGCATGGGTCCTGGGCATGCGCCACGACGACCCGTCATATCTTTGAGGCCCCAAAGTGCTTGGCATTCTACTGTAAAACTTTCTATTATCATTGACGTTAACAGAAGTAATTGCTAGCGGGGAACCGGCAAGCCTTCACAAGTTCCCCGGGTTATCCACATGTTCAAAATTCGAAATCGTCACAGTCTAATGTTGGCACCGCCTACAACACGCCGGGGGAACTGTAGTCAACAAGCTTGAACTAACCTTGGTCTCACTGCAGCACTATATATTGACTGAGTGATTGATTTTATTTTGATATGTAATGTCTCTCGTGTCCATAAAAACTAATCAACGTCGCTTCGTTTTGCGTTGCTGCAGCGCGTCAGCCCTTCTAACCGACGCTATAAAATGTAAATTTCATTCGGTAAAACGATTTCGATCAACATCGAAAACACGCGAATCTGATACATTGCTCAGTGATATCCTGCTTTGAAGCACTGTCGTTCTCAGACCTCGCAGATATAAGTTTTGTTATAAGTTTTGCAGATATAAGACACAGAAGGGACGTTGGCAGGGCCACGAATTAGTGGACCATTGTTAATCAAAGGGGCATGTATTTAATTTTGGCGTTGGGGTAACCTTGGCACATGACCAATCGATGGGGCCTTAGAAAGTTCTTAGAGTCCTGGTTTATAAGGCGTAACGCATCAGCCTGTAATACAAACCGTGACCCCTTATCAGATGTGTATGACGACCTCGTTGATGAGTAGGGCGATTTGCCCGTCTTTGGCCCCTGTTGTACTGATTATTCCACCCTTATAGGTGGCGAAACGTTTAAGCTTTTTGTTTTTAATCGTTGCGTTAAGCCGGCGTTTGCAGTTAAGGATTTTACATTATGAGGTCGTCACCCCAGCTTTTGGAATATCTTTTCATATAAGTTATAATTTTGCAAGTTGACATTTTGGTATTGTGTTTTTTTTTTAGATCTGGGATTTTAAACGCTGGGATATCGTGGCATACCCGGTTTCGGGAAGAGTAGATGATGATCATAGATTATCAATTCATCTACGAGATGATGTAATCTCATAGATGAGCGTCCGCCTCCCATAGCAGCGGCGAAGATCTGCGCCACTTACGTTCTTGAGGACCATGAGATGATCGTAGAGGAACATGCACTCGCTCTGAAACAAGTCCCACATGGCTTCTTTCTTTTTCGTTTCATTCTTGAGGATGGTCTGGTTTATGGTTTTGAGGAACTGATTCCGGAGGGCATCCTCCGTGGGACTTCCTTGTGAGGTCTCTTGCTGCTGCTGCTCCTCTACGGGACTGTTACCGCCATTCTCTGGAGACACCAGTCTACTGTCGCCAGAAGACGATGCGGAGTCATCGTCTTCGTTCGACCGTTTGTCCGTTAGCATTGAAACGAAGTCTGCCCACTGCATTCCCTGTGATATGAAGCATTAGTGTGAGCCATCCATGTCTCAAGGGGTCGGGCTAAATGGAAAGAGAGAGAGAGAGAGATGTGGGGAGAGCAAAGAATTTGTAAGTAAGAGGGTAAGAGGTATGGCCTCTCTCTGCTGATGTTGCTATGCTAGACACGCTGTTATGGGTTATGTTAACTTGCTGTGCACCCTATCACATTGGCTCCTACGAGCTCCGCGTGCCATGCACAGTTTTCTCAGCGGGAGGCCTTACGCACTAAAAAAAAGTTCGCAATAAATATCGTATTTTTCAGTTCTGGCATTACTTTCAACAACAACAACTTTAGTTCGAGATGATGGATGGGGAGTTTCATCGTCAGGGGCGATACTTGTACACACAGCATGCATTGTACACACCGCAATGTTTTCATGTAGCTCTGCGGTAAGGCACTTGATCTCACAACTAAATGACGCTGGTTCAAGCTCCGCTCGACACCGCAAAAAGATATTTCACGAGAACGGAGCGAGGTCACGTGAAAGTTGAAGCTCAAGTCCCGCTGGTTTAGCCAAGGTTATCTACAGGGCGTTTTTAATGCGTTAGCATTATAGTCCTCGCTACGCAAGAATCGCGGCGTGGTCTGTCTGTTCGCACGGCGAGGTGCGCATGCGCGGTGAGTGGAGGGGGAATTAGAGGGCGCGTGGAGAGAGCGACGCGGCCACGGCGTCGGCCCGGACTCGGCCGGCACTCCGCAGTGCAGCTGTAGTGGTCGACAGGCTCAGATTGGCGGGGTTATGAAAGCTGTGCAAAGGAGCGGCGGCGAAACAAGACGGCGAGACAGTGCCCCCAAGCTGAATCGGAGTAAGCCCGAAAGGCTCGTTTGGCTGCGGATGCTGTATTGCGTTAGCGTTGTGTAGGGTCGTGTGAATGGTTGTGTTGCGTTTGTGAAGGGTCGTTGAAGAGTCGTTGAAGGGTTGTGAAGGGAACTTCCCAAACGGTTTTCAAGTTTTAATGCTAACGCATTTTCGTCTGATCCACCGATTGATCGACCATGATTTTTTTTAAGAATCCTTCACATAGTTTTATAATAAAGCTATGAGAGCTGCCAAGATGCGGTTTTCACAGGTGGGTTATGCGGCCAGGCGGATATCCTGTGAGAAAGAGCATGTAATTACCGGACGACTAAGTAGCGAAAATACATTAATGAGCAAATGAGCCGAAACTGAAACCACGCACTTCTCGAGCGCAAAAAAAGGGAAAGGGCGTTCGCGTTGGAGGGTCACGTGTTTTGTACGATCGCTCTGATTGTTTCGCGATTTATATCTCAAAGTATGTGAGCGTTTCAGGGTTTAAAAAGTGGTGTATTCAAATAATGTTTTCCTCCAATTCTGCTGTCTCGCATTTTCCCGAAAATATCCAATTAAAAGTTAATGAACGAATTTTAGGTAATAGTCGTCTAGTAGTTACATGCTCTTTTACGCAGGAAGTCCGCCTTGTCGCATAACCCGCTCGCAAAAATGGCATCAGTGCTGCCCTCACAACCTTTAAAAAAATCGCCGAATGATTTAAAAAAAACACACACACACTCTGTATAGACCTTGTCGCGTTACTCTCAAACCACTAGTCTCCGTGCGCTCCTTATAGCCTCGTTCCCAGCGACGAAAACAACAGGGTGGACTACCAAAATCCCTCTTCCCATTGGGACGAATACTGGTGGCCGCCGTCTTTAATGAGTACGACTGACGATAACGTAACATTCCATAAAACTAGTCATCCAGTAAATATCAGAGTAGCGTATATCAACGTTCTAAGGATCAAGGGAAAAGAAGATTGCTTGCTTCCGCGTGCGATATGCACAATTGTTCACGTGAGGAGTGCTGGCCGATGCGATATCTGTTCTACACCGGTTCCCGAGCGGGAGAAAATGAACAGGCACAAAATGAACACGAACGGACGCGAAAATGAACGCAAAAAACGCACACACGGAAGAACGAAGGAACTCGGCAAACGGCAGTCCACACGTACAGAGTTCCTGTAACTACCGCGGGGTGGCAGCACTAATGGCGGCGCCCATTCCTTGAAGCGCATTTTAGTGTACAGTGAACCCTCGTTATTGCGACCATGGTCGTTCCCGAAAATTTTGGTCACAATGCGGAATTGTCATATTAACGGGGGTATCTGCAGACGTTTCACAGCAATGTTCCCCAAGAGTATGGTCGTATAGCGCGTATGTCAGATTATCGGGGGTCATATTAACGAGGGTTCACTGTATTGTAAAAACGTTAATGAGCAAAGCTTACCTTATACTTGGAGAGCTGTTCGTCGCAGAATTCCGATGGCCTCAGGGTACTGAGCACTTCCTCCAGGCCTCCCAGGCACTCAGACTGTGCTCTGTTGGCCCTGTCAAACTGGACGCACATATGGATGGACAGACAACGGCTCTTAGGTCTCACACTTCACATCACATCACATCACTGGACTCTACCGAGAAGCAGGAATCACATGCGGGACCTCAAGCAGCAGAAGAAGAAGAAGAAGGCCATCTACAGTCGGAAGGTGGCTGTGGTGGTTGTGATGGTAAGGTGGTCTTTGCATAGCAGGAATATTTCTTTATGGATTTAGCGATTGCTTGAGAAATGGTTTATGTTTTTTTTTGTTTTTTCTTTCGGGTAAAAGTCGGGTCGCTGGAAGGTGTAGTCTGTCAAATGTTGATCTGTTCTTGTGTCTGTTTCTTTACATGTTGTTGAGGCTTTACGTAGGGTTAGAAAAGAGCAGGCTCGAAATAATGTTGCGTGTTAGTGTGTGTTGTGTTAGGTTAGGTTAGGTTAGGTTAGGTTGGGTTGGGTTGGGTTAGTGCGTGTGTTAGTATTCTTGGAAATGGACATACCGTGGTATAGCACCGGCAGCATGGGCAACTGTAGGAATATTGGGACAGCGGGGCGATGGAACGTTACGAGGAAAACACCGGAGGAAGAAGCAGACACTACATATATATAGCGGAATGTTGTGTCTGCTTCGATCGTTACACTGTTTCCTTCAGCGAGGATACTTGACGGTAGCAATAATCTACGCCATTCATAATGAGCACCGCCTTCCAAAGGCAGCTCTTCTTCCCATTACCTTGGCTTTACTTTCTCGAAACAGCAACACTAAGCCAATCATTACAGACTATGCCATCCCATCTTACTCGATAAAGCGTGACGGACAGCAAGAAGGGACACACGATAGAAGGCAGGACAACCTGTTCGTGTTCCCTCTCCTTTTTCACTTTCCCGTCATGGATTGCCGCCCGCAGCCTTTCCATTACTTCATATCTACTGTATTCTACCTGACCTGGGGGCTTAATCGCTTCATCGTCGTTACGGTCGTTACAAGCTAACGAGTGGCGGGAAATTCAAAAAGGTGGGCACGTGACACATTGCGCGTGACGTATACCACGGCCTTCACGTATCGCGCGAAGAGCACCGTGCACGTGTTTTATCACGTGCCTACCTTTTTAAATTTCCCGCCCGCCTTTTTGAATTTCCAGCCACTCGTTAGCTTGTAACGACCGTAACGACGATGAAGCGATTAAGCCCCCTGAAGCCCGCGTGGCCGTTAAGGCGTCCCTCTCGTTATTGGTACACTCTTAAAAATGAACTTCACCACATAGCACGCTCCTAGCCAACCATCACCCCGTATGACAACGTTCTCGCCCTAGATTTGTTGAAAACGGGAGGAGGAGCCTATTTTGTGCCGTGCATAATGGGCACAAAATAGGCTCCTCCTCCCGTTTTCAACAAAGCAGGGGCAAGAACGTTGTCATTCGGGATGATGGTTGGCTAGGAGCGTGCTATGTGGGGAAGTTCATTTCTAAGAGTGCAGCCAAGGTCGTGCTGAAGACTTGGAGGTGCTAGGTTCGAATCCGTACCACCGTCCATCCATCTTTCCACGGGCTTGCCGAAGACTTTCCAGACTGCACAGTTCCCCCCTGAAGTCGGCCCAGGACGCATATTAAGCCCCTGCCCCCATCACTCCTTCGTGCTGTCCTCTCTCCATCTGTCTACGTCTGTACGCCGCTCATATAGCCACAGCTGCTGCGCGGAGCTAACACGGAACTAAAAAAAAAACTTATGTATTCTACACTCTTGAAAAAAAAAGGGTGTACTTTAACTCCTTTCCTTGCCACATATATAACACCCTTTGGGAGAGTACAATATTACGCTCAAAAGGGTGTCTCCTCACTCCCTCAAGGGAGTAGCATAACACCTTCTCCCTGCCGGGGAGTAATATTACTCTCCAGTAGGGAGAAAGGTGTTACGCTACTCCCTTGAGGGAGTAGGAGACACCCTTTTGAGCGTAATATTGTACTCTCCAAAAGGGTGTTATATATGCGGCAAAAAAAAGGAGTTAAAGTACACCTTTTTTTTTAAAGAGTGTACCATAAGCGATTCTTCAGCGCGTAGCGGCCACAATTTAAACGCGCAAACAGCGTCGGCCCCTTATTATTGAGCGACTCCGTCATGCAGCTCAATTTAGACGTCTTTAAAGCACGAAACGTTGCCAGCCATAATGGCAGCGATTTTTTTTTCTCTTTCTTTTCTCGTTGCACGTTTCCACGTCATTATAGCGTAAAAGCTTCGACGTCCTTTTTTGGGGGGGTATAAGGCTAACGACATCCAAGATGATCTCGCCGGACAAGTCGCAGCGAAAAACGAATGATTCTCAAAGACCCTGCGCCGAGGTTGTGTTGATTTGTCTGTCGTTTCTTCCAGGAAAGTTTCGAAAGGAGAAGAATCGCAACCGAAGGAAATCAAATACAAAGGGTGTATGCCGACAACAACACGTTGGGAAACCTTCCTGTTCGCGTGCGCCTTGGAAGAGAAAGGATTTATTCTTCCTCGGCGCAGAGGATTTGAGTTCGCCGTTTTAATGACGAAGAAGTGAATTGCTATTTGTTCAAGTCATTTCCCACAGAGCTCGTGGAACAAAGAACCTGACGGAGTAACTTTTTTCTTTTATTTTTTTGATGAATTGGCTTTCGCTGTTCTTGTTATCGCGTGTGGAGAGAAAATCAATCTGTCATCAGGGCAAGATCTTTACGTCGATGCTTTCAAGTTGCTCTTTCTATATTCTGTGCTGACACCGCGGAGACTCTGTGGCTATAAGTGGCGTACATACGTGGACAGGTGGAAAGCAGGAAGGACAGGGAGTCACAAGGGGGTTAGTATGCGTCCTGGGACGACTTCGGGGGAATCGTGCAAACATTCGTCTAGGAAGTATGCGAGAAAACCCAGGAGAAACCTCACATAACACGGCTGGGGATCCATCATCTCCCAGGCTTATCATAACCTCGAAACAAACACCAACGAGCAGGTTACACTCTAAAATAAAAGGGTGTACTTTAACTCCTTTTTTCTTGCACCATATACACTCTTAAAAATGAACTTCACCGCATAGCGCGCTCCTAACCAACCATGATCTCGAATGATATCGTTATCTGCCCTGATTCGTTGAAAACGGGAGGCGTACGCCTTTTTTGTGACACTTCTGCTCTTCACAATTGTCACAAAAAAGGCGTACGCCTCCCGTTTTCAACAAATCGGAGCAGATAACGATATCATTTGAGATCGTGGTTGGTTAGGAGCGTGCTATGCGGTGAAGTTCATTTTTAAGAGTGTATCACTCCCTTTTTTAGAGTACAATTACTCTCAAAAAGGAGTCTCCTCGCACCCATAAGGGAGTAACATTTACTCCCTCACCGCCTACTGGGGAGTACTATTACTCTCCAATAGGGAGTTAGAGCGTAACACCATTCCCTAAAGGGAGCGAGAAGACTCCTTTTTGAGAGTAATTTTACTCTCCAAAAGGGAGTGATATATGTGGCAAAAAAAAAGGAGTTAAAGTACACCCCTTTTTTTAAGAATGTACCTGTGACGTCACCACTATTTAACGGTTCGTACTTTACAGTTTTCGGCACAGAGCCAACGCTGTCTCGACTAAACGAGGCCCCGAGACAATGCCTTCTCACCCTCCTTCGTCCTGAAGACAAATAAAGTCACGGTGTTGTCACCTTCAGCCAATCGCAGCAGAGGATTTGAAACAAACGGAAAGCCAGAAAGGCAACGATTCGCAATCACTGTGGCTGGAAGCGGCTCGTTTTCATGCGTACGGCCAACACCATCCAGATACAGAAGGTCTGCTCTATACCTCCTCTCCCTCCTTCGCTACGTCAGCACATAAAGTCAGAATTCGTCTGCTACAGCGATGTGCTATTCCGCGAATTCAAGAACTCGCAAACGATTGCAGTTATCTTCGCAAATTTGAACGTGTAGATGTTTTCCCATTTAGTACGCGACGACACTACGCAGACACTACTCGCAGACGACACTGGCTGCCTATGCGGCTGACGTTCGCGATTGGCTACGGCCGTCGAAAGCCCAGTCCTGATTGGCAGACACTTAGTTGTTACGTCACGTCGACGAGTAAGCAGGCTTTCTGTATCTAGGTGGTGTTGGGTACGGCCCCTATACGTGGGTCTCTGATTGGAGGAACCCGTAAATATTACGTCATGCTACGAGATTGCATCCGAAGCCAACGTCACAAACTGCAACAAGTAATGAAGTGCTCGAACAAGTTCCTGCAAGCCCTACTCCATTGCGCCTTTAGATATCGAAAGCAAACTCACAGCACACCGGCGAACGCGGAAAGAAAGGCGTAAACACTAATTCTCCATAAGCGCACCAAACATTTGAAATATAATGTCCATAACACCCGCTGCCGCGACGCATCGGAAGGGTTAACGAAAATAACGGGACGCGTTTAGGCACTGGACGAGCACCAACTCATTAGGCTTAGCTCGACAGCGCGACACTTGCAGACGACACTTGCAGACGACACCTGCGTGTGCCCTAATCGCCTGTCGTCTGCTGCCATACGGACGAAATCCGCGCGTTTCTCCGATTTCTTCTTTCGAGCTCAACGTCGCCGCTATTTTGAGGACCTTCTGTGTCTGCCGCACTTGTGCCTGTTCTTTTATCGACTTCTTTTGGCCGGGAAAGTGGAACGGCAGAGAATGACAAGGAAAACATGCGGATTGGGCGGTGAAGTCGAGGCTTGTGAGTACATATATATCTTGTGTTTCGAGCTCCAAACACGCAGAGATTCAGCAGTTCTTCCCTGTGGGGCTCACAGAGTTCCGTGGAAAAACAGTAGGATGTACAATTTTGAGTACTTGATATCATCCAAATATTCTTGCGAATGCAGGAAATCTTTGATATGTCATGTTGTTTGTGCTGCCGAAGTCAGCTTGATCGACTCATTAGGAAAATTGACCTAAATAACCGTTTTTTTACTGTACTGCATTTCATGGCCACTATAAAGTCAAGTAATATTTAGTATCGCTCTCTCAAACGTTGGCCAGGTAGATCCTGCTGACTCTATAAAGGTAAGAACACGTTGATTGATGAGTATTAATTAGTTGGATGGTTGTCCTTTCATGGCTTCACTGAGAGACCCACCATTTTTCGCGAAATTACAGTCATGCTGATGGGAATAAAGTAGTAGTAGTAGAAATAGTATGTGTTGCTGTTGCTGTGTCGAAAGTATGCGTATAATGTGACGGGGGATGAGTGTTTGAGGCTTTTAGGCAAACTCAGGTTCACCAGCCACAGTGGATGTGGCTGGAATGGATTTGCAGGAGGAGAGAAGAAGGTGGTCGTTGCAGGGAACTAGTGTGAGAAACGTCGTGTGTAAAAGAATAGGAAGAAACGGTTAGGATATGCTGAGTTGGAGAGAAAAAGGAGTTGGGTAAAAAATCATAGCCCGTACGGCGACATGCAGAGTATAGTCCTACGCGTGCAAGGATAAGATATCAGCAGGCAATAAAAACATATGTCTAACATCCTATCACCAGGTGCCGTTGAAGTAATGGTGTTAGAAAGAAATGTTCTGTTCCACACATGCCGACATGTATCTGAACAAGATTGAAGTACAGTCAACGCTCGATTTATGAACACCCTCGGTTCCCCGAAAAATCGTTCATAAATCGAAGGATTCGTAAATCGAAAATTCAGTTAACTGAGTACTATCTAGCAAATGCAACAGTATTTTCGAGTTGGGATTGTGTTTATAATGCCATATATTGTGTAATTTTACTTTTGACCATGCCTTCTGCTGTATCAATCTCACAAAGAACAGACGTTAGCGCATTCACACTCTGTTTACTATGCAATACTAAATTGTTTAATTTTGCTTTGGACCATGCCTTCCGCTGTGTCAATCTTGGAAATAAGAGATGTCACCACATTCGCACTGGACTGGTCTCGGATTTCCTCCGGGATTTTTAACCTCCGTTTATTAATCTCCGGGTGACAGCGACCACCTTATTCATCAACTGAAGTCAGGAACACTTGGTCGCACCTTGTGCGACCCCGGAAAACCCGTTTGTTGTTCGGATTTCGAGGGGTTAAGAACCGAGGGTGCAATACCTGGAAAACGTTTTGTCCGTTCAGGCATCATTCAAGACCACGGAATTATCCCTTTGAAGGTTTCTGTTTACCTCGAAACGATCCGTTCATAAATTGAGGGCAAAAACGCTGGGCAACTCCTAGTTGGTTCCCAGAAATTCCGTTCATTATTCGAATATCGAGGTTCATAAAACGAGGGAATTCATAAATCGAAGGTTCATAAATCGAGGGTTGACTGTATATGTAGTTCAGAGATTACTTGCATTTAGCGGCGTATAATGATCGCGCAAGGTAAAAAAAAAAAGGTTAAGAAAAAGAATTTATGTATTCATGTAAGAAAAAGAATTTACTTACTCTTGTATTTGAGTTCGGAGTAATTTAATGCACTTGTAATAGGAGAACCAGTAAAAACGGCGCTGCTGGTTATCGATTGCGCTTGCAAGAGGGCACTACCAAAGTGAAATCTGTCACAAAAAGTCGTGCCGTCTTCGCGGACAAACCAATTCGCAGTAGGCTCCTACCACAACTATTCCTGAGATTGTACGCTGTGTGAAGACGAATGTGAAGTTCGACACCTGGTGGTACGATGTAACGAGAATAAATACTGTCCATGCGCATGCATCATGCACAATGGCAGCCACCTTCACATATTTTCTGTTATCGATTCGAGCGAATTCAAGTGGTGAATTGTATACAGGGTGTCCCAGAAAACGTGTCATAAGAATTATAACTAAAAAAGAACTACACCACATAAAATTACGCGGACAACGGCATTTGCCTTTACTAGGTTTTTGCCGCCTCCTGATGTGAATGTTATGTAACATCAGTTTAATTATGTAAATTTTTGCGAACTGAACTCGGAAAGTTACTAAGTAAACGTCACTTTTTTACCCCACCAATATGAAAAGCGTGCCGAATTTATTCAAATTCATGATAATTGATAAGGGTGTTGAGGAGCTATCCCATCGAAAAAAATAGCCGAACATCATGCTTTATGGAGCACCCGGAGCACAGCGCGCGAGGAATTTTTCGGCGCAATCGTTCTCAGTCCGACGAAAGGAGGTTGGAAACCCGGCCCACACCAGGATAGTAGAAAGATATAACACATGAATGGCTTATCGCATCTAGCTTGCACCTTCCCTTCCGTTGCTTTCCCTTCATGCCTTCCCCATCCCAACTTCAGGAACTGTCACTTTTCCTATACTGTCACTCTGTGGGCTAGGTTTCCAACCTCCTTCCGTCGGACTGACAGCCACTGCGCTCAAAATTCGTCGCGCGCTACGCTCGGGGTGCTCAGCTCCGTTTATAGGGAGAGTTTGGCCATTAGGAGGAGCCTAACTTGGAGCGCGTCATGCGACGTCACGGCTAAGCCACCTCCCTCGCCGTGCTCTATTGTTGTGCAGTTGTCAGCCGGTCGCCGACGCCATATTGATGCTGATCGTTGTTTACGATGTAAGGAGGGAAGACACGTGCGTACATTGTCCTTCGAAAGCCCTTCGTCCTTGAACTCTTTCAGCTTGGCAACAAAACCCCCCTTATCAGGGGCGGCTGTGGGTCATAAGCCGGTTATTCCTGTAGATTGCATTCATTGCGACAACAAAGCTGACGGACAGCATCAATATGGCGCGCACCAGATGGCTGATAAGCGGATTCTGCTTGGGTTCAGTCTTTTTGGGCGGCGCCACGACGACTCTGACGTCAAAATAGGCTCCACCCACGAGGCGGCAAAATATCAGAGAATGGCCAAACTCTCCCTATAAATGGCTCTGGGGGTGCTCCGAAAAGCATGATGTTCGGCTATTCTTTCCGATGGGATAGCTCCTCAATATCACTCTCAATTATAATGAATTCGAGTAAATTCGGCACGCTATTCACATTGGTGGGGCAAAAAAAGTGACAAATTCACTTGGAAAATTTCAGAGTTCAGTTCGAGAAAATTTACATAATTAAATTTACGTTACATGACATTCACATCAGGAGGTGACAAAAACCTAGTAAGAACAACTGCCGTTGAACGCATGATTCTAGGTGGCGTAGTTTTTTTTTTAAATTATAATTCAATGACACGTTTTCTGGGACACCCTGTATAGAATGCGAGCACTGACGTGTACACTTTTCTCCCTAATTATTAGCGCTGTTTTTATAGTACGTTGTACGTCATCAAGTTTTGTTTATTGGTATTCCGAGGCTTTGTGTTTTCAGTGCTTTCTCTTACGTAAATAGACAAAATATAAAGACGCCGTCAAGTCCACGCAGGAAGTAGTCGGAATAGAATTCAAACGGTTAGGAGAATCTAGTTTTTACTTACTAGCATTTGTGCAGAATTTGCACTGCTCAGATGTCCCGATCAGCTTGTCACCTTGTGAATGAAACTAGATGCACCTAACCGCATGGAATTCACGTTGACGACTTTTTAAAAACGTGTTCTTTACTTCGAGGACTACTGTAGTAGTCCTTGTAGTAGTGGATATTGTCGAGGCTGATCTTTAAGCTTTTTTATCAGATGATTAAACTGACATTTCTCTCTTGGTCATAATGCATACCGTACTGTAGAGTCGCAGTATACAACGTCACATCGTGTACCACAACGTTTACGGAAGAGTAGTGTATCACAATCCTGCTCACAGCACGTCAATACACAGAACGCACGATACATCCTATGTTGGCACAATAATATCGAGGGTACGGAAGTTGAGGGCCGTGTTACCTACCAGCCTGAGTAAAGACCAGGTGTTCTTGCCTTTCCTGTTTGAGTCTGGTTTTGGTTTGAAAGTAGACGAGGACGGGGAGGAGGAGGAGGAGGAGGTACGCGGGGAATGGTGATCGGGATAGGAAGGGGAAAAGGGAAGGAAGTCAAGAATAAAAATAGGGAAGAAAAGAGAGGGAGAGAGAAGCAGGAACGAAACAAGGACGTGACCAGGGGGAAGAAAAGAGGAGAACAGGGAGAATAGGGCAAGGAGAATAGAATGTGGAAAGGAGGAGAGCCAGACCAGGAAGGGGGGAAGGCGACAAGAAGTGAAAAGGAAGGAGAGAAGAGAATGGGGAAGGAAATGGGAAGAAAGACAGAGAAAAAAATATATTACAACATATTAGGGAAGCGTTCTATAAAAGCCGTAAAAGTTACGCCTGTGCTATTGGCTGCTACTGCCAATGCAAAGGTCGTAAAGAGGCGAGTAGTAAATTTGAAGAGCGCCTTCTTGAATAAGAGGAGTCGTTTCTCTGTCTTTACTTCTTCTATTTTATTGCTCCTCCTGGTCCTTGAGTACACATAATTTATTCTGCAAGGAGCCGTCTGGCAAACTTTAGAGGTGACTTCGAAACTACATAAAACGTCAAAAGAAAGCGGTATGTGTAGACTTTGCAGGATACAACTTCCGGTCCGTTTCGCTATCGCAGTGTGCCCTGTAGATTACGGACCTCTCAGATAAGAGTCAGTTTTAGTTCATCGTACGCTATGACCTTTGCGTACGCAAGATATAGCGTGATTTGTTCTGCGCACTGCGCGAAGCTCGCTTCATGTATTCCGCGCGCGCAGAGCTGCCAACGCTATCCCTTACGTACGCGAAGACGATAGCGTACGACTCACTCAAACCAGGGTCGCGGAATGGGGCCACCAATTCCATTCGAATTCCATTCCGAGGAATGGAGATTTGTGATAATTCCATTCCTTTCAATTCCTCGGAATGAAAAGGTACATGGCCAATTCCCACTCCTGGAATGGGCTTGGCAACCCCATTCCGTTCCGTTAACTCCATCAATAAAAGACGAGGGACCGGTAACCGTATACTGGCTAGCCCAGCAGTCACCTGGGCGCCCAGACCATTCCATTCCAATTCCCATTCCGAAAAACTGCCTACTTCCATTCCCATTCCATTCCTTGGACAGTTTCCGCCATTCCATTCCAATTCCATTCCGAGCTGTGATAAATCTGGAATCATTCCGGAATCATTCCAACTCCGGAGTGACAACTCCGCAACCCTGACTCAAACCCTCTATTAGTGAGTTGTAGTTCAACGTACGCTATGGCCTTTGCGTACGTAACGAATAGCGTTGATAGTTCAGCGCACGCGCAAAACTCGAAAGAGAACTTCGCGCACTGCGCAGAACCACCACGCTATCGCTCAGGTACGCGAACGCGATAGCGTACGATGCATTAAAGTGGGACTCCGCAACAAAATCACCACAAAGACTGTGACATAGCAGTAATCCTTCGGGTGTCAGGAACATACATACGAAATATCGCGCTTCCAAAGTGCGCAGATTGTATTCGAACGAATTATTACGAAGTGAGCGCTTCGCCTCTGTGAAGCAAGAGGGCGCTGAAAGCAGCGCTGCTGACGTCATCCCGCATGGAAAAATGCGAGCTTCGTAGCAGACGACAATGCCGGGTGACGTAACAGTATCTTCCTCCGGGCGAACCGCTGTGCGCTTTGCATTTTGGTTTCGGTTTGGTATTGCCATCATTGAAGAATTAATTACTCGCACAAAATGAATGCGAATGTTGTATTCGGTATCAAGGGAGCTTCTGTATGATGCTCACCTAATTTTTTTTCGAATCCTTGCGAAGTCTCCCTTTAAAACCCTCTAATGCCCGGGGACTATATTACGTCGGGACGCAGTACCCATTGATAATCGACGAAGTGTGTCCCATATTTACAAGGACTTAAACTTTTCATAGTGGGAATGAAAGCACCACTACACGGTCTCCAATTACATCTTGTTTCGTATAGAAGCGGCATACCACTTTGTTGCTTCCTACAGTGGCGTTCGATCACGCGCGCGAGGCATAGCTCGGCACGAAACGCCCGATAAACATGTCAGAACCAAACACACTGCAGCAGAACGTAAATTACTCAAACAGGTTCCACGAAACGATTTTTTGCGCTTCGCGTATCAGGCTTTCTTTTTTCCCCAAGAAACGTTTTACTCCTCTCCGCAATGTATGTTCAAGATATCTGCGAGGAAGTCTTGTTCTCAAGCGCTGAACACGCGAGGAAATCGATAAGTGAGAGTCGGTGCGTGTTCTCCCATACTTGCTTCGCTCAAGCCTTCAGCGGGGTTTCGCTAAACGAATGCGTATACCTCCTGAGAAATATTGAAATCGGAGTCGCGTACGTTTTTTAATGTAATCAAAGGAACGCAGAGAAGAGCAGCGTTTTAGGTACTTTACCTTCTGTCACTGCAAGGCACTGGGTTGAGCCGTCAATATCTGTTTAGAAAGGGAAAGAAGTAAATGTAGGAATGAAAGTCGGAAAAAGAGAGACACACGTCAAAGCCACCTTGGGGTCTTTCTTACACCATCTACGCTAATAAAAAAAAAAAAAAAACAAGCAGCGAAGCCTTCTTTATTTTACGCAAGCTTTCGTGTAGGAAGCTACGTAAAAGCTTGGAGAAATAAAGAAAAAGGCTTCACTGCTTGTTTTTCATCAGCACCGTCAGCTTTTTAGGCGGCGACTGCATCCTTGTACTTATATCTACGTTATATCTACGTTAGCAAGAACAAGACCTAGGTGGAGCCTAGATCTAACTTGATCGAAAGTAATGAAAGAGGCGCGGTTTCGACTTCAGCCGCCTACATCTAGACATCCTACGGACTTTACGTTCCTCAGATAGTCAACACAAGGCTCCATCGAGAGCTCGTAAATAATTTCGATCTAATATCTCCGTATTTTTCTTCCTACACCTTACCTAACTACAGAGATTTGATAACGTTGCATGCTGACGAGACAAGAAAGCTCCCTTAGGACACACAAGAATCAATCTATGTTTGAAAAGATTAAATCTTATCCAGATAGGACTGTCTAAGCTCTAGCTAGAGTACCCCAGATTGACAACATAATGCGAAAGAAGTGATCAGGAGTTGTTTTTCAAAGGAAAAAAAAAATGATTTTTTCATGATTTTTTCAAAAACAGACTCACCTAGAAGTGTGTTTCTATGCGTGAGAACTTTACTGTAGACAAGTAGATCGCCCGGGCAGATTTGCATCGGTGGAATAACCACGATGGAGCTGCGTCTCCGGGTCTTCTGTACACCTTGGTCACTGCAAAGGCACAAGACACGTCACGTCTTTACCAGGGGACCAGCGCAGCACAGACAGAGACCAGAGGTAGGAGAGACATTAAGCAAGCGCTCACGGGGAACTACACAAGTTTTATTGTAAACTGTGTATCTGAAACGTTCACAAGAAAACCTGGGACAGCACAGTCACTGGTGGTATTCGAAACCATCATCTCCCAATCTTCAGTATGACCTTGAATCTACAAGCACCCAAGCAGCCCAATGTGCTGAAAGTCGAGTGCAATGGGGGTGGACGGGTAGGTGGAATGCCTTGAACAGACCCGTGAAACTAAAGACCATTGATAGGACACATACCGTCCACCCCCATTGCACTCGACTTTCAGTACATTGTGCTGCTTGGGCAACGACTGAATGCCGTATCCACCCGGCAATAGAGTTTTAGTACATCGTCCGCTATCGCCATTGCGTACGTAGGGGATAGCGTTGGTGGTTCTACGCACTGCGCGAAGCCCTTTTTCTGTTATGGGCGGGCGCAGAGCCATGAACGCTATCCCTTAAGTACACAAAGGCGACGCGTAGCGTAGCGACGATGTACTAAAACGCTCTAATGACGCTAGTGCGCAAGCGATCTGACCAACAGCGTCGTTCAATTCGTAGTATTCTGCACGGTGTCAGCTCTTCTCAATGGCCTTGGAGCGTGTCATACTCTTAAGACAAAGATAGAGAGAGAGAGAGAGAGAGAGAGAGGAGAGAGAGATAGGAGGGGGAGAGGGGATGCCGAAATAGCTTGCCGTTGTTGACCGAACGCGAGTGGGTATCGTCACGCCTATTGCAAGAAAAAAAAAAAAAGGGAAAACAAGAAGGCAAGAAGGAAGCCTTTAAAACAAACCGTGGTGGTGGTGCTAATGAAACAGCTCGGCGTTGTCGGTCTCACAGAGGCGGGCAACGTCACGATTAACGCTCTGGGGGAATGTGCGTCCTGGGCCGACTTCTAAAGGGACTCTTGAAACACAGAGAGGGTGGGGTGGGGTGGGGGTAATGGCAGGAGAGCAGGATCGGCTCGCCGTTATTGACCACACAGAAGTGGGCGTCGTCACGACTATAGCAAAAAGAAAAAAGAAAGAAAACGGAAGAAAGAAGCACGGACGGGTGGAGGATAGAGGATGAAGGGTGGAGATGCGTAGAGGGTGCATGAGTTCGTCGGGGAGGGCAAAGTACCAGATGGATCGTTGAGCAAGACCCGCCTTCTGCAAAAAGAGAACGAGGTTTCTTGCTTTAGCGGAATGTTCGACAGAAGAACCACCGGGGTTAGAGGATGTCCGCTAGAGTGCCCGAGGTGGAGCGAGGGAGATGGGCTTCGCGCGCAGAATGGTACGCTCGGCAGGATGTGTTCGATTGTTTCAGGTTGTTGACAGTCGCCGCAGCAGGCGTCACCCCTAGAGCCGATCTTCAATAGTTGAGAGTTGGTGAACGCAGACCCAGTGCGGAGCCTATGGAGCATGGTCTGTATGCTTCGAGGAAGGTTTTTCATGGGAAGAAGGGGGCGACGATGGTGCATGATGTCCCGTATCCCAGGGTGGCACAGTTCAACAAGCTGCTGTACGGCCATTTGCCTGTCGGTGCCGTCCGGAGTTGGCAAAATATTGCTGCAGCCCAAGTGTACCGAGGAAGCCAGCTGGTCCGCCCTCTCGTTGCCGCCAACACCGACGTGGGACGGGATCCATTGGAAGACGACATCGCCTCCAGTTTGTTTATGCGATCTTCTGATGGTTCGCGCTAGGATGTTGTCACACAAGGGGTTCATCACGTCCCATAGAGCGCTTCTCGAATCTGTGAGTAGGACTGCCCTGGCGAACCCTCGCACCTGGACCGCAGCAGCTGCGTGCAGGAGAGCCAGGAGTTCAGCAGTCGTGGAGGATATCGGGTAACGCGGTGATCTCCCCTGCCAGGCCACGTTCATTGATGGGATGTGGAAGGCACAAGTAGCACTTTTGGTACGGTCGTCAATAGAGCCATCAGTGAATACTAGAGTATGTGAGTGGGTAGACGTCGCTTATAAGGTTCTCAGCCGCCACTCTAGCGACGAGGGGGCTACATTCCCTCTTTTTAGGAATGCCCGGAACGTAGAGCGTTACACCCGGTACAAACTCCCGCCATGGCACCGAAGGTAACCCAGCAGGATGTTGAGGCGATCGCTCACTGTGAGCCAGGGGGCTAGTAGCGTATTCGCTGGCCAAGCGGCCGAGGGACGTGTGTGACCTCAAAGGGAGAGTGCTTGCTCCCGGACGTGGCCAAGTTGTCTAAGTACGGAGCCCCCTAAGCTCGGAATGAATGCTAACAGGCTTTTCTTTGGCTTCCACAGGTAAGTCTGGGTAATTCCACACACAGAAACACAGAATTTCACCGCATAGCATGCTCTGAGCCAACCACCAGCCCGAACGACATCGTAGGACTGCGGATAATTTTGACCACGTGGGGTTCTTTTGACGCGCGCCGGAAATCTCCGAGAAACAAACTACAAAGTGAAGCGATTGGCCTATAGTTAAATCTGTGGTATGGTTGGCCTCCACTGTGCTACGTGGTGAAGTCCTGTTTTAAGAGTGCTGGCTATGCAACCTGTGGAAGTGCTCTAGTGGAAGGAGGGTGGCAGAGGGAAGGGTGGAGCTTGTCGGACGGTTTAGCTGATCCCTCTCCATCTCTGTGACACCTCGTCTGGTTGTTACATTTGCATACACGATTGCGCTGCATTAAAACGTTTGTGGCACTACGTACAAAGGTATCCCCGAAAATTGTACACGGTATAGTTATTATATGCATCGATGTGAACTTGCATTTCAAATTTTACAGCCAAGGAGGGTATCTCGGGCGAATTAAGTCACGTGCTTACCAGTACCAATGAGAATGGCCATAGCTCCTGCTCCTCTGACGTCAGAGCAGGACGCCGAAGCTTGCTGCAGGGAAGGACGCTTGTGCACATGACGTCACGCGCAGCCTTTGAGCGCCTTGGAGCCACGTGACATGGGAAGACATGGAGATGTGTCACAGGCGTCTTACTGCGGGCCGAATGCAGCAGCAGTGTTTGTTTTTGCAATTTCCTCTCGTAATAACACGCAGTCCGCAACAGTTCACGGCATACCCTCCTGCTGTGACTCCAGTGCGGCAATATGTTTTCCAATGTCACGTGACCAAACGTGACGTCACCGCACAAGCAGGTCTCGACAAAAGTTTACGGAACACGCGAGCGGCGTACTTTTCCTTCAGTGTGACACCCTAGCAGCAGGCGGAAGCAGGCGAGTGTACTGTTTCGGAGGTGTCGAAGAGCACGTTGTTGGCGACACAACCGCGATTGGTTCCGCTCCGCGGGCACATCCAGCGACACCGGAACTACCTCCCACCCCTCCGAAGCAGTGAGCTCTGCCGAAAGAGTACTTCGCTCGTGTGTTCTTTTGTCCAATCCTGTGCGACGCATGCGCAATGCAATGACCTCTATCGAAGCGTCGCAACCCCCTATAAAACAGTTATTTTTCATTGTGGGTCATTGTGTTGCGTCATGTTGAAGAAAATGAAAACTTGGTCTGCTATAGCGCGAACGTTGCGAATATTCCTCGACGTCGTTCTCTGTGCTTTTGTCGTCGGCTCTACGAAAGAGCATTGCTGAGGTCAGTAGCGAGTGCCCCAAGGACTACCGCAGCTACTGAGGACACAACTCGTCAAAGATCGTGCAACTGGGACCTGGTTCAGACCTAGGTCAGACCTGGGACCTAGTTCTCTCGCTCGATATTCTTATGGCGAATTCGAGTGGTCATTTCGTAGCAACTTTTTTTTTGCCGAATCTCGAGCAGTCATGTTCGCTTGGTCAAAATAAAGCAATCCCGCATGTTCGCGTGGCGCTTTCCGAGCACTCGGAATTTGCCAGCTAGCCCTTTTTTTTTGTGCCCGGTCTCAAAACGATCGAGCAGCGGATTGCTCAACTATATCCGGTGTCGTCACGTCCGCACTGCAACGGTGGCGAGTGCCCTCATTGGCCAGCCATTGTTGAAATCACGTGGTTTAGCAGACGACCGAACTCGAAGACGGGCGACCGCGACGCCCCTAGCGTGATCCAAGTAACTAAAACCGCTAGATTCCTAGCACTCATGTTCGGGTGGCAACGGTCACGTGATCCAGGTCGGTCGCCGACCTAGCAATTTCCGAGCGCTCGGTCGTGTTGCTACAAAATGACCACCCGAATTCGCTATTAGAATAAAATTCATTTGCGAGGCTTCATCTGTATGACTTACTGTGAAACACTTCCTTGACTAGTAGCGTCTTCGTTCGAACTCTCGTAGCCGTCTGTCAGCATCTGGAAGATGTCAAATTTGCAAACGGTACCATCTGGGAGCCACACAATAAACAACGACGCATGACACTGATGGACCATCTTTTCGTTCAGGGATGATGAATAGATCCCATCAGTTATTTATAGAAGCACGAAAGAAGACGGAGCAGAGCTACTGGGACAACGATGCCTGCCCGTAGGGTTAGTATATGTACGATGTGCCTTCGGGGCAATACTCGATTTTTACGTCCCGATTTGCAAAATCGTTACTTCGAGTAAAGCCTCGGAAAAACGGAAAACCATTAAATACGTGCTCCGCACACATTTACTTTCTCTTTCGCAGAAAAAAAAAAACTAAATAAATAAAGAAATGAAAAAATCGCTCTTTATCGTGATATTACTAAGTTTTAGAGTCGGTGTCACAGCTTCTAACGTAACACCCAATTCTTACCCCCGAATTAAAAAAGAAAACCTAAAACAACAACAACAACAAATAAAAATAAAATAAAACCGGAAGGGTGTACGCCTACTTGCGCGACATTTTGGAACTCAGTTTTGAACCCAGTTGGAATCCAGTTTGGAACTACATTTTTGAACTACCCTTTCCTCTTGCCGGTTCAATTCAATCTAATTAAAGGTACAAGTTGCTCCACGCCGTCGTCCACGCGAGGGACGTTAAACACGGTGTGCCGCGTGCTGAGCTTTCGGTGCACGTTAAAGAACCCTCAGGTGGGCAAAATTAAACCACACACCGACCACTGTGGCGTAACTCACGGTCATACAGTTGTCTCGTGACGTAAAGTCACCAATTATCATTACCAATCTAATTAAATTGCATTCGTGTGGTATATTGCGCCATTCTTTCATATCTCACGACCGCTGAGGTGACACCCAAATGTTTCTTTTTTGTTTGTTTTTTTTTACGTTTTCCGCTGCGGCGTGTTCTGCAACGAATAAAATGAGCTCCAGCGAAAGAATGACTTGTGTAGGTGACCTACAGAGCGTGAGCAAGGCCTCTGTTCCGCGCATCTTTAAAAAAAAAAATCCTCCACTAATGAAAAGAGCGTATTGGAGAACGAGGGAACGTCGTGACGTAACGTGGTCCCCGGGCACGTGACTCGTGACGTAGAGCGTCACAGCTCAAACAGGTGTTGATTACGTAACGCCGCTGCGCAAAGCATGCTTGTGGGCACATATCAACCTTATCAGCCTTTTCGGCCTATCAGCCGACGAGTTTTTCCCGCTTCTTGCCCACCATAGCAAAATATAACCTCGAACCAGTCTTCTCGTGACGTCACATGCTTGTAAACAAAGATGACCCTCTGTTTACAAACATGTGGCGTCCCGAGAAGACCGGTTCGAGGTTATATTTTGCTCTGGTTGGCAAGAAGCGGGAAAAACGCGTCTGCTGATAGGCCGAAAAGGCTGATAAGGTTGATAGGCGCCCACCAGCATGCTTTGCGTGGCGGCGAAACGTAATCGATGACGTAGGGGCGCAGGTCGTCTATACACAGCTTTCCAGCCAGCCTCACACCCAGCGCATTCGCACCCAGCACACTCCAGCAAGGAGGAAAGCGATGCCAGGGAGGAAGCACACGACACGTGTGCTTTCCTTCTCTCTGGCATGGGCAGTAAACAGTTTTCAACGTGCTCCCCCGGCTAGACGGCGCTGCGCTTTCAATATGGCGGCGTCCACGGGAAAACTGTGTATAGACGACCTGCGCCCCTACGTCATTGATTACGTAACGCCACCACGCAAAGCATGCTGGTGGGCACTATCTGCTTTATCAGCCTATCAGCCGACGTGTTTTTCCCACTTCTGGCCCACCACAGCAAAATATAACCTCGAACCGGTCTTCTCATGACGTCACGTGTTTGTAAACAGAGGGTCGTCTATAAGCGTCGCGTGAGCAGAGAAGAGGAAGAAAAAAAAAAGGCACGGGGACTTCCCTACGTCACGCGAGGATCCTGTCGGCCGTCCGCGGCTCTACGACTGTCTTTGTAAATTTGATTTCGCTGTTATAATACACCGCAAAGTGGAAATATTTTGCATGGTTGCTCCTGATGGACACGAATGGTTAACGAATATGAGAAAGCGTTTCGAGCATCGTTAAATGTCACCTCATTGCTCACAAGAGAGACGGGATACTTGATGACAATCATTGCGGCTTAATGTGGAGTTCCGAGACGAGACGAGAGGCGACGCCACAGCGGTCGGTTCGTCGACTCACATTGTCCACATGCGTGCTACAGGTTTAAAATCACGAAAAAATATATATATATAATTCGTTTACTGTACACACGATTCGGCGCACCGAGGTGTTCTGGGGCAGAAGGTCATGTAGGCTCTTTTTCTTTTTTTTTTATTCTGATGACACCATCACGGACCACAATGACGTCATACCGTACCTTCGGAGGCACCAGGGCTCGTCTCCTTTGAAGGGCAGACGCCGGAGGTTCGACGAATTCGTCCTGTTCGTCTTCGTCTTCGGCTTTGTTTGATAACTTCTTGAAGACCAGATTATTTTCCTGTTCCTGAAAATAGAGTTGGCCGTTAAAGAAGGCCGCGGATTCAGGACAAACGTCCGTAGCACCTGACCACCCAACACTATTGAGTATTGATACAGCAGCGGGTGGGGTGGTCTAGTAGCTTGAGGTCGGCAATACGTTTTGCGATTACAGCGCGAATCGAAGGTATATCTCTGCAAGGGTGGTTAAAGGCACGTTGAATATGCCAGCTCTGTGTCGCTCGTGTTAACGATGTTATTTGTACCGGTTCCATGGCAGAAAAAAAAAGAAGATGTAGTAGTTACTCATAATGTGTGCCTTCGTCATGTCCGAGGGCAAATTTGTCGGCGGCGGCGTCACGCCGATCTGCTTCTATCGGCGTGACCCTTCTCCGCCCCCGTCCCGGTTCTGTAAGTGTTATGTAAAAGTGCGGCGTGAATACGATGCCGTCGTTTTATAGTCTTACAAGCACTAAGTTTTGAAGCTTTTAAGTACAAATTATTGACAGCATGCTCTGAATGGACGACTGTTTGAAAAAGCAGAGTTATATTTTGGATTTAACCAATACAAAGAACGTGTACGGGCTCTTGTACGGCCTCTCGCCACGGCTAGCTCTTGCAGTATCGGCGGCGGCGCATCGGCGTGGCGGCATACACCTCTAGTCTATACTATGACGCCTGCTGACGCATGGTGGAGTGGCGTTTGCGCGGCGCAACCGGTCTTCTATGGCAGGCTGCGTTACCTTCCTCGTGCTTCTGTTTATACTATGTCATAAACCAGCGTAACTGAGTGGCATGCATCACCATTAACGATGTCCGTGCGCAGGGATTCTGGTATAGCGTGTGCGGGCAGAGTAGAACTCCGCGCGAAGCATGCTCACCGCTGCTGCCAGAGCACGCTGGTCCACGCAATACATTCTCTTGCGTCCGAGTATAAACGCTCAGCGACAGCTCGCGCTGTCTTGACAGAACGCTCGTTTGCGTGTGTTCGTCGGCGAAGTCGACAGCCCAAGAAAAATACCGGAATATGGAAACCAAAAATGGATAGGAAAGAGCGTGTTTCATTCTTCAGATTTACTGAACCAAATCTGGAAGCTCTATATGTTCGACGCAACTTTTAAACACTCCACACATCGTCAAATTTCGAAGCCTGCCAGCCTGCAGTATCTTCCACGGGGCGGAAGAAATGCTGTACTTTATCTTGGATAACCCTGTCGTAACCCTTGGATAAGCAGAGTATTTTCATCGAAGCGAAAGCCTCGAGGTCAGGATGTCTCGATCAGAGCCTGTTCCTCTATATACTTGGATAGTACTGTACTTCTAACCAATACAAGAATAGTCTTCGCTCGAAGTATCCCGACGTGGCGCTTTCGTTTCGATCTACCATCTTTGGATCGCTGGCTTCTCCACTTTTCGACGGAGCATTTGATGCTGCTCGAATACCATTCCGTACGTGCAGTGGTAAGAATTTTCGTAGCCATATCGCTGTGAGTTTGGAATAATATATACGCTATACTAATATCTTTCACACTGATGGACGATAATTTGCAATAAAAATCTTAATTCATGGGCCATCACAGTATATAGACCGTTTACAGCAGAGTTATCTGGGCGCCGCCATCTTAGCGCACGTGACCTTGCGCGCCACTGCTTGCCTTCTCTTTCGACTGCCTGTTGGCACGACGTACGTAGTTACGGCGGTGCAACCCAGAGACGCTTTCTCCAATTATAAATTTTTTTTGCAATGAATTCCGGATGGAAGGATGACACGAGACGTCACTTGTTTGTAAACAGGGAGACGTCATCGGTCGTCGTTCTCCACCTTGTTACACCCCTGAAGGCGAGTCGAGAGTGAACGAGCGCGGCTGTGTTTGTGTACGTTAAAAAAAAAACATAAAAAAAAAACTCGTGTCCGTGTTGAAAAAAAAAAAAAAAAGAAAACTGCCTGCATCAGAACCTTTTATGCTGTTCGGCAAATTGACACATATACTTTCATCAGATGTCTTAAACTGAAAATATTTTGGATGACCCTGTGTACTCCGCTGCGTGTCCACCTCTTCGTTTTACCTTCCTCAGACGCAACGAGATGTCACCCTCTTTAAGTTCAGACCAGCTTGATTGCTTCATCCTATACTATACGTTCTTGAATTCTCTACATTCGGTTCTATTGTCGAGTCGAATACGGAATCCTATACTATATTCGAATTTCGAATCGAGTCATCAGCCCTCAGCTCCGCTCGGTTCTCTCAGGCCAGCTATTTGCAATAAACTGTATTATACTTCTTTTGAACATGGATCTTTTCGTGTGGCTTCAGCAATCCGCTTCGTGCAAACCGAATATATTCGACCCGCTCCGAAGTTGCATACGTAACGCCGAGAACGGCTAAAGTGAGGTCATAAAACAGAGCGAGCACCATACTTCATATTCTGATCCGCATGAATATACCGCATATTCACGCTGTCGACATGCTTATATGCGTACATGTGCTGCATTTGTATCCGATCCGGTTACAAAACCTATTCGCTTCGTATTCCAGTCGGTTTTATAAGAATTCGCTTTGTATTCGATTTGGCTATGCATCTACTCGCTTCGGTTTTAAAGCAAATTAAGTAGAAACAATAAAAATATCGGGGCACCCGCAAGCCCCTATCATTGCATAAGGACCTACAGCAGTAAAGAAACACAGAAAAAGAAAAGTTCCACACAGTGTATGACCCCCCACAATACGTCATTACTTTTATGCGAGTCGCCTGCGACTCCGAAACTTTCCCGTGTTTGTCTTTCACGTTGTGCTTCTGAAACATTGGAGAGAGTCCATCGTCAGCTTTGCTCTCCTTCGGCTGTTTACATTATGAGAAGGAAAAAGAAAAAAGGACGGAAGAATAAAACTCAATTAAGAGATTAGCGGAGAAAGGGCGAGACGGTAAAAAAAAAAAGAAAAAAAAAAGAACGTCTCAGTGTGGAAAGAGAAGCCAAAACGAAAGGAGCTCGTCTCGAAATAGATGGGTATCGTGAAAAATTCAGAGCCCACTTTCCAGTGGGAAGGACAGCCGAAGTACATTTATCTCGAAGGCGAGGTTAGCTATTAAGTGCCACGAACGTCCCCTGGGGGGCTGTTTGGCGAATCTTTAGTGTACTTTGATGCCTGCCCTTAAAACTCTTTCTCCCCCTCTTTGGCTCTTTCTTTCTTTCTTCCAAGATTAGATGAAGAAGGGGGTCAACGCCCATTTTAATACGAATATTTAAGCGGGCTACTTTGCATGAGGTACATGTATGATATATTGTCTTTACTTCTCTTTAGTTCGCGTCAGGACCGCCAAACTACGCTTGACTTATTAAGACTGGCATATAGACGTGTGCAGATGGAGAGAGGACACAAGAAAGGAGAAGGCAGGGTTAGTATGCCTCATGGGCCCACTTCGGGGGCTGCCTGTGCCAACATCGGCATGAAAGGGCTATCGGAAAACCCAGGGGAAACATCAGAGAGCACAGCCGGTGGTGGAATTCAACCACGCGACGTCTAGGTTTGTAGCGCCTCCTTTAAATTACCACCAACGTACGAGTACGCGCTTGCAAAAAAATGGACGCAACATTTGCTTTGTGGGTATATGAATTTTTTTTTATAACAATAGCACAATCATCGGTACAGCAAAAAAGTTGAGTATGATATCATACAGCGTGTTGCACGAGAGAGTCTCAAACTCAAACAGGCGTTTTTTTTTTTTCATGAGTGTACCTCATTAATTGCGCTAATTATCTTAATTGAACTCGAAATTTTGCGAATAAAAGGTAACTTTTTTTTTGTTAACTAGAAAGTTCGTGGCCACCACATGCTATATTCCAAGCGTAACTTAAAAGTTCCTTCAACTATTCGCGTTTTGCATGACCTGTAGGTGGCGCGTCTAAACTCCAACATGGCGGACGTATCCGGGTTGTCGCTCAGTTTCGATTTTGAGAGTTCTGAACTGCAATTTCGATTCTCGATGCGTTGAAGGCGAAAGAGTATCAAACGCTGCTCATATACACTTCTGGCAGGCGTAACCGGGTTGTTCAAAGAGAAGGCTATATAGTTGTGGCGGATTACTTGCGAAGTTCCGGCGTGTTTGATCAATTGACCACACTTCGTGAAAGTGAATTCCACGTTTACCGCACTCTAAGAAAAAAAGGAGTAAAACGGGGAGTAATTGCAGCTTCTACTCCCCTAGTCTGCAATTACTCCCCATTTTACTCCCCTAACCCAACATTTAGTCCCGACATTTACTCCCCAGGACTGCAAATTGTCACTAAACTTCGCGAATGGTCTCCTGAGTGCAACAGTCACCGTAAATATGTGCCCTTGGTCAATTTGAAGGGCATAAGGCTGTATAACTCAGACAACGTAGCAATTTTCCTGCCACACAGAGTAAGAAACAGTTAGCGCATCTTTCTTCGCAAATTGTGCCCTAGTATGGCGCAAGATTTTATGTCACTCGATATATCACGGTTGACGGTTTGCTTCAAAGTGTTTTCATGCTTGCGCACCAATTATGTACCTGGGGCTCTTACGACAGCGCGTGAAATGCGGTCTTCACTCTGTGACATTCATTTACTCCCGTGCATTTACTCCCGAAAGGGACTATTTTTTGTGGCAATGCAATTACTCCCCAAAAGGAGTAAAAGTACTCCTTTTTTTCTTAGAGTGCGGTGGCGAGGCCGGAATAGCAAGCAGCGAGTGTCCTGCGCCGCAGGAATGTGAGAGACATGCAAGTACGCGACAGTTGTTCTGCTGCTCTCTAACAGGAAAGATCTCCTAAGTGTGTAGCGCGTGTACGTATGTAGTTTAAAATTTACAGGGTAACGTTGCGACAGCCGTGTGTCACTGGTGCGCATGTTTTTGGGAAACTTTAACGAAACGTCGCATTCTTTCTGCGTTCTTTCCTAAGTGATTTGACGCGCTGGTTCAAATGAACATTTACAAAACTGACTAGGTATATACGATGAAAGATGAAAGTCACTGAAAAGGTTAGCCAGCCGTAGGGATCGAACCCACATCTTCTGGATTACCGCTACAGCTGGCTAACCTTTTCAGTGACTTTCATCTTTCATCGTTGATTTCTTAGGCAATTTGAGGCTTTGTTTGTATCTGTCCCTTCTATGTTGTCCCAGCCTCAGAACATCAGTTTCTCTCTTGTTCAATAGGTATATACGTTTTCGCGCTATCCCTTAAGCTTTTTTACACATAATGGCTACTCAATTTTGCAACAAATTTGTTTTGTTTTGCCTAGACAAGGTGTTGCTTCCCTTCCTGATGTGAGCTGCACAGATCCTGTGTGTGCTTGAAAAAAAAAAAGTTCATCAGATATGTAGCAAATACAGCTCCAGGCAATTCTGCCACACACAAGCATTGCTGATATAACAGTTTGAGTCGCTCATTCCATCTCTTCCGATGATGCGTCAAAGTATAGGCGGCATCCCATGTGTGGAAAGAAGAAAACGCGAAAAGACAAACTGCTGTCCCTTCGCCGCGCAGTGTCGCATTGTGGGAAGAGAACAAAAGTCGTTTGGTTTCGTTTGCTGGCTGTTGTGTGCAGCACTATTTCCTTCATCCATGATTTGAACAGCAAAATACGGGTGCAGCTCGGCGACCCATTACGAAAAGCAGCAACTTCTCCGCAAGTGAACGCGGGGTACGGTGGCCCTGCGAACCTGGATCGGCTAGGCCCGAGTTTCACCGCTGTGCGGCGTCCATTTGGCAGAAAACGCGAATTCCCCAATTATTTGACATCGAAAAAACTTGCCACCTTTGCAAGCGCGCTTTCAGATTTCGCAGTGCCGGGACTATCGGTTCGGCACGGCCCGAAGACACTCCCACTGCGAATGGAAACAGCACGAGAAAAACGAAAACAAAAAAGGGAGGAGGTCCGGGACCGGGAGCAATCTCATAAACCGATGAACCGAGTTCATCTCAACAGATAAAAGGAACCAAACAAAAAAAGGAGGCAGCAAGGAGGGGGTAGACCTGGCTTCTTGAGTTACAGCTGGTGATTGGAAGACAGAGGAAGGGGGGGGGGGGGGGGGCGTACGCCTTTTTGTGTCAATTTTCATATATCCAAATTGCCACAAAAAGGCGTACACCCCTCTCTATCTTCGCATCAGAAGCGATATAACCCTATCATTCGTGGCAATGGTTTGCGCACAGCGTGCTATGCGGTAAAGTTCAGTTTTTAGAGTGTGTTTTCTGTGTTGTCCTTTCCTCCTTCCCATACTTTAGGAGGGGGGTTGGGGGTGCGGTGAGGGGACAACTTGTCCGAGCGCGCGCCTTGACGAGCGGCGGTTTTTCTGGCAGTTGTTACGTGTTTTCGGGTGTCAAATTTTTGTGGAAATATTGCGAAAGATCCCGCATTTGTGACTGTAATGGTGTGTTGTAGACATGGGCTTTCTGGTTAGCGCAAGAAAAAGTTACCTTTACTTGGCAATTTTTTAATTAGACTAATTAATGAGATACACTCATAGAAAACACCTGTTTGGGTAGCAAAAACCTTCGCAAGTGTCTTGCAGAAGATTTCTAATTTTTATCTCGCGGAGATTTTTTTTTTTTTTTTAGTAATCAGGGATCACGCTCTCGTGCAACGCCCTGTTTACCGCAAATAAGTTTATAAAGTATGCGAAACCAAATGCGGAGAGCGAAATCAATACACCTACGGCGCCAAAACGAGATAAGTTGTACAAAATAAAACCGTACGCACAATTTACAATTCGGCTCCTCTTGTTGTGTCTATAAATTATAACTTACAAGAAATAGGCACAAGAACAATCCGAGCGAGGAGGGAATAACTGATGCAGTCGAGGCCCCTTGGCAACACTTGTAGAAATTAGATTGTGGACACAGAAGAAACGAGATCATGTACGTGTACCCGAGCATGTACGAGCTGTAAGGCCCACTGGGAACAGCGCCTTTGACGTCCGATGCCGTCGACAGGCAATGGACGAGAGAGAAAGAAAGAAAGAAAGAAAGAGAGAGAGAGAGAGAGAGAAAGAAAGAGAGAGAGAGAGAGAGAGAGAGAGAGAGAGAGAGAGAGAGAGAGAAGGAATTCCGTCGAAGTAATCAGAGTAGCGGGAACGGAATCATCATGTTTGCCTGGTAACGTGACAGAAAGGCCACGCGTTCAGGAAGAGAGGAAAAAGAAAAAGAGCAAGAAAGAAAGATACCTAGCTCAAGGGAAATCAGCCCAGAAAAAAAGAAAAAGAAGAAAGAAAGACGAGTACCAAAATAAAATTAAAAAGTGGAAGGTAGACAGGGAGTCGGAAACAAAAAGGGTATAAAGAGACGCGAGAGAATGAAAGCAGACGACAGGTGCAGAAGGTAGCAGTAGCAGACGACAGACGGACACGAAGTTCGCTTAATGCCGCGTGTAGAGGGCAGCACTTCACGCGTAAAGGCAAAATTTGCTTCTCTGACTGAGACTAATGTTTTGTACCGAGTGAAACGCTGGTAATTGAACGACGCCCGCGAGTGTTTGGGCAGGATCGATATTTACTCGGTCGATATCAAATTTACCCCGCCGATATGCGAGCCTGAAAAATTACGTATTCATGTTCTCGTATAGCCTATATAGGGACAAACAGGGAGAATCTGTTCAACTAGTATGCATATTACAACAGCAGTCGATACATAACAGTACCCAGGAGTTAGGTTGGGATTTTATGTCCTTCGAATTTACACGTGCACATACGTTGAAATAATATCTCTATTTTTCACGTACTGTATATGGAGTAACGATCTACACTTCCATCAAAAGCATTTCATTCAGCCAACATCTCCAATACACACCCGCCGGATATTTAACTGATTTGCGACCTCATTAATCAACTATTGTACCTGTGTTAGTCGACTATATATATTGGCCTGTGTTTTCTGTCAGTAGTCATTTGCAATAGAGGCCCGGAGTATAGTCGTCCTAACGGAATTCACCGCAGTTTACTGAGACGATTGCTGCCATTTTTCAAAGTCGCTGCACATGTCTATCGTATCTTGCGGTTACTGTTGCCTGTTACACTTCGTGACCAGTAGCAGGGCTGCCTTTCCTGTATTTCTTGTCAGCACCGCGAAACTGTGGTTATGAGCGTCGTATAGACCAGTGTTTCCCAAACTTTTGGCGGTGACGGACCCCCGGAAGCGATGAGAACCAATTCACGGACCCCCCCCCCCCCCCCCCCCACACACACACACACACCGTCACAGCCAGTGCATAACCAGCAACCTCGTCAGCTGCTGCGTGCTTTCGATACAGCTTCAGAAACGATTCCGGACTGGTTTCTTCTGCTTGTTTGTATGTGTATGACGCGGACAAACGTGCATTGCAGGACTTTTCTATCAGAAATTAGAAGCTAGCCGTTGAAGCATGCTTGTAGCAATTTTGGAAGTTCTGGGTGTTTGGAAATCGGGCAGCATCTACGAGCGCGTGTTTGTGCACTCTTAAAAATGATGGTGGTGATGGTGATGGTGAATTTTGTGCCCATTATGCACGGCACAAAATAGGCCCCTCCTCCCGTTTTCAACAAATCTAGGGCGAGAACGTTGTCATTCGGGATGATGGTTGGCTAGGAGCAGTGCTATGTGGTGAAGTTCATTTTTAAGAGTGTGGGGACGAAAATCCTCACTGAAATGTGAGCGACGGTCGTGGACCCCCACGGACACTCTCGCGGACCCCCAGGGGTCTGCGGACCACACTTTGGGAAACACTGGTATAGACGTGGACAAAAGAAGCATCAAAAGAAAGGAAAGAGCACAGACGGAAGGAATGGGAGACAGGGGTGTTAGTACGCGTCCTGAGCCGACTTCAGGGGCCCACACTCATCTGGGAAGCCTGCAGGGAAATCCCAGGGCAAAAAAAGTGGTAGGGTTGGAACCACAAACGGGGATGGGTGCGTTATATCAGGGGGAATATGTTTATTAAGAAAAAAGAAAGGAAAGGTCAGCCAGACGGACGTCAGCTTGCTGTTCCAAAAAAAAAAAAGGAAAATGGTGGACGAAAAAGTAAAGAAAAAGAAGAAAAGGAAATGGGAAGACAAAAAAGAGAAGAAAAGAAAAGGAAAAGACAAAGAAGAAAATAAAAGAAAAACACAAATCTAGAACTGAAGAGTCACACAGTTACATCAGGGTAATGAGTAATGCCAATACATTAGATTTCGTGGAGCCTTTGACCACCAACTCCCCCTTCTAACCCTATACAATAAATATCATCTCACACTCCTCATATATAAATATGCATAATGCTCTCATTTCTCGACGCAATCATTTATTCGGCAGCGATTTTTTTAAGAAACCCTAATTAGCATCACCAGTCATGTGTAATGAAGTAAGAATGTAATCACGTGTCCCTACAATATGTATACCTCAAACTAGAGCCCTGCAGGATCGGGCTCTTATTGACTGTGTGCTCCGAACCGGGCCGACAAAATACGCCTGCACCGCAAACATGTGTATGAGACAAACATGCTTCCCAGAGAGAGAACTGATGTTCTGAGGCTGGAACAACATAGAAAGGACAAATACATACAAAGCGGCTTTGTATGTATTTGTCCTTTCTATGTTGTTCCAGCCTCATGTTCAACAGTTGCCGCTTGCGTCGACCGCGCCGTATGATTGTGTGTATGAGTGAGAAAAATGTAAGAGTGAAAGGGTGATGAGTGAGAGAGAGTGGTTGATGTGTCCCTTCAGATGACGCGCCCTTGGAAGTCGCTGGGGAGGTGTGTTAGCTTAGCTCGATTGGTAGAGCACCTAGCTGGTTCGGTAATCCAGAAGATGTGGGTTCGAGTCATACAGCCTGGCTAACCTTTTCAATGACTTCCATCTTTCAGGTTTCCCAGAGTTTGGCTCGGTCGGGTCACGCAGCCCATTCCACACAATGCAGGACTATTAGCTCATATCATCACGTGCTTGCGTCATTCGAGTGCATATATTCACAAAAAAAAAAAAGAAAAGAAAAAAAAGAGAGAAGGAAAGCAAAGCACTCTGCATTATGCGTATGATTCGACTCTCTAGAACCTTCTCAAAGCCAGCTCACATTGCTCCTGACTCCTCCCATCTTTCATAATCACGTTCGCAAAGCTTGGTGAGAGGGGTAAGGATTGGGAGAAGGAGATTGTCGACATCATCCTCTATACCTCCACAAAAACTCACGGTGTACCGATAACGCGCTTGCCCACGTGTGTTCTGGATTTAATTTGGTCTCGGGCTGTTGCGGAGTTGCTTGTATGTTTCTGGCATTGCCTTCTTTCCTTATAAATTTGTTTGATAAGCGCTAGAAACACGTAAGTCACGGCTGGAAATGCTATAGGCCGGGTTTTATAGACATCTCCCTGTTTGTAAACGAATGACGTCATAGTGTTCGTCAGCGCCACCAATTTGGTAGAGTTGAACTACGCTCGAGGCTAAGGGGGGGGGGGCGAACAAGGTCGCGCCCGAAAGCCACGGTCCTGAGGGGATTACGATGGTCCATGAAAGGGACGCGACCTTCGGTACTACTTTTCTTTCAATCGGAGACAGCGAACAAGTGCCCATTCGTGGAACCCAGCCCTCCCCTTCCGATTTGTTTCGGTTTCAGATTGTCTACCGTTTCTGTTTCCGTTTCTGTTTACTGTTTCTATTGTCTAGTAACTGTTCTAGTGGCCTCATCTGCCTCCGTGATGCTTATCAATGGAAAGTCCCCTTTTGCCGTACAAACTACGGCAAGCAAACACTCCGTTTCAATCTGCCATCTGTTCTCGACACATACTTAAACGATCAGAACGCCACAACAAACATACTAAACAAAAGCTATCTTCGAACCTTCTTCGTCAATCATTAGTGCACTGATACGGTTAATTCTCTTCTTTATTATTTCACATTTAGTGTCAGCCACTAAAGGTTTTTGAGTACCTGCAAGTAGCACCATTCTATTGTGGTTTAGTATTGTACAAGGACGTTTGTGGGTTTTTAATTATTTCAAGTGTTGGTAGTTTATTGAACAACGTCTGTATAAACACATGCTGCTGGTGCTGAAATTAGGGCGTCGGGGCCCTGTCAAGTTGCTTAAGCAACTTTTTGCCCTGCCGCCTTCCATGTACATAATAGCTCATGGTAAATAAATTTCAATTCAATTCAATACCAACGTCATGATGACGTTTTTCGGGTAGAGGTGCATTCGCTAAGTTACCGGGCCGGGCCGCATAAAAACAGGAATGCTGGGCCGGGCCCGGAAAAGTCGGCCCGTGCGTCGGCCCTACCTCAAACACCACGGAGGGCTGCTTGGAAAATGTAATACCAAACTGATGCCATTACTTGATGAAAGTAATGAGTTATGAATATGAAAACATAACCAGCAATGCAATGCTTTAATGTAATGAGATTACATTAATCTCACTCTGACGTTCTTTGCTTTACTTTCCAAAACTGTAATGAGTGAACTGGAATGTATTAAAACACAAAAAACTCCGGACTTCTGATTTGAACCTAGTACCTCTCACACTCTAAAAAATGAACTTCACTGCATAGCACGCTGCTAGCCAACCATCATCTCGAATGATATCGTACGGGGAGGGTACGCCTTTTTTGTGACACTTATGCTGTTCATAATTGTCACAAAAAAGGCGTACGCCTCCAGTTTTCAACAAATCAGGACAGATAACGGTATCATTCGAGATGATGGTTGGCTAGCAGCATGCTATTCGGTGAAGTTCATTTTTAAGAGTGCAGCTTTCACCATGACCTTGAAAAGCCACCACCAACGAGTGCTTTTTTTTATGCATTTATTTGTAATACCGATTTAGCTTGTGTTCTTGCCATGTGGTGTGACCACGTTTTTTTTTAGGCCACATACCGCTATCCAGAGTACTCTTTTCCGTAACTATCCCTAGCGATGACATTGTGTGTGTGGGGGGGGGGGGGGGGCATAAATGCTTATTAAGAAAAAAAGAACAGAAAGGTTAGCCAGGCAAAGAGACGGCTCGCTATTCCGAAAATAAAATAAAATAAAGGGTTGACAATGGGATTCAAAAACCATCGCATGCCGTATAACTTGCAGCAAAGAACCGTAGATGCAGCTCCGAGACTATAAGGCAAGAGGGCGCAAAAATGCCCCGAATGATGCCGGAAAGCGCAGCGCCCTTCTGCTCGAGCTTAATTCCGATTGATTGCTCCTCGCTGGAGGCTTAAGTAGCGGAGGCTTAAGCACTCGCGTCGTCCTCCGTCGGCACCCCTGGTCTTATCTACCTCGGAAAACGTTCGTGACGCTGTGTGCATCCCATGAATCGTTGTTATCATCTTATATTTATATTCTTGACGCGCGGAGAACGCGTTATGTGTGTATAAGCGCAGGTGATGTAAACAGCGATAAAGCTACCGCGAAAAGGCAGGGAAGGTGACGACAGCGAAGGGAGATTAGATTACAGGAGTACGATTATCTTTGAAGAGCGCGTTCGTAGCAAGAAATTGATGAGACAAGGGGAAGAAGTATATGTATATGGTACGTACCTCGGTTTGTAAGTTAGGAGACGGTAAGCTCAGGTACGCTGCTTTCCCATCGCGGCAGGTACCCAGTCCTGCAACAGAGACAAGAAGGAAAAACACATTATTACGTGATCGTTGAACATATTTTCCAGAGTTAGGAACATGAGGTTAATTTTTTCATGGAGTCTTAGCGTACACTCTTAAAAATGAACTTCACCACATAGCACGCTACTAGCCAACCATCACACCGAATGACAACGTTCTCGCCCCTGATTTGTTGAAAACGGGAGGAGGAGCCTATTTTGTGCTGTGCATAATGGGCACAAAATAGGCTCCTCCTCCCGTTTTCAACAAATCAGGGGCGAGAACGTTGTCATTCGGGATGGTGGTTGGCTAGGAGCGTGCTATGTGGTGAAGTTCATTTTTGGGAGGTACCCGGGTTCGAATCCCGGTGCCGGCTGTGCTGTCTGGGGTTTTTCCTTGGTTTTCCTCGGACGCTTTCAGACATATGTCGGCACAGTTCCCTTAGAAGTCGGCCCAGGACGCACATTCCCCCAGGGCGTGAGTCGTGACGTTGCCCACATACGTGAGGCCGACAACGGCAAGCCCTATCACCACCACCACCACCATCATTTTTAAGAGTGTACAATCAGCCAAAATGGTGAATAGAATGCAGTAATAAAACAATCAATAGACATAGTTGTGTTAACCAGGGATGCGGAATGGGGCCGCCAATTCCATTCCAATTCCATTCCGAGGAATGGAGATTTGTGATAATTCCATTCCGTTCAATTCCTCGGACTGAAAAGGTATATGGCCAATTCCCACTCCTGGAATGGGCTTGGTAACCCCATTCCATTCCGTTAATTCCATCAATAAAAGAAAAGGAATCGGTAACCGTACAGGCTATCCCAGCAGCCGCCAGGGCGCCCAGAACAATTCCATTCCAATTCCATTCCTGCGACAAACTGCCTACTTCCATTCCCATTCCATTCCTATAGGACAGTTTCCGCCTTTCCATTCCAATTCCTTGTGCTGTTCATAATTGTCACAAAAAAAGGCGCACGCCTCCCGTTTTCAACAAATCAGGGCAGATAACGATATCATTCGAGATGATGTTTTGCTACGAGTGTGCTATGCGGTGAAGTTCATTTCTAAGAGTGCAGCTATAACACTACATGTACGCTTTCGATATTACTATATTATTTACGCATTTATTATCGCATTAACTAAATCAAGACACGCATTATCACTAATATGATTACTTCACTCAGCTACAAAACTGCCAAGCGCGCGCACACACACACACAAAAAAAAAAGAAAAAAAAAGAAGCAGCAAACAGCTCGACGCGCAAATATTCCCATTTTCCTCTTCGTGTCTGCTGTCATCATCACCATCGACATCACCACCGCCACATCTAAAATAACAGAGGACGTTGTTTCTCTGATTGAGCCTAAACAAACCTTACTAGTTGCACGACTAAAAGAGAGTCGGTGTTATGGCTACCACACGTATATAGATGCATGTGAGAAATGGAACACCCAGAGCGCGCATTGCCGTTTAGCTCCCTTACGCGGCAATCATGCCCGTATCAGGCGTTCCTTAGGGGTCAGGCCATCACAGTCAGGAAGCAGATATATAGGAGCAGAGGACGTTAATGGGTCGGGGACCATGTTTGGCCGGTCGTTAGCGGCGTGGCTTTTCTTGGCCCAAGTTGAGGTTACTCTTGTCTTCGTGCTCTCTTTCTCTCTTACACACACACATTGATAAACATGCGCGTTGTCCTTTTTCAGACGCAGAGGAAGTCGGAAAAAAAGACAGCGCGGTTAGTTTCCGTTTCCATATATGCTGATGTACCTTAGAAAAAGCAGGTTGGGGTGGTGTTAAAGGAGCACTGAGGCGGCTCCCAAACTTCGTTTTTCGCTGTGGCGTCTTCTGCTACACTCTTCAAAATGAACTTCACCGCAGAGCACGCTCCTAGCCAACCATAATCTCGAATGATATCGTTATCTGCCCTGATTTGTTGAAAACGGGAGGCGTACGCCTTTTTTGTGACACTTATGCTGTTCATAATTGTCACAAAAAAGGCGTACGCCTACCGTTTTCAACAAATCAGGGCTGATAACGATATCATTCGAGATTATGGTTGGCTAGGAGCGTGCTATGCGGTGAAGTTCATTTTTAAGAGTGTACGGATGAAACGAGCTTATGTGAAAGAAGGACGGGTGCAGGAGACCACACCTGCACTCTTAAAAATGAACTTCACCGCATAGCACGCTCCTAGCCAACCATTATCTCGAATGATATCGTTATCTACCCTGATTTGTTGAAAACAGGGGGCGTACGCCTTTTCTGTGACAATTATGAACAGCATAAGTGTCACAGAAATGGCGTACGCCCCCCGTTTTCAACAAATCAGGGCAGATAACGATATCATTCGAGATAATGGTTGGCTAGGAGCGTGCTATGCGGTGAAGTTCATTTTTAAGAGTGTGGGTAAATTACTTCTAAAATGTAATTAAATTACATTACTCATTACTTCAACTGATATATAATGAAATTACGTTATAATTACTACGAAAAAGTAACGGCACTACAAAGTCATTGCTGCGAGTATAATCGTAACGATATTGAGGATGTGGAAAAATCATTGTCAGACAACACTACGTTGTGAAAACGAGACACATTTTATTCTGTGACGATTGAGTGCGTCACCGTTCATATAGCGGGCGTTGGAATTCTTTTAACTCGCCAGTCGGCAGCTCTCTTTCTGCCCAGTGCCGACACAGAACACACAGTCGATTCTTTCGAGTCATTTCACGAGCTGTTGTAAGAGTCTCGAGTACATAATTCGTGTGCATGCGTAAAAATACTTTGAAGCAAACCGTCAACAGTGATATATCGAGTAATATAAAATCTTGTGCCAATCATAGGGGTCTGGGGTCGCTACGTCCAACGAGACGTTACATCCAACGCGCCGTTACATCCATCGGTGGACGTAACGGCGCATTGGATGCAACGGCTCGTTGGCTATAACGGCACGGTATGGATGTAACCGCACGGTGGACTTGGTGATCTTTTGGATGTAAATGCTCGATGGATAAGCGGCTTCAGGATATGTCGTGTCGTGTCCTAACAGCTCGTTGTGTATGCTTTTCCGTTGCGCTAACTGTTTCTTACTCTGTGTGGCTGGAAAATTGCTACGTTGGCTGAGTTATACAGCCTTATGCCGTTCAAATTGACCAGGGGCACATATTTACGTAGACTGTTGCATTCAGGAGACCATTCTCAAAGTTCAGTGACAATTTGCAGTCCAGGGGGCCTAATCGTTTCATCGTCGTTACGGTCGTTACAAGCTAACGAATGGCGTGAAATTCAAAAAGGTGGGCACGTGACACATTGCGCGTGATGTGTACCATGGTCTTCACGTATCGCGCGAAGAGCGCCGTGCACGTGTTTTATCACGTGCCCACCTTTTTAAATTTCCCGCCCGCCTCTTCGAATTTCCCGTCACTCGTTAGCTTGTAACGACCGTAACGACGATGAAGCGATTAAGCCCCCTGGGGAGTAAATGTCGGGATAGGGGACTAAAATGGTGAGTAATTGGGCAGACTAAAGGAGTAGAAGCTGCGACTACTCCCCGTTTTACTCCTTTTTTTTTTCTTAGAGTGTAGAAGCACTGTCGTTCTGCCGGCTCGGGTAGAAAATTCTACCTTTTTTTTTCTTAGAGTAACAACAACCCTGGTTAAACAACCACCCTCGTCTTGACGCCACTTCTTTCGTCGGTATAACGTCAAGGCACGTCTCTACCACCCGCCACCGCAGCCGTATACCTGCCGCTGACTACGGACCTCTTTTCCTATACACGTACCTTGTGCGACATTCCTTCCGCGCCGCCAATGTCACAACAAACGGTCGTCCATAATAACGCGGCAGATAAACAGCGGAGAAATTGTTTGTCCAAACGATGTCCGGGAACGGCGTCTTTCTCTGATTCACGGTCGGGTCTCCCGTTACTCGAGAAACGCGGATCCGCCGACGCACATGCGATAAATTTGTCGCAGCCCAAGCAGCACAATGTACCGAAAGTCGAGTGCAATAGGGGTGGACGGGTAGGTGGGAGGCCTTGAACAGACTCGTGAAACTGAAGAACATTGATGAGACACATACCGTCCACCCCTATTGAACTCGAGTTTCAGTACATTGTGCTGCTTGGGAGCGCCCATGGTATCCTATATGGTGCTCGCCCGGATGTTAATGCTGTGAGTATAGGGCGGGTAATTCGTGACAACATTCTAACGAAAAGGAAGCAATGGAAGCTTTTAGTTCCGCCAGATTGCAATCGCTGTCCATTTTAGACCCGAAATTTACTCTCCCACGCTCTTAAAAATGAACTTCACCGCATAGCACGCTCCTAGCCAACCGTCATCTCAACTGATATCGTTATCTGCCCTGATTTGTTGAAAGCGGGAGGCGTACGCCTTTCTGTGACAATTATGAACAGCATAAGTGTCACAGAAAAGGCGTACGCCTCCCGTTTTCAACAAATCAGGGCAGATAACGGTATCATTCGAGATTATGGTTGGCTAGGAGCGTGCTATGCGGTGAAGTTCATTTTTAAGAGTGCAGCACCGCAAATATACACTCTTAGAAATGAACTTCACCACATAGCACGCTCGTAGCCAACCATCATCCCGAATGACAACGTTCTCGCCCCTGATTTGATGAAAACGGGAGGAGGAGCCTATTTTGTGCCCATTATGCACGGCACAAAATAGGCTCCTCCTCCCGTTTTCATCAAATCAGGGGCGAGAACGTTGTCATTCGGGATGATGGTTGGCTAGGAGCGTGCTATGTGGTGAAGTTCATTTTTAAGAGTGTAGTCTCCCTAAGGAAGAAAGAAGGGGAGTAACTGAAAAGGCTAGCCAGCTGCAGGACCCGAACCCACATTTCTTCCTTCGTTCATTGTTTGCTTGTCCTGAACAGAATCGAAACTGAAACGAAAAAAAAAAAGAAAAAAAAAAAATTGATACGGTTACCGGTTCGGGAATCGGTTCGGAGGTGAAATAATTGTACTACCGACCGACCTTTTGTTTGTTTGTTTTTGTATGATGGTAAAAGTTTGTGACTGTAGCGCCAGTTTCTTTTTCTTTTTCTTGTTTGTTTTTTTCTGAGCAAAAGAGGACCCTGACCGGGTTCTGCCAAAAGGCTTCCAGCACTTCGCTTTTCGTTTTCAGCAGACGATCACGACAGTACAATACCGTAAAATATCTGGTAAATAATAAATGTGTTTGTTACTTGTCTCGTGTTTCCACCTGTGCTTTCATGAAAGGTGTTTCACCTGAAACGGTTATCCCACACCGTTCTCTTACAACCGTGTATATACGGTGAGCTTTCAAGCTCGTTTTTCATGTAGCAAAATTACTGCCCGTGAAACGGTTAAACCAGAGCCGAAGAAAGTAAAGGTTCCAATACCTGTAAATGTCGCGACGGCTGGCCGCTTTTTTTTTTGTGTGTGTGTGTTTTTTAGGAGTTACCTCCTAAAAGGTTTAACTGTTCCACACTTCTTATTTTAAGAGTGTACGGCCGGCCCTCTGTGTCATAGGCTGCCTTGTAATTTCTTCCTGTCGAGCCCTTCCCAAGCAGCCATGGCGTCAACATCGCGTCTTCCCGAGGGGGGGGGGGGGGAGGAGGAGGAGGAGTGTCGTTGAGAGGAACCCGAGAGGTCTGCCTGCCTGATTAGGCGGCATGTTTCTCGGGAAGGGAAAGGTGGTGGAGAGGAGGAGAGGAAAGGGTGAAGTAGAAGACCGAGCGGAATCCGTTCGGGGGGAGGATAGCTGCGTCCATGGGCCGACTTCAGGGGAACTGCGCCGGCATACGCCTATTACACATCTGAGGGAAACCCCGGAAAAACCCCAGACGGCACAGCCGGCCCGCGGATTCGAACCGCAGACCTCCCAGTCTCCAAGCGCACGCGTTACCGCTGCGCCACCGGAGCTGGTGTTGTTTATTGCTTCCCTGTGTTGTTTATTGCTGCATTCAACAATATGTCACGATCCCAACTACCCCAACTTCTTATACGCTTGTACACATTAAGCTCTTCCCCCTTCTGAACGGTCGGACACGTATTTTATTGTGGCTGGGAAAAATTCCCAACACCACCAGCTTTTCCGGGAACCAGCTTTGAAAAAAGGCACGCAGCCTATATGAATCGAAGCATATAGCACAGCGCACGCGAGGTAAGGGAGGGGGGGGGGATATGTTTATTAAAAAAAAAAAAAAAGAAAGGTCAGCCAGACGGAGGTCGGCTTGCTATTCCAAAAAAAGGAAAATGGGGAAGGAAGGAAACGGAAAAGAAGAAAAGGGGAAGAGAAAAGGAGAAAATGGGAAGAAAATGAGAGAAGGGGAAAGAAAAAGGAGAAAAGGGAAAGAAAAAGGAGAAAAGGGGGAAGAAAAAAGAGAAAAGGGGGAAGAAAAGGGAGAAAAGGGAAAGAAAAGGGAGAAAAGGGAAAGAAAAAGGAGAAAAGGGGGAAGAAAAAGGAGAAAAGGGAAAGAAAAATGAGAGAAGGGGAAAGAAAAAGGAGGAAAGAGGAAAGAACGAAAAGGTGCGGTAAGGATTCTGTTTACCCTCCCGGAATATGCGTCTCGCAGGCACAGTTACGACATTGTTAAGACAAGCAGGAGTACCGATTCTGCTGTATGCTTTTGCAAGAGCTCGAGGAACTTTGCACACAGGGCCTCACCATGCTCCGTTCCTCGCTCGACAGAACGACTCGAACTGTGGACCAAGCACGTTGTGAATACAACGCGGGAATCGTAGGTAAATGTAAGGATGCTGCTGCTTTGCGCACGTTCGTAAATAAAGATCGGCTGGAGTCCTTGACTGAGAAACCGCAGATTTGTTGCGAGCCTCGCGTCCAAGGGGAGAAGGAACTTGCTCCGAAGTACTATCATTGTGGCGAAAGGCATACGAAGCTTTGAAATGTTCCGTCCTAATGTTGCTTGCCTGCTTATTGCAGGTAATGATGAGAACACCCAATATTACAGTGAACAATATTACGGCGTTATTCGTATCGGCATTCACTGCGTGCCGCCCGCCAAGAAACGGCATTCTGTTACTCGGCCGCTTCAAAAATCGACACTGCGCCGGAGACACATTTCTATTCAACCCAATGCTACGCAGTAATCTAGTTGAGGAATAGTGATTTTTAGACCGCCTTTGTGAATGAACCGCGCATGGGACTTGAGTGTAAGCCTAAAAGGTTTTCCAAAACAACGTCATCCTTTTTATTTGTTTACGATGTCCCATACAGCGTACGCGTTTATGCATACACCTCGTTTTCGCTTGAGAACAAAAATGCGGGTCTCACGACCATATCGGTGAGGAGAAACGAAAACATGTTGACAGCTCGCAGTGCCTTTTTTCTTGAGGTGCAACGCGACCTGATTTGTGTGTACATATCCGAGCGTTCAGAATTAATGCGGGCGTCCACTCTTGGTAATCCCCGGTGGAAATACGCTTTATGTAAATAATACGGCGAAGCCCTTTATAAGCCCATCCGCTTTGAGGTTTTCCCAAGAGGCACGCGATGTGCTTTGAAGTTTGCATCCAAGGAAGGTCAACGTGACGTTGGTTTATGTAATGTTAAGGATTTGTTTGTTCTAATATTATTATTGCATCAGCAGATACTTCCACGAAAACAATCGTTGGTGAAGTTTCTATGCATTGGCACTAGGCAGCAACATCGATTCGGAAGAGCTGGGAATGACAATGGGTTGTTTTGCTTCGCGAGAGTAACAGTGATCATGAGCTGTGTACAGTGGTCGATTTAGTGATTACGTTTGACCACCAGGGGCGCCCAACCTTAATGTGCGGCTATGTGCGCGCTGCGGGGGCGATAGGACAGGACTGCGGAGAATTTCGACGTCCCAGGATTCTTTAAGCTGCACTGAAAAATCATGCAGCGGCCACATTACTGCGCGTGAACGACCTCTGTAGCAAACAAATACTGTAATAATAATAATAATATAATAATTGCACTATGTTACCAAACTGATTCATTATTCATCTATCTTATTAATCTCGTTACCGAACTGAATCTATCTATATTAATTTAACTTTATTATATTACTTATTTAAAAGTGATTTATCTATAATACGCCTTATCTATCTATATTAACCACCATAAGTATTTAAAGAGAATGAAACATTTATTTTACTGAAAAGCAAGCTTTCCTCCGTCCGAAAGCTTCTCTTTCAGTAAAATAAATGTTTCAATCTCTTTAAATACTCATCTTACTCACTTGCGAGTGCTAGACTTCTCCCATTTTTTGCCTATTAGCAAGCTATTAGTTATATTTAACCACGTTATAAATAGCGAAACGAATATTATTATTATTATTATTTATTTTTGTTGAGGTGCCCAAAAAAGAACCTTTAGGGTAACAATTGAGCAATAAAATGTAGTAAAAGGTCGGATGGCCACGAAGTGATGTAAAGAGAGAGAGAGAGAGAGAGAGAAAAAAAAAGAAGGAAAACGCAGGGAGCAAGAACACGCAAAAGAAACTGTTTCTTTAATTATTATTAATTATTATTATTATATATTATTAGTAATTATTATAATAATTATTAATAATAATAATAACACGCAAAAATACAAACACTAGGAATGATGACGTTGCGGTTCTGATTTCTCGGGGTGAAAATTGTTGACAGACGATTATACCAGCGCTCTTAAATGTTCCGCTAATACCTGTGAACATTTAATGCGCGCGAATGAAAGGAAAAAACTGATAACAAGCGAGTATTATATGTACATCAAAGATATAGTATCAGCGACGCCCACGCTACTCTCTCACCGGAAGCACTTGTTAGCGGTATCTTTTCATTATCCGCTGGGCACGCGCGATCCATCATCTCATAATGGCGCGAAGCGTAAACACTAACTCTACGAGGGCGACAAAGCCGTTTACTGTGAAGTTTACTGTGCCGTTTACCGTGCACTTCAGCCCGTCCTTTACGACCAGTCCTCGCCTTCCTAGTATACCGGCGCGTGGCGTCAGCGCAGAGGAGCATTGCAACTCGTAAAAATGAAAAAGGGGAAAAAACTGGTAATCAATAAATTGCTCCCTAAAATAGCTCCGCGGGCCACGGGAGGGAGGGGGTTCGGCGAGCATCCTTTATAAGGATATATATATATATATATATATATATAGATGTACGGGACCGCGGACCTTCTGTTATATATGCGAACAAGGAATTGAAAACAGGAAGCAGATAAAGGACTCATTGTTACGGAGAAGTTGTTTCCGAACCGGAAAAAAGGGATTCTTCGCGGTGTTGTTCCGGATTGTTTCTCGTGGCTTTGTTTACTCGTTGACAGCTAGACTGTTACTGCAAATAGTGATAATTCAAATTACTTACGTATCAGAAGTATCGTATCTTGTTGTACGGTGAACCCGCGTTAATATGACCCCCGACAATATGACACTGGGGTAGCCGTCGTCGTTTTCCTTATCACATCACCATCACCATACAGAGCCCAAACAATGTAGTACAAAAACATCCATCAAAGTGTCGCAACTTCTTTAACTGACCAATGCACTAGATTATGAATACAGTGAACCCTCGTTAATATGACCCCCGATAATATGACATACTCACCTTATGGCCGTTTTTCGTGGGTACCCTTCCGCCGCCATGTAAAATCCATCTCGTTAGTATGACAATCCGCTTATCCGACTATGACTGAGATTTTTGTCCCAAGTAGTGTCAAACACGGGTATTATCTTCTCGTTATTATGACCACGTCACATGACCCGCGGAGTAGCCCCAGGGAGAGGCTACACACATACTTCAGGCAGAGGGTGACACGTGTTGAAGTATGGCGTCTATAGGTTTGGAATGAACGTTGGCATCGGAATTACTCATAACGCTTTTCGGACTGCCAAAGCACAGTAGTGCTTGAAACAAGCAGCGACCACGTGACCAGGTCACACTGTGCTGCTGCTGCTATTGTGCACCTATAAGAATGACCGGAACGAAGCGAATTGTACGTTTCTCGTTAGTATGACAATTCGCTTTATGACCAAAATCTGCGGGAACAGTGGTGGTCATATTAACGAGGGTTCACTGTGGGTAACGAACGCGTTATGCACCGGTATGTGCCGGTAAAAAACGACTGGGTTACACTATCAACTTGGTAGTATAGCTCCAAGGTAGGTTCTAAGGACTTGAGGTCGCGAGGTCGATCCCACCAGCGTCTGCGCCACCAGAGGTTTTTCTTTGGCTTTCCTCGCAGTCTCTCCAAGCAGATACCGACATCGGTCGCCCTGAAGTCTATACACAGGACGCACACTAACACCATCAGTCTTCTACGCTTTCCTACACTCTTAAAAATGAAATTCACCGCATAGCACGCTCCTAGCCAATCATAATCCCGAATGACAATGTTATCTGCCCTGATTTGTTGAAAACGGGAGGCGTACGCCTTTTTTGTGACACTTATGCTGTTCATAATTGTCACAAAAAAGGCGTACACCTACCGTTTTCAACAAATCAGGGCAGATAACGATATCATTCGAGATTATGGTTGGCTAGGAGTGTGCTATGCGGTGAAGTTCATTTTTAAGAGTGTAGTGTCCTCGCTCCACCATTCGCCACCTGCCCACCACTCACAGCTGCAGTTGCATCGTGGTGCTTACTCAAGAATAATAATAATGATGATAATGATAATAAAACGCCTGAAATGGAGCCCACTGGCACTAACTGGAAATAATTACCAATAATTTTCGCCGACAAAAGACGGAATTAAAACTCTCTTTCTCTCATTGACAGTACGCGAAAAACAAAACTCAATGGGGGCCGACACTCAAGAAAGATAACATTGAACTTTATTTTTGCTTTTAAATTAATGCAAAAAGGATATCGCCCACGCGTGTGTAATAACAATCGCAATCTGCCCGAAGCAAGAATTGGATGCAATAATCATTACCTCCGTTTGTGCCGTATCCCACGGGCTTTCGAGACGCAGGCACAGACGAACAATAAGTACACGAACTGCCGGTTAATCTGTCGCCTTCCATCGCTATTCACGTAGTTGTGTTGATGCTGTTGTTGTTTTTGTTAATCTGTCGCCCTTTAACTTTGAGGCGAAATAAGCACTATATACGTGTCTCACCCGCATAATGAAAAGTACATACATTATCGTTTAATGAGTCGGACACAAAATGCTTCACAATGAAGCGTTTAGGTTACGCACGCATTTGAGGATAATGAATTTATGCATTTCACTTTGAAAGCGAGAAGCCACACTCTGAAAACAGAGCTTCACGGCATAGCACGCTGCGCGCCAACCATTGCCACGAATAATAGTGTTATCGCTGGTGAGTGGAAGACCGGGGGGGGGGGGGGGGGCGTACGCCTTTTTGTGGTAATTTTCATATACACTCTTAAAAATGAACTTCACCGCATAGCACGCTCCTAGCCAACCATCATCTCGAATGATATCGTTATCTGCTCTGACTTGTTGAAAACGGGAGGCGTACGCCTTTTCTGTGACAATTATGAACAGCATAAGTGTCACAAAAAAGGCGTGCGCCTCCAGTTTTCAACAAATCGTGTCAGATAACGATACCATTCGAGATCATGGTTGGGTAGGAGGGTGCTATGTGGTGAAGTTATCCACACTGCCACAAAAAGGCGTTTTCGAATCAGAAGCGATAACCCTATCATTCGTGGCACTGGTTGGCGCACAGCGAGCTATGCGGTGAAGTCCTGTGTTTAGAGTGCACTGCCCGAAGCCGTGGGCGCCATGAAGCCGGATGGTGCTGCACATTCAAAGACAGTCCCCCCTTGAGTTTCGCGATTGTTTGCAACGGAGGACCTCGCCAATAACGTGAAACTGTACTTTTAACTGGATTATGCCACGATGGCCAGTTACCATCAGTTACCATAACGACCAGTTACTGCACAAGTCGACTTCCTCTCTATACACACGTCTAATAATTCAACCTTTTCTTGCAAGGTCTTTACTGTGATCTACCTCGTGCGAGCACTTTCGGAAGCAGTACACTCTTAAAAATGAACTTCACCGCATAGCACGCTCCTAGCCAACCATTATCTGTGAATGATATCGTTATCTGCCCTGATTTGTTGAAAACGGGGGGCGTACGCCTTTTCTGTGACAATTATGAACAGCATAAGTGTCACAGAAATGGCGTACGCCCCCCGTTTTCAACAAATCAGGGCAGATAACGATATCATTCCAGATAATGGTTGGCTAGGAGCGTGCTATGAGGTGAAGTTCATTCTTAAGAGTGTAGAGGCACCACGCCTTGAATCCATAATTACCAATTTTTTTTTAATCCGCGTTAGCGCAGAGAAGCAACTGCCGCCATGAGCGCCGTACAGACATGAATAGATGGAAGAGGACAGCAGGAAGGATTGGGGACAAGGGAGTTAGTGTACGTCTTGGGCCGACTTCAGGGGCAGCTGTGCCAATGCATTAGAATTGACCCTACCCCTGCTGACGTTTCCTTTCTTTTTCTTAATAAACATATTCCCCCCTCCCCTACCCCTGCAGGACGGTGGCACGAAAGTTCTACTGAACACTACTGTCTAGTAGTAAGTTCTACTGTCATAGTACCTTCCCGGGTACTATGACAGTGTGCGCGTACCTACCTGCACAGATGCGCTATATTCAATTACTCACTGCGAAAGCCCCTACCAGCCACCGTCATACACTTTGAAGCACTTTAACCACATCAAACTGTTTCTGCATTTTTGCTCGTGCTGAAGTATCTGCTTGTCTGCACAGGTACCAACTCGGCCCGAGCACTAACACGGGCGGCGCTGCAATCGGCGTGCCCGTGACGTCGTAAGTACACTCTTAAAAATGAACTTCACCACATAGCACGCTCCTAGCCAACCATCATCCCGAATGACAACGCTCTCGCCCCTGATTTGTTGAAAACGGGAGGAGGAGCCTATTTTGTGCCATTATGCACGGCACAAAATAGGCTCCTCCTCCCGTTTTCAACAAATCAGGGGCGAGAGCGTTGTCATTCGGGATGATGGTTGGCTAGGAGCGTGCTATGTGGTGAAGTTCATTTTTAAGAGTGTAGGATTAGGAAGGAGACGCGTCCGTGGGTTTGTCAGAAGGTGGTCAGTGACTATACGCTATAAGTACACTTTTTTAATCGGTAAGTTCATGACTGCGAGGCACTTTTTAGGACTCTCTATTCACTCTCTATATGCAGGCAGACGAAGTTGTATAGTACCCGTATTTCAGCCTGGGTAAGACGATCGACCGTACCACAATGTAAAAGCTACGCTACGAGCCTCGATTGAGCTTTCACGATTTTCCTAAGGAACCGCAGCTGCAAAAACAGTGGCTGATTGCGCTCAAGATGGACAAAAAGAACAGTCCAAATTCTCGACATTCTCTATAGTTTGAAGCAAACACTTTCAGGAGACTATAGAAATTTATCTCTGGCGCCGGGTCCCAGATGTTTGGAACAGCAGTAGTACGTGTGTTTTTTGTTTGTTTGGATGTTCTGATAAGTATCGAAGAATGTGACTTCTTTTAATGTCAATATTTACAGAGTATATATGGAAGAGATGGGTGTGCTCAAAAAGAGAGCTGTCCCCTCCAAGAATCGACCCGTGCGCCTTTCAGATCGTCGTATGCCTCTCCATATTTTTCTTTCTTTTCCAATCCAATCCAATCCAATCGTCGTATGCCGCATATTGACTGTGATGGTGGTTGACAGGGGATTCTTAATAGACGACTTGTGTTCAGAGTACAGCTTAGAAATTGTTCGCTGACTATTTTTAAGGAACGAGAAACGATTATGCCGTCGAGACGCACAGAAAAATTTGACGATATATAGCATCAGCTCCAGTGCACGTTGAACGTGCCATGCAGGGCATGAATTCAGCTCTTCAAAACTCTGCGTGAAAATTTCGGCACAGAGATGCTTGGTCAAATAGATGATGTCGTACAAATAGTTTTTGGACTAGTCAACCCTTCTCGTCCTATTTTTTGTGAGAACAAGTTTCTTATATAGTCCCAGCAGCAGTAAAGAGAGGCCACTGTGAACTGTATGTAATCAAAGATTCTTGTAAGTATAGGCATGCATGAATAAACTTGATGTGTTTTTGCTAGTCATGCTGTGTAGAGAATAAAATTGCGTTTCATACTTATGTATTTTCCATCAGTTGTCCTTCCTCTACCATGATATACACTCTAAACCTGGTACCTTCTAGTAAAGGGTAAAAATTTCAAAATTTTTACCCTCTATTTCAGAAGTTACCTTGTAACCTATGGGCAACACCCTTTATAAACGTTACACAGATCACCTATAAATGGAGGTTACTGTCTCCTAACCGCCACACCGACGTAAAAGTTACAGTTTCGCCAGGCATGGGCGTCTCAAAGACGCTCGCCTCTTCACAGACGCTACAGAACAAATGGTGCTCAAAATGAGCTCTCATCAGTGCAGAACGCATACTGTTATTCGAAACATATGGCTATAATATACGTAATTCATCTAAGGGCATCCAGTGGCGAAAAGTGAGTGATCACTACATGTACAGATTCACGTGCACAACCAAGGAAAGAAAGAAATAATTGCAACTGGAGCATATGTATTACTTAATTGGCAAACCTGGAACTACAGTTGAGGCAAGAGCACGAGGACGTCGCAATACCAACACTTCAGCTGTGGTGAACTACATTTCAAGGAGGTATAATCTTTGCAGTCCTCACGTTGTCGCAACTTCCTCTCCAGTACGCCGAAAACATTTCTATTCCTTTCTGATATGTCAGAATGACACATCAGCGACGCGGCTATGGTGAATCAGAAGCACATGAAGAAGTAAAACACAAGAATGACAAATGACTAAGCAAATAACGGACGTGAGACACACGTACACACTGTGTTGAACCGTTCAACCGTGTTAGAGAGACAGACTGTGCTGTGATTGGTGTTCCTAGACTGTCCAGCAAAAACGTAACCACGTAAACTTTGTAGTGAACATGCCGTAGAAATACCCTGATAAAGTTCCGTCACTTGACACTTGTGCTTTCTTCACAGTTCTGAACACGATCCGCGCACTCTTAAAAATGAACTTCACCTCATAGCACGCTCCTAGCCAACCACTATCTCGAATGATATCGTTATCTTCCCTGATTTGTTAAAAACGGGAGGCGTATGCCTTTTTTGTGACACTTATGCGGTTCCTAATTGTCACAAAAAAGGCGTACGCCTCCCGTTTTCAACGAACCAGGGCAGATAACGATATCATTTGAGATTATGGTTGGCTAGGAGCGTGCTATGCGGTGAAGTTCATTTTTAAGAGTGCAGTTCGTACAGACGCAGATACACAATAATGTAGCGCACAGTGATCCGACACTCTCGTACTGAATGATTGAATGTGCGGCTTGAACGAGAACACAGTGACTTTTGAGCAGTACCTTTTATACAGGTTACCCTGCAAACAAACAAGAAAAACAAACGAAGGAAATTCAAACGTGGAATTGGTTTAGAAGTTACAAGGTTCCTATAAAGGGTACATTTATAAGTTAACACGATTGGATTTCCGCTGAACACCGAAGCAACGTCTATTGCTCCTCCAGTGTCTCGTTACAAGTCATGTTTAACCTCTACATAGAGGTATCGGTCGTGTAACCTCTACTATATTTGGAAATCTACGCCTATATAAAGGTTGAGATCAAGAAGGTAGAATAATACACATAATACACAAATAATACCGATCCCACTCCTTATATAAGCGATGTTTTAACTGCTTATTTTGTTTGAAGAAGGGAAGACTCTGCCCGAAAGCTCACGTATTAGATACACTCTTAAAAATGAACTTCACCGCATAGCACGCTCCTAGCCAACCATTATCTCGAATGGTATCGTTATCTGTCCTGATTTGTTGAAAACGGGAGGCGTACGCCTTTTTTGTGACAATTATGAAGAGCATAAGTGTCACAAAAAAGGCGTACGCCTTCCGTTTTCAACAAATCCGGGCAGATAACAATATCATTCGAGATAATGGTTGGCTAGGAGCGTGCTATGCGGTGAAACTCAGTTTTAAGAGTGTAGTTACTCTGACTTCGTGCTTCATTCTTTCGATATTATTTTTCTATATAAAGGTTACACATTGCTAAAAGTTACGATAAAGGGTACCGAGTTAAGAGTGTACTCTCTGGTGGCATATACGTGATTTTCATGCTGTGACTGTCTCCAGAGAGGTGTCTGTTATTCAGCACAACACTGCGCATAAAATAGTTACTCAACACAGGATTTGTAAAATTACAGTTTATCCCCACATTGATGATCAGCCACATGAGCTTTACTGCTCATAGCGCTGATGGTGATACAGCAAGATATACTACTGCAAAGTTTTGTGGTGATGTTTTCATCTGTTCTATTTCAAATTGTATAGATTTGTGTATAGTCTCCCTTTCTTCTTTTCTGAATAACGCGTCCTGGAGCAGTCAGTCTCGTTTTTTTTTTTTTTTTTTTTTTTTTTTTACAAATAAAATCAAACAGTCAAACGCTACGGGAGAGGACACGCATGTGATTTTGCCAGTCCTACTTTGCGCGTTTTACTCTTTCGCCACCAGGTGCCGCCTCCGAAAGCGCTCGTCTAGAGCACTAGAAAAACAACTTTCAGAGTACCGCCAACCGCTTGGCTTGACTTGGCTTCGCCTCACGTAACCAGGCAACGACGCCATTTCCCTTCCACGCAAATTGGGCTCGCTCTGTGTTGTGCAAATTGTGTTGACGCTCTGCGACAAATGCAATTTTATGTAATCTCGCGTGAGATTACCTGTGCTAGACGATCCCAGACGGTACATAAACTATACCGTCTGTACAGATATACGGGCATAGCCAATTTCAAAGCGAAAAAGGACCTCCTAGGTAGGGAAAATATAATATCACTTATACAATAATTTCATTTAAAAACATAGGCATGTAGGCATAGACATGTAGTATTTTAATCAACAGGGCCAGTGATCTATGGGAGCATTACAAGAGCTAACCAAATGAATAAATAAATGGAAGGGATATGGGGGATCACGGTCACGTGGGTGGATTCGGCCAATAACCATCGCGGCGGCAAAGGGAAAAGGCTGGCGGTACTCTGAAACTTGTTTTTCTAGTGCTCTACGCTCGTCGGGAACAGCACCGTTTACACGAACTAGCAAAATTTCTTCGATATATTAAGACTACAAGCGGGAATCAGGAAAAATGACGTCACTGTTGTGCAGTCGTCTACATATCGTGCCATTTCCAGCTATTTAGAGTCCCATAGTCCCCGCGACATTCTATATTCTATACATGTATATAAAAGCAGCCGTCCCTCGTCACCAATGACACGGATCGGTGCGGGTGACGTCACACACAGTAGGAGGCTAAAAATGTCGACTGCGAGTGGGTTGATTGTTCTATATGTTTACCGATCAGTCATTAACCGTAGGAACCGACGCTATATCGAGCCTGCTGCTATACAGGGAACCAGCCCGTAAGGTAAATTCTAACCCGTTGCGACAACTTCGCAGATAGCATTTATTGATAGCCAGGGCAAGGCGGATGATATATGGGAAAACTTTATTAGCCCCTGATAGTTGTCTGCCGAATATTTTGGACGGCGACAAGCATGAGTGCAACGTCGAAGCAAAAATGACGCTTTTTCGGTCGCCTGATTTTCCCATAAATGATAGAGGACGGGATAGCTCTATTGAGAGATGAAGTTACGTAATTTCCCCGCATGATACAATAGTTAGCTTTAATGCATTGTACGCTATCGCCTTTGCGTACGTAAAGGATAGCGTTGGTGGTTCTGCACATGCGTAAAGCATAACGACGTAAACCTGTATGGTGCGTGTCAGGTAAAGAGCTGCTGTAGCTATCCTTATACTTGTCACATATACTTATACTTGTCACATATACGTGTCATATATCAACTAGAGAGAGAGAGAGAAAGAGAGAGAGAAACGTAGGTAAGGTAGTTGGAAGCGTGTCCACATACTGGTACCGAGGTCGAGGGTTCGAACCCAGCCGGAGGGCGTCGGCAACTTGGTGGCATGGCACACGTTGCTGTGACATCACGTCTGAAAAGTGTGTCCATCAGTATCATGTACTTTTCTAGGTAACTCATCCAGCTTTGACGTAACGGCAGGCGAAGGTAGGAGGTCACGTGCACAGGAGAACCAATAGAAATGGCGCCGAAGCTCTCTCCCCGCAAGGCGTCAGAGCATAACAGAGTTTGTTCTGGGGTTTATATCTCGCCAACTACAACACGCAGAAAAATAATACATTTTCCACGTGTTGTATAGAAAAAGTCTTTCTTTAAGGAAGTGCCACTTTGCGTTCGACAATGCACGTTTCCGTCGTTGCGGCATTTTTTTTCTTGTCGGATGCGACCACTGTGACTCGGCTAGGCTTTTTCTTGAACGGTCCAGTGATTTTCGCTATCATGCTCGAGCATCTTTTCCTCTTACGTAAGGGTAGGAACGGACTCGAATAAACATTACGAGGAAACGAGAAACAGTGAGCGAGAACAGACAATGCAATAATAAGGAAGACCGTCCAGAACAGTTATTAGCAGAGGTATGCAGTTGTACTTGTAGTCATTTTATTCAGACACAAAGAAAATAATGACGATTTTACGTCGTTTAAATTTTTAAAATTACGTTGCATTTTTTTTTTCTTTTACTTTGCTAGAGATACTATGATCATGGGTGATGTCACAGTGGTTGATGTGTGGATTAATTGAAGACTTCATAAAATCCCAGAGAACTTATAGCGCCGCTTTGAACTATGGGAACTTGCTTATAAGAAAGGAGGAGAAGGTCGTCTCCAAACTGTTTGGACTTCTCCTTTCTCGGCCCATAGTCCACGAGATGTCAAGGTCAGTGAAAACGAAACTTGAAGGACTGTTCTGCCTTCCTCATGAGAGTGCGTTCTGTGTGAAAGTTCAACCTTGCAACTTGATGATGATGATGATGATGATTGCAACTTGCTGTACAGTGTCAGTGTGACGTGTAGCGAACATATGAAACGTATGCGTCTATGTGTGTGTGTCACTGCTGGTTATACTGCACTCCGAGGAAAAAAAAAAAGAACGCAAGAAATTGAGGAGTACTGACTGAGAACGATCACAATCGCTGCCTAATCGCGATTGCACGCGATGTGGATCCTGTATCAGTGCGTTTTTGGGTATTAGAGTCACTAAACAAGCTACTCTTCAGAGTATCGACACTGAGTTCCAAGAGCGAGCACGCGCCATCTTGTTTCCGCGCCACGCCACCCACACGCACGCGCACTGCGCACTTTAGCGCACGATGCCATCTATCGTGCGCGGGTGAAGTGTTCCTTTCGTTTACAAGCAGTAGTTGACGGCCCTGAGCTCACCTTGACATGTTCTGGACGCTCTATTGGACAATACATGGATTATCGCGCAACAATCATACACGCTTCTCTATGTCACGCAACAATCATACACGCTATGTCACGTCGAGACTGGGAGGTACCTGGGTTCGAATCCCGGTTCCGGCTGTGCTGTCTGGGGTTTTTCCTGGGTTTTCCTCAGACGCTTTCAGACATATGTCGGCACAGTTCCCTTAGAAGTCGGCCCGGGACGCACATTCCCCCAGGGCGTGAGTCGTGACGTTGCCCACATACGTGAGGCCGACAACGGCAAGCCCTATCACCACCACCACCACCACCACCACCACCACTCTGTCCCACAGGGAGCATTATGTTAGCCGTCTTTGATCCTCAACTGGGGATGATACCGGTGTGGTGCGGAAACAAGATGGTGCTCCTGGCTGCTCTCCCTTGGACCTCAGTGTCGATACTCTGAAGCGAAGCTTATTTAGTGACTCTGTTTCCAGTGACACTCCGCGAACAGGCATGTAACATACAGCGCAGCCCAAAAGGGCGGGTGGGATGGAGCAAGACAAAGGGAAACACAACCCAAAAACTGTCTCAGTAATCAACGGGTCCCGCCCGAAGGAAGTCAACCACGTGCAACGACTTCTGAGATGTCTCCTCATGTCCCCCAAATGGTCTAAAATTACTTCTTTGTGTACACTCTTAGAAATGAACTTCACCACAAAGCACACTCCTAGCCAACCATCATCCCGAATGACAACGTTCTCGCCCCTGATTTGTTGAAAACAGGAGGCGGAGCCTATTCTGTGCCGTGCATAATGACAACAAAATAGGCTCCACCTCCCGTTTTCAACAAATCAGGGGCGAGAACGTTGTCATTCGGGATGGTGGTTGGCTAGGAGCGTGCTTTCTGGTGAAGTTCATTTTTAAGAGTGTATGCGTGTGTGTTTTCGTTCACCCCCCCCCCCCTCAAGAAAAAAAAAACAAACCCTGTATCCTCCCGCCAAAGTACAACGAGAAAAAAACATTCGCGCGAACGTGCGCAACGCCGGGCACATTTGAACACCAATTCTAAAGTGCCCTATATATCCGGCAATTTGAGTGGATATTCCAAATTTTTCGCCCGCGGCTTCAATATAGCGAATTGCATATATACGTAACGAGAGCTGCGCGGGTCTCTCCGACGTTCCATATGTACATTATTGATGGCCATAGCGAACGGCTGCCCTCCGACTAAGCCAATAAGAATCGTTTTAGCGCAGCGTGGATTCATATATCGACGTATATACGCGCACGACGGGTGACAAATGAGAATGGTGGATTGTGAAGTCAAATGTGAATTGCTGAACTGAACACATATTGCGACGAATTCCTGATATACGAGCAGAAGAGAAATTGAGGGCAGAATTATACATCCGGGAAAGTGATAAATATGTTTACTTCCCGGGCAGGTTTTCTCTCTTTTTTTTATATACAGGGTGTCCCAGAAAACGTGTCATCAAATTATAGTAATAATAAAAAAAAACTACGCCACCTAGAATCAAGCGACAACGGCATTTGTTCTTTTAGGTTTTTACCACCTCTTGATGTGAATGTCATCTAACTTAGTTTATTATGCTAAGTTATTATGTTAAGTTTTATTATGCTAATTATTACCAACTGAACTCGAAAATTATGCTAATTAGTTTATTATGCTAAGTTATTATGTTAAGTTTTATTATGCTAATTATTACCAACTGAACTCGAAAATTATGCTAATTAGTTTATTATGCTAAGTTATTATGTTAAGTTTTATTGTGCTAATTATTACCAACTGAACTGGAAAATTTGCCATGTAAAGGTCGCTTTTTTTACTCCACCAATATAAAGCGCGTGGGGAATTTACTCAAGTTCATGTTAAACGACAGGGACATTGGGGGGTTAGCCCATCGGAAAAAAATCGCCGAACATCATGCTTTCGGAGCCCCCCAGTACATAGTGCTCGACGGCTCTTTGAGCGCCTTCGTGCTGTCCGACGTAAGGAGGTTGCCAAACACAGCCCACAACCTGATAGTAGAAAAGGCCACAGTTCTTAAAATTGTGAGACTCGATGCTCTGCTCTCGCTGTGCTGTTTTGGCGGACACCAAGCATGTGCTCATCGACTGCCATCTATACACCTCCCAAAGAGCAGCTCTACAGTGTCGCCTGCAGTCGATCACGGCCGCACCACTCACATTGGCAACCATTCTCGGCCCTGGGTCTAACCAGACTGACCATCGTCAAGTTCTTGAGTATTTCAAGATTTTTCTGCGGGACACTGGTCTCCTGTCTACCCTATGATCTGCCTGCGTACCTGTGTGCTGTGTGTGTAGTATTTTTGTGTGCTGTGGTTTTGCCTACCGTTCTGATGTCATACTGACTCCACTGACTATCCCTATTTAGCATCGTTCATCACCTCATCATCAGGACACATCACATCCTGCCCCATTGTGCCTTGGGGTAGTGGGCCGCACCTCAAGTGGCGAATTTCCCCACTCATTGTCATTAACTTATTTGTTGTTGTTGTGAGAAGGAAGCAAGATTCCAGCAGAAGCGGGATGCGATAAGCCATCCCTGTCTTATCTCTTTCTTACTATCCCTGTGTGGGGTGAGTTTAGAAACCTCCTTTCGTCGGGTTGACAACGAAGACGCGTAAAAACTCGTCCAGCGCGCCCGAGCACACTGAAAAGCATGATGTTCGGCTATTTTCTTTTTTTTTTTCGATAGGATAGCTCCTCAATATCCGTGTCAATAGACCACTCCCCGTTTGTAAACAAATGACGTCATAGTGTTCGACAGCGCCACCAATTTGGTAGACTTGAACTACGCTAGAAGCGAACAAGGTCGCGCCCGAAGGCCACGGTCTTGAGGGATCCATAACTTAAAAACCCGAGACTAGGGGACTAGGAGACTAGCTGAACGACTAGGAGACTAGGAGACTAGGGGACTAGGAGACTAGCTGAACGACAAACACAAACAAGGTCCCCTGGTCTCGGGTTTTTGAAGTTATGGATCTATACCACCAGCTCGCTTGCTACCTCTCTATCCTCTCGTCTTGAGGGGATTACGATGATCCCTGAAAGAGACCCGACCTTCGGTCCTACTCTTCTTGCAATAGGAGGCAGCGAACAGGTGCCGATTTGTGGAACCCAGCCCTCCCCGTCTGGTTTGTTTCGGTTTCGGTATGTCTAACCAACGTCATGATGACGTTTCTCTGGTAGAGGTTTATTATCATGAGCCCGAGTAAATTCGGCACGCGCTTCACATTGGTGGGATAAAAAAACGCGACCTTTACTTGGCAAATTTTCGAGTTCAGTTCGTAAAAAACTGACATAATAAAACTCAAATTAGATGACATCCACATCAGGAGGCGGAAAAAGCCTATACACTCTTAGAAATGAACTTCACCACATAGCACGCTCCTAGCCAACCATCATCCCGAATGACAACGTTCTCGCCCCTGATTTGCTGAAAACGGGAGGAGGAGCCTATTTTGTCTCATTATGCACGGCACAAAATAGGCTCCTCCTCCCGTTTTCAGCAAATCAGGGGCGAGAACGTTGTCATTCGGGATGATGGTTGGCTAGGAGAGTGCTATGTGGTGAAGTTCATTTTTAAGAGTGTAGGAAACACAAAAGCCGTTGACCGCATGGTTCTATAGGTGGCGTAGTTATTTTGTTATAATTCACGTTTTCTGGGACATATAATTTCGTGTTAGCGCCGCGAAGCAACTGTGTTCACGAGCGGTTTACAGGCGTTGACCCGGATGCAAAGAGGACCGCGAGAAAAGGTGGAAGAGGAGGGGTAAGTTAGTGCGCAACCTGGGTCGACTTCGGGCGGGGAACTCGGTCGGCAGAAGTTCTGCAGGAAAATCTTGGGAAAGCCTCAGACAGCGCAGCCGGTGATTGGATTCGCTCCCGTCACCTCCTTGACTTTCGCGCGTTTTGGAGCAGGTCCCCCAAGGTCGCCATTTTCCCATGTATTTGTTCCTATCCCGATGCGTGCAATGCCGGAGGCCGCCCTTAGATACCCCATTGTTACCAGACGTTGGCTTGCGTGGATTGTAGCGCGCTAAAGATCCAGTTGAAGCTCAACCCAAGCCAGGCCAAGTCACCGAAGGAGAAATGGACGACTGCAGCGCCTGCGGCGCCTGGTACGACAGGTACGCTATGTGATGCACGCAGCCGTGCACTAGATCCTTCCGATCGCTCAACACGTTTAAAAACGGGACCAAAAGTGAAACACGAGAGAAAGTTGTTATACGCGTATTATTTGGACATGTAAATACTAGATTCATTCGCAGAAACAACAAAGACATTTTGCCGCTAAACTTAACGCGCTGAAGTGATCCGGAACGGCAACAGTGGGGAATCTAGTGGCGGCCTTCTTCGTTGCACGCTTTTCCGAGGTGAGTTTGGGGGACCTGTTTTGGAGCTACGCAACGCGCCAATTTTTGTAACGTTTATACCTTGCCGGGTTTCTTGTTTACGGGCACGTTGAAGCTCATTATTACAGAAGCGAGTCTCCATTCCCCATTCGCACACTTCTAGTAACCAATCAATCCACCACGTACACGCACTCCGCAGGTAATCGTGTGCGGGCTTCGTTATACGATATAACGAAGCCCGCAAGCTTATATCGAATTCTGACGCGATATAACGACCTTGCTACGTATTACATTTGAACGTGTGTTTCACATATCGGTTCAAATTGGCTTGATGTGGGTAAGACGGTTATTTGTTTATTTATTTATCTTTGTGAACAACCCGCACTCTAACTTTTGTAGTAAAGGTAGAAAAACAGAAAACATGAATATGGGAATAGAGAATTCTGAAGCTCATCAAGGTAATAGGTAACTGGAGTAGATTTACGCGCAAGGGTGTGTCAGCAAGGTCATCTGGTTGTGCCATAACGGCAGCCATCGCCGCCAGTAAGACGGCTGCGAGAGGTCACGTGCTTAAGAGAACCAATGGGAATCACCGAGACTCTTGCTTCTACGAAAATCACTAAAATGCTGGGCGAATGGCCAGCGATTAATCGTCAGTGTGCGCACAACGCCCACTCATCACGTTCGTTAAGAGCGGAGCAGAGCTCCTGTCTTTTTAGGCGGTTCTTTTTTTTCTCTGCTAGATCCGGAGTAGCTTGTCCGGTACTGAGCGGGCTCACATGTCCATATTTCTTCTGCTACCATCATCATCATCATCTTGCTCCTATGAAGTCGGAGTTGACGCGAGTTTTGTTCAAATATTTATATCTCGCCAATTACGATACGTAGGAACATATTTTTTCTCCGTAATACCCCCCTGACGTGTACTACAACTTCATTTCATTTATTAACTTGCCCATAAACGGCCCTAGAGGCTAAACAATGCAGAGCCTAAACTCCCAGAGCGTTCGACATCGCGAAACTGTTAGGTCCTCCGTCGTCCGACAAGGCGCTGAGGGCACTCGAAGATTTTCTACATACAACCGGGCTTATGGACATCCTATGACTAGCTGAATGTGTGCTGTGTCTGCCTCCAGCGACTCCGACATTTTACACTCACTTGGCCGAAACTTTTAAACCGCGTGGTGAACTCCATTATCGTCTCTGTTCATCTCTGGTCATCATTTCTTTGTTTTCTCATCATCTCATCATCTCTTTGTACTTTCTGTGTGTAAGCGTACTGGGGTAGCCGTCGTCGTTTTCTTTATCACATCACCATCACCATACAGAGCCCAAACAATGTAGTACAACCACATCCATCAAAGTGTCGCAACTTCTTTAACTGACCAATGCACTAGATTATGAATACAGTGAACCCTCGTTAATATGACCCCCGATAATATGACATACTCACCTTATGGCCGTTTTTCTTGGGTACCCTTCCGCCGCCATGCAAAATCCATCTCGTTAGTATGACAATCCGCTTATCTGACTATGACTGAGATTTTTGTCCCAAGTAGTGTCAAATACAGGTATTATCTTCTCGTTATTATGACCACGTCAAATGACCCGCGGAGTAGCCCCCCTTTTCGGACTGCCAAAGAACTGTAGTGCTTGAAACAAGCAGCGACCACGTGACCAGGTCACACTGTGCTGCTGCTGCTGCTATTACGCACCTATAAGAATGACCTGAACGAAGCGAATTGTGCGTTTCTCGTTAGTATGACAATTCGCTTTATGACCAGAATCTGCGGGAACAGTGGTGGTCACATTAACGAGGGTTCACTGTACACAACGTTCGAAACGTGCTAGGAAAATAACTCACAATGTCACGGCCGAACAGCTTGCGCTTCCCACCATGCAACTGTTGCGGCACTGAAACGGTTTACCTGTCGTATTATTCCGGCCTTACGCGCTGTGCAAACTCGAGGGCTGCTTAAAATCTCATATTCTTAATGACGTCATTCATAGCTAATTCCGCGCTAATGAAGGTACGGATAAGGGGCCGTGCAACGTTAAATCTACTTCCAGGGCCATCAACGGTACTAGACGGGACTTCTTGGAATGTGTACGGCAGGCAGAATTCTGGTGAACATGAAGGGAGGTGGTAGAGCTACGCGCCATGCACGTCGTTTTTGCCCGGCGCGCCACCCTCTCTTGCGGCGCCGCCGCCATCAGTTATACTGGAACAGCAACCTGGCGGCTTTATATGGCGGTACATCGATTTCGAAACTCAGTGAAATCGATGAATTTTCTGTAAAAATTAGACAAAAAAAGCGTGAAAATCGGCTCCTAACTGTAGCTCGTCTGGCACCTGCGAAGGTGTCTCCGGGGACTCTACGCAGTAAGGGGCACGACGAATAATAGTAGGTCGTGGTAAGGTGATATGACATAGCGGCCAGGGGCTCGAAATGCGCTCTAAAGCATAGAGTTAATACTATAGGAAGACTCTAGTGAACGTACTTGGCGCGCAGTCAATGGGATTCTCCTATCTCCGAGCGTGACCGCCAGGGCGCAGCCATCCGTTGGTCGTGGACACTGTTAGTGGACGAATTTCTGCCCCCCTAACTACAGCGGAGCTGCTCGGTTTGTTGCCAACCCTGTGCAGTCACGTGGAATAACCAACGGGGAAACGAGCCGATGGAGGGAAGGACGTCCAGCGTAGGAAGCGAGGCAAGCCGTGTAATGGCGTTGAGTATACGTAAGAACCTTCGGGATACGTGCAGAATTGAGTACTGTGCTATCGGAATCACAAGGTAAACGTTGTCATATCAAACGTGAATCATATGGGAGACTGCCTGCGACACCGCCCAACCTTTTGCTTTTCACCAACGCAGGTGAAGATGTTTACCGCCTATGACGTGTTGAAGTGGCGTTTGTATGCTTTCCGAGCAAAATCAATAAATGGTTACCCATCGTAACAAATGTAGGCATGTATTTCCGAAGACAACAATAATACAAACATGAATACACACAGTAAACCCTCATCTTCATGCTGCTTTGTGAACCAACGGGAACCGGAAATGACAAAAACGAAACCACCCGCCATTCCATGCTCTGGTCTGTCGAGTTTTGTGATAATAAAGTGAATACGGAGCGACAGCACACGAGCAAGTGCTGTAGTTAGAAAGTATTAACTGCTTATTTGTTTAACAAATACATATAAGACACCCACATAGTACGCCGAATTTAGATATCAAGTGATGAATGTAGGAAAACGAGCATGTCAAGTTTAGCGGAATGAAGCAGCCAACGGAAGGCAACGCTTTCCATGACCAACGGATGGCAGCTCCCTTGTGGTCACGCTTTTTTGAGCGAGTCCGACCTCCCAGCTCTAAAAGGGTAAGGGAGGTTTATCTCTCACCCGTATATGCTGGTCATGTGGATGCTCCCCGAGTGGGACACGAAGAAAACACGCTGACGGTGTCGTCTGCTAAGTGTCGTCTGCTAAATGCGCAATACGCCACTCCCGGCAATCCGTACCGCGTGAATGCTTAACGTAACACGGGACAGAACTTCGGCTCTGTGAGCAGTGTTTTCGCCTTTTCTTCCACTAGAATATTCCGTGAGGATGTCGCTCGTGTGAATACAGGGATAGGGCAAAGTGCTTGGACTATACGAACCCTTCCTCGATTTCCCAAAGTGATATCTTGGATGCACTCAGACACTGCGACGAGATCAATGATTTTTCTTTCGCCTCGCGGGTAATAATATATGTGGCAACATCTAACTCGGAACATCAATTCTACTGCCCTTTGCCATTAACTGGGCGGCATTGAAAGCCGCGTTACATTAGCGATGAAGCCCGCCCAGGAAATCAAACGTGCCGAGCCTCAGTCGATATCTTTCTTTCTTTTTTTTTTTTGCCGCGCCACGCTTTTATGTATTTACGCATTTATTTTATTTATTTTCCGCGCGTGACAGAAAACGCTGCGCGCTCACTTCTTCGGTTATTTCCCGTCGAAGGTTGCGGCACGTGTTGATGTGCGTGGCAGTGATCGCTAGATATTAAAATTTCAAAATATCTCAATAGACGATTTTAAAAAGATGCGCGCGCCACCAAGCGCGCAGCGCAAAGCAGCATGGGAACTTTGAGGGACACTGCTTCGTCGTCTGCTTCGGTTATGGTTTACCCCGGCTGACGCTGCTGCTGCCCAGACCGGGAATGTTGTTGTTCTTCTTCTACCTCCGCCTCTGGCCGTCTCGTAATGCTCGAAGGCGAAGTTCCCATGATCCATTGCGTGCCTCAGGTGGCGCTTGCTTTTGTAAAAAGGTTTATTGCATTCGCAGCCTTTGAAGGTGAAATGGATCTTTATATTGAGCGCCGTGATGTCACTCTCGGTATGACTTCCATTTTCTGTTCTGCCCAGCAATCGAGCCAACCATTCCAGACAACGCGGTTGCTGATTACGTTTCATCGTATCCGAAAACGGCCCTCGGTTCTGCTTCGTGAGTATGTCGTACGCTGTCGGCCTTTGCGTACCTGAGGGATAACGTGGTGGTTCTGCGCAATGCGAAAAACTCTGTTTATCTATTGCGCATGCGCAGTACCACCAACGCTATGTACCTTACGTTCGCAAAGGAGACAGCATACGATATTGCTAAAGCTCACTTTTATCTCGGCCGTACACCCCCTGTGATATCCACAAAGGTGCTAAGGTCACCATGAAGCAGTAACCAGAAGCAATCATGTCGTTTGTTTTTCTCATTTATGTAAAAAAAAAAAAAAACTAAGACGTTCCGCCGGACGAAATTTCGCATTTAACATCTACACCTACCTTGCAGTCGAGACAACACTAATCTAAAAAAATCACGTGACAGCTTCAGAGTGCCCCGTTAAGGGACTTTGGTCAGCACATTTTGGCTCAAGAAAGAGGTCTCCTGGCATTCTTCAACATCCCTTTCACTCTTTTTCCATGGTTTGCCGTACTAAAGCCCTCTACCCCAGTTACACGGGCAGCTTTAACCGCTGTTACGCTTAACAGTGCAGTTAGTCAACCAAACGGCAGTTACCGTGAACTACGGTTCGCTGCTGTTACACACAAATCAGTCCGACCGTTGACGAAGGTCACGTGGTTTTCTGGTGGTCTCCTACCTCGCCTTCTGCCGTTCTTTTTTACTGTCGTCTTCCTCAATTGACTTTGTTGTTAGGTCGCAATTGATTGACGATGTTTGCTGCATGTTCTTATGGGATCCTCAGCGTTATTGTCTGCGTCATATTTTTCTTTGTGCATCCTTAATTTTGCGAGGTAATGTGGTGCACTGAAAGTAAACGACATCAGCCCCATCTCATCATCGTATCTCTATGTGTGTGTGTGTGTGTGTGAAAAAGTAGAGGAGCGGGAGTTGCAACACTGCGTGAAAAACGACATTAATTGTGATAAAAGTGCACACAAAATGACACAAACGCTTGTCATTATGTCTGCGCTTTTATCACTTTTAACGTGAACTTGTACCGACAGACCCAATGTTATGTCCTTAAAGGGGTTGGGGCACTTTCATAGATGTGGTTTATTATATCTTGGGTGCATTGTGCTGCTCGCCATAATACTGAAGAAAAAAAGAATTATTCTTCTACGTCTCTTACTTAGTGAGAAATAAGCCTTCGAACACACTGCCGAGCACAGCGCGGACGTCACAGAGCTCAGAGTTGCGTCCATTACCATTGGTTCGTAGCCGTAGCCATTCTCGTGCGTTGCCTCACTCGGGGTGGCGAGGGCTGTGACGTCAGAGTCGCGTGAGTTTCGGTGTTCGCGGTGCTCATTTTCTCCACTTCTATCGCCCTCTTCTCTGTGAAAGTTTCAATGCAGGTTCACACCGGTACAAAGAACCGTCTTTACGTTTAGCCGGCGTAACCTGGGATGATCTGTCGCAACCCCTTTGAAAAAACGCTGGCGCAGAGCAAAGCTTTCGCATGACAGCGCAGATCAGGATGGCGAAAATGAAACCGTGACCCAAGCAGCACAATGCCCTGAAAGTCGAGCGCAATAGGGGTGGACGGGTACACTCTTAAAAATGAACTTCACCACATAGCACGCTCCTAGCCAACCATCATCGCGAATGACAACGTTCTCGCCCCTGATTTGTTGAAAACGGGAGGAGGAGCCTGTTTTGTGCCGTGCATAATGAGCACAAAATAGGCTCCTCCTCCCGTTTTCAACAAATCAGGGGCGAGGACGTTGTCATTCGGGATGATGGTTGGCTAGGAGCGTGCTATGTGGTGAAGTTCATTTCTAAGAGTGTAGGTGGAAGGCCTTGACCAGACTCGTGAAACTAAAGAACATTGATAAGACCCATACCGTCCACCCCTATTGCACTCGACTTTCGGTACATTGTGCTGCTTGGGGTGTATACTGAAAGTCGAGTGCCATAGGGGTGGACGGTATGTCTCTTATCAATGTTCTTTAGTATCACGAGTCTGTTCAAGGCCTTCCACCTACCCGTCCACCCCTATTGCACTCGACTTTCAGTACATTGTGCTGCTTGGGGAAGCATGTACGGCCCTTCAGCGGGAGGCAGTCCAGCATTCAACTGTTCTGCAATTCGAGTGTGATTACGCGTTTTATGTGTTGGAGCGTAGCGCCGATAAGTTAGTATCTCCCAAAATGCGTATCAAATGCTTCTGCCGTTGCGACATGTTAATTCATATGATTTTTGGGAAGAGGACTCCCCGGATTCACACACGGTCGGGACGGATACCGCCGTACTGTCGGTTACCCAGCACAAACCGAGCTTGCCAAGTGAGGTTTACGCGAACCGCGGCTAATCGGGTAACTGCGGTTGCGTTCGCCTGTAACCAGTGGCGTAGCCAGACCTCCAAGGTAGGGGCGGCTCGATACGAAAACTCGCCCCCCCCCCCCCCCGCTGATCCTGTGTCGACAACACACACATACTTGTGCACACTGCAAACTGAGGATTAAAAAAAGGAACGAAAATAGTTGATTTAGACGTTCACAATACGATTACATGTACATAGGCTGTCATGACCAATGAGGTGGTGTCACGAGATTGGAAGTAGTTTGAAAAGCTCATACTTTGAAAACCATTCAAGAGTGCTTCTTAGATAGACGCCATGAACTGCAAGAACTTTCGCGATTGTCACACTGGTCCCCCCCCCCCCCCATATATTATGTTCTCGGATTTGCACGATTTGTGTAGGTCGGTCCGTGGCAGGTAGGGGGGCTCGAGCCTCCCCCTAGCCCCTCCGTGGCTACGCCACTGCCTGTAACTGCGGCAAACCGTATAGTTACTCGTAACCTCGGTTAGCTTAACCGCGGTTAAGACTGCCCGCGTAACAGGGGTATTATAGTTACTTTTGCGCCGCAACAGTGTCAATCAACGTCATCACAATTGGCGACGCCTATCTGCCGTGACATATTATCCACAGTCCTCCCCTGCGCCACGTGCAGCGTGTCGCACGCAACAGTAGACTGACGCACTTTACGTGTATAACACTCCCGTCACACGCGGGCTAATTTAGTGGCATTCTCGTGAAGTGCACTCCAACAAAGCGTATGTCACTTTCGCTATACGGGCTTGCTACACCGCTTAAGCGAGGGTTGATGGCAAGTATACGACAGATAAAAATAGACGGTGGCAAAATGTTTACGTGTGCGGCACACAATTAATACCTTCCTGACAATGTTTTTCCTTGATTTAGAGAAATTTCCTGCGAGTCTTCTTCCTACATAAAACAAATTAGCCTCATCCATGTGCCACAACAAAAATGACCGCCGCCGGATCGCCGAGAGCGCGAAGTTTTTCACAGGCTGTTAAGGAGAGTATAATGACATGTTTTCTCGGCACAATATGTCGCACTGCGCTAAAATCAAATAAAAACGACGTTGAAAAGACTCGTTTAAAAGTACTGTGGTATTAACAGTACATTGTATTATTATTATTGTATTAAAAGTATATCCCTCGCTTTTTTTTCAATATTTTTACCTGTACCACAAGGCCTGCAACACGCACTCCGTTTGCCAAGACAAGTGAAGTGAGTTTGGGAAACGTCATGCCGAGTGTCACTAAAACGTGCCGTTTGACAGCCCACGAATGACACTTAAGTGCAAGTGTCGCTAGTTGAAAGTGACCCTAAATTAGTACGTGTGACAGGTGATAAACCTACTTCAATTCCCCCCCTCCTTTTTTTTTTTACAACGTCCATATTGTGATGCATTGCACATATACTGCTGTCGGTACACCATTAAAAGTTCTGAAACGATCTTAAACACGCTACAAACTTTCCCTGGTCGGTCACCATCTCCGAACCAAACGACTCAATGTAAAAAAGGACCATACCTAACATTAGAACTCAAAGCAGCAAAGGACACAGACGAAGACAATAAGTTGATGCTATTGGTCGCTCTTCAGAACTAAAACGAAATTTTATTTGCACGAAGGTGACACAACAGAAGAGGGGGAGGGGAAAGCCCATCAAGTTATCTTATCCCGTTATTCCCTCAACCAGCTTCCAGACAACAACCGAAGACCATGACACCGCCGGCTACTCGAAAACCTGAATCGTATCATGAAACTTGGCTATATATTGACCATATGCTAAGCACAAGAATTCAAACAATCTAAATGCACCGTCATCGCGCACGTACGGAGTTACTGTATAATGCATAACCAATACATCCTCACCTAGCCGCAGTTGGGAAGGTCTATTTGAAAACGTCGTCTTGGCAGACTTTGGCGGCACCACATCAATCCACGTAAACACGCGGCCTTCCCTTTTTTTGGTATTCCCTTCAAAAAGGTACGGCGAGCGAAACTATCAGAAGCCAGAGACACTTTGAAACCGGAACACAGAAGGCCTCGGCAAACGAGCCAATAGGAAGACAGCATCGAGCACGACTGCAGCTCCCTCTCACCGCGTTGGCGAGCGCTCCCTGGTATCGATCAAATTCGGAGGGCTACCGTTTTTTTTTTTTTCTCTCTCTCTCTCTCTTTTCCCAATTTATTGAAGACATAGAGCGTCCGTGTTTCTTTTTTGAATTGGAGCTTTGAGTCATTTAATAGCGAGTGGTAAGTTATAACCTGCGCGAGGGACAAAGACAGTTGCTGTTTTTCTGTCGGGATTTTAATGAGGTTTTCTGGGGAGACGATGTGGTTTCTGTGTGTGTGTGTTTTGTATCCGTTTTATTGCGTGCATTGGCTTTCGGAGGGAGTCTGTTCCGGGGTTGTGCACTGCGGCTTCCACTTGAGCGTGATATGATCAAGGCAGTTGCATCGTGATCTGGATTTTTGATGGGGCTCGGATGTTGAAAGTGGTTTGGAGGAGGGGGGAAATAAATAATGCCGTCTTCCTCTTCTCTCCCCCCCCCTCCCCTGATATAATATGAGATGGTGCTGATGATAACGCACGGCTTTACTGCGTGATATAACTAGGATCTCGACAGACACAGCCGTGTGGGCGTTTCGAGGGATAATGCTTTCCCACTTTAGATCTGTTTAATATGCGGTGACATATCAGAACGCTTTTTTAATAATTTTTTAGGGATGGCGAAGTGTATAGGCAGCTTGTACAGATCGAAGCGTACATATATAGCAATGACGAGGTTTCAGCGGCCGTATATCTGCATCAGAATCGCCCTAGCGGCATTTTGGAAAAGGAAAGGAAGCGAGTGTTTGGGCTAGGCCATTTTCCGTCTTCATAGGGGATGACTGTGGTCGATCTTATAGTTCTCTCGCTATTCTGTTTAAAAAAAAAACGATAAAAAAACGAAAAAGTAAGAGATGGAAGGTATAATAGGAGTCTAGTATTGCTGTAAGATATGAGATACGGGTTGACATACTGTATAAAGAAACCGTAGATAGAATGAAGGGACAATGAAGGGTAAGGTAAGGTAGTTCCTGTTAAATGAGACTCTCTCGTGTCTGCACTCTTAAAAATGAACTTCACCGCATAGCACGCTCCTAGCCAACCATCACCTCAAATGATATCGTTATCGGCCCTGATTTGTTGAAAACGGGTGGCGTACGCCTTTTTTGTGACAATTATGAACATCATAAGTGTCATAAAAAAGGCGTACGCCCCCAATTTCAACAAATCAGGGCAGATAACGATATCATTCGAGATGATGGTTGGCTAGGAGCGTGCTATGCGGTGAAGTTCATTTTTAAGAGTGTGGGTTCGTGCATTTCGAGTCAGTGCGTCTGGTACAGGACGGACTTCCCTCTAAAACAGGAGTAGCCCTATCGCTTAGATCTACATTCCCTTCAAGGTTCGCAAGCGACGATAGGGTGGATCTGCTGTGCCTGCTTCAGCTCCGGGTAAAGGAAACGGTGTTAACGTTAAGTATGCTTCGAGTTGTACCACTCCGCCGAAATGCTGAAATTTTCTGCACGACCGGATTCCGCTACCTTGGGTGAAGTAAGCGGACACGGAAGTCTGTGGTGAGGTGAAGAATGAATTTAGGATTTACAGTTGGGGGGGCCCGTGACTTTTGCGAGAGTTAATTAGGGGCGGAGGACCACCGCGAAAGTCAAAATTCGCGAACAACGTGAAGCTTTACTTTTAACTCCTGGATGCCACCATGGCGAGCAGCTGCAGAAGCTATCTAATCTAATCTAATCTAATCTAATCTAATCTAATCTAAGCGCAGCATATCTAATAATTCAAACTGTTGTTGCAAGGTCTAAACTGTCTCTTGTCTCTTGGGGGGACTTTCAGAAGCAGCAGAAACAGCGCGTGCTTTGGGCCAGGAGCGTTTACATTCACGCATATAGGTCGACTAAACGTGTTAGTCGACTTTTCTCGCCTAGTCGACTTCTACTCGTTTACGTGTGGGAGGCTGGGACGACTGGAAGAATCCCACACGACAGGCGACTTACGAACGACTTATCCGATAGAAGCGCCCTCTTCAAGTCCGACAGTCCGACAAGAAACATTCGATGGTGTGGGGTCAAGCTGCGATGCACTATTCATTTCCGGGATGATACACAGCATGAAATTCGTGCTCTCTTCATTCCAAATGCACCTCTGCTGATTGCGAGGAGCTCCCGTTTCCGCCATGTTGCTTCTTGCGAGAGGGGAAATGACTGGCGGGGAGGAAGTGACGTAGCGGATACAACTTGGAAAGTCGTCTTTGCCGGTTTTCACGGCAAACTGCAGTCGACAGCTGTCGGTTAAACTGCCCAACGTTGTCGATTCAGCGGCGTTCAATCGACGGCTTATATTTAAGTCGTCTTGCAAGCGTTTACATGCAAGCTGCATGTCGCCTTCTGTGGCTAAGTCGCCTTCTGCGGTCTTCATGTAAACACAACTGTTGCTGGAAACAGCTTCGCACACGACGCTTTGGGGGTCTTCTTGACACGCTACGAACATACCTGTTCGAAATCCCAAATGCCGAATGGAGAGTTTCAGGAAACCATGCATGATAAGCCAATCGCCTGATTCCTTTATAGTCGGTGACATCACGTTGCAGACATCCGATTGGCAGACAGCAATACGCGGTAATAATAGGAGGGCGCTTACGATTTCCTAATGGTGACTTCGGCTGGTCGTCCCGACACTCCGAGCTGGAGCAGGTCAGACCGCATCTGACTTTGGCTCCGAGCCGGAGGAATCGAGCAGAAGCCAAACGCGCCAGGTTCGAGCAGAGGAGCGCAGAGGGAATGTTAACTCACCTGACTTCCGGTGTTTTCCTGGTCGTCGAAGACGACGCAAAACGCGGAACATGGGAGGCATGGCGGAACAGAAACACTACTCAGCGGAAGCTGGCGCAGTCACGTGACCGGAACCCAACCGGACTTCGCAATCGTTCCGACGGCGTTGGTGAGAAGACACTATATAGAGTGCTCCGATTTGGAGGAAAGAGCTCCAAATGAATGCAATGAGAGTGCTCTGTTTCGACCAGTCGAAGATGAAACGTCGCTCTAGAGCGAATCAGAACCAACCAGTGGATGACGCCATGAGACTCCCTATTATTGGCAAACCAGCGGCATGATCGAAAGGGTAAAAACATCCGTTCGTTGGTTGTAGCGAAGGGCCTCAAGCAGCACAACATCTTGGCCCAATATTCGACCAGGATTGGACCAATACTGGTAATGTCGGCCCAATATTGTATCAAGATTGGACCACTATTGGTCCAATTGGTCCAATCTTGGTCTGATATTGGGCCGTCATTGCCAATCTTGGTCCAATCCTGGTCCAATATTGGGCCACGATGTTGTGCTGCTTGGGGCATGCTGAAGACATGGGAGGTGGTGGGTTCGAATACTACCACCTGCTATGCCGTCTGAGGTTTTTCATGGGTTTGCCGGGAAGACTTTCCTGGCGAATGTGGGCACCGTTCCTCTTGAAGCCGGCCCAGGACGCATATACTATAACCCCCCTGTCCCCGCCCCACTTCTTCCTGCCGTCGTCTCCATCTTTTCACATCCGTACCCCACTCATAGCCACAGTTGCTTCGTGGCGCTAACACGTAATAATAAAAAAAGAAAAAAGTGGCAATTGAAGAAAGCGCAGCAGTGGGTTTCGAGCCCCACACACTACGATATTCTTCAACTGCCATTATTCAATTGAAGTATGTAACTGGGCGTTGTGAGGCATGTGTTGCGTTCGTCCTTCTACGTTTAACTGCCCCATTTACTAACCCCTACGACGTTCGCGAAAGCCGCGATCCCCGAAGACCATCATGGGTCAACTGCATATCCCGTCATCCCGGAATGCAATCAAGCCCCTACAATAGGCCTGCGGGGGTAGACAATGAGGACTTCGCAATTTTGAGAACTTGGTGTGCGGTGCTCGATATAAATGTTGACTCGGTTAACAACCAATTTGCGAACGGCCCTGATAATTCATGCAGACACATTCACGCACGTATCGTTCCACGCCCGCGCTATTGACACTGTGATGATTGCCATTGACAAACGGCGTTTTGTATACCCCTTTCAACGGTTATACTAATACGATTACACGAGACATTGTAACTTTCTTATAACGCGCGACGTGTGGATACAATACCCGCTCCTTTGTGGTAGTTCCAAAGCCACGCTGGAGGCTTGGGGGCTTCGAGTACTACAAACCGGATGTGGTTTATTAATTAATTAATTTATTTATTTTTGATTCCGTGTCAGCGCCACGGAGCAACTGTGGCTTTGAGCGGCGCACACAGACGTGGAGAGGTGGAGAGAGGGCAGCAGGGAGGGGTAGGGGACAGGGGGGGGTTAGCATGCGTCCTGGGCCGACTTCGTGCACTGTAAACTGAAAAACACCCTTATGGGTGTAAATGGCTTGTCCTATAACTGACACCTCTTTTTACACCCTATGATCTTAGAACACCCTTTCAGAGGGTGTATTCTGTGTAAGACACCCTTTGAAAGGGTGCTTTTCCTTGAAAATGCTTTCTTTTGCATCCTTTAAACACCCTTCTAGGAGGGTGTAAAGTTGTCAAACACCCTCCTAAAAGGGTGTTTAAAGGGTGCAAAAGAAGGCATTTTCAAGGAAAAGCCCCCTTTCAAAGGGTGTCTTACACAGAATACACCCTCTGAAAAGGGTGTTCTAAGACCATGTGGTGTAAAAAAAGGTGCCAGTTATAGGACAAGCCATTTACACCCATAAGGGTGTTTTTCAGTTTACAGTGTGGGTAACTGTGCCGAAATCCGTCCGAAAAGTGTGCCGGAAAACCCGAGGGAAAACCTCAGACAGCACAAGCGGTAGTAGCGCAGACGCAAAGCCCAGAACGCAAACTGATACCTCTATATTTCACTCCTTCCGGCTATCGTCTCTCCATTAGTCAATGTATGTACGCCGCGCATAGCCATAGGGAGGGGGGGTGGGAGATTTATTGGCAGAAAAAAATAAGAAAAAATAAGAAAAAAACAAAGGGGAAAGGTCAGCCATGCAGCACGCCGGCTTGCTATTCCCATAGCCATAGTCGATTCACGATGCTAACGCAGAACGTATGACAAATGTTGAATTCCAATGGCAGAGTCGGAGCAAATGGCACACTCCGCAGTGGAGCGGCTTGATCTGGCATAGAGCAAGTGATCCGAGTCTGCGACTGGAACACTTGCGCCCAACTTGGAGTTTAGCCCTGGCCAATCTTCCTTGGTGGTTGGTTCCTTGACGGAGCAGTCTGGGTTGCTCCCTGGAGCGACCTTGGCTCGAATGCCGCTCCGAAGCTCCCATTGGAAGACTCCAGAACTGTTCCCAATCTGTCAATCGAACAGACTTGCTCTCGGCGGAGCAACAAAACTTGCTCTGGAAACGCACCGAATCTGCCATTGGAATTCAAAAAAAAAAAAAATCAACTTTCTGTTGACAGTTGAACGACAACGTTATTGTGAGATGATGAATGGAGAGTTTCGTCGCCAGGGGGCGATACGCTACCCCCAATGCTGTTGGTGATGTGGGGGATGGAATAAGGAGCCCCTTCACAATGAAGATCGAAGTCCGATGGTGTCCAGAATGGTCAAACGAGCTCTGAGGGCAGAGCGTTGATGGGCTGGATTTAGCCAGGGACCAAGCAATTTTGATGGAGAGACGGGGTGAGAGCCCAGCTGATGAAAGGGACAGTCCGGGAAAACCGGAAGTTGATTTTTTCCAACTGCCACTGAGGCTTACATGCTAGGTGGAAAGTTTCAGCTCACAAAATGGCGTGGTTTTCGAGATATCGAATAAAAAATACTCCTCTGAAGACATCCGGTTTCGTTTTTCTCCCTCGCATACTCCTTGCCCCAAGGATCCTCTATGTACGTCAGCCGCCACGTGAGCATGACGTCCCCAATGGACAAAGTGGAGCGGAGGACTGCGCCGTTGCTGGGAATGCAGGGAGGTGTTCTTGTCTATGAGTGTACTGAACAGAAGACTACGTCGTGATACCTGTGTTTACATTGACGCTACGCTGCATTTTAGTCTACATAACGCGTGATTGCTACTCAAAAACATCATAATGGACAAATGCTAGCACGCAACAATCAACTATCGCGCAAACAGGCATGCGCAAGTCACGTGCGGCATTGCTCTTATGCACGTCACGCGAGAGCTCGCTGCGGCCTTTACTCGGGACCAAGTGCGGCATAGAAAAAAGCCGATTATAAAGCGTGCGATACGATTTCTTCTGAAATATTTTGCACAGTTGTTGTGAGGAGTATTAGAAATCATAAGGCGGTGTTTCCCAGACCTATGTTTTCGACCGGACTGTCACTTTAAGAGACCCGGAGAGTGTGATTCGGGAAGGTTGGTAGTGGGGGGCAATGAAGAAGAATGTGCCCTAGATCTTCTACAGCACCGCAGTTAGAGCAGCCAGGAGAGTGAACATGTCTCAAGCGGTAACGCCACTGAGCTGTAAAGGCCACATCGAATAGCATTCGATGAATTAATGCAGCATCTTGACGAGAGATGTTTCGTGGCATGCGGAAGGCGAGCGTTGGATCAACTCTTCCCAGCATAGATGGGGGAAGAACGTCAGTTGTCCATTGGCGGGAAGCCAGGGGTGTCACGAGAAGTCGAAGAATGGAACGACGGTCTCCTCTCAACAGGGCAATACTAGTGCGTCCCCGAGACTATAGTGTGCTGCTTCTGCGGCGCTGTCGGCCTGTTCATTCCCCACGACACCACAATGGGCATGGAACTCACTGGAGAACAGTCCTGCGCCCTGCGTTTTACACAAGGTGGCAAGCCATTAACACATCCGTCACTAGGGGTGCGGATGAGCCTCGTATGCCAGAATTTTCAATATAGCTTGGAGTACAGATTTTGAGTCGGTGAACACTGGCCATTCCAGAGGGGCAAAATCAACGATGTGCTGCAGAAAGAAAATGATGGCATAGAGTTCTGCAGTTGTTGACGAGGTTGGATGCAAAAGGCATCGTCCTTGCACTAGGCCTTCGGATGGTATGACGAACGCCGAGGCAACTTGCCATTTCTGGATGCGTCATCTGTATACGCTGCTGCAGATATAGACTTCTGGTCTACCAGAGCAGCGATAGTTGAACACACACACACACACACACACGCACGCACGCACGCACACACGCGCACACACGCACACACGCGCACACACGCACACACGCACACACACACACACACACACACACACATACATACATACATACATTGGATGGTGATGGGGTGGGCGATTCACCGCCGCTGAGGCGGTACACTGCCCTATTTCGCGTTGGGGGAGGATGAAGGGATGATGATGGGGCTTTCAAAGAGCCGTCGCCAGACCGGTGGAGCACAAGTACTCCGCCAGAAGACGAAGGCCCTGCGTCTGGTGGGCAGCGTTCGACCACGGACCGAGGATCTTCGCTAGGTTGAACGGCCGCTTGTCAATGCTTTGCATAGAGAGTTGAGAGATAGTTGAACAACTTTCTATACTGCTACGCGATAGTATATGCTGCGCACGTTACCATTTGCCTTCTGCTGCATATACGCCTCCTATTTAAACTCGGGAAGGTTTCCTCACCGAATTGTTGTGAGTGTGGGGTATTGGAAGACACAGATCATGTTATCGAGGCCTGCCCTCAATAAACCTCTGCCCGAGAGACGTCATCATGACGTTGGTAGAGAGACTGAAACCAAAACAGATCGGAAGGGGGAGAGCTGGGTTCCAGGAAAGGGCATTTGTTCGCTGCCTCCTATTGAAAGGAAACTAGGACCGAAGGTCGCGTCCCTTTCAGAGGCCATCGTAATCCCCTCAAGACCGTGGCTTTCGGGCGCGACCTTGTTCGCCACTAGCTTTGAACATAGTTCAACTTACAGTCACTATATAAGCTTATATAGTGACTGTAGTTCAACTCTACCAAACTCGTGGCGCTGTCGAACACTATGACGTCATTTGTTTACAAACAGGGAGAGGTCTATACAGACCGCCCAGTCGGAAGTTCCGTGAACAATCGCGCTTTCTCCGTCGGGAGGGTTCCCGGCTGCTGGCCTGCCCATCACCAGGTGACGGCACTGCGTGCTCTTGTGGACTTCCTTACGCTTCGAACCTGCTTGACACACTCTGTGGCAACTTCTGTCACACCGCGGTATCTGACATTACGAACCAGTGAATGTTTCTCTATGCCTAACACGCCCCCCATATCATCGTCATCATGTATTTCTCTCTCTCTCTCTGTGCCTAACGTCTCCCCCTTTCCTTTCCCCCGTTTCCTTTATGCTTTCTCCTGCTTCAACAACTCTACCTCTTTCTTGTTTATTTGTTTCTTCTCTTTTTTTTTCTGGCTGTATTTTTCCACCCGCAAACGCGTTTTAGAGTAGCCAGTTCTGACTGGGTCGGGACTAACGTCTTCATATTTTTCTTTCTTTTCCAATTCCAATTTGTAATTAAATAATATATATATATAATTATATTCCTTCTAATTATAATATATATAAATTAATATATAATAAATAATAATACTATATTATATAATATAATAATTAAATATATATTTAAATTATATAATTAAATTCCTTCTTAAACTCAATCCTAAAACAATTGTAGTAAATTTTTTTGTGATTTTTCCTCTACTTAGTGTGCTGTATTGAGTACTTCTATTTTATCATTTTTTTCTTTTCACTGTTCTCCTGTTTCTATTTACTACAGAAAGTGTATGGGTATTGCAGTAAATTTTGCATGATTTTTTCCTTTACTTAGTGAGCTGTATTGAGTGCTTTTATTTTATCATTTTTTCTTTTCACTATTCTCCTGTGTCATATTTCTACTTATTACAGAAAGTTTATGGGTATGAGAATATGTAGCGTAGGTTATTGTGTGTTAGATTCTTGCGCATTTAACTTTACTGTACTTCTGCGCCTTAATTATAGTGCTGCCTAGTGTCAGTGCGGGCCCCGGGATGCCCTGACGCTACTTTGTTGTAGCTTTTTTTCTTTTTTCGGGGCCACCGCCATCTTTTGTTAGATGGAAACGGAAACAATAAAAAAAAAAAATGCCTGCTGATCTTTCCGCAGTACATGATTTCATTACCGTTGCGCCCACTTGGAGCTATATTAACCAGGAATATATGCTAACAAAGCAGCTATACCGAAACAACGCTCAGACCTGTCTGTGCCTATACTGTGCTACGTGATATTACTCGTTTTGCAAAGAGAGGGAGAGGTAGGGGAGGGGGGGGGACTTATAAAGTGCGCGGATCACGTCCTTCGGTAGCGCGCCTGTTACGTGATGTAATCGAAGCCACGATCCGAGCCGGTCAATACCTGAAGAAAAACGCGGAGCACGCATTCCTTAACAGGTACACGGGAATATGTGATGTATATGGACGTGAGCGTTCCATCCACCTGGGCTGAATACGTGAGAGAAAATAATACACCGATTATACGCCGTTGTTTCTCCGTGATTCGGAGAATGTTTCTTGAGATTGAATTCTCGTAAGGCTTCCGCGCTTGATTGAGGCGGCTGAATTCGTGAATTCATAACCAGCCATGTGATACATACGCGTATGTGACCAGGGTTTGTAATTTGTGTGTATGTTACTGTATGGTGTGACATCCGCAATGTTTGTTGTTTGCTATTGTCACTGTTATTGTTTGTTACTCCCACTTTCAGTGATGCATACTCTGTGGGTAAATAAAGTAAGTAAATGAATTAATTAATGCACATCTTTGTTCACCACCACCATCACCAATATGCGCAATGCCGCACTGTGTGATGCATATACTATGGTTAATTAATTATACGAGAAAGAAGGCTTCGAGGTTGTCCGTAAGATGAATGATGATGATGATGATGATGACAGATAAAAGAAAAAAACATGAAGATGAAAGATGAAGTCTAGACTGATTTAGGTGTTCTCCAACGCTGAGGAGATTTCATTGGAACAGTGTACTGCTTTCATGAAAAGTAGCTGCAGGGACTGGGAGGTACCCGGGTTCGAATCCCGGTGCCGGCTGTGCTGTCTGGGGTTTTTCCTGGGTTTTCCTCAGACGCTTTCAGACATATGTCGGCACAGTTCCCTTAGAAGTCGGCCCAGGACGCACATTCCCCCAGGGCGTCAGTCGTGACGTTGCCCACCTGTGTGAGGCCGACAACGGCGAGCCCTTTCATCATCATCATCATCATCATCACCACCACCACCACCACCACCACCACCACCTAGCTGCGGGAGCATAAACTTCGTTGTTGCTGCACGGTGTATTCTAGCGTCTGTTGCACCGGTTGACATTGTCCGCACAAGTACGTTTCCTTAGCGAAATTACGAATTAAGTACAATTCCTCAAGTCCTTTGAGATTTCTGCAAACAAACGGATTATCGCAACTTATTATTGTAACATTTATAAACCGTAGTCGTGCGCTATAGCTGTTGTTACAGAGCCGTTTACTTGTCTGACATCGCAGCATGATAAAAGATAAGTGTTTAAAGAGATTGAAACATTTATTTGATTGAAACAGCATGATAAGAGTACGAATCGAATAACCGGTCTGGACCACGTCGTCTCCATTTCCTTCACATATAATGTATGTAGGATATCATCAGAGCCCGTCGCGAGCCGAAAATGACGGTTAGAACTGTTAGACGACAGCTCCGACCGAGTTCTTCTTCTTCTTCATCCTCGGGGAAATGGCCGTTATCTACCGAGTTCCGTTCACTGACCGTGCAGCACGAGCAAGAGCGGAAAAAAACTCCGCCACGCGCGCAACACCGCCAGCCGTTTATTATTTGTTCAAAAACGAAACCAGTTGGTTTGAAAGCAAATAGACAAAAACAACAAGAACCTCTTGTATAAAAAAAAAATAAAAGAAAAGGAAAAGAACCGTACGGAAATAAAATAAGGTAGTTTAAGGGTCTAGACTCTAGAGATAACGGGGTAGAGGGTCTCACCGCGCTTGCGCTTATTCAAAATCATGAGACATTCCACCAACCGGTATCCGATCACTTTACATACCACACCTAACTGTAGCCAGGCTAACCTCTCCCTTCTTTCGTGTTTTTTTTTTTTTGCAATAAACCTATATCCCCCCCCCCCCTAACTGTAGCACCATGTACTTTTCACTGCGTTGCACCGCTGTTTTTGTTGTTGTTGTTGTTGTTGTACACGTGCTTCTGAATGTTCTGTTCAATTATATTTTCACCGTGTATTCGAAACAACGTGTATGATAACGTTGATGTAGGCTCTTCAAATAGCGCGTATAAGTCCCTTCTTTTCTATCTGTTTCTTTTTGTTCTTTTTTATTTTTGCTGCTCCGAGTTGCCTTACGTACGTATCACCGCCGATTGCTGTCTTTTTGTAATGTATATTTCTTAACGCTGTTACTGATAACTGATACTAATAATTGGTGACCGTTGATGACCGTTCTCTGATACGTCCCATGCGCAACGATTAGTGAAGGAGCTGTTTCTTCTGTATTTTTCATAATTTTCTGTATCCCAGCTGTTTGTATCTTCTTTTGTTTGCTTGAAAGCTTTAGGGAATAGCAAGTCCACATCGTGGCTAACCTGTCCCTTCTCTTTTTTTCACTTTGCATTAAACATATTTCCCCCCGTTGATGTTACGCTGATCACTGCTGTATTGAACCATATTTAACTGTTAAGCATCTTTCTTATGTATGCTGCACTCCCCCTCCCTCCCTCATGTAATGCCTTGGGGTATTTATAAATAAATAAATAAATAAAACTCAGCGTAAGGTCACAAAATACGGTATCCACAAAGTCTGGAGGCTGGGCAGTTGGTACATAATCTTCACTGCGATGTAACGCAGGAAAAACGATGTATCGGAGTACATAACTAATGCGATAGAGGAAAAAGAAGGTCGGTTTACTGTTTACCGTTCACGTAAGCAAGAGCTATTACACGCAATTTAAAGCTCGCAGCAGAAGGCGTGTCCTCTTACGAAATCATTATTAAGCACGTCCGCGTTATCAAGTTACCCTGCAGTTTCGTAATTAATGGCCCTATGTTTACCCAAAGGTAAACGACACTTAACGATGTCTGCTCTATACGTTACATTTAGAAGTGTGGGACGTTTTCCGATAATTGATATTGAGCCGTAAATGTCGGCAACGATATTTAAGCCTTTCGATAGGGTCAACCACGTCTGTGACATTACAGGCTTTTTTTTATTTTTATTTTTTTACGAATAATTGATTCTTTCGCAGCGTTTGCGAGGTTGCTATATACTTTTAAGAAATTTCACGTGGCGTTTTGACGTTGCGGAGCATAGCGTGTTCCCAGAGCACTGAACCAGAAACCCTGCGGAGCGACCTTCGACGTCTACGGCTCTCGCAGTAATTTCGTCTTCTTAAACGCTCTCGATCACCACGCGACCGACCGCCAACGTCGTCCGCGAATGGTTCTTCAGCTGTTTTAGCACAGTTCAACTATAGTCGTGTTAGAAGTCGGCCCAGGACGCACATTCCCCCAGGGCGTGAGTCGTGACGTTGCCCACATACGTGAGGCCGACAACGGCAAGCCCTATCACCACCACCACCACCAACTATAGTCGTGTTCAACCCAAGAATGGCAGCTCCGGCGCTGACCGTAGATAGTTTATATTACATTCTTCTCACATTTAAAGGAGCACTGAGGTGACCCACAGTTTTTTTGTTTTTGTTTTTTTATTGCCGTGGCGCGTTCTGCACCGAATAAAATGACCTCCTGCGGAAGAACGACAAGAGCACCGTGAGCTAGAGTCACTAAATATGCTTCGCTTCAGAGTATCGACACTGATATCTCCAAGGGAGAGCAGGAGCGCCATCTTGTTTCCGCACCACACCGGTACCATCTCATTTGAGGATCAAAGGCGCGGCTAACATAATGCTCCCTGTGGGAGAGAGAAGCGTGTATGTTTGTTGTGCGATAATCCATGTATCGTCAACCAGAGCGTCCCGAAGACGTCAAAGCGAGCTCAAGGCCGTCAACTGCTGCTTGTAAACGAAAGGAACATTTCACCCGCGCACGATAGATGGCATCGTTCGGTAACGGGCGCCAGAGCCGTTTATAGAGAGAGTTTGGCCATTAGGAGGAGCCTCACTTAAAGCGCGTCATGCGACGTCACGGCTGAACGACCTCCCTCGTCGCACTCCATTGTTATCCAGTCGTCAAGCGGTCGCCGACGCCATATTGATGCTGATCGTTGTTTACAATCCAAGGAGAGAAGACACGTGCGACTTCTTGCTTCGAAAGCCTTTCGTCCTTGAACTGTTTCAGTTCGACAACAAAGCCCCCCCCCCCCCCCCTTATCCCTGGGGCCGGTGGGTCATAAGCCGGTTATTCCTGTAGATTACATTCAATGCGACCACGAAGCTACCGACCAGCTGGCGGAGAGCATCAATATGGCGCGGGCTAGATGGCTGATAAGCGGATTCCGCTCGGATTCAGGCTTTGAGGGCGGCGCAACGATGACTCTGACGTCAAAATAGGCTCCACCTATGAGGCGGCAAAAGATCAAACAATGGCCAAACTCTCCCTATAAATGGCTCTGACGGGCGCAGGGCGCGTGCGCATGGGTAGCGTGGCGCGGAAACAAGATGGCGTATGCTCGCTCCTGGAACTCAGTGTCGGTACTCTGAAGCGTAGCTTATTTAGTGACTCTACTGTGAGCTAGAGCGCGCGCGCCAGGCCTCTAAAATATCCTCCACTCGTGAAAAGAGAGTATCGGAGAACGAGAGAACATCGTGACGTAACGCGGTGCCAGGGCACGTGACTCGTGACGTGAATGCGGCATAGCTCAAGCGGCGCGTGCCCTACATCACGCGAGGATTGTGTTGGTCGTCCGCGGCTTGTTTCTGCGACCGTTTTTGTACGTTTGATTGCTCACTGACAATACACCGCACAGCGAAAAGCTTGACAGGTGGGTTTCGAGTGACGTTAAATGTCACCTCACTGCTACTTTAATATTAACGTAACCTTCGTCAAAAGGAGATATGACTCGTTTTTCCTTCGGGTCGTATCTCCTTTTGACGGAGGTTACGTTCATATTAAAGGAGCAACGAGGTGACGTCTAACGTGGCTCGAAACCCTGTGTTTATCTGTCACGCTATACAACAGGAGTCACCGTGCAAAATATTTTCGATATGCGGTGTATTGTCAGTGGGCAATACACACAGCGTTTGAAACATATATGTTCGCTTCTGGTGGTTAAATACAGGGAGCAAAGTATGCACCGGCAATGCGGTTCTTAGCTTGAACACGACTATAATAGACAATACTATACAATACTATAATAGACAACACAACTTATCAGTCAAAGCCATTCATTAAACACACGTAACATCACGAAAGTCACCGAAGTAAATTATACGCACAAAGCCTCGCGTACCGCTACCACGGGGATAGCAACGCCACCCCTCCCCGATTTTTTCTCTTGCCGTCTAAAAGAAAAAAAGAAAGAAAAAGAACTGCAACAAATCGTTTTTTTTTTCTTCTTTGGCCATGTATTGCATAGGCGTTTCAAAAAAAAATAAATAAAGAAAAGCGGGCAAAAAGAGGACACGCGTTAGATTTGACAGAACGGCCATACGAATCTGCTACAAACCGCTGTGTGAAAGCCCGGAGTAACTTTGTCATGTGAACGAGGCCTTAGAGGATATGGTCGGCGAAAGGAGAGCCTCTCCCACTTCTCCTCCTCATTATGCTCTTGTGGGAGTTCGCACAAATATTGCGGAAACGCTCGACTCACGCAGCAACGTTGTGGTGGCTTTGTTTCGCCGGTCTATCGACAACAAGACGGAAGTCGGCGCCAGAAAGTCTCTACGCCGTTCGTAAGTGCTAGCAGTATATGTTCTTAGTTACATATTGCTCCATTTCCTCGGATTTCCTGCGAACCTAAATGAGCCGCGAAAAAAGCTCACGAACTCGACTGCTCTCTGAAGGAGCCCAATACGAACGTCCTTTAAAGTGGGTTTCAGCTCGTAGTTTCTCAAATTCTTGCTGTACGCAAAATTTGCGTTTACTGCGATATGTCTCTTTTTTTTGTGTGTGTGATGCTTGAAGGGGCTATGAACTCTATCGAGCTATCCCGACGATTGTGCCGGCTCCATACGGCGATTTTAACTTGACGGCTGTGACGCCTTTTGAATAGATGAATCTGATAGGTCAGTGTCTTCACCACATATAGCCCGCTATTAGCCAACCATCGTCCCACGTTCTCGCTCCTGATTTGTTGATAATGGGAGGCGGAGCCTATTATGTATCCATTATGTACGGCATCACGACTACAAAGTAGGCTCCGCCTCCCGTTTTCAACGAATGAGGGACGAGAACGTCGTCATGCGGTGTGATGGTTGGCATCATCTATCAGCATGTTTATTACAAAAAGAAAATGTCTGGCTGATGAATACGAGGGAAGACCTGTATCACCAACTGAATGAACGACATAAATCTAGTTAATTACCATCGTTATAGTTTAGCCTTACACAGAACCTCTACACTCTTAAAAATGAACTTCACCGCATAGCACGCTCCTAGCCAACCATCATCTCGAATGATATCGTTATCTGCCCTGATTTGTTGAAAACGAGAGGCGTACGCCATTTTGTGACACTTATGCTGTTCATAATTGTCACAGAAAAGGCGTACGCCCCCCGTTTTCAACAAATCAGGGCAGATAACGATATCATTCGAGACGATGGTTGGCTAGGAACGTGCTATGCGGTGAAGTTCATTTTTAAGAGTGTATGACCTGACCTCAATGTGTGTGTGTTTTTTCTTCTTCTTCTCTTAGCCTACAACTTTGGACAACAAGCCAAACGTCTTATCCTTACTATTTTCATTTTCTTGGGGAGCAGGTGTGGCGCTCCCTCTGCTAGTAGCCATTTTACCGCCAATGATCACATGATCTGAAACCACCAATTATAGCTCTCTTGTTTCAAGAGGGAGCCCTATACGTGTGATAACGCCATCAGGCAGTCAATGATTCGCTTATAATTTCTGCTTTTGAACCCCAAAATCGTCATTCACTGGTCCCCAGGTCACACCACTGGGCTATACTCACCCTATACCAAACATTTCTTCGTAACTTGGTCTGTTGACGGGAAACTGAAAAATGCACGGAGTTGTGCTTTAAGCTGAAGGAAATGCTATATCAAATCGTCATCGTCCGGAACTTGAAACATAAGTTTAAGTTTAAGTTATAGTTTTTAACTATAGGACCTCCATCTGTATATTATTGCATATATATATATATATATATATATATATTGCCAATCCCGAACGATGTGCAGCTACCCAGGGCCGATGAGCCGCAAACACGGCGAAACACGTGTCCTCTGGTGCTGTCGCATCGTTCAATGAGTATCTGTTTCTCTACGTGCAGCCATAGAAGCCATTTTAATCTGTAAGTTTGAATTTCAAACACGTCTAGCATCATTTACTTATTTTTTTAATGGCTTTTCCCCCTTCTTTATATATATATATATATATATATATATATATATATATATATATCTGTATAATATTGCTATATTGCATGCATATTATTTTGTCAACAATAAACTCTATTTGATTGGTTGATTGAAGACTTTTCTTGGCACCGCCAACGCAGAGGAGTGACATCCGCGGAGTATAAATCGGCACCTCTCTCCCTTCCCACACCTTCTTCCTTTCCGTCTTTTATATTACACGTACATTCTTTCCTTTCGCCTTTGCGTGCCTTTTAAATTGTGGAATATCGAATTCTATATCTCCATCAAACCACGTACGTCGAGACTTCCACTCGACCGACGACCTTTTTATAGTCAGAAGACAGAGCCTGAATTTGACAAAAGGAAGGCAGGAAGTTATTCTTCCCTTTCAAATTAGATGGAAGTGCCGAGAAGCAGAGAGCTTCCAGGCGGCATTCAGGTTCCAACGGGCGCGATGAAGGGTGTGCACTATAAATGGGCATAGACACACAGGGTATATATAGGTGGAAGAAATCCGTATGTGATGTTATAAAAAAAAGATCTCGAGGAGCACAAAGAAATAGCCGACATGGCAACACGTCCTCATGTGGCTGGCGACCGCAGCGCGCGTTGCTACGTAGTATTCTTTTTTTTTATTTTGTGAGGTATTTTTTTATGTATATGTTTTATGTTTGTTAGTGTTTTATGTATTTTATGTATTTTTATGTATACGTTTTATGTTTGTTAGTGTTTTATGTATTTTATGTATTCTGTGATGTATTTTAATGTATACGTTTTATGTTTGTTAGTGTTTTATGTATTTTTGTATTTTGTGATGTATTTTTATGTATACGTTTTATGTTTGTTAGTGTTTTATGTATTTTTGTATTTCGTGATGTATTTTTTATGTATATGTTTTATGTTTGCTATTGTTTTATGTATTTTTGTATTTTGTGATGTATTTTTTATGTATACGTTTTATGTTTGTTAGTGTTTTATGTATTTTATGTATCTTGTGATGTATTTTTATGTATACGTTTTATGTTTGTTAGTGTTTTATGTACTTTATGTATTTTGTGATGTATTTTTATGTATACGTTTTATGTTTGTTAGTGTTTTATGTATTTTATGTATCTTGTGATGTATTTTTATGTATACGTTTTATGTTTGTTAGTGTTTTACGTATTTTTTGTATTTTGTGATTTTGTGTGTTTTTTTCTGATGCGAAAAAATAAAGTAGAATATGAACGTTCCAAAATGCGTACCTTGTTGGAAACTAATCATCATCATCAGCATCATCATCGCCATCTTCCTGCTCACCTTCATTGGCATCATCATTCAAGGACTTTTCCACCAAAGTAACTAGTGCAAGTGATGTGGAGCTGCGGGCCTCACATTAGTGAGGCCAAAATCTCCACTTTATTTTTTACTTAAAAACAATCAAACAAACAACAGGAACGGGTGTTGGGAAATCTCACGAACAATATATTTGTTTTCGGACGGACCACGCCATCATTCGATAGAACTTCTCGAATGCGATTTACGAAAAATAAATACGTATCACCGTCACGGGGGTGGGGGTGGGGGGGATATGTTTATTAAGAAAAAAGAAAGGAGAGGTCAGCCAGACGGAGGTCGGCTTGCTATTCCAAAAAACGGAAAATGGGGGAAGAAAAGAAGACGAGAAGAAAAAGGAGAACGGGGAAAGAAAAGGAAAGGAAAGGAAAAGCAAAGGAAAAGTAGGAAAGAAAAGGAGAAGACAAAGAAGAGAAGGAAAGAAAACGAAAAGACAAAGAAGAGAAGGTGGCTGCACGGCTGCGTGAGTGTAACATAATTCTGATCGTCAGCGATAGCTTCACGGTCATGCTGAACGGTCATGCTGAACGGTCATGCTGAACGGTCACGCTGCGGTGAATGCGGAGGTGGTGTGTTCGAATTCTGCCACCGGCTTGTGTGCTTTCACGTTTCCCATGACTTTCCCGGATGACTTTCAAAACCGGTGTCGCCACAGTCCCCCTGAAGTCGGCCCAGGACGCACATTCTCCCGCTCCTTCCCTACTGTCCTCTCCCCAAATGTTCACGCGCGCGTACATCGCTAACAGACACCGCTGCTTCGCGGCGCTAGTACCAAAAAAAAAAGAAAAGAAAAAATAGTAAGTAAAGAAAAGCTGTCGTCGTGCTAGGGAAACTGAAGCGGAGCTCAATTGCACTTACGAAAGTCGTCGATCCTGAAAACACGTTACGATGGAAACATGTGATATGTGGCGTGTAGGACCCGTTTCATAACGGTCTTTCGAAAGAGGCCTGCATGCATAAAATGTACGGCGAATTCCCACGCGAACCGAAAGGTGAGATGGAAAATGTGACACGAAACGAAAACGGTGGCCCTGCGTATACCGATACATTTTCGGATCCAACGGCAGATTCCATCGGTGGACGTTTGTTCTGACGCTATATATGGCGACTGGGTTCTGCTCCATGCATGGCCTAACGACTCCTGTAGATGGTTGAAGGGAATTGCTTCAGGACGACAGCTACCGATATTTCGAACAGACACTGTTCTTCTTCTCGGCACCGAAAACGCCGAGACCGCATAACCGAGACTGGCTCCCGAATCACCTCCCAGTGTCGTCGTGGAAAGCCATCATCCCGCCTACTATGCTACGGGAACTGGTGGAAGGGCAACCCTCAGTGGGGGTGGGGTGGGGTGGGGTGGGGAGGTACATGAATACTCTGTGGTGTCACCCATCATGATCGTAATTGTCTTTGTAGTCTGTCTCGCTACGGAAAACCCGATTTTTTTTAGACCTTTATGAGGCCGTTACGTGCCAGGTCACGTGACCACGTCACGTTGCGGCTGGCCCTATAAGGCGACAGCTATAATACATATACGGCTGTTCGAATTTTTTTAAAAAAAGTAACAATCTGCCACGCTAATTATCGTACATAGATAACAGGATAGAATGAAGTATGTCTACGTCCTGTTTGCTTCGTGGGTGTCCAATATTTCAACAGCAAACGTCATCAAAGCGAAAAAAAAAAAGAGAAACTACAACGAACTAAATGATACGAAAGATAAGAACTTACGTTCATAGGATGTGATGAGACGCTGTGGGAGGCCCTACCCTATTTCATCCCACATATACAATCTCATATCCATCCCATATTAGTCTTTGTTGCTTTTGTCCTTCGTTATCATTATTTTTGTTATCTTTGCGAGTCCAAGGGATACATCATGAGGAATATCAGCCATCATAATTGGGCATATAAAAATATAATAAAAACATATCGTAAAATATAAGAAATACGCAGAACACCAACGCATGACACACGAGGTCTCATCGGTAACAATATTTTTAAGACCCCCCGAGAATATAGGAAGACCTTTTACGTTAAGCACATATAGGAAGCGCAATAATAGCGGAGTTGTGCGTCCCCAGTAATCAGCAGAGCTCGTAATCTACCTGGTGTTGTTTATGCAAGTATATACGCCTGTCATTTTTCTTCGGGACATTAGGGACTCGTGGAGGGAGCGGTTAATGGGGGGACCTTACCCGGCTTCATAATGGAGGTTTATTATTACGAATTACCGCGCAAATCATGCTTTATCGTGAACTCTGGGACGTCCTCTGTGTATATAGGCCTTGTCGCGTTACTCTCAAACCACCAGTCTCCGTGCGCTCCTTAGCCTCGCTCCCAGCGACGACGCAAACAGGGGTGGACTGCCAAAATCGCTCTTCCCGTTGGGATGCATATTGGGGATGAATATGTCGGGATCCAACGTTCGAAAGACCAAGGAAAAGGAAGATTCCTTGCTTCCACGTGCGGTATATATGCACAGTTGTTCACGTGAGGTCTACGTGAGGTGTGCTGCGGCAGATGCGATATCTTTTCTACGCCGGTTTCCGAGCGTGAGAAAATGAACGGGCACGAAGTGAACACGAACGGACACGAAAATGAACGAACACACACGCACGGGGAAACGAAGGAACTCGGCAAACGGCAATCCACACGTGCACAGTACCTGTGACTGCCACGGGGTGGCAGCACTAATGGCAGCGCCCATTCCCTGAAGCGCGCTTTTTACGTATAGGAGGTACATTTCTTGGTACCAGCTCTCGTGGCATAGTGGTTAGAATGATCGCTTTCCACGCCGAGACTGGGAGGTGACACGGGTTCGAACCCCGTCACCGGTCTGTGCTGTCTGAGGTTTTTCCCTGGGTTTTCCGAAGACTTTCCCAGACGAATGTCGGCACAGTTTCCTCTGAAGTCGGCCCAGGACGCATATGCTAACCCCTCTGTCCCCCACTCCTTCCTGCTGTCCTCTCTCCATCTGTCCACGTCTGTACGCCGCTCATAGCCATAGTTGCTTCACGGCGCTAACACGGAAAACACGCTAACAAAACGCGGAGATGGAGATACACTCAGATAAATTTCTATTTGTTCTGTGTACTATTTTTCCGCGACATTTTTTTTTTTTTGTTAGTGATTCGGGTAGACAGCGCGACCAACGTTGGGAAAGTAGAATGGTGTCCCGGATCAATATTTTGTTGCAGAAATTTGGATTTAAACTCTGTGCACTCTGTGGAATGAAAAAGAGCGAAATATTAGTTACGGCTCTTTACTTGACGTATTGCTGTCATCACTATGTAACTATTTGTTACTGACGTCATCACGCCAGCTAGCACAAACCCATTAAGTAATAATGGCTTCTTGCATCCCGGAGGAACGATTCAAATATTAAGTGCGTCGCTTCCTTGGAAACACGGCCTGACTGACAAAAGTTAATACTTAATCAACGCGCTAGTTCGCAACTGTAATCATGAGCGACGAAAACTTTTGAATTGAACATTGGTAGCGGAAAGTGTCTCCACTAAGCGACTGGTGCCAGCCAATCGACAATTACAGTAATTCAAGTAGTCGATGACACGGTGTCGCTTCGTGACTATACCACCGTTTTCCCACTTGTAGCACAGTCAACGTTTCTGAAATTTTCTGCTACGACCTTGCCTAAACAGACGACACATGATTCAAGCAGCACAATGTACTGAAAGTACTACTAGCATATGTGTGGTGGTGTGAAAATCACAGACAGCCCAGCCTGCTCCGGGATTCGAACCCGGCTACCTCACAGTCACGAATTTTTTAAAATTAATTTATTTCACTGACGATACAGTGCGGAACCCGGGTCTAAAAGCTGCTAGAAGCAGCTCACGGCAGTGATTTATTCAGACCCTCCTACACCTCTTAACAGCACCCAAATCCAGAGGAGACGCTCATAAAATTGTGTGAGATTGCGCAAGATTTTGTCGAACGCATGTAATACACTCCCTTGCAGAGCCCAACACACCCCTAAAGACGAAATGCTCGACGTGACATGGCCAGCACGCTAACCACTCAGCAACGCGAGATGGTTCCGCTATATGGAGTTGGAGTCGCGATGTCGTCTGCTACAGCCAGTCGACGCAGACGATTTCAAACACGGTCATTCTGTGGCTATATTAGTGGCTGCCCATGCGGCTGATGTCGGCTCGTCTACATAGCCTGATACAGAAGCAGATACAGAAAGCCTGCTTAATGGCTTCTCTCACTCACTCACACGAAGACATATAGAAGTCAACCAATGGCCGACGACGATTTTGAAACTCAGGCTATCCAGTGGCTATCCATACGGCTGATTACGGCTCGTCTCGTCTATAGCTACGGCCGCCTAAAGCATGGTCGTGATTGGCGGAATCTTAATTGTTACGTCACATCGCTCGCACGATCGGGTTTTGTCTCTACGTGGTGTTGACTACGGCCGCTGAAAGTACGGTTGTGATTGGCGGACCCATACACGTAGTTTCAGCGATCAGGCTTTCTTGAATCAGGTGGCTCAGTGGTTAGCGTGCTGGCCATGTCACGTCGAGACTGGGAGGTACCCGGGTTCGAATCCCGGTGCCGGCTGTGCTGTCTGGGGTTTTTCCTGGGTTTTCCTCAGACGCTTTCAGACATATGTCGGCACAGTTCCCTTAGAAGTCGGCCCAGGACGCACATTCCCCCAGGGCGTGAGTCGTGACGTTGCCCACATACGTGAGGCCGACAACGGCAAGCCCTATCACCACCACCACCACTCGCACGATCGGGCTTTGTCTCTACGTGGTGTTGACTACGGCCGCTGAAAGTACGGTTGTGATTGGCGGACCCTTACACGTAGTTTCTTGAATCAGGCGGAGTTGGTGGGTGGCGTTCATGTCCACGAAACGAAGAAAGGAGGGGTAAGAGACTCTTTCCGTATAGCCCAGATGGCAGTGACAGTATCCTACACTGCGGTTCTCTGTACACCCATACGATTAAGTGCGGGATGAGACGCACCTGTTCGCATGGCTTCCACGCCTTTCACTCGCAGATCTTCTCCCGCGAGAGATAATTTTTCTCTGAAAGAAGTAATTATGGAAGTGCCACACGAGCGGGGTATTTCGCGGAAGCCATACGTCTACGGTGGATTCGCGTGCAACGTTCTTGGCTTTCGAAACGATAGACTTTCGCGTGTTGGGAGTTTATGGAACTGTGGGAAATGAGGAGGCGTCGCTCTCGAATTCAGGAAGCGCGTAGCTATAAGACAAAAGCTGGTGGCAGGTGTGATAAAGTGGGCCTTGTCTACAAATGTCTTCCATCTTTTACTGTAGGGCTGTTGCGGTGAAGTTTGCGCAGCGCCATTTCGGGCCCAAACGGCCACGGATCCGAACAGTCGGTCGTTTCATTAGTGGCGTACAGTCGTGAACAGACGCAAAGAGGACAACAGGAAGGAGTGGGGGGTGGGGGGGGGGCTAATGTGCGTTCTGGGCCGACTTCAGGGGGACCCGACATTCCATTGTTAAGCCTTTATCCTTGAGCATCCCCTTTACACCCTTGATTTGGAATAGCGGGGTGAAGCCCGGATGATGCTCAATTCCATAACTGCCTATGTGTACAGATGAACAGGCTACATTCTACCTGCCAGATGCACCCATCGAAGTGTCGATTCTTCCATTCATTACGACTTCTCCTCACTCTGTGGGGTCAGAACAAGGCCAGAGACGTCACCATCGCTTTCTGGACGCATCAGCGGATATTTTCCAGACCCTTCGACAGATTAAACGCACTGAATGCAGGCAGTTCGTCGGACGTGCCCTATTATGGAAGAAGGCTGGCCTTATATTACCGAGCGCTCCTCCCGCCTATATGAGGAAGATTCGGGAGGATTGCGCGACCTGTGCTGACTTCGTTGGGTACTCTGACCATGTCGTATAGAAAGCCTTTCTTTCGAAAAGGCCTGCTCACCAACGCCCAAGTAAAAATACGATGATCTTAGAGCACGCAGTTGTGGGTCTGTTTGTTGTATACCGTTGCTCTGCGTGATTTAGTACATGATAACAAACTGTGATCGCATTTTATTCTTTCATGCACCAATCCAAATCAACCGCATATCGGGGCAACCAAGCGTCGCGATTGTTGAAGAAGAACCCCCGTCCCCCGGAACCCCCGTCCCCCTGGAACTATTATCCCCCCTCTCATACTCCTGGCCAATCGCCCTCTGTGGCTAAGGGCCATTTCCTTTGTGGCTGAAGAAGAAGAAGAAGTAGTAGTTTTTCCCCCTTGAATGCCAGCTGGTGTCTCAGTGGTGTACTTGCTTGTATCCGTGAGGAGGAAAAAGAAGGTGTGTTGTTATTGAGGACAATCGAACGGCGATCGTCTTCACATCTCAGAACCATGAATGCGGTAAGATATTTTCCAATCCGTAATTTAAAGACTGCGCTAATGCTGGATTTAGTTCCGTATCAGGGCCGCTGGTTTTCAAAAATTCGTGAAAGCGCTTGGAAGGTAGATCTTGAATAGAAGTGAAAGAAGGTCATATACTGAATCTAAAAATGCAGTAATTATAAGATTCTATGGAGTAGAACTTTTTTTAATATGCATTTCAACAACATCACATCTGGTGCACTTCTATAGAAGTGCATCATGTTAATGCTAAGCCTAACGGCTTCGAAACTTGCCATCTTTGCAGAAGCTATAGGGTCGTTGAATTGGGCTAGATCACCTCACTTTTGGGGAGGTTGGGTCAATTTGGAATTGACAGATTGTGGGGGGGGGGGGGTCTTGCGGAGCCCCCCCCCCCCTTCCAGGCACGCACTAGGGGGTGCGGACATGAGACTGTGCTGCGGGTTAGATCTGAAGGCCCCCAGAAAAGATGGCGGCTCGCCTTCAAGAAACCGGCGATAAAATTAAATTTTTATACGTTTCACGCAATATACGAGGGTCATTCCTGTTTAATTTCGTTCCTAATTAGTTCATCTTTTACGTAAAAGCGTTTTATTTTTGTATTTATTGCGATACGAAAGTACACCCCTAATGCGTTTATTGATGAAAAAGACAAACAGAGCATGAACCGTTTTGTGCTTCGGAGTTGGGTCTGTTTACCGTGCAAGCACGTGAAAAAGGCTCGTGTCTGTATCTGCTCGTATCTCGTGCTCAGAGTACACACCCCTTTGCGTAGCACCCTTCCCTTCGTTGCTCCCAAGTCATCCGTTACAGAAGACGACTAGAACACGCAGTGGCGTATCTAGAGCTACCTGCGCCCATGGCAACATGGTTAACATGATGTCCTTGGGGATGCGTTTTCGTGTGGTCCGCACTAGGTTTCACACTACAACCTCTCTAATGGCGGGTGCTTTAGATCATTTATGAATGTGCCAGGTTGAGTGCCGGACCTGGCACATTCACACCCGACCACATAATGGCGCCCCTGTTCACCTGGCGCCCATGGCACCTGTCCACACCTGCCACACCCTAGATACGCCACTGCACAAGGGCAATTATTATGAACGACGCCGCAGAGGTGTCGTCCACGCGTTTGCCCACCGGAGGGTTCGGTAACAGAAGGATAAAGTAGGAAGGTCGACAGAGGCTTGAACAAGGATTCGTGGATCTCCAATGGCGCATTAGTCGTTGAGCCCCCTTCTTGCCCTCATACAAGGCAGCTCAACTTGTTTAAGGGGGAATCACTTCTTCAGAAATCTATGGGTGACTTTCATTCGCAAAAGACACGTGAAAAATCTAAACTATCATCATAAGATCGGTACGCGCGTGTTCTATTAGCTTTTCTCTACTCAATGACGTATTTCTTAGAGGACAAGGGTGAGCCGTTGATTTATTATAAACTCGATAGGTGTGTCGCACACTAAACTATTTGCGAATTAGTGCTCAATACAAATCAACGGGGAGAGTCCTGGAGTTCTACAAAATGTGTCATTGACATAAGGGCAAAGCAAGGAGGACACGCCAGTACACTCTTAAAAATGAAGTTCACCGCATAGCACGCTCCTAGCCAACTATCATCTCGAATGATATCGTTATCTGCCCTGATTTGTTGAAAACGGGAGGCGTACGCCTTTTTTGTGACACTTATGCCGTTCATAATTGTCACAAAAAAGGCGTACGCCTCCCGTTTTCGACAAACCAAAGCAGATAACGATATCGTTTGAGATGATGGTTGGCTAGGTGCATGCTATGCGGTGAAGTTCATTTCTAAGAGTGTACTTCTGTCTCGACAACATTTTACGCCGTTTCCGAGCGCTGTGCGAACAAACGTTCTCTATTGTCTTGCGCAGAAGTGGTTCCCTTGCCATATAGGGAACAAAAATTAGATACCAACGGACCTCTTCACACTGTTTCAGAGCTCGTCAAAAGTCCTTGCCGATTCCTTCACCCCCGTGCCCGGCATCAGCTCATCCACTGTGCCCGCTCCCACCTCGACGACCCGCCGCCATTATGCAGTCGTTGGCTGCTTCTACTTTGGCGTACTCGGCATTGCTCTGTTCCTCAGTTTGCCGTCGTCGCGTGTGTCCACGGGGGCATCTACTTACGCTGTCTGCACCAGCCCGCCGTGCGTGGAATACTCTAGCATTCTGAGGAGTTCGCTGAACAGGACGGCGAACCCCTGCACAAATTTCTACTCCTACGTATGCGACGGCTGGACGCGCAAACATCCCGGCCTCTCGGTCTACGAGAACCACTCGAGAGCATTCTACGAGCGCGTTCGAACGTCTCTGCGCAGCGCCCCCGTACCTTCCGCGAACCAGAGCCCGTTTCAGAAAGCTGCACGGTTCTTCTCCACCTGTTTCGCGGCTGTCACGAGTCTCGCCGGCGAGGTCGTGGAGTTCAGGAGGATCCTGCGTCAGTTCGACATCATCTGGCCCGACAAGAGTCGAAGACCTGACCCGTTGAGGTTGATGGTGAGGGTTCACAACCAGTTGTGGCTGGACACCCTGGTCAACATTCACACGGTCTACGTCGGTCCCGACCCAATCATTTCTGTGACACCGTCTCTGCTGAACTTGAAGACGAAGGTGGACAAGTTGAAAGCGTCAGGAAGGTACCGAGAATACATCGACGCTTTGAGCTATTTCTTTGCCACGAAGAACAAGCAGAGCAGTTACGAACTACTGGAACACATCGAGAATGAAACGCTAGAAGCACTGAGCAAACACGCAGCGATCAGCAACGTCAGCTACACCACGGTGGAAGGTCTCGCGGAGCTCACGCCGGGGATATCGACTCAGCGTTGGACCATTCTGCTCATCGAGGAATTAAATATACCTATAAACAAAGTTCAGTACGTTTACATCAGTAATCCGGCGCATCTCCGTGACTTTGACGACCTGGTGACGCGCAATGGCGACGACTACATTCACTGGTACGTTGGGTGGCTGGTCACGGAGCACCTCGCACCGTACATGAGTCTCTCAACCGCCCAGCTCGTTTACGACAGCGCAGAAGATGCCATGAAGGACATGCCTTCCAGGTGCCTCATACTGACGGAGCTCTATTTCGGATGGGCGGCGTATCCCATGTACGCGCGCCATACTCTAGGCTCAAATAAGCAATCTGGACTTGCGGAAATTGTAGCGTATGTAAAAGCCGCTTACCTACAGCTGATCCGTGGCAACGTTTCGCCAGCGACCGTTGACGTCTTGGAATCCATGGACATCGGACTTTACCATCAGTCCCTCATCAGTGACGCTGATAGACTGAAGAGTATTTTCCGCCAAGTGAGCGATCTGGGGAACTTATTTTCCAGCAACTGGCTGCGTGTCGCCAAGGCGTATTCCGCCCTACAGAGGACCACATTTTTGCACGCGCACGCTACATTACAAAAGGAACGCGGCCATCCAGCTGCGTATCACCTGGACAGAGGTGTCGGTCAAAGCCTCCACCTTCCGCCATTCATGGCCAGTATTCCCTTGTACGAGAGCGGGCTCCCTGACGCCGTTGGCCTAGGAGCACTGGGCTCCGTGATAGCCAGAAGCGTGTACTGGCATTTGACGCCCAGCCCCGGCGAAGCGTCCGAAGAAATGAACAGCGTGGTGGCATGCAACTCGTCTAATCCTGAAGTTAAAGGGGAGGAAGTTGCAGCGAGAGTGATAGCGCTGGATGTATTGTGGTGGCTGTTGCGAATTTTTGAGAATGACTTGCGGCTGCCCGCGTTCGAGCACGTGAAGAAGGAGAAGCTGCTCTTCATGGCCGGATGCTTCCTCCTGTGCGGCGCCAAGAACGGAGAGGTGCTATGCAACGAACCTGTTAGGCATAACGCAAACTTTAACGGTACCTTCGGGTGCGGGCAGGATGTGACGCCTGCAACGGAGTCGACGTGCGTCCGAGGTGGGATATAAGCCTTAGAACCCGTGCGGTTCACATTGATGGAGGACACGAAATGAGCACCGACAATTTTCCTACAATCTTCCACGTAAACATAATACATAAGTGATCTTTAGTTAAAGTTCATCACCTCCTGCAGCGCGGGTCTATTCCAGCTGTTAGATGGCGCTGGCTCTCCCATCCACGGTCTTGATTTTGAATACTGGAATAAAATAATGGTACTGCGATGTTACATGTCAGGTTTGTCTGCGCAGTGTGGCGACATGTTGCCCTGCGAACCCTCTGGCAGGCGCATGCTTCTAAGTCCATACTGCCATTGGTATCTGTAAAGGGCAGGGCGGTAGGAAGCTAGGGCGAGTATTTATAAGATAGCGACACACACGACGGCCATCGATAAAAGAGAGGGAGCAGAAGATTCTATTTCAGTTGAGGCAACAGACAAAGAAAAAGAAGAAGAAAAAAAAGAAACGCGACGCAAACCTCCTGTCGTCGCTCCGTGCTCCGTCACCCACTCTTATTGCGTCACTGCTCGTCAGTGGCGTTGGTGTTGATTTTAAAGCGTTCTTGTTTGTATAGCCTTTTGTACCACAAAGCTGTGATCGTTTCTCGGGAGGAATTGAAGAACCTGACGGCTATATGTGCTGTATCATTCTTCGATTTCTGGACAAGTGCTTTCGATTGATTTTGAAACTTCCTCGAAAGTGCACCCCACGGCATGGGGTGTTTTTGCTATACCGTGGTATACCGCATAAATGGTGTACCATGGTGTGAATAACGGGAATAATGGGGGTGAAACCTGAAGTTTACTGGCCGTACAGCCTCAACGTTGTCATTTTAACTGGATTATCAGGCCCACAGCCTCTAGACCATCCATCGAGATGTATATACTGGAGAATAAAACTAGTTTCCGCTATTCAATCATAACAGCGCCATGAAAGGACTGTAAAGAGACTTTTTTTTTTCTGTTACCACTAACAATGTCAGTTTGGTTGAGAACAGATGATGATGATGATGACGACGATAAACGATGCTCTTGCCCACAATACATATTGTTGCTCGAAGATAAAGTGACTTCTCCCTCTCAACATTGAGACTTTCTTAAGAAAAAGTGTGATAAGCTTTATATAAAATATGATTTAATATAACAATAATCTTCGGTTAATATCGGTGAGAAACTATACGTTAGCCGAAGGTCTCCTGTTCGGTTTACACATCTCCAAGTCTATTCTCGTGTTACTGTTATAACAAGGTTTGAGGGTCGTGGTTTGAGTATGAAACACTTATTCAAAAGAACACCATTAGGTGTTCTTCTAATGCGACTCGCTGATTTAATGACATTGATACGCAATATTTCCTCGTAGCCAGTTCTGTAGATGTTTTTCTGTTCCTGAAAAGGGCGGTTGCTGCCAGCTTGGACGAATTGGAAAGATGCACAAAAAATAAATAAAAATAAGTAAATACAGTAATAAAAGCGCATCTTTTTATAATGAGCTCGCAAACGCTCGTGCAATTCCTCATTCCACTGCAAAGCATATCAACAGCCATAACTAAGTTAATGATTGATATACGTAATCTGTTTTTTTTTTCCTGCATATTGCGATTGCGGTCACCTCTGTTAACCTGTTTGCATTGTAATATACCCGCGTCGGAACATGTAAATTGGGGGTGGGGGTGTGTGAGTTACTGTGCCGACTTGATGGCTAAATTCCATAAACTTAAATAATGCGAGTAAATAGGAACGACTGCTAGGCCTCCTTGGTGCACCTCCTTCGTATAACCTTAGGCAGACACCTTCGCGTCATTCTGCGTTTAACGCCTGCTGCCGAAACGTCTTTAACAATTGTTTGTTTTTATATAGTTGCGTATGTCGCTTATTTTACTAAATAAGCATAACAATTTCCGGCACTTGAACAATTTCTGAGAAGAAAATCAACCCACAAAAAAAAAAAAAAATGTTTGTCATCAAGGGAGTACCATAAACCAGGTTCAAAAGGACAAAAGGGTCAAGCAAGAAATATGCACTGAAGGCGCACGTTGGAATAAATGGAACACGATAAAAGACTGTAAAAGCAGAAACGAACCAGGAAAGGAAGGAAAACTGAGGAAAGAAAGAGAGAAAGGACAGACGAAAGGAAGAAGCAGAGGGGAAAAAAAGGGAAAAATGGGAAAAGCTGAGGTAAAAGAACAATTACGAAGAATGATTTGTTCCCCGCAATCACTGGGACAGGGTTGGGATGTATTAGCCCGCAAATGGGAACGTATCAAGAGACAAAAAGAAAAAAAGAGAAAGAAAGATGCAATGAGGGCAAACATTAAGGAGGGAAAACGGATATCTGGAATGGGCAGAGATAGGAGCAGGGATCATTATCATTCGCCATAACAATTCTAATCAGGTCCAGGAGACAGATCGATCCCCTCACAAGCCGTTACTCACTTTCTCGTTAGTCTTAGATGTCATTCTCCGCACTGATGGAAGAAGGTACCTGGATGCGTTCCAACAGCACGTGGGGATAAGAAAGGAAGTAGATTCGCTCGATTCGTACGAAGGGTACTTTAAAGCAGCAGACAGTGCAGGGGGGGGGGGGGGGTTGCGTTGACGGCGTATAGTTACCAACAAGTTGTTGCTTGTAAACCCAAGCGCAGCAAGTCAGAAACGTGACGGAGAACGCTTGGTATTTTTAATTTGCTACCAAAATCATGGTAAAACGACGTAAGGCGACGTCTGGTGGCAAATCATCCCCACTCGTCAAGCAACAATGATCTTATGCAGACACAGGGGTGGCATCCAATGTATTGCTCTTGCTCAGTAGACGAAAGCGTGCTGGGCGAACGCAATGCATCCTGGACAGGTCCTGGTCGCACGTCACAGCAAACGTCAAGGCACACGTGATCTTAAAGATGGCGGCGCCCGTCATCGGCGGCCGAACCGTTTGTAAACAATGCGGTTGTTGTTGCTGCGCGACGTTTGGGATGTCTTTCGATCACGGTAATTATTTTTATCCGATAATCTCGCAGTAAAACGTGCAGTTCTGCATATAAGAACTCGTATTGTTGACGACTTCCAAAGATGTGAATGACGACCGCGCGTTAAGACCCACTGAGCCGATGCGATGTACTTGAACTAGGGGGAAATGGGCTACTATGTTGCGGAAGAAGCACCGCATAGTTTACGGTGGCGAAATGCCATGTAAACAAAGTCACGTGACCTCAAAATGACGTTTTCTATGACGTGCGACCAGGACAAGATGTCAGTTTTGCCAAAAGCACCCGCTTGAGGGTAGTTACAACAATGGCGGGTTTGTGTCCTCCCTGTGTCTTAGACAGACGTGTGCGCCGCCGCCGATGGAACTTTCACCGGCGCCGTCGTCGTACCCATTTTAGCCACCAGGGGCGGAGGCGTCAGCGGCGCGAACAAACATAAGTGAAAAACAGCACAAAACCGGAACCCACCGTCATCGCTATCAGTAAATCTGCGAATATGTGCATGAGCGATATGTATTTGCGTCGTGCCTTTCAATTTGAATAGTTTCCGTGTCGTTATACAAGCAGACAAAAGCAAATCCGACTTCGCGAGAGTGCTGCAATGCGCGATTTTGCGTCCGAAAACACGTGCGAAGAGGCAATGAAAGAGGCTCTCGACGCACCGGTTTGGAAACGGCGGCTGCGGCGTTCCGAAAATTACGGAAAATCGGCGCATATGTCTATTCTCGACTGCCTTGATAGTCCTGATGGCTACGTAGCCGACACGTAGTCAACTTCGTTCCTTTCAGACCCAGTGTTGTCCGCATACAATGTAGTTTTTTCGCCGTACTTAACAAGCAATGCTCAGTTGATGACGACTTCGACACAGTGTTGGCTGCAATGTTCAATTTGAAAAACTATGAGTCCAACGGGGACAAAAATTTGATGAAAAAATGATGAATTTTAAATGAAATGAATGAATGAATGAAATGAAACGAAATAGATGAATGAATGAAATTTGAAAAACAAAAACAAAAAACTATGACTCCACCGGGGACAAAAATTTGACAAATTTGATGATTTGAAAAATTTCAATCATTCAGTCTGGCACTGATGATGTCCGTCGCATGACGGACGAAACGTCTGAGTAAACCTTGTTATTTTGTTATGTTAAGTCCGATTTCTCTACTTTTTTTGTCCCGTTATGTCGTCTCCCGGCTTTTGGAGTATTTTTGCAAAAATTTGTTGCAAGAGTTCTGAGGGTTCAGGCTATCGTATAGCTCAGTTGTCTCGCGACGTAGACCCCAATTATTATATTAATTAGCTAACGCATAGATGAATCACCCCTACCGCTTTACTGCACCTAGCTCGCAGCAGCCTTTCAGTGGCAGCACCGCGAGGCGGCTGTGGTTGTGAGCGGCGTATAGACCCAGACAGATGGACAAAGTGCAACAGGAAAGAGGGAGACAGAGGCGTTAGCACGCATCCTGGGCCGACTTCGAGGGGGAACCGTGCTGATGCCCGGTGTTGAAAACGTGCCGTAAAATCCAGGAGAACCCGGAGACAGCAGAGCCGGTGGTTTGAGGATTAGAACCCACAACTTTCCACTCATCAGCAGTGTTGTAGTACCGGTTACCGAACTACGGTATCCACGTACCGATACTTGTTACTTAAGTAAAAAGTAGCGAAATGCCGATATCGATACTTCCATTTGAAGGTAACGATGTACCGCTACCGTTTCTAAAAAAAAAGAGCAACGCAATTCTTTACACGATACTTTTGCTGAAAATACGAAGTTGCACGTAATCTGCAACATGGAAATCTCGCTCACATGAACACTCCATTGGGAGAAGACAGTTTAGCAAAAAAAAAAAAAAAAAGGAAGCGGAATATTTATTATATAGCTTATGCACGTTCGTTGACTTTTAACAATAGCTGGCGCTCTAAGTTTTCTTTTGTCATCCTAGTGCGCTCTCTTGGAAGCGTGTCTGCGCAGGCACTGAAGAGACGTTCGGCTGAAGCATTAATGTAGAGGAGACTGCTGCGTTCACCTTTTTAAATACACGCTTAACGTTCTCAAAGCTGTCCTTGTCACTTGTCCGCTCCAGGCAGAGCAGTGACAATGAATGACAATGAATGGAATATGCCCAAGGAAGGAAGGTAGGGGGGGCATTATAAAGGTACCGGTAATGGCAAAAGCGAAAGTGCTGGTAGCGATACGGAGATCACGTTTTTTTTTTTTCATTTTGATTCCGTTTTAGCGCCCCGAAGCAACTGTGGCTATGAGCGGCGTACAGATGTGGACAGATGGAGAGAGGACAGCATGAAGGACTAAGGGACAGGGGGGTTAGTATGCGTCCTGGGGCGACTTCAGGGTGAACTGTGCCGACATTCGCGATCTGCACTTCGATACCGAAAAAAGTATCGATAACGGTACCGACGTTAAGTACAACACCACTGGTCATCATCAGTATTCCCCCGAAGGTACCACCAACGAATAGGTACTCTAACCCACTCTATACCAGGTGATTATGTCACAGGCGACTCTCGTATCTCGGAAGTGGAGGAGGAGGAGGAGGAGTGTCGTTGGGAGGAACCCGAGAGGCCTGCCTGCCTGATTAGGCGGCATGTTTCTCGGGAAGGGAAAGGTGGTGGAGAGGAGGAGAGGAAAGGGTGAAGTGGAAGACCGAGCGGAATCCGCTCGGGGGGAGGATAGCTGCGTCCATGGGCCGACTTCAGGGGAACTGTGCCGGCATACGCCTATTACACATCTGAGGGAAACCCAGGAAAAACCCCAGACGGCACAGCCGGCCCGCGGATTCGAACCGCGGACCTCCCAGTCTCCAAGCGCACGCGTTACCGCTGCGCCACAGGAGCTGGTATCTCGGAAGTAGGCTCGGTGCGATGAGTATTCTACAGCAGGTTAATGACCCCAACAACACAAGGATGTCTTATGGATGTCCGATGTACGTCAGAAGTTGGATGTTGGTATATCCTGGGGATAACGAGTTTCGTCCGATATGTGTACGCGCACAGGTCCAAATGAGAGAAAGAAGGAGTATGTCCTCTTTGACGTCCGAGAGACATCCAACCGAACAACACACGGCTGTCCTAGGGATATCCGACGTACGTCGAAGCCGGATGTTAGAATATCCTGGCGATAACGAGTTTTGTCCAATATATCTACGAACACATGTACAAGTGAGAGAAAGAAGAAGTCATCTGAGACGTCCGAATGATATCGACAGGGACGTTAAGCGAACGAGGGAGGGACATTTTATGGACAATTCTTCCAGCAAATGCTCCTAATAAAGCAGCCATAATATATTCTTAATTTGAAAGTACACATGCTATATTACTAATGAGAATATAATTTAATTAATCTAACAGAATTGCTAGACTACATTAAATTAATGGTTAACGCAGTAAATGCTACATCCATAAAAAAAAAAGAAAGAAAAGTAAATGTCATGGGCAAGCAGCACAGAACACTGGGTGTCTGTCAGACGTCCCTGAGGAGTCCTTACCCACTTTGACCTGTGAGCGCATATATATATATATATATACGTCGGCGAAACACTTGGATACTTCAAAATGCAGCTTCAGACCTACATCGGGTATCATTAGGATTGCAACATGTTGTTGGGGCACAGATCACCGCATATGTCCGTTTCTGGATATCCTGAGGATATGAAATAATATCCTCAGCGCTATATTTTCTTCATCCACGCTGGATATCAGAGGGATACCCACCAGACAGGCGAATCCGATTAAGGACGTCAGGACGTGAATCGTATATCCACAGGATATTCAGTGTTGTTGGGGGAGAGAGTTCTAGGTGCTGTCCAAAACGACAACGTAAACAGAGAGAATAAAATAGACAGGAGAGGAAAGAAAGGGATATTTCGTTCCTGTCATTAACTTCGCAGATTATTCGCGCCACAATATTCTAGTGCTTTCAGTCGCGCTTTAGTTATCGTATACGTTGCTAAGTCCCTTCCGAGACCAGCTATATACGTTCGAAAAGGGGATTATGGAGATTGCCGCACGGGGAATACAGGTCTGTGCGTCCATATTTACACGAAGTGCCGACGGACGTCGACTGATTAAAGCACACATCGAAGCAAGAGCAATAAGGACCGAAGCATAGTGCATCTTTTTTTCTTTCTGCGGAATACTGAATGCGAGCAAATCTACGAAATTTGCGACATGCCTGCAGCGAGGGGAAAATTTATCCGCTTGTCGCTGTTTCAGCTTGAAATTCATACACGACATTTATACGGCATACAGCCTTTTACACTTAATTTAAAATTCACGCGGAACAGTTTCTGACGCGTACTATTTTTTATATTTTATATTTTATTTTTTGTTCTGGCGGGCAGCTCGAGTGCATAAACGATTCCCGCAACTATGAAACACGCGGATCCCCGCTGCCTATAACGCTGTAGCTGTGTGCTTAGAAAAGGACTTCATCGGAACAAGTTATCTTGATCACGCGAGCTGTTCGGCGATATGTGACAGGTGGAAGTTAAAGTGGACGTAACTCTCCTAAACTAGCAGTGCGAACTTTTCCGACGTCGTGCGAGCGGAACATATCGAATTAGATGGTTTTATGAGTTTTATTTACCATAGATTTGGCAGTTGGTGTTCCGCTCGAAAAATGTTGCGCCTCGTTACTTTTCCTCCTTGCTGCGGAAACACGCGAGTATTTCGTGCAGAACATGAAATGCGCAACCTCTGTCGCACAAACTCTCCTTGGGAAGAACATTATACGTATTAAAACGGTACTGTACGCTTATACACTCCAAGAAAAAAAGGAGTACTTTTACTCCTTTTGGGGAGTAATTGCAATGCCACAAAAATAGTCCCTTTCGGGAGTAAATGCACGGGAGTAAATGAATGTCACAGAGTGAAGACCGCATTTCACGCGGTGTCGTAAGAGTCCCAAGTACATAATTGGTGCGCATGCATGAAAATACTTTGAGTCTGAGTTATACAGCCTTATGCCCTTCAAATTGACCAAGGGCACATATTGACGGTGACTGTTGCATTCAGGAGACCATTCGTGAAGTTTAGTGACAATTTGCAGTCCTGGGGAGTAAATGTCGGGACTAACTGTTGGGTTAGGGGAGTAAAATGGGGAGTAATTGCAGACTAGGGGAGTAGAAGCTGCAATTACTCCCCGTTTTACTCCTTTTTTTTCTTAGAGTGTAGAACCCAATCCGCGTTTTCGCAAATTGTGCCCTATGTATGGCGCAAGATTTTATATAACTCGCTATATCATGGTTGACGGTTTGGTTCAATGTATTTTCATGCATGCACACGAATTATGTACCTGGGACTCTTACAACAGCGCGTGAAATGAAGTCTCCACTCTCTGACATTCATTTACTCCCGTGCATTTACTCCCGAAGGAGACTATTTTTTGTGGCAATACATTTAGTCCCCAAAAGGAGTAAAAGTACTCCTGTTTTTTCTTACAGTGTATATATGGCAAGAAAAAGGAGTTGAAGTACACCCTGCTTTTTTAAAGGGTGTACCACAATTGGACCAAGAAATTTTACACCAAGGCTTCCCCAAATAACAAGCCATAGGCAACTTTGTTTCGCAACTTTCGACTAAGGCATTACGTGGCATCCAGACAGAAAAGTCATCAGCATTAACCGGCCTGTATCATGTTCCGTGGTGTAACTCGAGCTCGATCACGAAGAGCATTGTGGTGTAGCATAACTTCAGGCCACGAGAAAACCTTTTTGTAGGAGTACCGAGAGAAGACGGAGGACACAACGGACGGAAGAAGACACAAAGGAATCATTTAAAATGATGGCCTGCTCGAATGCGAAGCCTAACAAGGGTTGCGTTAGGGAAGTTCGGATAGTGTTGCAATGCCATTAAGACTGGTTATCCAATAGCAAAGCTGCCCCGTGGTACTGGGTGCTATAGTGCTCTGAGGGATATACTTCAAAGAAACGCGGTAACTTCAAAGGCGATGTGGAATGAAAAGAAACTCTCTGTACACAGAAGGTGCATCTTTGTTAGGTTCGTCGTTAATTAATATTAATTATTAGACGAAGTTAGTCCGAAACTTTCAGGGCATATTATCGCGCTGTAACGCACAAAGGCAGTGCACTGGTTTCAAAGCGGTAGCTCAATAGAGCCACGTGACCTGATGGTCACGTGCTGCCAATACGTAGTCTTTCCCATAATGTGTTTGCGGTGTGTTGTGAAACTGTGCAAACCCTAGCAATAAAAAAGAAAAACGATTTCACAAAACATTACATGACCTTCAATAAGAATGTAATGATATTTCAAAAAGAGCTTCGCCAAAAATTTACCCTCAACGATGGCCCCCAATGAGGGCACATTATTAAAACTCTTATGAACTAATGCGCAAAGACGTAGCCAGTGCTTCATTCATTTATTTATTTATTTATTTACACGTTAAAGGGCTCATGGAGGGAGCGTTACGTACATATAACAGCAAACTTGGCTGAGTGCTTTATTAGGACGGATTATTATTTCTTCACTCGATAAGGAACAGATGGGACTTTATTTGTACGTGCTTTCAAAAAGAAAAAAGAAGAAGAAAAAGCTCCAACAGACCCTAACAGTAAATTTGTTACTTCCGATCTCGAAGGCACCGGTTCCCTCGCTTTTCTTACCTTATACAGGACGCAAAGAGCTGAAGCTTTTCATACGTTTCAGTCTTGCTAATATGCAGGACTGCAGGTACCCTCTAACAGAACACGAGGGAAATCGCGCCTTATTTATCGCAAGGGGGCGCAGCAGGACGTTCCTTAATGACGAGAATACGTCCTTTTGTGAAACTCGTCCTCAAAAAGGGCTCTCCCGGAAATTATGCCGGATGCTGACGAACGAGGTTTGTCTCGTGTACCGTACTTTCGTAGAATGAAGTATTCAAACCTTAATGAACGAATTTACTCTAATTAAGTGTGATTGAGACAGGGGCATTGATTGATGCATGGTGCTGAATAGAGCAGTTACTGCACTCCTAGAAATGAACTTCACCGCATAGCACGCTCCTAGCCAACCGTCGTCTCGAATGATATCGTTATCTGCCCCGATTTGTTCAAAACGGTAGGCGTACTCCTTTTTTGTGACACTTATGCTGTTCATAATTGTCACAAAAAAGGCGTACGCCTCCCGTTTTCAACAAATCAGGGCAGATAACGACATCATTCGAGACGATGGTTGGCTAAGAGCGTGCTGTGCGGTGAAGTTCATTTCTAAGAGTGTAAGGTGTCGCTACAATGGAGAAACGTGACATCCCGTTGTTCCGTAAACTTTTGCCACAAGCTGAACGACTGAAGCCGGCTGTGTGGTGTAGTGTGTCCTCACAGGATATCCTACTTAGGTTTTGACGAGGTGCGTTATCCATTCAAGCAACATGGCCATAGACGGCACAACCTACGTGAGGCACGTGCTGCACTCTGAGAGAAAAAAAAAAAAAGGTGTAAAAGGATGGTAACTCCACGAGTTACCGCCTTATGCGTATACGTTACCTCCTTGCTCAAGACCGTAAAGGGTGTAACTGCCCTCGTTATCACCTTCATGGTAGGATGATAAAATCTTGCAAACCTTGTGACTGTGTGTATTTAACACAAACGTTGGCGTCTCTTCAGCATCCCTCGGTGGCTTAGTTGGTATAGCGTTACCGCCTGCTGATCCCAAGATCGCGGGTTCAAACGCTGCCGAGGACTTTGTCAACTTGGCGGAAGGATACAAGTTGCTCAGACACATCGTCCTCCACGAGGGACGTTAAATGTGGTGTGCCGTGTGTCGAGATTTCGCCGCACGTTAAAATAACCATCAGGCGGGCAAAATTGACCAACAGACACGACACGACACGACACGACACGACCACTCATGGCGTCGCTCATGTTCGCAGTTGTCTCGCGACTTAGAACCCCCAATTATTATTATTATTATTATTATTATTATTATTTCACCCTTCTATAGGTGATATAGTTACCTGCTGCATGGGGTGTAACTTTGCACCCATAACTAGGGGTGTAACTTTACAACCTTTTGGGCACAACATATGTAGCAGACCGGTTACACCACCAAAAGGTGTAACGTCTCTACCCTTTTCGTCGGAGAGTGTGGCCGCTCGAATAAAATTTAGAACTTGCGTGAATGCGTTAGTAGTGTTCCGAAATTCCCACCTGTTGCTCTGTGTCAAAAACCCTCCCGCACGTGCTCTGAAAGCGGAAGATAATGTGTAATTGAAATAGATTTACAGGAAAGGAGTGTCAGCCTATTTGTGTGGCGACTTCTGACACGTGCCGCAGCTTAGGACTGCGGTAAACAGAAGACGAACATCGTCTGCTAAGAGCCTTCCGCCAATCTGATGCACGGCCCGGCGTCGTCTGCTTTGAATAGCGAGTCAAAAATAGAACGATCCTTTCAGCAGCATTGACTTCGTCATCGAATAGACGATAATTACCTGTGCTGCCGCCATGTGAGACGCTGTCCTAGTTGGTTTCTGCCACATTAAAGCGCGTGCCCCTCTCAAGGACGCAGCGTTTATGTCGTCTGCTTCGAATGTCGTCTGCTTCGAATGTCGCTGTCGTCGGTTGCGTTTCGTTGGCCTTCGATTCCGAAGCGTTAATGGCGCGGATGAGTTTCCGCGAGAGTAAATGACGGGTCGGGTAATTATTGTTTGTGCAGAAAGGTCGCCTTGGTGGATGCTTCTAAGTATACGGGTATGCAGGTACATTTAGACACGATGAGATGATTACGTATTAGGAAGTATATGTTGACGTTCCGGATTTGGCCCAACTGGCCAAACAACGTATATTTTGGTTGTGTTAAAGATGCAAGGTGCACCTAGCGCTTGAGATCGAGACCTTAGCGAGGATCTAACCATACAGTCTTAAAACAGAACTTCACGGCATAACACGCTCCTAGCCAACCATCATCTCGAATGGTATCGATATCTGCCCTAATTTGTTGAAGACGGGAGGCGTACGCCTTTTTTGTGACACTTATGATGGCGTACGCCTCCCGTTTTCAGCAAATCAGGTAAGAGAACGATGTCATTCGAGATGATGGTTGGCTAGGAGCGTGCTATGCGGTGAAGTTCTGTTTTAAGAGTGTAGCTGAAAAAAAAAAATAATAATAAAGAATTAAAATAAATAAATAATCGTGTAGGGGCTATACATATGGCTCAATGTAGACGGAACTTTTTTTTTTTTTTGACAGATTGCCTGTAAAAACATATCTTGTTTAATTATTAATAACATTACAATTCACCTTCGAGCCGCGCTCGGTAGCGCAGTTGGAAGCGTGACCGCCCGCTGATTACAAGATCGCGGGTTCAAAATCCCGGCCAAGGACGGTGGAAACTTGGTGGAAGGGTACAAGTGGCTCAGACACGCACGCAGTCTTTCGCGAGGGACGTTAAATGTGGTGTGCAGTTGTGTCGAAATTTCGGCGCACGTAAAAAAAAACAAAAAAAATCATCAGGTGGGTAAAATTAATCCACAGACACGACCACTGTGGCGTCTCTCATGCCCATGTTCGCTGCTGTCTTTCAACGTGAAGCTCCGAATTGTTAAATTAAATTCACGTTCGAGACATTTTTATTTTGCGAGTGATGAGAACAGTGAAAAGATCACTAAACTACGCTCTGTAGTCTTCTGAGCTCTGTAGATAACTAAGCCCCACACGGAAAATGTAACCTGATTACGCGCCAGAAATCACTAAAATCGATTAGCAAATACATACGAGTACGTAATGAAAAATGATTTTTTTTTTCTCGCGCTACACGATTCCGAAAACACATGGGTAATCTAGGCTGAAGGGTGTCGTGGCCCTTTAATATTTCCGCTAATCGGCAGAAAGGATTATTTGTACTAATCTTGATGTAAAGTTTGGTTCTTTTGTCAACTATTTTGTGACACTCATTGCGGAGCTGCTGCATACAATTTTCAAACATGACACAAACTGTCGTTGTTTCTGCTTTGATACCTACGTCTCTTTGGAATTCATTTCAAAACGATAATCGTTTTTCTGCTGGTATGTCTAGGAGTAACTTCTTTCTTTTTTAATTTTCGGGAGCTAAATCCGTAACCCCAAAATCATTTTACGAAATTTTGGGCCACTCCATACTCCACGGCGAAAGCTTCGTACATCGACAGCCGTGTATGTCCGTCCGTAACAATTGTGGAGAGAGAGAAAGAGAGAGAGAGAGAAATACGAATAATACCCCTGTCACACGGGCGTTTCGATTCTTCTCGAATCGGATCTGCATCGAACTTCCCGAGCACGCTCGAGTTTTGACGCTGCTACACGGCCACGTTCAATGCGCATTGAATGGTTGACTTGTGCAAATGAATAACCGGGACTCATTAATTTCGCGTTTCCTATATAACAGCGATATTAGTGGTAATTTATCGTATACCGATGTAAGCATCAATTGTAGCTTCGCGCGCATGTCCGTCTTAAGTTATGACAGTTCACCGGGGTCGAGGATGCAAATGGCGGCCGTCGAGCAGTCTTGAAATTCTCAATCCTGTTATGGGAACTGTCTTGAGTCAAGCAGGATCAAAGTTCGATCCTGCTTGGAAACGGGCGTGTAGCACCATCCGATCTGCATTGGGTTCAAGCAGGTTCGGTCGAGCAGGATCGAAAATGCCCGTGTATAAGTTGCCGTAAGTTGTAAGTAAGAAAATGCCGGGGTATAAGTTACAGTGGCATCCCAAACGACTGCGATGGTCAGGACCGGATGATAAAGCTACCGCATTGAAACGAGTTTGGCAGAATTCCCAAAGATATACAGCCAAAATTTTGTTCTTTGGTTCATGGCGCATAAAACAATGTTGTACGTCCCGAAAGGCCTAACGAACTTCCCGGCAAACCTCGTGCAAAAGTACGCCTCTTCTTTGGTAGAGTTCACAATTACGTAATACATGTCGCATGCATTACGGAAGTAGGAGCGAGAACATGCGCGATTAAGCCTGTTCCCATTAATTCCAGTTACTTCAAAGCTACATGCACGTATAGTAGCCCATAATCCGTAGGGCAAATCACGTCGCATGCTTCCTAGCTAATATGTCAAAGCACATCCCTGTCGTACAACGCAGCAACCCGGCCATTTTCTGTTTGTCTTGGGCAGAGAGACTATATATTCTTTCTTCCTGCCGCTATTTTCTCCGTAACCACCACAGGAAGGCAATTCCCTCTCTTGTTAAGAGCACCTACATCGATTATCTGCCATTACCTGATAATGTCATCTGGATAAGGATTATTCCGCTCGAAACTACAACGTAAAGGCAACCTCGAAGCTACGAGGCGTGTTAAAAAAGTTGTATCCACATTTCCTCTTCGCTTTAATCGTTCCTCGCTGTATATATTTTATTGCACGTCCCCTCAGGGTGCCTGAGAATGATGAATGTTGTTGATTAGGGCGGAAGATAAACATGCAAGATTTTTCCTTCCTGCATAGTACTTCTCGTTTTCGACCCTCGTTCAGCATGTCTTTTTTATTTTTAAAGGAATAGCAAGCCGACTCGTGCGTGGCTAAACTTTGTCTTATCAGCCCCTCGTTAGCAGGTGGTTTCATCTACAAGGCGGAAGTGACGTCATTCCAGCTTTGACCAGATAATTGCCAGTTATTTCTTTGTTTCCCTTTTGCTTTCGTTATGCCGCTTCAAGCAAAAAAGGCGGCCAATCCGCTCGAAATGACGACGACATAAAAGAAAGAAGGAGAGTTCTGTTTTTTTTTTAAATATATATTTTGTTCTATGGGCGATTAAATTTTGTACCTTCACTTGAAAAGATGGCAGCGAATTTGGAGCGTAGTCGGTCGCTCCGTATATCACAGCTCTTTACTACCTTGTTATATGGAACTAAAATTTTCTTTTGTGTGATGAAGAATGGAGGCCTGAGCTCAAGTTTTTCGACGCAACCATTTTGTATTTTAAAGTGTACATGACGTTAATACGCTATTGAAATTAGTTAAACCAGGAGAAATATTTCCGTACATAGTGCAGCGTAGTGTAGTGTACATTATGGAATCATTTTATTTCTCTATACGTTCAGGCTTAAGGTACAAACAGATATGGTGCAGCCTATATCCCAGGCCTTGTATTGCCAATGTATTGGCTGTCTTTCTTGTATTGCCAACAGAGGCTGTCCTTCTTCTGGGCCCAGAAGAAGAAAAGTCTCTTGTTCGAAATATGGGCGCAGATCTCGTCCTGAGGCAACCCCCTTTATACTTCCTTACCTGTTCGTTGGATTTTCTATACCCGTCTATAGTAGACATATAGTTTATCCTGCATAGTGCCTGCGTGCGGTGTATATAGTCATTCGAGTCTGTATAGTTTTTTATATAGTTCCCCGTTGCTACCGGTTTAGTTTTGTGTTGTGTATACAAGCTGTGTATTCCGTTCATAATAAATTTTCTCATAACAACATATTCCCGTACCCTTTGGACAGTTGTTTCGACGTTAGAGGGGATACACCTCATCAACAGTGCAGCGGGAGGTCAACCTTTTGACGGGGCTTCACGACGAGGTCACGTGACCTTGTCGCTCAATTCCATCAAACGTCATTCCGTGTTCACCGTGTGGGGAAAGCCCGAACGGTTGACCCACTGCTCAGACGGCAACCGTTTTGAGTGAAATATAAAGTGTAAGGCGGCGTAGCCTTCGACTTCAGTTCTTGTCTGTAACAAGCTATTTTGCTCTCAACCTTCAATAAACACTTAGTGATTTTTTTTCTCTGGTGCCCGCGCTCACTTTTTTAGAGAGAGAGAGGGGAACAGGAAAGGGAGGAAGACAGGTAGGTAGGTATCGGCCGCGTTTCGAGGGAAATACGTAGTGTGATAAGGGGTAGCCTTCGACTTCAGTTGTTGTCCGTCAAAAACTTATTTGCTCTCAACTTCCAAAAAACACTTCGTAATTTTTTTTTTCCTCCGGTGCCCGCAACTATCTTTTTTTTTTTTTAGAAAGAGAGAGGAAGCAAAAAGGTGAGGGAGACAGATAAATACACTCTTAGAAATGAGCTTCACCACATAGCACGCTCCTATAGCCAACCATAATCCGGAATGACAACGTTCTCGCCCCTGATTTGCTGAAAACCGGAGGCGGAGCCTATTTTGTGCTCATTATGCACGGCACAGAATTCGCTCCGCCTCCCGTTTTCAACAAATCGGGGGCGAGAACGTTGTCATTCGGGATGATGGTTGGCTAGGAGCGTGCTATGTGGTGAAGTTCATCTCTAAGAGTGTAGGTATGCATCCTGGGCCGACTTCAAGGGGAACTATGCCGACATCCGTCAAGGAAATCTCATGGAAAACGCAGGTAATGCTCAGTTAGCACGACCCGTGAACCTATAACTCTCAGACTTTAACGTACTCAACACGCCGTTGTCAAATTCGCATGTTCACGTCAGGCAGCACACTCTTAAAAATGAACTTCACCACATAGCACGCCCCAAGCCAACCATCATCCCGAGTGACATCGTTCTCTCACATGATTTGTGGAAAACGGGAGGCGTACGCCTTTTTGTGACAATTAACATTTCTGCATAAGTGTCACAAAAAGGCGTACGCCTCCCGTTTTCAACAAATCATGTGAGAGAACGATGTCACTCGGGATGATGGTTGGCTTGGGGCGTGCTATGTGGTGAAGTTCATTTTTAAGAGTGCATGACTGGCACGTGATTCGTGGCGACGCAAAATGTGACGTCAGCAAAGCATTCATCCGACTACCGGTTAAACTTTCCCAACGTAATATTTATCGCAGCTTGCAGCGTGACAGAAACATGCCCGAACATTCATACTTTCTTTTGATATCCAACGGGAGTATATACTACATAAATTACGCGCGTACTGCGTTGTACATCACAAGCTACAATATGAATCACGCGGTTATGAGTCACACGTCTGTTTACGATCTCGGCGAATCACGCTCGCATTTATGACGCCGATTTATGACGGCAACACGGACCACAACTACAGCCACAAAAACACGCTTCGCAGCTGCACCTTCTGTAGAACGGGTACAGGCTCAAGTAGAGAACCTGATGTTCTGAGGCTGGAACAAAGAGGGTCAGAGGGACAGGTAGAGCCCTGGATCGGTAATCCAGAAGGTGTGGGTTCGATCCCTACAGCTGGCTAACCTTTTCAGTGACTTTCATCTTTCATCTTTCAACAGGCTCAAGTAGGTAGCTTCAGAGATCGTCCATAGCTCAACCTGGCTGTGCCTCGCGTTCAACAGACCCCTTGAGCCAGCGTTTTGTTACAAACAACCTATAACTGCAGCCACTTAGTTTTGTCGTTGCTGCAATAACAAGTTTTTTATTTGAAGAGGGGGGGGGGTATGTGTTTACGCGAGAAAAAAAGAAGAGAAAAGGAAGTAAGTGGTAACTGCAATTAGTCTAAACGCTGTTTTATTGTTACCCCTGCTGAACGACTTTTTAGCAGGGAAGGGTGTCGGTTATGGTAACGGAGACAGAAACGGTATATTACCGAAATTGGAGATGGTATAACGATAACGGAAACGGAAACGCATGGCACGGTCCTCCATAACCGGAAACAGAAACTGAAACGAAAATGATCGTCCGGTATTGAATTCAGGTAATGGCTATTCCTGCTGTGCGATGACATTTGGGTGACTTTTCATTTTATTTTTGTATTTTGATGACTCCATTCCCTGTAATGCTCTATATACGACACGTGAGCATGGAAACAATGCGCAATACTGGATCTCGTGGGTGCAGCATCCCTCGCCTACCTCGTCCCGACTCCATGACGTCAACACATGACTATATACTCCACCATAGCACGAGGATGACAGCCTACGATTATTAGTTATTCGATTTTTACTTTTTTCATTTCACCGTGGCTATATAGCAGTATTATTTACTACTGAGAACGTCCGCTTATGAATGCGATATTGGATGCAGGTTACGCCCATCTTGAGTTGCTGGACTCAGAGTGAGTGAAGACTGAAGACATGTTCCTATATAAAAAAAAAGAAAAAAAATCTCGCAAGATGTGCGCATCCCAACGACGTAAAATTACTTGAGGAGTGTGTACGTGTGACAGCGAAGCAGCACTTGGGCAAAACAGGCTGCTGAGAGCCGGACTGGCTGTCCTCCCGCAGCTCTGTAACAGCCTTTCCATTACCGGAAACAGTAACGGAAACAGTAACGGAAACAGTAACGGAAACAGTAACGGAAACAGTAACGGAAATAGTAACAGAAACGTAACAGAAAGGTAACAGAAACGTACCAGAAAGGTAACAGAAAGGTAACAGAAAGGTAACAGAAACGTAACAGAAACGTAACAGAAAGGTAACAGAAACGTAACAGAAAGGTAACAGAAACGTAACGGAAACGACACACACATAAATGGGATGATAATGTGGTGGGTCATTCTCCGCCGTTATGGCGGTACACGGCCCCATTGCGCTTGTGGAAGGGATGAGAAAGTGATGATGATGGAAAGGTGTCCGGTTAGAGTTCGTCCATTAGTCCAGTGCAGGAGAGGAACTCAGCAACAACTCGTAGGCCTTGCATCAGATGTGAGGGGTCCGACCATGGCCCGAGAATTTTGGCTAAGTCGAACTAACGTTGATCGACGCGTTGGAGAGCAGTTTCCATGAGGGCGCGCTCGCGAACGTACTCTCCGCATACCAGGAGGACGTGATGGAGGTCATCGCGCACACCACACGTGGAACAGAGGCTGGACGCGCCGACACCGAGGAGGTGTTTGAAGGCCGGTGTAAAAGCCACATTAAGTCTCATGCGGTGGAAGAGTGTGGCAAAGGAACGCGGCATTCGGCGGGGGAGAGTAAGGGACAAGCTGGGGTCAACGCAGTAAAGCAGAGAGTGGGTGGTGATGTCACGTTGCCATTGAGACTGCATCATGGGGCCAGTGAGGCTTGAGACGAGGTAACGGCGATCCCCCCACCGAGACAAGATGATGCGGACATGCCGGGTGTACTGGTGCGCGCCTGCGGCTGTTCGATCTGCGTCCTCGTCTCCGCTGATGCCCGCATGACCCGGGGTCCACTGGAAGACGATAGAGTGGCCCTGTGCGCTTGTTTTCTTGTATACTTGTAGAATTTCAATGATCACAGGACTGAGGAAGCCGCGATGTCCGGAAACGACACACACACACACATACATTGGATGGTAATGGGGTGGGCGATTCACCGCCGCTGAGGCCGTACACTGCCCTATTTCGCGTTGGGGGAGGATGAAGGGATGATGATGGGGCTTTCAAAGAGCCGTCGCCAGACCGGTGGAGCACAAGTACTCCGCCAGAAGACGAAGGCCCTGCGTCTGGTGGGCAGCGTTCGACCACGGACCGAGGATCTTCGCTAGGTTGAACGGCCGCTTGTCAATGCGTTGCATAGAGAGTTCCATTAGGGCACGCTCGTGGTGGTATTGCCCGCAAGCCAGGATGACGTGGCTGAGGTCGCCGTGCACTCCACAAGTGGGGCAGAGGGAAGACGAGGTGGAGCCGAGACGGTGTTGAAAGGCAGGTGTAAATGCAACGTTGAGCCTCATGCGGTGGAAGAGAGCAGTTAATGGGCGCGGTAGTCGCGGAGAGAGAAAGCGTGGGGTCTACATCAGAGAGAAGGGAGTGAGCTATGTCGTGTTCCCACTGAGCCTGCATCTTGGGACCGGTGAGAGTCAAGAGGAGGTGTTTTCGGTCGCCCGACGACATCATTATCGGGGAAAAAGCTGCGTGCTGAACGTCCGGAAACGAAATTGAAATGCTGGTATCGGAAACTGATAACGGAAACGAAAGTATAGCAGTAACGTAAATGGAAACGGTAACGAAAATACGCCCGTTACACTTCCCTGCTTTTTAGTGTGGGAAAGGATTTTTTTTTTTTGGTCTGGGGACGATGGGAGCTTACCGGCGATGACTTCGAAAATTAGCCACTGCTTCAGTGTAGCTTCAGCCCTTTCCTATATAGGACCGCTTTGGGTGTATCGAAATAAATACATAAATATGTGACGTAACTGCCACTGGACAATACGAGGGTTAAAAGAAAGTTGCATGTGATGCCTCTAAAGCTAAAAAAGAAAAAAAAAAAGATTCTGGATCGACCTCTCTTCCCCACACACTCTGGGGAAATAAGACAGCTGACTATGACGTCATAAAAGTCGTTGACTGGGATCAGCAGCATTATCGGAATGAAATGCTTGATTGATTGACTCGTAAAAAAAAAAGAAAAGAAAAATGAAATGGAATGAAATGAATGGCTCGAGAAAGCGCTTGAAATCTGCTCAACTCAGCGGTCATTTTCCGCGTGACTTTTCTCACTCTACCTGTAAGACATTCCGTGTTTGCATTGCAGAACAGAGAGGATAAATGTGTGGAAGTACAATATTATCATATTTCGCCATGCTTGTTTAGTGTACAGTGTGAAGCCGCGGACTGGTTTCGAGATTAGATATGTATTGGACGGCGAGTTAAACGGTGGAGGACACCTACAACATGTCGTGCAACAGAACCTCGTAGATTTATTTTGAACGAGTCGTGTCTTGACTGTTTGTGAGTGTCCTTCGGAATCCTAAGGCTCAAAGTACATTTTATTCAATCGAAGAGAAACGAACCACATCCGAGTTGCTGTTTTACGGTGACGCAAGCGTGAACTGCTTCGCGAGACGTCACAGGGGTGTGCAACCCAGATGAAGAGATAAAAGTACTTCAGATATTATAAAACGTAATCAGCAAGTTTTGTCTGGAATAGGTGGCTTCGACGATTCGTCGAAATCCGAAAGCGGCTTTCCACAAATTCGCGGCAGCGCAACCGTAGATTATAAAATTGAAATATGAATAATTGGCCGCGAATCTAAGGATAATAAGAAACAATCAAACAAAAAAAAAAAAGAAAGAAAGAGCAGCGTTTCTTTACCTTTGGCTTTGATATGAAATCGGTATGTACCCCCCCCCCCCCCCCCCACTATAGTTTGGTGCCTTTGCTGCCCCAGAAAGAAACCTCTTGGGATGACCTACTGGTTGTAAAATACGTTGCAGAATAGCATCAAATTTTTGCACGTCCAAAGTCGTGATACGAGGGTACTTTGAGGTACTGTGAACAGTAACTGTGTACTAGAACACGAGCTCAGTTGGGTGATCGAGCAGTTGCAGATAGCAGTAGCTTCATGGGGTGCTCGTAGCCGATGTAACAAAAAAAAGAAGAAGAAAAAACAATTTGCGCTGACAGCGCAACACTGCGTAATTCGAGAACAGGTACTGTTGTACTAGTAGAGAAATACTGTCAATGTGTGTAGCAAGTAATAATATAAAACTGGATATTTTTACGCAAACAAATACCAGGCTGCACCCAAGCCAAGAAAATACACTGCCTTGATTCCGGTAGTATATTATCTATCCAAGCACTGAATTTTGAAAACTGCAAGACCTGTGCTTTAATGTCAAGTTAAAAATTGCCTCCGGAAACGTGACAGTGGAAGTGAGTCCAAACCAAAATACAAAACGTCAAAGCAGGAACAGTAAAAGCCAAAAAAGTTACATTTTGATTTGAGATCGCACACGGGAGCATGGAATAGCGGAGAAACAAAACTACCCAGAAAGTGTTCCGAAAAAAAAAAAAAAAAAGAAGAAAAAAACTCTTAAAACCACGAAATGTAATTATGTATTAAATACCTGCGTTACTGAGTCTGTCCTGTATGCTAGGCATGGGAGGCGAAGAGGACCGAGCACCGTTGCCGTCAATCACTTTGGAAACGTCACACCACGTGTAGCTGCGCTTCACTTGAGTGGGGGCCCTGGAAGTTCGGCTTCTCCGCACCCCTTCTGTGCTGAGCTCTGACATAGGCCCCCCACACATCCACAGCCTCACGTATAGAAGCTCATCGTCATATCCACGCCTTGTCGCTTCACGACCACGAAACAAACTGACTCCGGCGCGGGACAAAACGGAAGGAGAAAGATTGAGAGGGAGAGGGAAAGGAAGAGAGAGAGGAGAGCTTTGCTTGGCGCGCATGTTTAGCGTCGAGTGTGACGCGCAATGGAGCGCGTCACGTGCAGGAATGAGGACGATGAAAGGGTTGTGGCGGCAAATACGAATTATGACGAGGTGACAAGTTGTCATGAAAGAACTGATGCTCTGAGGCTGGAACAACATAGAAGGGACAAACACATACAAAGCCTCAAATTGCCTAAGAAATTAATGATGAAAGATGAAAGTCACTGAAAAGGTTAGCCAGCTGTACACTCTTAAAAATGAACTTCGCCGCATAGCACGCTCCTAGCCAACCATCATCTCGAGTGATATCGTTATCTGCCCCGATTTGTTGAAAACGGGAGGCGTACGCCTTTTTTGTGACACTTATGCTGCTCATAATTGTCACAGAAAAGGCGTACGCCTCCCGTTTTCAACAGATCGGAGCAGATAACGATATCATTTGAGATTATAGTTGGCTAGGAGCGTGCTATGCGGTAAAGTTCATTTTTAAGAGTGTAGGACTCGAACCCACATCTTCTGGATTGGCAAGTTGTCTGGAGGTGACAAGTTGTGTTCGCCTTGTCCTAGGCAAACGGAATATTGCGATTATTTTGAGTCATTTAGATGATTAGAGCGTTATTACTAGGGATGGGCCAACCGAATGCGCGAGTCCTATAGGCAGGGAGTCGAGATTCGGTGCCCGAATTCCAGTGTCCAAAGCGACGAATCAAATATCTCCAATCTACCAACCAACCAAGTTTGTGTGTTCCATAGATTGAGAAGTTACTCGTCAAAAAGAACTCGTTACTATTTAAGTTACTGTGTGAAAAATGTAACGAGTTAGTAGCGAGGTTCTTCAGCCTGAAACTCGCAGTTACCCAGTTACTTAAAAAAAAAAGAAAAGAACGAGATACTTCCAAGTTACTTCCGACACGAAGTAGCATTACGCAGGTGCTCCCTGTGGGCGCACAATGGTTCAATTTCAGTGGCGGCGGTTCTTACTTCCTGAATAAAATACTGTCATTCACTGAATATCACGTTTTATGGCAAAAAAAAAATAAAAAATGCCAAGAAGCAACCGGAGCGAAAGCAAGAAAATATGTGCACGTGAGTGAAACGCGAATTAAAAGTAACTTGGAACTTAACTTACTTTGGCAAAGTTACCTGAAAAAGGAACAAGTTCCTCTGAAAGTTACCACGGCGCAAAAGTACTGAGTTACAAGTTACCAAAAAAAGGAACTTAGTTACAGTAACGAGTTACCTCGAACTCTGGTGTGTTCCTTTAAAAAATTGGCTCCTCCAGAGTCCACGGGAAGCCTGGATTTGCCGGCGGGTGTTTTCTCGTTCGTTTGTTTACATTGCTCTGGACTGAAAGAGTTCAGGCAGGAACTGTTACATTACAAGGTTAAAAGTAACATGGTTTGGCATTTGATTGTGTCTTAGCTTTACGGAAATAATTCAGAGCCGAGAGTTTCACGTATTTCCTGTAGTCGATGAACAACACGTTAAATAAATTACATTCATGAAGAAGTATACGGGTATATGTTTATTCCTGAGTGATCTCCATTTTTTTCTTTTAAAAATCAATCAATCGTAGAACGTGAAGAAAAAACAATGTACAAGTTTCCGGCGATGCAGAATCAAAAATAACAAAGACGGTTAAGAGCATCAACTGTTTACTATATACATAAATACAAGACTTTCGGCAGTAGGCTGCACTTCTTCAGGTTCAACCTGAAGAAGTGTCTTTGTTATTATTAATCAATCAATCCTGAGAGTGAACTATTATTTAATTTGTTCTTCATTAAACAAAAGATATCAAATTCTGCTTGAAAACACTTTTCAGTAGAAGTGCGTTTTTTTTGTGTGTTTTTTTCAGACTTTCTAAACTTTTTTTTTTTTAAGAACGGATTGGAAATATTCGAGATTCGTAAGATTCGTGGATTCACAGAACCTTCCTTGGATTCGGATACGGATTTGGAAAATTCTGGATTCGTCCCATCTGTAGTCATTACTATTATTTCTTGTGGGCATGTGAAGTAACTGTGGCTATGTGGCAGTCTTGGCAATACATCTTTCAAAGGATATCGCGAAAGCGGTAACGTTTCCTTGAGTTTCAGGAACACAAAATACAAGACGATAAGGACGTATATATCTGTGCTCCTGAAGCTCGAAGAAATGTTACCTGTTTCTTCAGTAACGCAGCTCGTTTGCACCCTTTTGATTTGTTCGAGGATATGAAGGGTTTCACCAGAAACTACGCGTATTATTTTTATATTAAAGTGCGTACGGTACACCAGCGGCATATGGCCGACTGGGCTAAGGCGTCTGCTCGTTGGTGGTAACCAAGGTCGTGCCGAAGACTGGGAGGTGGTGGGTTCGAATCCTACTTTCCGGCTGTGCTGTCTGACGTTTTCCCTGGGTTTTCCGAAGACTTTCCAGACGAATGTCGGCACTAGTTCCCCCTGAAGTCGGCCCAGGACGCATACTAATCCCACCACATAGCAGGCTCCTAGCCAACCATCATCCCGAATGACAACCTCCTCGCCCCTGATTTGTTGAAGACGGGAGGCGGAGCCTATTCTGTGCCGTGCATAATGGCAACAAAATAGGCTCCGCCTCCCGTTTTCAACAAATCAGGGGCGAGGAGGTTGTCATTCGGGATGACGGTGGGCTAGGAGCCTGCTATGTGGTGAAGTTCATTTTTAAGAGTGCACTCGTTCCTGCTGTCCTCTCTCCATCTGTCCACTTCTGTATGGCGCTCATAGCCACAGTTGCTTCGCGGCGCTAACACGCAAAAAAAAAGTACGGTACGTAAAGTACGTGTTAGGTGATACAAAGGCGAAAAGCATAGCATGCTTCCGTTCCCAATAATGCTCATTAACGTTTACGTACAACAACAACAACAACAATTATATTCTGACGATGATATGGGGAGCTCTTCTACTCTAGGAGTGGAACGCTACCCCATAGCTAGGGGGTCTAACATGAATGATGACGATGATGTGTGATGTCGGTGATGATCGGATTCGCGATGGCGATCCTGATCGTGATGGTGGGAATGTCCCAGGGCGCTGTCGGGGTCACAATGAGTCCTTTAGGCCAGTCGCCTCAAAGATCCCAACTACATGGCGTAAGGCTGCCCCTGGAGTGGGCCGCGGTGTCCCAAGGGCCGCGGATGCACGACAAGTTGAAGGGGCGGCTGCAAAGGATGGCAAGCCGTACGTGATTGCAGTGCACGCCTCTCCTTGATATAAGTCCTTGATATAAGCGACTTCAGGGGACGAGGAAGCTTTGCAGGCAGCCGGTATGACAGCGTCGGCTCTACACTTCGCAAAGAGGACCTGGTTGGAATGGCGCGTTGCCACTGTAGGGTATAGACCAGGAATCAGACAAATGCCTGAGGAGGGATCTTCTGTCTCCTCTCGAAAGTATAATGGGCGTAGAAGACCGTTGTTGATGTGCAGCGTCGGCGTCGGCCTCGTAGTTCCCAGTTATTCCGCAATGCCCTGAAACCCACTAAAAGGCAACGGAGTGAAAGCGTTCCTGTAGACACTTTAGGGATCGATCACCACTGAGGATAGGGATCCGCGGATGCCCACGTTCTTAATGCACAGGAGGACTGCTTTGGAGTCGGTATAAATTACCCATTGCCGCGGTTCACAGCCTGCCGCATATGTCAAGAATAGCAGGATAGCACAAAGCCCAGCGGATGTGGATAAGGTGCGGCGAGACAGACGACATCCACGTGTAACTGACTCTGACGGAACGGCAAAGGCTGAAGACGAAGTGTCCCTGGTCGACGATCCATCCGTGTATACAGCGGTGCCGTTGTAGTATGGAGTCTCGATGAAGTCAAGGGTAAGTTGGCTAAGGATAACATTAGGAGAGCTCTTTTTGTTGTTTTTGAGGCCGGGTATGGAGACGGTGTCAAGCGGCGAAGGCAACGTCCATGGAGGCACTTTTGATGCCGTCGGGTCGACTGTGAATTTGGGAATATGAGGTCTGAATGATGTTATAGAACCATACACCGTCGTGTTCCGTTTACGTAATGGGTAATATTACACATATCTTAATTTCAATTCAATTCAGTTTATTTTCATCTTTACGATGCGGCGATGGGGAAAAAAGCCCTGAAACATCTTGACAAGTTCATATTATATACACATTACAAATAAGAAAATGTATAATAATTTCGTCAGAAACGTAGGAAGCGGTGCTGTGGGAACTAACATTTTCTACAAAGCACGGCTGGCGAATACATAGCGTGCCGACAGAAAAATATAGAGTTTTTGTTTTTGTACGTTTTGCAGTTCTGGGTCAGTCAACCTTGGAGAAATTACAAGTTTTCGTTTTTTAATTTCGTATTGTTGGCCGATTAGATGAGTCACAAAATTAGTGAACCCATCTTCCTTAACGTTCTAGCCTACTATTTTTTTTTATCCTTAGTTTACCATTCGCTTTATTTTCTCTAACATTGTTAACAACTGAGTTCTGCCCCGTTGTTTTTGCATTTGGGTGTGACACTGCATCGTGTGCATAAGAAGACACTCTTGCACTTTACATTTAACGCACCCCAAATTTCCAATAGATCCTAAAAGATCCTAAAGATTCTAAATTAATTTAACTATAATACGAAAATTTATATTTAATAACACCCCCACTATCCTAAACCCCTTACACTGACACTGTTTTGCCACGTTTTTTGCTCCTAACCTTAGCTGCTCCCTCCCAAGCCATGTTTGTACGTAGTAGCTGAATATATTTCTCATTCGTTCTTTACCCCAGCAGTCACCGCCATGTGCGCCACCCTACACCTGTTAACACAGGAGGAACAGGAAGATTGGTTGATTGATTGATTAATTGATTGATTGGTAAAAGAAAATATGGAGATGTTAGTCTCAAACTACTCGAGAATCGCTACTCCAGGACGCGTTATTTAGGGCTATACCTAAAACAAATGAAGGGAAAGAAGGGTGGGGAAAAAAACGACTTGTGTCTAGCACAAACGTTACAATGCATGCGCAGGAGTGAACAAGTTCAGTGAACAAGTGAACAAGACTTCGTAAAGACTCTTCCCTCACCCAGCATCCTCAGCAACACCGGGAATATTTCGGAAGTTTCGACACCGCGAAGGAGTACTTAAGCAGGACAGGACGAGAGGAGTAAACTACACACTTACTCCTCTCGTCCTGGCTTGCTTGTACTCCTCAACGGTACAAGAGCCTCATCTCCCACACTCTAAGAAAAAAAAAAAGAAGTACTTTTACTCCTTTTGGGGACTAAATGCGTTGCCACAAAAAATAGTCCCTTTCGGGAGTAAATGCACGGGAGTAAATGAATGTCACAGAGTGGAGACTGCATTCCACGCGCTGTTGTAAGACTCCCAAGTACGTAATTCGTGTGCATGCATGAAAATACCTTGAAGCAAACCGTCAACCGTGATATATCGAGTGATGTAAAATCTTGCGCCATACATTGGGCACAATTTGCGAAGAAAGATGCTCTAACTGTTTCTTACTCTGTGTGGCTGGAAAATTGCTACTTTGCTGAGTTTTACAGCCTTATGTCGTTCAAATTGACCAAGGGCACATATTTACGTAGACTGCTGCATTCAGGAGACCATTCGCGAAGTTTAATGACAATCTGCAGTCTTGGGGAGTAAATGTCGAGACTAAATGTCGGGTTAGGGGACTAAAATGGGGAGCAATTGCAGACTAGCGGAGTAGAAGCTGCAATTACTCCCCGTTTTACTCCTTTTTTTCTTAGAGTGCACAGCAAAAGGGAGGGATGTAACGGTGTATGGTATGTGTATACAGCTCGTGAAAATGGTGAAGTCGGTGTGTATCGTATGATGGACATGTATTGAGCACGTGAAAGACAGATTTCGTCTCATCGCATCGCATGCAATGCGGAGCCTCTTCGTTGCGGAGGAGGTGACTATGGGTCAAATGAGTATGAGCCCAATCCGCAAGCCTGGCAGAAACAACTTCGTGAAGACGACTGTCAAAAAACCTCTGTCGGCTTTACAATCGTGGGCTTAACTCAGACTTGTACGTATTTGGAGTATTGTGTTTAAAATACTGTATTTTAAATACAATTTGCGGTATTTTGGTACTCTACTCAATACTTTTTGTTTTGTGCATTTGTACTCTATTTAAAATACATTTTGTGGTATTTTCTACTCAATACTCTAATTACATATTTTGGATCTCCCTCTCAAACTTTCTGTGTCTCGTCTTTCCATTATCTTGCTTGTTCAATCGAAATTTCCTGAGTCCCTCAGACTTGACCCGGACATTGGCCCTTCTTTGAAGTCCCCATTCAGAGATCTTGTCCCGTGTGTACTGACGCCGTGAGGCCGAATTCTGGTCTCGCCAAGCAGGGACTTGCTAGAAGTTTCTTTGTTCTGGGTCACATATATTAAGTGGAGTTATGTGGTATATCTTTGTCATCTTTTCGGGACTTCTGTTTAGATAACTCCTATCACACAGCGGCGGCTAGCGTATATAGTGCGCGAGGTTTAGGTGATTGATGTCACATAGCGGCGACATGCCGCATTGACCAGTGACCGGCGACTTTTTGCGTTCAAGGATAAATAGTATCTTGATTGTATTTCAAATACTTTTTGAAGTATTTTGTACTCTATCTTAATTACTTTAATTTTCATGTATTTATACTCTATCTTAATTACATTCTAACGTTAGTATTTATTATCTTATCTTAAATACATTTTTGAGTATCTTGTACATGTCTGGCTTAACTAAATGAAGTTTGTTGCTGTGCAGGGTATCCCAGTGCTGCTGCCATTTCAACAGCCGTATATAGAACAAGTCCATAAATACGTCCTAAATACGACGGGACGCGATCAAGTATCGTATGCCCTATTTGTTCAACGTTCAACTTCAAAACATTCCACGGAACAGTTCTCCAACAATCATTTTCTTGTCGATGGAACGTTTTTTTTTTCTTGGAAGCTGAATATAAGCATCGATTTTCTACTCGTACGGCGCATGATGTCCTTTTGCGCAAGACGTTGTCGGAGTCCTCTCTTCTAGCCGCAGAAGAGAACATGAAATAGAAACGAGCCAAGCATAATTCGGTTATCCACGTTCCCAAAAGTTTCTTCCGCTCTGTTTCCGGGGACATTTTTTCGCCAAATATGTATATAAAGATACGAACGTCGTAGATGTCTCGTGTTTGTCTGTATAGGGACGAAACGAGGACGTCGACCCGCCAATAAATTTCCTCGAACTTGTCTCTGTGTCCGACGCTAACTAGAGGCTATACCCTTCGGCGAGAAGTTTCGTGACCTTAATAGCCGGTGAGGTCGTTATAAGGTCTTCAAGGGATGACTAATGTGCGTCCAAGTGGGCGCATTTATGATTTGAATTCCCCTTCCTCGTTTCTAAATTTTTCCGAGTTTTCGGAATCCCGCTTTCAGTTTTGGGTTGGTGTTCTTGGCGTATTAGGCCGATACATCGTTTTATCGCTGCCTGTGGGTAGGCCAGAGTAACACATACGCGGAATTTAATTTTTGTGCGTTACACAAAGTGGATTGATTCCACTTTAGATTTTGTTTCTCTTTCTTATTATTATTTTTTTTGTTCCCCAAAGTTTGAATTCTGGTTTCGGATTTTTATTCGCGATTTATTCCTCAGTCTGACACCGTTCGTAGCTCGAGTGACCATGGGGATTAACCACGGGGATTAACCATGGAGATTAACCATGGGGATCAGAAGGAGGAGGTTGTGACAGGGGTAACAACGGCTGATGGACACCGATAGATAACAATGGTAAATTATAGGAAGGTGAGTGAGTGAGTGAGTGAAAAAGAAAAGAGTGAAAAAAAGAAAGAAAAGAAAAGGTGGCCCAAGTTAGGGCCGCCTTTTCATATGCATAGCACGCTAAATCGCACGCCAAACATTTCAAAAATAGGCTTCAAGTGCAAATTACTTGCAAGAGTAACTAACTCAGATACAATTCCATAATACCGAAAGTAATCCTGCAAATAACTAATTACAGAGAAGGTAATTAATTACAGCAATTAGATGATTGATGATTAGCAATTAGACGTAGGTTCCCAGTACGTCATTGTTGTCGTATGCCCCACAGCGGCTCTGTTGCTCCCGTGTTGAATATCGCCATCTTCTTTTTTTTTTTATTCCGTGTTAGCGCCGGGAAGCTATGAGCAGCGTACAGATGTGGGCAGATGGAGAGAGGACAGCAGGAAGGAGTGGGAAACAGGGGTGTTAGTATGCGTCCTGGGCCGACTTCATGGGGAACTGTGCCGACATTCGTCTGGAAAGGCTTCGGAAAACCCGGGGAAAAGCGCAGACAGCACAGCCTGTGGTAGGGTTCGAACCCACCACCTCCCAGTGTTCAGCACGACTCTTGGGTACAGGGGTTGCTGCATGGGGCCACCAATTCCATTCCAATTCCATTTAGAGGAATGGAGATTTGTGATAATTCCATTTAGAGGAATCGAGATTTTTGATAATTCCATCCCTTTCAATTCCTCGGAATGTCAAGGTATGGCCAATTCCCACTCCTGGAATTGGCTTGACAACCCCATTCCATTCCATTAATTCCGCCAATAGGCGAAAAGGGACCGGTAACCGTATATACTGGCTAGCCTAGCAGCCACGGGGGGCGGGGGGGGGGGGGGGGGGGCGCCCACACCATTCCATTCCATTCCTGCGAAAAACTGCCTACTTCCATTCCCATTCCATTCCTTGGACAGTTTCCGCCATTCCAATTCCATTCCGAGCTGTGATAAATCTGGAATCATTCCGGAATCATTCCAACTCCGGAGTGACAACTCCGCAACCCTGACTGGTACCATCTTGTTTCTACGCGATGTCTGTCCGAAGACAAACCGACCACTCCGGAGTCGCTCTCATGAGCACAGCTTTATTCGCAACGTAAGGTAACGAATTATTAATTGATTAATATTTTTCTTTTCATTTTTTTTTAAGTAGGTGCGTGCAAAGTAGTGCCATAAGCGAAGCGACGAAGCCAGTCTGCACGTCCATATTCCACACGAAACCACAAAAAAAAAAAAGAAAAAAAAACTGCAACAGTGTAGCTAAACATTATCCCGGTGGCCGGTGAACGACGGCAGCGCCACTTCCGCTCGCTGGAGGGCTCCACTTTCCATCCAGGCCGTAATTACCGGTAGCGTTCTCCGCGGCAGCTCTGCTCATATAACTCGTTACGAGATTAGTCGTCGGTGGAAGATTATGGCACTGTTAGCAACACAGGCTCATCATTCAGGCACACAGCAGCAAAGACAACAGGAAAAAATGGGGGCTGGGTGCAGGACATTACAGATAAAGGTAACGAAACAAGGAGCGTCGTCTAACACATTTCTATTTCTTTCTTATTCCGCGTTACTCTCGCGACACAACTGTGGCCATATGAGCGATGTACAGACGTTGACGCACGGGGATAGGACAGCGGGCTGAGAGGTTGCGGGTTCGAATCCTATACCACCGACTGCGCTGCTTTCCTTGCGTTTTCTGCTAATCTCTTCAAGCGGTTGCCGCTACAAGTTTCCCGTTTAGAGCGTTAGGTCTAATAGACGGCTCCCTGTTTGTAAGCAAATGACGTTATAGTGTTCGACAGCGCCACCAATTTGGTAGAGTTGAACTACGCTCGCCCGAAAGTCACGGCCTTGAGGTGATTATGATGGTCCCCGAAAGGGACCCGAAAGCTTCCGTCCTACTTGTCTTTCAATAGGAGGCAGCGAACAAGTGCCCATTCGTGGAACCCAGCCCTCCCTTTTCGATTTGCTTCGGTTCCGGTCTGTCTACAAACATCATGGTGACGTTTCTCGGGTAGAGGTCTATTCCCACTTGCGGGTAAGCTGCGCGCTGCCGGGCGGGCGCCCGCGGTGGCGTAAAGGAAGCTAACAGTTTTTTTTAATAGCTAAGGAGGAAAATAGACGCGTAGGGAATCAGCACATCGAATGCTCATCAATCTGTGTCGGCCGGCATCTCCGCCAGTGAGACGACCGCGGGAGAAGTCACGTGGTTACGAGAACCAATAGGAACGGCCGAGAGTCTCCTTCCACTGACGTCAGAGCTCGACACGGAAGTGTGTTCGAGGGCCTGTGTACGTCGCCAACTACGACATATACGGTAGAATAATAATTTTTTTTTCTCTCACTCAGTGCTTTGGTAACGTCTGGAGACGAATTGTAATGAATTGAACACATTACTAAAAAAAAAAGGAAAACATTGAACAAACTATCAAATGACTGATAATTCAAAGTATATATAGGACTGGACTAACATGAACGACACAGCTCACAAGACAAGTGCCTTGTGTCCTGCTCGCGCAAGACAAGCTTGTCTCGTGAGCTGTGTCGCGTATATTAGTCCGGTTTGGTGACTTCTTTGCAGCGCCTAGACTGTGAATTATGAGCCGCTTATACCAACTATCCCACAGTCAAGCTTTGTTATAGTGTCAAAGTCTCAGAACCCATTTATGAAATATATATTCCTCATTTCAGGAAGCTGCAACAGTCAAGTTCACCTAACCCCCTGACACAAGGTCACGTATACGTATGTCGTATAATTTTTATTTATTTATTTATTATTCGAAAACCCAAGGGACCACAAAGGGTCATTACATGGGTAAACGATAAAGAAAAAACTAACAACAGCCTTTGCACACTATTAGTTTAAAAGGAGAACAAACAAGAATTATAACAATAATAACAATAGTAATTCAATGCAATAACGATGGTACACGGGCCACAGTAGACCTAGGGAAGGAGGTCTACTGAGGAAGGGAAGGAGGTCTATAATGATTGCTACTGGAGTAGACTGCTTTGTCGGGTCTCACATCTCCATATTTTTTATATCTCAATCAATCGATCAATTGCTTAAAACATCTGACTGGGCTTGTTAGTACATATCACAGACTATACGTATAGAGCTCAAAAGACGGCGACCCGCTACACATGTGCGTTCGTTTGTTTGTCCTCATTATTTTGAGCGAGGTATGCAGTCCGCGTATAAACATGTCGAGCAAAGTCCCAAAACAGAAAAAAAGGCAAGCAGAGAGGACTTACCCAGATGAATCCTCATCATACCCGGAATGCTCAAACACCAGAAGCCATTAGGGACGCACTAACTAAAGGAGTCTCTCGCGTCTGAGCTCTTGGCTATATACTAGCACGCATAACAGCAGGTAATCCAGGAAAACCTCTTAACGGTCGGCATGTATGTGCAAGACTTTTGGCGCTATTTCCGGCAGATGTCCCAGTTGTGTCCCTCTCGGGGGTTGCTTGGAATGTAGGTGCTTTCTGGGTTGCACCGTCGAGCAGCAGAAACGGCGTTGGTAGGCGCCGGTTGCATTAAGCGGGGGACTATTTTCTTTAAACTTATGATGGATGGATCTTTTTTTTTTTTAGTTCGACTTCGAGTGTCTCGAACTGGTACGCTCTCTCACCCTCTCTCTCAGACCCTTTCAGTTTCTTTTTTACCTTCATTCCTTCAGTCCCCTTGTTTTAGTGTGTTTAATATTCGTACAAATATTAAAACGCTACGTCCTGTCTGCCTGTAACGCTGGGGACCTCGGAGAGAAAGAAAGAAACGTGCTTTTGAGGGCACTTGGGGATCAATGAGGAATGATGGTGATTGGTGATGCTGAGAACGATGCTAATGACAGTGGTAATGATCACGGTGCGAATGATGATTTGAGTGGTTATTGTCTCGCGACGCAAAATCCCAAATTACTTCCACATAGCTCCAGACACTATCTACCAGCTCCCGTGGCTCAGTGGTTAGCGTGCTAGCCATGTCACGTCGAGACTGGGAGGTACCCGGGTTCGTATCCCGGTGCTGGCTGTGCTGTCTGGGGTCTTTCCTGGGTTTTCCTCAGACGCCTTCAGACATATGTCGGCACAGTTCCCCTAGAAGTCGGCCCAGGACGCACATTTCCGCAGGGCGTCAGTCGTGACGTTGCCCACATACGTGAGGCCGACAACGGCAAGCCCTTTCAACATCACCACCACCAGACACTATCCAGTTAGATGAAGAAAAAGAAGAAGAAGAAGACATTTGCCTCTGAGCAAGAAGCGGGGAAAATACCCAAAATTGCTCTCGAATGATCCACCAGCATCACTGCTTCACTGTCTCTTTAAAGCGACTCCTAATCCTAATCCTTTCGGAGACAATTCAATTTGCGCCATACCTCGCCGATGTCCCAAGTACCTAACTCGAAGGAAATGATGTGAAAGGTACTACGCGTGCCCCAACCTCGCACTCCAGGAGCGGCAAAAGGAAATATCGGAATAATGGAAATCAGATTATGGCGGCGAGCGCTTCCCCTTTTCCAGAAGACATCGCGCAGAAGACTCGGTGGAGTAGAAGAGTCTTTCTGCTTCGATCTATTCGGAGAGCTGAGGACTTGCTGAAAGCTATAATTTGTCTTCGCACAGAAAGTGGGACGGTACACACTTTGTGGACTTGCAGTGTACGTGAGGTCTCGCAGTACTTTCGCATTATTCATAGTGCAATGAGCCATATCTGTCGGACGCGTGGAGGTGCTTGAGAGCGTCATAGAGTGCTAAGCCGAGCAAGATTGGGGGGGGGGGGGGGGGTTTCTTTTCTGCAAACCATCCTCATTCACGTGAACAGTTAACCCGACCGAGTATGGTACTCGGAGTTGCGGAGTTACATCCTCAGGGGGACAGGGTGGTTCGTACCAGGTCCCCCAAGGTCGCCATTTTCCCATGTTTTTTGTTCCTATCCCGATGCGTGCAATGCCGGAGGCCGCCCTCAGATACCCCATTGTTACCAGACGTTGGCTTGCGTGGATTGTAGCGCGCTAAAGATCCAGTTGAAGCACAATCCAAGCCAGGCCAAGTCACCAAAGGAGAAATGGACGACTGCAGCACCTGCGGCGCCTGGTACGACAGGTACGCTATGTGATGCACGCAGCCGTGCACTAGATCCTTCCGATCGCTCAACACGTTTAAAAACGGGACCAAAAAGTGAAACACGACAGAGAAAGTTGTTATACGCGTTTTATTTGGACATATAAAGACTAGATTCATTCGCAGAAACAACAAAAACATTTTGCCGCTAAACTTAGCGCGCTGAAGTGATCCGGAACGGCAACAGTGGGGTATCTAGTGGCGGCCTTCTTCGTTGCACGCTTTTCCGAGGTGAGTTTGGGGGACCTGGTTCGTACAAAATGTTCAAGTTCTGTCGTCTTATAAGTACATGGAGGTTTCGTTGGATGATCTATTTCTAAGCCTTTTTTTTTATTCCATGCATTCATTTTGCAGTGAATCAAAGCATTATCCTTCCATATTCACTCAAAAAAAAAAAAAAATACACGCGTTACAATTTGACGTATTTTATTCCTTCTTCCGAGTTTCTTGAAAGTGTTGTTTGTGGCGAGCGACCCTACTGCTAGATAGCAATTCCAGTACCGTGCGCACCCAGGATGCCATCATATACGGTCGAGGCATTCCTAGTGAGGGAGATGTTCTGTGAATGATGTACCAGGCAGAGTGCACGCAAGGACCGGTTGGAGGCAGATATTACGTGGCCGCATACCCAAAACAACACCGAAGATCCTCTGGATATACGAATTCGTTAGGACATTATTCGTCCGTGCTGACGATATTCGGTGTTTGGGTAGCTTTCCCAAATTCCCCTCCCCCCCCCCCAGGGGGGAATAATTCCCCACCGATTGTAATCCCCTGATCTAAATGATATACGCAATCCTTAAAGAAGCAATGAAACGACACTTACGGCCGTACGGCTGGTTTACAGTCCGATGCGAAGTTTCGTCAGTCGTCGACCCGTTCCGCGTTGCCTGCCAGAGTTCGTCACGCCACGATTCAGCGTCGTCACTCGATCATAGTCCGACGGGATGGAGCGAAGCGAACGCATTATATCATTTGATGCATCCGTACCACTTTATTTGTCAACGCGTCCCCCGCATTCGAGTCTTTGACTAACTTGTCCCCGAACAGCCTTTCAATAAGGGAGAACTGATGTTCTGACGCTGGAACAACATAGAAGGGATAATCACGTACAAGGCCTCAAGTTGCTTAAGAAATTAACGATGAAAGGTGGAAGTCACTGAAAAGGTTAGCCAGCTGTAGGACTCGAACCCACATCTTCTGGATTACCAGTCCAGGGCTCTACCAATTCAGCTAAGCTATCACGCCTTCTCAGCGACTTCCAGGGTGCGTCATCTGAAGGGACGAACCAGTCACTCTCTCCCACTCATCCTCCTTTCACTCTTACATTTTTGCACAATCATACACACATTCATACGACAGGGATCGACGCAAGCGGCAACTGTTGAACAAGAGAGAACTGATGTTCTGAGGCTGGAACAACACAGAAGGGACAATCACATACAAGGCAATCCAGGTAATCACATACAAGGTAATCCAGAAGATGTGGGTTCGAGTCCTACAGCTGGCTAACCTTTTCAGTGACTTGCATCTTTCATCGTTAATTTCAGCCTTTCAATACTTCTTCCATTCGTCGATTTATGAGACGAGACATCGTTACTTTAACAGCGACGAATGACAATGACCATATTTACAACACATTCGAAGGTGCGCAGAGCACGGCACGTAACACCGCGCACGCTTCTGAAGTTCGCACTTTTTCTACACTTCTTATTTTTTTAATATCGCTATCACCCAACCGACGGGTTTCACGCAGATTCTGATGGTCGTTTGCGGCTTCGAACGACAAGCGCAGAGCTTTGTAGACGACGCTACTGCCGGCCGTCACCACGAGTAGGGACGTGCTCTACTCGTTGGACGACGGCAGTCAGCGCCGCGCTTTGACCCGTTCCGGCACGTTCAGTCCGACTGTAACCCCAGCCTTAAACCAGCCTATAAGCGACCCTCGACGTAACACCCCGCCTCGACTGCTCTGAGGCGAGGAAATAAGCGCTCGTCCATTTCAAGGACCATTGGGCTTCAAGGAAACATCGGCGGTACCGGGTAGTGCTCCAGGAAAGCGTGAAGGGATTCCTCCGCTGGGGGGCGTTCAAAAGTCAGTCAAAGTCAAAGTCAAAGTCAGTCGAGATCAGTCAGCGAGTGCCGGTGGCCGCACACTTCTTTCAGATCATTGCTTGGGCGTCGGTGAGGCTCAAATGTTGCGTTTCTTTAAATGGTTCGTTCAGCACCTGCAGTTTGCAGTTTTCGTTTACAGTTTACTGTTGTCTGTGTATTACTGTTTTCATTGTGCTTTTACTGTTTACTACGGTTTACTGCTTATAGCTAGGGCCTGACTCTTTCGGGTTTTATTTTTGGCCAAATTCGGGGGGTAAATATCGGGTGATATTTTTCATTTGAAAATTCGGGTGTATTCGGGTTAAATCCCGTTACAGCATATTCTGTTGTCAGGAATTCGGGTGTATTCGGGTGAATTTTTTTTTGTTTAATAAAAATTTGTCTTAACATGGAACTAATGTTTAGCAATGTTATCAAACTTTATTTTAATGCACGCTTATGAGTGTGCCACGCGACCCGGATGTTTTCGGGTAGATTCGGGTTAAACCCGAATTTTACAGATTTCGTTCGGGGGGTAAATATCGGGCGGATACGGGTTTAACCCTAAAAAGCCAGGCCCTACTTATAGCTTACAGGTGTCTGTGTTTTACTGCATACTGCAGTTTACTGTCGTCTGTGTTTTACTGACCCAAAAGTAATATCCCGTTTCTCCGCCTTGTATTCAGTCTAACGGACCGTTCAAGTATTCACAAAGCACGCGAACAATGATGCCGTCTTGTTGGTTTCGCGACCACGAGAGAGCTTCCCTTCTTTTGCCGTTGAAAGCAACCTTGCACTTGCCACACTGATCCTTCCATACCAGCAAGTTGTAAGACAATGCTTCTGTCTCTCCCAGTAGGCATAAATAAAAGGTCGGAGTACTCACCTTCTTGCGTGGGTATCTCGAGGAAAAATCCTTTCCGATCACCCCCCGAACTGGAAGCGTTCATTGACAGGTCGAGCAAGCGTTGCATGGATTCGAAGTTAAAATATCCAGGTCGTTCTGGTCGTTCGACTCCAGATCCAGATCTGGAGGTGCATGCACTGACGCTCACGGAGGTCGTGGCGGTGGCACTGCAGAAGGAGGACGAAGGGGAAGGGCTCTGGGAGTCTTCCTCCATGGAGTTGGGAGCAGAATTGGTCTGCTTCCTAACAAAGCACATTTTCCGGCGCTCCGCAGCGCTGGGCCTGCGAGACAGCGGTGGGGTGGTGTCGCCGGGAGAGGCGCTGCTCCTGCAGAAAGATATATGGTGAGGATATGGGTAAAGCGTGAACCGCATGGCCCGAAAAGCGTCCGAATTCTTCCCGAACCGAATTAGGGACCGAACTTTTTTCGGAGAACAGATTTCCGTGCCGAATTCGGCCCGATCTGGCCAAGCCAGATTTCTCCTCCGAAATGGGAAGTGACGCCAACCGAAAAAGTAGAAGCAACCAATGGATATCCAGCCGGAAGGAGAACCATAGCAACGATGACGCAGCAATGGGGTTGACTGTTGCCGTGTGTGTGCGACTTCTACTCCAATGAATACAGGGATTATCTCATTGACCTGGATGGTTGAAAGGCGATGCTCCCCAAGGCCAGAAGTCTTCGGCCGAAATTCGGAGTGCATTTCGGTAGCATGCGGTGATGCACAGAAAAAAGTTCGGTCCCGATTTCGGTTCGGCCAGTTTTCGGACAGTTTTTCGTGCCATGCGGTTCACCCTTAAGACCACGGCGGGAGATACAGTGCAAAAGAGGTGGAAGGAGGCGTTTCGCAGCCGCGTGGAGCAGGGCGTAGTCCACCTGCATTAAAGCGCGCAGTACTTCAAGCAGCACAGCAGCTTGGCCAATAATGAACCAATATTGGGCCAGTATTGTCAATATTGGTCCAATATTGAGCCAAGATGTTGTGCTGCTCGGGACCTTATGGAGAGTAAAGTCGGCGTGCAAAATATTTAAGTTAAACACGGTCAATTGTTTATATAAATAATTTTTATTGTCAGCAGACTCCCTCACCTTTGACCTCTTACGGTTTTTACCCTGTGGGACATCGAAGTCACAGACTCCAGGCAAATCATGTTAAGATTGTTTTGGAAAGGCTCTAAACGTGTGCTCGATGGTCCTTATTTGGGCACGGAACGCTGAGAACCCAGCAATAGTGTGCCCAAGGAGGATGTATACACTAGCAGTATACATATACAGGGTTATTCTAGCAAACGTTACACATTTCGACCGCACTGTAAAAATAGAAGACTACGTTTGGCCCATCCCAAACTTTGCAGACTGATAGCCATTTATCTGAAGCTTCAATTGAATTTTGTGTAAGCACTGTGGTCATGTAGAAAGAAAATTAAAAATAAAGCAAAATCTCGCCCCATGCATTTTCAATGGCCTGTCCCACACAAACACCGCCATTTTTTCTTGTGTCTGCTTCACGTTCACATCACTTCACGCAGGTGGCGCTGCCTACAACGACGTCACATGCCGATTCTGACGTTATGCACCAATCCTCTTGTTCTGTATGCTGGTGCCACCTGTGTGCGGTGAAATGAAAGTGAAGCGCACACAGCAGAAAATGGCGGCTTCTGAGTGATATAGGCCATAGAAAATGCATAGAGTGAGATTTTGCTTGTTTTTTAATTTTTCTTCTACAGGACCATAATGCTCACAAAAAATTCCAACAGAACTTCAGTGCTTTCAGACCAATGGCTACCGGTCTGCAAAGTTTGGTGTTTGACAAACCCTGTCTTCTATTTTTAAGATGCGATCAAAATGTGTAACGTTTGCGAGACTAACCCTGTGTATACCCTCCTTGAGTGTGCCTGCCCATGCTGACGTCACCCTGAAAGCGGATGTGCACGTGTGATTCGCTTTTCTTCTCTGTAATTTCAACTACCAGGTTTTACTATACCTATCAGGCTTTGCTGAATAAGATTTTGCGTACAGAACACGCCATATACGTCTCCATCAGGTATGCCTTCAACTCACAACTAGTTCCTGGACGGTTCCTAAGGTGCGTTCATCTCATCTCAAACGACTTCAGTATAGACTCAAGAGACACCAATACTATTCGAAGCACCAGAATACTGCGTACTTGGGCAAGTTGTACCTGACACTCACAGCTCGAGAATAAAACACTCTGGGAAAAAGTTATACGAACCTTGAGGAAGGTGCACTGCTAGGGGCAGCTCGGACGCGCTGGGGTGACGAGGTTCCTTCTGGGCTGGGTGTCAGGGTCTGCACGTGGTGAGGCACATAAAGACGGCCGCCTTCATCCAATCCGCAGGCCTGGGAAGTGGGAAGACCTCCTAAAGCGGAGGCCTTCTTCCGGCCTGCGCTCCGCTCCAGCGACAGGGCGCGCTGCAGTGCAGGAGCTGACTTCCGGGGCGGAGGCGTAGGTGGCGCTCCGCTAGCTTCCTGTGGTTTTTGGAAGAGATAGTCCGCGTGAATTAGAAGACAGCACGTTGAAGGTGCCAATTGACAGAAATGGCGGATAGAATGCGTCACACGGTTGCCATGAGACGACGCAGCGGTAAACCGCATTAAACATAACCAGATGATCAAGGGCTAGATTTTGAACTTTTCGCTATCCCGTAACGCTTGCTAAACGCTCGTGCTCCCCGGTTGACGGCCAATGCGCGTGACGGAATGAGCGCGCAAATTTTGAAAAATAGCTATAACGATCGCTATGTGCACATCAAGATTGAGCCCCAGGAGCGTTGTCCCGCTCGAATCAATGGACCTTTTTCACAACGCTTCTGCGCATGCTCTGTGACCCTAACGGCACCGAAGAGGGTTCCTTACATATCCAATAGACGGCGCCAATATGGCGCCGGCTGTGGTTTGGCACGCGCCGATCGTGTTTCGAAGGACAGCCGGTAGGATACGGCGAGAGTGTGAAAAAGGTCCATTACAATGCTGTTTTCATGGCTTGCTGTTCATGCTGTTTTGTTTTCTTCTGTTCGTTGCTTGATGGTTGGATCCATGGCTTGAATAAAAAAAAAAAGAATTTGAATTTTCTTTATTTTCCCAGACTATACTGCTATTGGAGTAACCAGTACTAACCACTTCGGGTCTTGTTTTTCGATGTTTTTCTTCTTCAGTTTAATCGTCCGTAATTTCCAGAATCAACGTGTACATGCATCAGGAAAACAAGTGTAGCAACGTGGCATATAAGATGAAGATTAGACTTTTGCATCACAGCCACCACATATTTCAATTTCAGAATGGCGGTTTATGGCTGCTGCATCGCTGTAAGTGCATGTTCGTTGATCTTCAGCTATCCGTCCAGAATAGAAACCGCGGTTCTTGTCGTGGGCTTTTAAAATGAACTGTGATTACGCTGATAATAGAGTTGTACTGAGCATGTACGGAGTAACGACCTATAAAAGTTTACTCATGGTGGCGTGCGGTGCTCAGCAATTTCTGGATGCATTCGGAACATGTTTTTGTCTACATATAAAGCTATGAAGGAGTTCGAATACTGGTAAATTTCAACGTGTAGTTTCCCTTTCTTTTATTAATAACGCGTCCTGGAGTAGCCAGTCCCGAGTGGCTCGAGACTACCATCTCCATTTTTTTCTTTTAAAATCAATCAATCAATCAATCAATCAACGTGGTTGAGCAGCGCAGTGCATAGCTGTGATGCAAAACGTACGGGCCCCCTAGTCGAAACAATCAAGATGGCGGTGTTGCGAAGAGCGGTTGAGACCCTGCTCTCCAGATACAAAACACTGGAGTGGATGTTACTATACAGAAAGGCACTGCGATCCCAGTCGCTTCAGTGTTGTCCGCTACGTCGCCGTCTGGGGGGCGGCGTCTCAACTGCGCTTCGCAACGCGGCTATGTTGATTGTTTTGATTACGGGGTTACATTTTGCATTATACTCGCAGTATTACATTCTCATTCACGCAGCTAAGGCGGCACTTCTTCATACACTCTTAAAAATGAACTTCACCGCATAGCACGCTCTGCGCCAACCATAATCTCGAATGATATCGTTATCTACCCTGATTTGTTGAAAACGGGAGGCGTACGCCTTTTTTGTGACACTTATGCTGTTCATAATTGTCACAGAAAAGGCGTACGCCTCCCGTTTCCAACTAATCAGGGCAAATAACGATATCATTCGTGGCAATGGTTGGCGCAGAGCGTGCTATGCGGTGAAGTTCATTTTTAAGAGTGTACCCGCACTCTCATTCATTCATCAATTTACCAACAACAACAACAATAGATTCTGACGATGAGATGAGGTACGTGTTTCACCGCGGTGGTGCGGTACCCTGTACCCCATTGCACGTGGAACATCATATGAAGATGATGAGGGAAGGATGAAAACCCGAAAAAAAAAAAACTAAGCGTCTGCAGCCACCTAGCGGACGACAGGAAGTCCATGAACAGGTGAAGAACCCGACGATGGAGCCTTCATAAGGGCAATGAGTGCAGCTAAGTTGAGCGGTCTCTTGCTGATACGGGCAAGCTCATCACACAGGCGATTTACCACCATTGAATATCCTTCGGACCTTTATACCCCTGTCACACGGGCATTTTCGATCCTGCTCGACCGAACCTGCTTGAACCCAATGCAGATCGGATGGTGCTACACGGCCGCTTCCAAGCAGGATCGAACTTTGATCCTGCTTGACTCGAGACAGTTCCCGTGACAGGATTGAGAATTTCAAGACGGCTCGACGGACGCCATTTGCATCCTCGACCCCGGTGAACTGTCATAACTGAAAGTGGCCGTGTAGCAGCGTCAAAACTCGAGCGTGCTCGGGAAGTTCGATGCAGATCGGATTCGAGAAGGATCGAAATGCCCGTGTGACAGGGGTGTGACAGGGGTATGACAGGGGTATTAAATGTGGACAACAAAATGCTCCGCGTGCACCGAGTGATTCTTATATTTTTATACCTCGCTACCTAATACAAGGCAGCGGTTGAAGTATCACAGACGTGTCCCATTGGAATGACCATATGTCACCTACCAGAGGTGCACTCCTGGCCAGCAGCTGCTGCAGCTCACTCCGACTCGCCGCGGCGGGCGACTGCGCGGCTTTCCCACTTCCCGGGAAGAGCAGAGCTCCGCGGCTGTTGTCGGATGTTGGCAAGGAAGACGACGATGACGATAGCCGGGAAGACGGCAGCGTCTTGAGGTCGCATTGTATAGCCGCGTCTCGCTGCCATGGGAATCTGCAAGATGGAATCACCCGCTGTGGGCTATACCTCGTCGTGTTCAAGATGCATGATTTCACATAAAAGTCTATAACTGGGATAGAGAAGAAGAGATATTTCGAACGGGGACTGTTCTTCTTCTGGGCCTCTGTTCGAAATGGCGGCGCCTCTCGTCCTCAGGCCTTTTCCTCTAACATATAAATTGAGGTATGTATTCGAGCTGAAATCTCTCTGACTACATAGCTGATGCTTTTCTTTTTCTGATGTTTCTAAAAAAAAAAAAAAAACTCTGTACACGCGCATTTAAGGGGTTGTGACACTTGGCCCCAAGCTGTACCGTATTAAATGTACAATAAAAGACAGCTATTTCCATCAACGTGAACCTGGATACAAAACTTCTGCAGTAAAGAGTTAATAGACTTGTGGAAAGTCGGACGAAACTTGATTTTAGTCTGACATCACGGTAGACACCTCCGTCAGCGAGATGACCGTGGGAGAAGTCACGTGTTCACGAGGGCCAATAGGAATGGCTCTCGCTCCACTGACGTGAGAGCACGACGTCGAAGCTTGTACCTCGCTAACTACGATACGTACAAAAATAATTTCGTTTTTTTTTTTCAATAATGCTCTGGCCTTGAAAATACAATGTGGACCTCATGCAATGAACCACAATAAATAATAATAATAATAATAATAATAATAATAATAATAATAATAATAATAATAATAATAATAATAATAATAATAATAATAATAATAATAATAATAATAATAATAATTGGCATTAGATTTCCGAGTAACGTGACACTTCCGCGCCACAGGGTATAAGACTGCGGATAGTTTCGACCACCAGGAGTTCTTTAAGGTGCGCCGGAAGTCTCCGACGCACGGTGCTGGCAATCAACCACAATTATCAAGGTGTCGCAACACCTTAATTGACATTATACTGACCTGTCCCAGCGAAAATGTTACCGTGTAGTGTGCATATATCATTAACAGTCATCGCCCCGAAGACACACTTGCATTAATGTTTACATGTATACTTTTTGCCTTTTTGCATATTTGTGACTCAGTCAGCCACACACTGCGAGAGTCTGAGAGCCTTCTGCCTTATGGTTCTGTCATTTGAATATCACGACCTACTAAATTACTGCGACCATGTCATACGGACCCCTTCACAGCGCCGCATTTGGAGGCTAGCGGTGGCGCTAGTCGTCGACCCGGTTATTGCTTCCTCAATTTCTACAATGCTGTGTACTTTAGCTTACCTTAGTATTTTTGTACAAGCGGTGGCTATCCCACGGGAGGTGCTTCTTTCTAACGTTGATTGCCATCATCAGTAATATATGCCTTTTCATAGGAGCTATTGCTGTCGTCTACTACTGTAGTCGAACATCCGCTTCCGCGCGTTCAAAATACAAATTTCCGTCGTCCAATCGCGATGTAGATCTTGCTGGCCGATGAGTAGCCCCCCTAGCGGATCGCGCGGACGGGCTCCTCATAGGGTCTGCCGAGTATGACATGGTCGTTATAATCTAGTAGGTCGTGCTCAGTATAAACTAAATGAAGAATATTATTACAGATAAAGCACCGTATCCTTAAAGCACAGTGAAGCTGCAGAAAGCGTCTCACATTTGCGAGTTTCTAATACCCCTGTCACACGGGCATTTTCAATCCTGCTCGACCGAACCTGCTTGAACCCAATGTAGATCGGATGGTGCTACACGGCCGCTTCCAAGCAGGATCGAACTTTGATCCTGCTTCACTCAAGACAGTTCCCATGACAGGATTGAGAATTTCAAGACGGCTCGACGGCCGCCATTTGCATCCTCGACCCCGGTGAACTGTCATAACTTAAGACGGACATGCGCGCGAAGCTACAAATGATGCTTACATCGGTATACGATAAATTACCACTAATATCGCCGTTATATAGGAAACGCGAAATTAATGAGTTCCGTTTATTCATTTGCCTTCCTTTTGTGCGACGTATAGCGTTGCGCAACCAGACGACGGGAGTTCGAGTTGGACTTGCACATAACTTCATTTTCATATTTCACATCTCATGCTTCTCGTGTAATGGGGTAGGGTACTGCTCTCAAGCGGTGAATCACCCCAGGCCATAGTCATGATTCAGTTGTTGTTGTTGTTGTTTATTCATTTGCACTCTTTCATTCATTTGCGCTCTGCGCTCAAAGGTCTTCTGACATTTCTGGACACCATCGGACTTCGATCGTTATTGTAAAGGGGCTCGTTATTTTATTCCCCCCATTCCACCAAGCACTGGGGTAGAGTATCGCCTGTTGCGATGAAACTCCCCACTCTCCAAGGCCGAAAATAAAGTTGTTGTTGTTGTTGTTTGCACAGGTCAACCATTCAATGCGCATTGAAAGTGGCCGTGTAGCAGCGTCAAAACGTCGAGCGTGCTCGGGAACTTCAATGCAGATCGGATTCGAGAAGGATCGAAATGCCCGTGTGACAGGGGTATAAAACATTGCGTGCACATTAATGTTACGGCAGTTCTCACCTGGGATCTCCCTCTTGACTGTTGATGTCCAGGGCACTGCAGTAGGCATCTTCGGGAAACACGCCGTAGGAAGGCAGGAAGCCCGTCAGTTCTGACGTGGTGGCGGAATGGTGCGAGGGCGCCGAAGGGGGTTCCCCGCTGCAGGGCAGTCCCGACGTCATGGGAGGAGGCAGAACAGCGGGCAGCGTCGGCCTCGGAGAAAGATCCGCGGCCGCAGCGGGCGGCGGGTCCTTGAACGACTCCGAGTAGCTCCGCTTCGACGCGAACTTCTCGCGCAGGGACTTTGTCCGAGTGGAAAAGGCGGACGGGCGACAGATGCTCATGGTTGCTGCCCCCTACTTGGCTGGCTCTCCTTTTAAAGCCTGCGTCAGTAACGTGGGATGTGTAAGCATTTCAATGAAAAGAGGTGCAAATGAGTACAGAGGGTCATCAAAAAAAAAAGAAAAAAAGAAATCTGATTAAGACGTCTGATGAAATTGTGTGTGTCATGTTACCGAATAGCGTGAAAGGTTTTGATGTGTGCAATTTGCCCCCCCCCCCCAAAAAAAAAAAAATCACATAAACATGGCTCAGCGCGTTCACTCTTAACTCGCCACTCCAGGTATAACGAGGAGGAGAAGTATGATGCCCCGTCACCGATGACGTTACAGGGGCAACTCGTTCTGATTCGCTGGTCAGTGAGGGTCAGTGCCCTGTCCCTTTGCCGCCCGGGAGGTACCCGGGTTCGAATCCGGTGCCGGCTGTGCTGTCTGGGGTTTTTCCTGGGTTTTCCTCAGACGCTTTCAGACATATGTCGGCACAGTTCCCTTAGAAGTCGGCCCAGGACGCACATTCCCCCAGGGCGTGAGTCGTGACGTTGCCCACATACGTGAGGCCGACAACGGCAAGCCCTATCACCACCACCACCACCACCACCACCACCCTTTGCCGCCATAAACCAGTTTTACCAGTTCCGCCCGAGAACATGAGGATAGAAGGAGTGGCCGAATCATGACCGAGCGAGGAGCAATGCTCTTTCAGAATCCCGAACAGCCGAGTAGCAGACGACAGCTGTGCAGCAGACAGCATTTCTCTGGACCAATCAGCGAGCGGGGCCCCTGTGTTGTCAGCGCGAGGTCCCAGGCAGATCACAGGCTAATACTGCTCTCCACCGCCGTTGCGCACGGTCGCCTTTTGCGGCGCACTTTAGATTCAATTTCTGCGATAATTGTGACTTTATGGAGTAAATTAATTCTGCATCGTACTGGCCTGATTAACAGTTTTATACGAGGAAAACACGGGGTTAAAATCACTTCTGTGCGACTTTAAAGGTACGGTCGAATCCGGAAACCCATCGATGAAACAAAGAGCAATATTTTCGGCATCGGCCAACAATCTGCTTGGGTAATTATTTCCATCCCAAAAGTGATGGTAAATAAACACATTTTCAACAACAGCGCTGCTTCTTCAGCCGCAGATGCTGTGGCGCCGTGACGTCACTCTCTATCCGGAGGAGTGAAAGGGCGGCGCTCAGAGGCGAAAGGCGTCTTCCAGACCCCCGTACGGTCAAGGCATTTCTTGTTCTCAAGGCCATGCTCTGATTGGTAGTGTAGGGAATGACGTCTTCGCCTTTTTCCAGTGAGGGAATTCCGGCATACTCTCGCGCGCGCCATCTATTGAAAATACATCAGCATGACCCAACTTACATCCGACGAGATAGTGCGTTTCTCGCGAGTGGAGTTAGCATTTCATTGCAAAGGTGCACAGTCTGTGTATTCCGGAACACAAGAACGCAAACCACACATTCGTTTAAATCACTTGGGTGAGAGCTTTTCGCAAATAGCAGCGATACAGCGAGCAGACGACACAAATACGCGGAAAGAGAAAGGCCGACAGATGGCGCAGGTCACCTTGCAGGCATCGAACTCTGATTGCAACACAACACATTCCTGTCTCCCCTAGAGCGTGAATCCAAGCAAACCCGAAAAAGACACGCTTCGTTGTCATTCTCCATCTTTGTTACAGCGCGGCAACATTACGTCAGCCCGCTAAGTGAGCCCGGAAAAAAAAGCCCCGCTAGGTTGCTACACCTGCGAACACCCCAGCAATGCAGGCAAAGCACGCTTTACAGGAGATGCCACGGAGGACTTTGCTCCCTATTTGTAGAGCGCAGTCCGCATCGAAAGACTGTTGGCACTTTACGATGAACTTTCCCAGTATTTCTTATCCTTAAAAGTGGTTTCCCTGCATCTTTACGCACTGCTTCACAATGGTGTCATTCGTTGCGCCATAAAAGCGTGACACGCTTTTGAAAGCAAAATACTGCGGAGTGCTTCATCATATGCTACGTCGTTCGTCCAACTACAGACACTATCGACAGTTTAAAACATACATAATTCAATATTATTCGTTATATGTTCGCTTTCAAACGAAATGCACCGAAGCGTCACACTGCAATGCCCAAATGTAAAAATAATTTGAAAACATATTTGCATTAATTTCTGCAATTTATATACATCATCCACTCAATGCAGAAAAAATGCATTGGATCATTCATTGCGTAACACTAGAGTGCCACCTCTGTTGTCGAATAAGAACGAGTTCGAGTATGATAGGCCACCTAGCGGCCGCGCCGCGAAGTTGGTCCCTCGTTCTTAGTACCCTCCGGGAGATGGCGGCAGCCGACGACACCTGGCACATCGATTTTTCAACCATGTCTCTCACTGTTATGATGAACCTTAAACTCGCAGATAGGCTCGGGGCAAAGATTAAGAGGCACTCGACTCTGAACTAACAGTTTGAAGAGTTCCTCGGGGCGGAATTGAAACACGCTCGACCAGCCGCGATTAATTAAAGTGTCCTTCGGAACTCCGCATGGGTTGCTCATTTCCGCGAGGATGCATAAACAAGTTGTATAAATGCAGCGAGCATTTAAAAAAAATACATCGAGAAAATACTTAGAACTGCGTTAAACTGAAGCGCAAGCAAACAATCAAAACGTGCGATAAATCCAAATATGTTTACTCAAAGCCCGACAGTACCTTTTTCGCGTTTTGCTACATTTTTAAAGTCGGGTCAGGAGGTGGAATCAATAATAACCCCCAAACTCGATATTAAATTATCTTTAACTTTCACGGTCATAAACATACCCTGCATATTTAGGATCGAACTATTTTGGGCGAACTCTAAATTTACCCTGCAGCTATCTCACGAGTCGATTTTGGTTTCAGTCGTGTTTCATTTGAAATCGATTTAGGTTGCTACATTACTGTTCTAAAGCACCAAAGCACACAAAGCACACGTACGCACATGTTGACGATAAGTCGTACGGCGCATATCTGTACAACGCTAGACGAGATTGATCTGGATTGATTTTGTACACAGAATACGTGCCTCTTGTAGTCGCCTCCCACCTGTCTTTAGAACTGCCTCAGCGCCTCTTTTGTCCCCACACCTCATTGATGAAATAGATAGAATTGAATGTTGGACACGTACACATTGTTATAAGCCTGAAATAGCCGAATGCATAAGTAGAGTCTGATTTCACCATCGTATAAAAATACCATCCGGTTTTTATCCTTCGAGTTGGTGAAACTATGTTGACCAGGAAAAGTCATACCGTACGTATACATATCGATCAGTATCGTTGGATATGCGTACGCTCGACACGATGGATTCGTACGCTGATGCAGAAACAATGTTGCCAGTCAGTACTCCGAATACCCTTATTGCAACGTCGTATTTATATACAGGGTGTTTCACCTAACGTGATGAAAACTCGTATTAAGAAATTCGTTTGTCTCAATATTACTGGGTCAACGCTGTTTATCTCGGGGGAGATTTTGCCACGACTTCTGGGCTCTTTTATCAAATTTAATTCGAGAGAAATTGAATTTTCCCAAATGAACTCCGAAATTTGTAAAGTCAACCACACGTTTCCTTTCTTTCTTTTTTTTTTCACAGAAACAGAAAGCGCATGCAGGATTTGCCCCATTGTGGTGCAAAATACATGCACTACTACAATATTATTAGACGAAAAAAAAAAAAAAGCGATGCGTGTTGTCACATGACGTCGAACGAACGCGTTTGGCCACCATGGTGGTGGTCACTTTTCCGACGCAGCTGCAGGGGCGGATTTGGGGGGGAGGGGGCCCGGATGTCCTGACCCCCCTCAATTCCAGACTTGAACATAGGATTCAATGGACAAATCCCAGCATGCACCTGGCACTTGTCCATAGCGGACCCCCCACCCCCCTCGGAAAAATCCTAGATCCGCCACTGCGCAGCTGCCGGTATTATCTAGCATTTGCTCGAAAGCGAAGCCCTGAATGGTGTTTGAAAATCCGGTCGCGTCCGTACCCTTCTTTCATCCCGAAGACACTTCGTCATCGTCGTTCTCGCATTTTCTTTTATTAAAACTATGGTTGTCGCCTCGAAAAATAGCGCAGTTCGTCATGTTTCAATGTCGCTAGCACGAAAAGTGACCACCAGTGACCAGGAGGAGCTTACGAGCATGCCACGTCACTGCCACGTCACGATGTGATGTAGGTGAAAACACCCTATACTAGAGACCTGGAGGTATGGCATTCGCCTATGCGAGAGCCTGATTAGTTACGCTAGTGGTCGCTAGAAGCGCCACATAGCACTATTGGGGAGAGGAAATGACGTGTACACTATTAGCATGATTCCCACCGTCGTTCGTCGGCTACACTCTTAGAAATGAACTTCACCGCATAGCACGCTCCTAGCCAGCCACCATCCCGAATGACAACGTTCTCGCCCCTGATTTGTCGAAAACGGGAGGCGGAGCCTATTCTGTGCCGTGCATACTGGTCACAAAATAGGCTCCTCCTCCCGTTTTCAACAAATCGAGGGCGAGAACGTTGTCATTCCGGATGATGGTTGGCTAGGAGTGTGCTACGTCATGAAGTTCCTTTTTAAGAGCGTAGGGCTACACAGGCTGTTGCTAGGCGCGTGCGCTACCCTCTTCCGTACCTCTTCGTCGTTGTCAACACAGCCCCACCATACATTGCCGCAGTTTCGGTTGATCACGTGGCAACGAATAGTGCTAACTAAGCGCCAGATCTCATAGCGAAGAGGCGATTGCAAGAACTAAAACCCCGCTTCTGGGAGCTTTGCACATGTCCAAGCCTCTAGTATATTGGTAGTCGGTCTTTGTTGCGACACAGAGTTATCTTAAATATAAGAGTGAGGAGGAAAACAGGAACGGGAGGGTGAAAGTGTTTCTTCTGCCGCATCTTGCATTAACGCGTGACGAAGAACTCAGCTCGGCCGACATTTTCGGCGCCTCAAAATAACGGGTGTCGCAGTTTTTCGTTTTTTTTTTTCAGCTATCAGGAATGTGTTAGGGAATGTATTTTTCAACGCCATGAGGGCAAATCCAAATTGAAAAAAAAAAAAAAAAATCCGGCGTGCGCTTTCTGTTTCTCTAAAAAAAAAAAAGAAAAAGAAGAAAAACGTGAGATTGACTTGGCAAATTTTGGCGATCAATTGGGAAAAGTGCATTTCTCGAGAATTGAATTCGATAACAGTGCTCGGAAGTAATGGCACAAGACTCCCCCGAGATAAATAGCGTTGACCCCATAATGTTCAGACAAGTAGATTTCTTATAATACGATTTTTTATCACGTTCGGTGAAACACCCTGTCTGAAAAAAAAAAAAAAGACAAATCAGGTGTGTGCAACTTCCACGTCACGCAGATAAACGATATTTTGCGCGAATACAAATTGAGACGCGACCCGCGCAGGACAAGTGAAGTCGGCCCAGATGCATGCCACAACCCCCTTCTCCCATTCCATCTTGCTGTGGTCTACCGCACGCCCACGTGTGTACGTTTCTCACGGCCTCAGTTGCTTCGCGGTAAAACAAAAAAGTGAAGATTGCGTTGACACTGGAATGGCGCTTCAACAACATTCTTTACGTCAGCAGCAAAATTAAGCCACGTCATTTGAATTAAGCCACGTGCGATTGAATGTGGCGCGGACTCCACTGCTCCTCTTTAAGATGGGCCACCTTTCGTCGCCCAACTGCCCCACCTGTCATGTTGAAGGAGACATCCCGCACTTACTCCTCTACTGCACTCGTTACCACCAACATCGTCTCCTCCTACGGTCGCGCATCGCTCGCCTGACGGTTTCGGACTTATCTCTAGCTACGCTGCTCGGCCCCACACAATACAGTCAGGTGACAAAGGCACTTGCCCAGTTTCTGCGGTCCTGTGGCCTTCTGGGTGAACTGTGACCAGTTTCATGTTTGTTTTCCTCTTTGTTCTTTTGTTTTTCTTTTTATTTATTTGTTTTCCTTTTCTTTGTTTTTCTTTTTGTTTGCCTTTATTTTCCCCCCTTTTTCCTGGGAATAGCAAGCCGCCATACCGGTGGCTAACCTTTCCCTCTTATTTTTTTATATATAATAAACATATTCCCCCCCCCCCCCCCACGTCAGAACGACGACATCGCGCAAAGCCCGTCACGAACTCGCCGTTAGCACAACGCCGCCGGCTTGTCAAAGCAACGGCTCTTAAAGCCCTCGACCCCCCCCCCCCCCCCATAACCTACAAAACTACAAGAAAGCCATTCCTTGTTTCTTTCCAGTACAACTGTCCCCTTCAAGGGCAACTTTACTGCGTAACACTTTTTTCCATCTACATCTTCTCTTTCGCAAACCGTAACGGGGTAGCGAAAACGGAGCTTGTTAGATCCAGTAAAGCATTTTTACAACCGACTTACATAGAGCTTTATCTTTATTGTCCCCCCCCCCCCCCTATTTGCCCCGGGCTGAGCCCGCTCAGCAGATCATGAAAAAGTTCTTAACAACCTCAGCGATACTAAACTCGAACGGAGGAAACGCTTGTTACAGAATCTTGGGCTTCATGATTTTTCTTTTTCGTGGCCGACGAACGACAGTGCTTTATGCGGTCAAAGACAGGCGTTTCGACCGCTACGACAATGCGGACAGTTTCGAAGCTATAGTTTTTCGTGTTGCTTGTTTTAGAAAAGTGTATTTTGTCATCATTTTAAGCCGAGGTCAAGTTTTACAACGCGACGCGACGAGCCTCGCTGAAGAATATGAAATGGGGACGCATAATACATTGTAGTCGTAATATTTGGCTAGATAAAGGGTTTTCTCGGCGTTCGCTGTTGAACGAAGTTTGTGTTGTGAGTCATCTTCTTCAGAACGACAGTATAGAGCAAGAGGCAGTGTAGGGACCCTGAACAGATATCTCTCTGATGCGCTGTATTTATTTATTTAGTCTTTCTACCATATCGCGCGACAGTTTCGACGATTTAAACGCGCTATTTGTTCCTCTTTCATGTCCGCGCAAATGTCATCCATAGTTAGCGAAGACACCCAGGTACAACGGCAGATAGTCCCACTTCAAGGCATCCTTAGATCCCCGGCGGAGACACCCGCCTTGTAGCATACTAAACCCCATTACATCTTTCTCAGTCCACGAAGTACATCGGTGGTGGGTGGTGGGGGTAATGTTTTAAGCGGCTCGCCACACAGAAGTGGGCGTCGTCACCACTACAGAGCAAAAAAATAAAAAATAAAGAAAAACAGGAACCCGAAGTACCTCGAAGCCACTGCCTTCCGAAAGCTCCTCCAATGCACGGATGCGCATAGTGTGCGTCGTACTTGAGCACGTCGCTTCGCCGGTCGTCACAAAGTCTCCAGCGAGCCCACTTTGAGGTAGCGGTAAATGAGCACTCGATGATTAGAAGCGTGCCTCTTGCTTAATTTGCCTGATTGTCGTCCACGCGGGGCCGCCACACGTATAGCTGTATACGCTCCAAAGAAACTCCATTACGGGAAAGCGCAAGTGTAAGACACGGAGGGACCGCTGTAAGTGGCAACGCGTGCGTGCGTTCGTTGTGACGTGGACGGCGTTCGCGCATCGTCCAAATATGTTCTCTTTATTTATTTATGGTTAGTCAACGAACTTGGGCACGTGAGGAAAGAGGGTAATACCCCTGTCACACGGGCATTTCGATCCTTCTCGAATCCGATCTGCATCGAACTTCCCGAGCACGCTCGAGTTTTAACGCTGCTACACGGCCACTTTCAATGCGCATTGAATGGTTGACCTGTGCAAATGAATAGACGGAACTCATTAATTTCGCGTTTCCTATATAACAGCGATATTAGTGGTAATTTATCGTATACCGATGTAAGCATCATTTGTAGCTTCGCGCGCATGTCCGTCTTAAGTTATGACAGTTCACCGGGGTCGAGCATGCAAATGGCGTCCGTCGAGCCGTCTTGAAATTCTCAATCCTGTTACGGGAACTGTCTTGAGTGAAGCAGGATCAAAGTTCGGTCCTGCTTGGAAGCGGCCGTGTAGCACCATCCGATCTGCATTGGGTTCAAGCAGGTTCGGTCGAGCAGGATCGAAAATGCCCGTGTGACAGGGGTATAAGACGAGGAATAGTGTATCTTGGGCCGTCGCGGGATTGTGTGCCTTCCATTCTCAGACACCAGGGATTCCAATGGGATTTGAACATCCCGGCCTTTTAGCATATAATGTTGAACTTGAAGCTACCACCCATGGGCGAACGCTGGTATCGTGGAATGTGACGGATGTGCTCATGTTGTGCAGCTTGCGACACAAGTTTACGGAACACGGCACTGGCGTATTCCTTATCGGAGCGGCCCTCTGCTAGTATCAGGAAGAGATCTTCAGAAGTTTCGTTTTCATTTTGAGCTTCCCAACTCTTTTGGCAACTAACGAGGCCCCGACTGCCAAACCAACTTTATTTCTCATTTCGGAAGAATGTATCTTATTTACACAGCCATTATAATGGAAGAGATTGAATAAGGAATGTGTGACCGGCTATTCTATTCATCTTTCAGTATGCGTGTCCGTTTCTGATTGGTTGTCGCTCCACTGGAGAAATGCGACACCCCAGTGTTCCATAAACTTTTGTCTCAATCTGTACATCTGACTTTGGGGCAACCATGAACACAACGCAGACAATGTTATTATCGCAACTCTCGTTAACATTTCGTAAAGCCACCTTAGCCAGCTCGTAGCGTCACCTGCCAGATGGAACCGATCTATCGCATCGGCCCTTGCAATAAATTTCCGGTAACGATACCCTGAGGTTATTAGCCTGGACCTGCCTGCGGTGAGATCCTGCCCGCCATAAATCATGCCTCAACACTGCAAGGTTCGCCCTCCCATATCTTTCGCGTACGTTGCTCTGTCTGTGCTTTTTCTTTTTGATGGTCTGCATTGCACTGCGCAGAAAAGAAAAAAAAAAGGATATTGGGTGATGGATAATTTCTCTGGCTGTTCCAGGCGTACTTCGTGTGTCGCTGGAAGGGAAGCGACTGCCACAGTCAAGTAAAAGTGTCAAGGTTAGACGTCGAGAAATTCGTACATAGCTACGGCGGTACAGCCCTATTTTATCGCATCTATACGAGAGTTCTTTAATGCCCGCTTTACCAAGATGCCTAAAGGTAGGTACTTCCAAACAGTGGGGAGGGGAAGTCTACGTACAGGACATAATTTTTGCATTAGAAATTACGCAGCGCGCAGAAATACTTTTAAGAACTCATGTCTTGTAAACACCGTAGAGGAATGGAACAACCTGTCCCCTAATGTCTTTCCTAATCCACCAAATATGGAAAGTTTCTGTAAGAACGTTTCCTGTTCATAATAGTATGCCCCATCCAGGTGCCATTCATATATATATTTTGCATACCTTTGCAGTTGTTTAGGTGCAGCACCCATATCATCGTCATCATGTATTTCTCTCTCTCTCTCTAGGTGCAGCACGTGCTATGCCCACGCGCTGCCTGTGCCTACTCTTTGTGTTTTATTCGTAGTGAAGTTCATGTATATTTGTATGTTTTTCCCAGTCCTGTAACGGCCCTGCATAGGGCTGACAGTATAGATAAATAAAATAAATAAAATAACAGTTGTGGCCAGCTATACGTTAGGTCAAACGGGTAGGTGTGTGAACGATCATTTACGAGAGAACAGGATCAACGCCAAAAGCAATCGAGAACGTCGGCTGTGAGCCTGTTGCGGTGAATACGGCTGTGAGCCGGATCTTGATGATTGTGTTGCAATCGAAAAAAAAAAATGTCAGCCAGGCAAGTGCCGGCTTGCTACTCCTTTATAAAAAAACAAAAAGAAAACGGGTTTTTAAGCCAAGAAAGTGTTGTGTGTGCACGTGATGTGTACATGTTGCGCGCGCAAAACACCTCTAGGCCTCTGGGCAGAGCTGTACACGTTACAAAAAAAGAAAAAAAAAGAACTAAATACGTTACTCGTTACTAACAAATAAAAGGAACGCGTTCTCGTTACCTGGAAGTAACGAGTCGCTTCTATACGTTACATTGGCATGAAAAACACAAGAAATACGAAAGCATCGCCTACTTTACTTTCTGTCAGCTCATCCATGATGAATTGCACTTCAGTAGCAACTGGCACTCAAAGCTGGCTGACATGAGTTCCCGAGTAGGGGACAGAGAGACTAAACGCCCTGTGCGCGGTGAATCCTTGAAAGGAGGAACACAAAGAACGCATGGAGTGTTCCGAAACACTGTGGACACTAGAGCAATGTGAGAGGCGTTTCGCTCTGGTTAGAGCCCTCCGCGGATGATATTTTTTTGCATCTGCATCCGACCCGCATCCGCGCACACGTTACCGCGTCCGATCCGCATCCGCGGCATACACAACAGTTTCCATCCGCATCCGATCCGCTGAGCAAAACGCACCATCCGCATCCGATCCGCAAAATCCGCACGTTTCGCAGGGCGCGTAAAAACCGCAGGAAGCATATGTTGGTATAATTTCGGATGCCTACATACTGTCACGGAAGAACTCACGACGACAAGCAAAGGTAAACCTTTCAACAAACTCGATATGGAGAGACTTCTGCAACGCGTGAAACGCTACCTCGCCGATGGTCGCGTGGTTCGAGATGCCAGAATGCCTCCTCTCCCGTCTTGGCCCTGCGTGGTCAAAGGTGAACATAGCATGCGCTCGCTGTCGGCGCGCAATACAAAAAAAATTACTGGTCGAAAAATTACAGCACGCGGTATATCCGCATCCGATCCGCTACCGATCCGCTGCTTTCACATCCGCGTCCGATCCGCATCCGATCCGCACACCGCAGGAAGTGCTAAATTTTCATCCGAATCCGCAAGTATCCTGCGGATATCCGCGGGTATCCGCTTCCATCCGCGGATGGTGCAGGGCTCTATCTCTGGTATCTTTTTCTCTTCGCTGGGGATTTTTCCGTGTGCTACAGCCTCGTGGGATACCGCCATGTGCGCGGGAAAGACTACAACTGGCTTCTCCCTGGGTTTCTTTTAAATAATCAATCAATCAATCATGGCGGTCGTGGTTGGTCATAGTGAGAAAGAAAAAAGAAGAAGAAAAGGAACGAGTAACTTGCAGTAACGCGTTACCATTTTTTTAACTAGGTACGTTATGAGTTACATTTTTGAGAAAGTAACTAAGTCGTTACTTAGTTACCAAAGACAGTAACGCGTCACCAACGCGTTACGTAGTACACCTCTGCCTCTGGGTGTCACCCAGCGTTTTTTGTTTTGTTTTTCCCCGGTAGAGCCATCTTCCGATCCATCCGTCTGCAACCTTAGAAATATTAATGAAGGTACAGGTGGGTCCAACCGGAGAGGAGGGCGGAGAGCGCGAGAAGCACTCGGACTTGTGGGAAGGAGCGTGGGAGCACCGCACTCCGCAAAAGGAGATGTCCCGTTGAGTCAAAAGGAGCGCGCATCATGCGCTCCGGAGCCGATACTTAACGCGCTCTAAGACTTTTCAAAGCAGATACACTTCAGAGGCTCAGACCACTGTTTGACAGCTGTTGCACACATTAACTAACGAACCACGGGCAAAAGTAACAGAAATTATTTTCACGTACTGGTGAAGGAATAGACTCGTAATACGACAGAATTTTATCAACTTGTCAGCATTGTCTTAGCTGCGCCGGCAACGCAGGTCAGCTTTGAAAAGACCTTCTCTATTGAGCCTGAAGTTCATTTTCTCTCAACTAAGGACAAACTTATGTGACTATAGTTTAAAAGACATTATGACGGTCCGCCGTAACATGGCGTATACATGGATGTGCGCGTCTGACTTGTTTTCCAATCTTTTTTTCTTTTCGCATGTAGTACGCTCTGTCCGCCACAATAAATCTTCGTTGCGTTCTACCCTACCGCGTTGATATACCCCGGAAACCACAGAAACATGATGGTATTATTAAATCCTTGATAACGCGACTTTCAAATACCGTATATCTACCGCATCCAATCAACGAATGCGATTCTCCACGAAGACACAGTTGGCTACGGCAGGTACAAAACTTCACGGTGACGATAACATCGCCTTACTATATAGCACTTTCTAACATTTACTGTGATCATATATTTGCAACATAGCACTGCTGCCAGTGAACAAATCAGTCGGAATATTTGAGGACTTCCTTTCGAAGCGTTTAAAACCTACTTGCCTATCGTACCCACGCGATATGTACAGCTCCAAGTTGAAAACCGAAATATATACCGCTGCAGCTATATTGGTTACCGATAACCGTAAATAAGAAAACGGGGGGGGGGGGGGTATGTTTAGTAAGAAAAAAAGGAAAAAAGAGAGGAAAGGTATGTCTTTAAATAAATAATAAATAAATAAATAAATGAATACAGGAAATAAAAACTAACAGACTAACGAAATACATAGGCTTTTCAGCATCGAAATCAAAGAGAGTATACGCATCGTCAAACTGTGAACGCGAGGACATTCCATATCTGTCCAGGGAAAACAATGGGGATGAAAAGGCAAAGAAAGAATTTATAATCTCGAGAGATTCGTGACGCTCCGATGGCCTCGTGGCAGTCGTACTGTGGATGGTATGCATAGTAATCGAAGTAGTGGAATCGATTCTCTCTTCTTCCATATATATTATGTTTCACATAACCTATAAAAAAAATATACTTTTAGAAAAAAAAAAGGGGTTAGCAGTATTAGTCTTCGGGAAACTTCTGCCAGGACTTATAAGGGTTACTTTAATTGGATTCCTTTCGCTGGAAATTAAATTTTCTGAATAGACCTCTACCAGAGAAACGTCATCATGACGTTGGTAGGCAGAGTGAAACCGGAACCAATCGGAAGGGGAGGGCTAGGTGCAACGAATGTGCACTTCTTCGCTGCCTCCCATTGAAAGAAAAGTACACTCTTAAAAAATGAACTTCACCGCATAGCACGCTCTTAGCTAACCATAATCTCGAATGATATCGTTATCTGACCTGATTTGTTGAAAACGGGAGGCGTACGCCTTTTTGTGACACTTATGCTGGTCATAATTGTCACAGAAAAGGCGTACGCCTCCCGTTTTCAACAAATCAGGTCAGATAACGATATCATTCGAGATTACGGTTGGCTAGGGGCGTGCTATGAGGTGAAGTTCATTTTTAAGAGTGTAGGACCGAGGGTCGCGTCCCTTTGAGGGACCATCGTAATCCCCTCAAGACCGTGGCGGCTTTCGGGCGCGACCTTGTTCGTCCCTAGCTTCGAGCATAGTTCAACTCTACCAAATTGGTGGCGCTGTCGAAGACTATGACGTCATTTGTTTACAAGCAAGGAGAGGTCTATTCAACTCGAAATTTTGCCAAGTCAAGTCTAGAATTTTTTTTTCTGCAGGAAGTAGAGAATCTATGTAGGAAATAGATTGAGCCATTAAAAAACACATTCTCGATTGCGCTGATAACAGCTAATAACACTGTTTCTGAGAACAACAAATTGCAAGCCGCCCTCATTTCCGTTGGCAAGAAGGGACTGTTCCCCTTCTCCTCAGTTTCCCCCAAGCGTCACGCTAGCAGCTGCCGGTGATAATATAGCATCCATGTGTCGCCACATATGGTCTTCTTATCTGTCCCTGTTTCTCTCTCTCTCCTTGTGTGCGGTGAGATAAGAAGGGAGAAACTGTCCGCCTGCCGGCTTCTAGGATAGAATATAAGCAGAAAGAAAAAATGGCCTGCGCGCCGGCTTCTGTGCCGTTTAGATGCAGTAATTAGGACGCAGCATGAATGTGTGCACGCAGGTACACTGTAAGAAAAAAGGGAGTACTTTTACTCCTTTTGGGGAGTAATTGCATTGCCACAAAAAATAGTCCCTTTCGGGAGTAAATGCACGGGAGTAAATGAATGTCACGGAGTGAAGACCGCATTTCACGCGCTGTTGTAAGAGTCCCAGGTACATAATTGGTGCGCATGCATGAAAATACTTTAAAGCAAACCGTCAACCGCGTAATATGTCGAGTGATATGAAATCTTGCACATTACATAGGGCACAATTTGCGAAGAAAGATGCGCTAACTGTTTCTTACTCTGTGTGGCTGGAAAATTGCTACGTTGTCCGAGTTATACAGCCTGATGTCGTTCAAATTGACCAAGGGCACATATTTACGTAGACTGTCGCATTCAGGAGACCATTCGCGAAGTTTAGTGACAATTTGCAGTCCTGGGGAGTAAATGTCGGGACTAAATGTTCGGTTAGGGGACTAAAATGGGGAGTAATTGCAGACTAGGGGAGTAGAAGCTGCAATTACTCCCCGTTTTACTCCTTTTTTTCTTAGAGTGTATGGCAAGAAAACTGAAGAGACGCAAAGCGAGCAAAGTTATATTAGACGCGTTTCCAGGATTGGGCTATAGTAACATGAATGACCAGAAAGAAGTATACCTGCTGATAATACGTAGTGTATTTTATCTTCATCAACATCAACATCAACGACGTGTACGATGTGTCCCAACTTGGTTTGAAGAGAAGTTTACTTCACTTCGCTTAACAAGAAACTAAAGTCATGCACACATATTAAATAAGACACTCGAAATTCTCCCCTTCGACGTGAACGCATAGTTGACATCTTCGTACGACGTCACACGCCGCACTGATGCCTTCGAGTCTTGTGATCGACTCCCAAGCTTTCTCAGTTCTACGTTGTAGATCGTCGGCCCATGCAGCACAATGTACTGAAAGTCGAGTGCAATAGAGGTGCATGGGTAGGTGGAAGGCCTTGAGCATACTCGTGAAACTAAAGAACATTGATAAGACACACTACCGTCCACCCCTATTGCACTCGACTTTCAGTACATTGTGCTCCTTGGGGGGGGGGGGGGGGGGGCGCTTCTGGATCAGTCTGTCACGTTGATGTGGCCCCAGAAATTTAAAGCCTAATGGCGCATAAGGTCGGGAGATCGAGGAGGTCATTCCATAGGCCCAAAACGTCCCGTCCATTTCAAGGAAAAATGATCGGTCAAGAAACTTCGCACCCTATGTCCATGAGATGGAGCGTCTCTTGCTGAATATACATGAATATGCGCTTCTAGAGCGGTAGGTACTTCTCTGAAGGGAAGCACAGTTTGTTCAAGTACCAGGCTGACGTAATAACTGGGTGTCAACTTTTCCTTATAAACAATTCGTTTACGTTTATTACGTTTAGTGACCATTGTTAGTGTAGTTACGTAAATTACGTTTAGTGACCACTGGTACTGATTTCTTGCAGGTCCGAGTGTGGATTACTTGTGCTTCAGAAGTGAGCCTTCTGGTGACAAAATGGCGTAGGTGCAGGCTATAGCTGGTGGACGAAGTCCACCTATGGTGGATGGAACGGTAGAAGGACGACACGAACACGTTACTTTGAACACTGAGTAAACTTTGCTGGTTTGAGTCGTGTGTTCGTGTCGTCCTTCTGTGTGCCCAGATTCGGGTTTCTTTACATTATGCGCCTATTGACCTGTGCATAGTGTGCCTCATCGCTCCAGAGCACCACGTGCGAGAAGTTCGTGATATCATTGTCTAGACTCAACAACACCAACAACTGATGACGATGACGATTAGGATACATGAATGACGTAGGGGTTCAGAGGTGTATTACAGAGGCCTAGACGTACAAGAAAATCTGCAACACAGAAGCCTGGTGCAAACTAACATGGTACGGGTGATGGATACTGTCCCGTAGTATCCTCCAGATGCTATAGCACTGGATGTTCCTGTTTCTATGGCAAGCTGCGTACGCTGACAAGCGGGTCTTCGGCGACTCTTTCCTGCACTGTAAACTGGAAAACACCCTTATGGGTGTAAATGGCTTGTCCTATAACTGACACCTATTTTTACACCGTATATGGTCTGGAACACCCTTTTTAGAAGGTGTATTCTGTGTAAATCAGCCCTGCAAAGGGCGCTTTTCTTTGAAAATGCCCTCTTTTGCACCCTTTAAACACCCTCTTAGGAGGGTGTAAGATCGTTAAACACCCTCCAAAAAAGGTGTATAAAGGGTGCAAAAGACGGCATTTTCAAGGAAAAGCACCCTTTCAAAGGGCGTTTTACACGGGATACACCCTCTAAAAAGGGTGTTCCAGACCATACGGTGTAAAAAGAGGAGTCAATTATAGGACAAGCGATTTACACCCATAAGGGTGTTTTTCAGTTTACAGTGTGGGTGGTAACGTCTACTTCACCTTCGGCAGATGTAGCCGGATGATATCCTTTTTACTTTTACGAAGTGAAATTGACCAGTTTCGGTAAGACGTTCGTAAGTGAACAACGGTAAAAACCGTAAAGAAACCACTCTGCGTATTTTTCGCTTGCCTTCCCGAAACCCGTCCTATATAGCTGCCCCTATAGCCAAAATCATGTTTACCTTCTCTCTCTCTTACTCTACACAGAGATAGCCACAGTGCAGCTACTTTGTTTCGAGCTGTGCCTGAAATACACGCTGGAACTATAAATCACGGATCAAGCAGGTTCTATCAAACAGGACCACTATGTCGATAGCTTTCTTTACTCTTTGCCCACCGTTCGTCTCCCGAAAAAGGAAAACAAAAATAATAAAAGATTTCACTGTCAGTTACGACAGTTTAAAAACAAGTAAAAACCGATGTTTCGGAACATTGGAACCTGTATAAGTTCCGAAATGTTTTGTTTACTTGTTTTTAAGCTGTTGTAAGTTGTGTACGGGACCGAGAGACACGGAACCCTCTCCCTTCGTTCTTTAGTGTTGTAACTGCCAGTGAAATATTTTGTTGCGAATAAATATGGACAGCCCTCGCATTTGGACATCTTTAAATAGTAAAAGAACAACAAGCGTAGAAGGCATATTAGAAAACGATGACAGCCGCTATAACGTGACGCTGAGAGGGAAACTGAGGGGTGGCGTACGGTCCCTTTTCGACTGCGTAATGAGGGCGGCCGGCAATTTTAAAGCGACGATTTTCGAAACTTTTTTTTTAAATTTTGTTACGAATGCAATAGGGAATGTGTTATTTGATGGGTTGGGTATTTCCTACGTCAGCTGTCTATTTCTGGCACAAAAACGTTACTTCGACTTGGCCAAATTTCGAGTTCAATTCGGAACATTCAACTTCTCGCGAAGGAAAGCTAATTAAAGTAGCCATAAGTTGTGGCAAAAGTTACCCGAAGATGAACACCGTTCACCCCATCTTTCTCGGACAAGCAGATTTGTTTCTTGAGAGATTCAGGTCTGATGAACAGCCTGTGAACTCAGTCGTGAAATCTCATTCTTCTTCTGTGATTCATCTCATCATTCCTTCACCGTTTGTTAGTCATCTCTTTTTTGTCATCTTTGTCATTAATCTACCTCATCCTTCTTTGATCATCTGTTAGTTTTTCGTTATTTCCAAATTCTTTTTCTTTATTTCTTATTTCTTAATTTTCTTCCTTTAATTCTTTCTTATTCCTTCCTATTTCTTTCTTTCTTTAATTCTTATCTTTTCTTTTTATTTATTTATTATTATTTCTTATTTCTGGAATAGCAAGCCGACGTCCCGTTTGGCTGACCTTTCCCCGTTTTTTTTTTCTTTTCGTCTAATAAATATATCCCCCCCCCCCCAGATTTGTATTAGGAATTTATAGCAAGTTAGGTGAAACACCCTGTACAAATATGACCATAGCAGAAATGAATACCCGGATGCTCATTTTGAGCCTACGAAAAGTGCAAAACCTTCGACTACGAGTTTCCATCGATTAGACAGTCCTCATTTCGGAAGACGTCGGATTACCATTGGGGCTTTAATCCTGACCAAGCAACCGAGCTATTTGCAATTAAAATGGTGTCTACACGTTCTCGATGTATTATGCATTATCTAAGAAGATTATTACAGTTGTTCTTTTTTTTGTCACGTTCAGCATCTCATTACAGCAAACGCATTGCGTACAAATGGCACCACAGAGAAAGGGAATATGGCTTAGCAAAGATAAATTGCATCGGACTTTCTCTGCTTAATGAAGCCTGAGGCGGAAGATTAGAACCGAAAACAAACAAATTAATTGCAAAATGGCGTTGTGAAGTTCTTCTGGGTATGAATATGGTGCACTTTGTTGCGCAGTACTGTGCTGTACCCAACTTTAAGGCACAAAGTCACTGATGAATTTGGACGACGAAACCGAGAACAGAAGTATATTTTGACCGGTATTTCGTTCTGCATTGAAGGAACAACAGTAACAACAAATATATGTAGTGTAAATTGTGCAATTTCACGTGAAATGTGTACAGCAGGGGTGCTGAATTACGGCCCGCGTGACCACCGAGCAAAAAAAAAAAAGAAAAAAAGAAAAATCCCAGTCCAAGCTTCATTAACGGTCGTGGCGTTACCATTGGCTCTGTATTCGTGCAGTTTATCTTGCATTAATTAGTGATAGAAAACTGTTATCACCGACCTGTGACAGCCGGTCCTCTCTAACTAAGGGACAAGTGGGGCCGGATGGCATGACAACAGCGAAGACGACAAAAGTAACATAAAGACAGCCAGGGAACGTCGAACTTTCAACCTTCAATCATAATCAATCTTTAATCATATGATGAAAGTTCGACGTTCCCTGTCTGTCTCTGTGAAGCTTTCATAGTCTTCGCTGATGACTCCCTAAAACCTGTCTCTGCGTCCCGGATTTTTTCTTGATTAATATTACTGGTACATTCCAACCACAATTTCTGAGAAAACCCTACATGGCCGGTTTGTAATATTGGGACCATCAATGCCACCACAAACGGACCTGTTCAGTCGCAGTCTCGGTGGCCTCCCGAGTGAATTCGAGCAAAGATTATTCGACCGCAGGAGACTTGAAACTGAGGCTTTTTTTGGCTCGCCGTTTTCCGTAGTTGTTGACAACCTTCCCGATGATCAACAAATGGAACTGATTGAGCTGCAGTGCGACGCACCGCACTCTAAAAACAGAACTTCACCGCATAGCACGCTGCGCGCCAACCATTGTCACGAATGATAGTGTTACCGCTGGTGATTGGAAGACAGAGGGGGGTACGCCTTTTTGTGGCAGTTTTCATATATCCACATTGCCACAAAAAAGGCGTACGCCCCCCTCTACCTTCGAATCGGAAGCGACAACCCTATCATTCGTGGCAATGGTTGGCGCACAGCGTGCGATGCGGTGAAGTTCTGTTTTTAGAGTGTATAAGAACAAGTTCGCTGACGTTATTCTATATATATCATATATATATATTCTATAGTTATATCATTTTATTTTTACGTTGGACGAAAGTAGCTGAAGATACGTATGCTGTCGCGGACAAACCTGTCCATGTTCGGCACAACGTGTCTAATAATAATTCGTTTTCTGTGATGAACCTGAATCATTCAAAGTGACGCTCACAACTAACAAACGAACACATCAACGCAGTTCTTGAGATTGCAATTGCGCAATCACTTTCACCACGACGCTGACGCAATAGCGAAAAACAAGATGTGTCAAGTTTGCTCGTGATAGAGCAAATAAAAAGGAAGGCTGACCCTGTGATCGAGCAACGCTAAGTAACCCAAATATATATACGTTTGAAGTCGTTTTAAGTTCTGTGCTGTGTCGTCTATATGAGAATCAGGGCTACCCCAAAGTCGTGGTATACGGCCGCCGTAGTTCCTCATGGCTCAATGCGGGCTGCGGACACCAATGAGTTTTGGCACCCCTGGTGTACACTCTTTAAAAAAGGGGTGTACTTTAACTCCTTTTTTTGCCACATATATAACACCCTCTTGGAGAGTACAATTAGGCTCAAAAGGGTGTCTCCTCACTCCCTCAAGGGAGTAGCATAACACCTTTCTCCCTACTGGAGAGTAATATTACTCCCCGGAAAGGAGAAGGTGTTATGCTACTCCCTTGAGGGAGTGAGGAGACACCCTTTTGAGCCTAATTGTACTCTCCAAAAGGGTGTTATATATGTGGCAAGGAAAGGAGTTAAAGTACACCCGTTTTTTTAAGAGTGTAGAGAATCAAAACACGTTTAGTGAAAAATGTTACGATTATGCGAAAGGAACCCGTTGCAAATGGTATTGATGTAGTGCGAGGCGTTTGTTGGGGAAATAGTTTTACGCAACCGTTAACATTGTACTTTAGCTTAACTTCAAAGGAACAATTTCATAATCCCCATTTTTTTCTTTCTTTCAATCAATCAATCAACAATTTCATACATGCTGTTCTTTACATAATGCACTACCACCAGGACTAATGACTATTTTTCTGTGTCATTGTTGACGAGATAAAACTTTTGAAAAAAAAAAAAAAAAACAAGAAAAAAAACATCGGTGTCTCGTTCGAACGTGGGAGCAGCAACAGCCTTAGACCATTCTTATTGGTTGGAATGAGCACGTGACTTCTCCTCCTATGAGTTCTACGCTTCTACCACCATTGCTCTTGTGGAGAAAGCAAACCATCATCATCATGTTTATTGACATGAAAACATGCTGTAGGCTGTGATGCGAGTTGACGAAGCTTTTTCTCGCAATGCCTGCAATGTGTCAACTGCCGAAACATGAAAGGCATAAATGTCGGTGTATGGTTCTTCTGTTTCCCACTGTAAAAGCATCACCGAATGAAGCGAGAGCTTTGCATTGGGCGCATGAAGAAAGATGGTTCCGTGTGGACGACGACGAAGAACTCTCGTGTCACGCTCTCCGTCCCCAACATCTTTCTCTCTGCCGTTGTTGGCGCATGCGCTTTGAAGTTTCTCGCAATGCCTGTAATGTGTTGCGTCCACAGGGGTGGCATCCAATGTATTGCTCCGAAGACGAAAGCGTGCTGGGCGAACGCAATGCATCCTGGACAGGTCCTGGTCGCACGTCACAGCAAACGTCAAGCCGCACGTGACCTTAAAGATGGCGGCGCCCGCGATCGGCGGCCAAACCGTTTGTAAACAATGCGGTTGTTGTTTCTGGACGACGTTTTGGATGTTTTTCGATCACGGTAATTATTTTTATCCGATAGAGCAGCAACAGTAACAGTCCGATAGAGCGCAATAAAACGCGCAGTTTTACACATAAAGCCTCGTATTGTTGACAACTTCCAAAGATGTGATGACGACCGCGCGTTAAGACCTACCGAGCCGATGCGATGTACTTAAACTAAGGTGAAATGGGCTACCATGTTGCGGAAGAAGCACCACATAGCTTACGCTGGCAAAATACGGTCATCTCTCGGTGTTATGACGGCGAAAGTATGTCGGTAGGCGGCAAAACGACATGTAAACAAAGTCACATGACCTCAAAATGACGTTTTCTATGACGTGCGACCAGGACAAGATGGCAGTTTTGCCAAAAGCACCCGCTTGAAGGTAGTTACAACAATGGCGGGTTTGTGTCACCCCTGTGGTTGCGTCGAACTATGCCATAGTCGAACTGTACGAGCGTCGCCATGATAGTTGGCATGAAGACATGGCGTGTTATGAATATGTCTTAACAAGTTTTCGTGTGTTTATTGGGATATACAGCACGTGTTGTGTGCTTCCACAGGAGGAAGCTATACCATTCAAAACTAATGTTATCCTGCTATATCCTCAAGAAAATGCTGGCTATACGCCCATGTTGTGTTAATTTGTCATCATTACTTCGTCGTCTTCTCATCATGTCGTCTCTCGCCGCCAGGAGCGAATATACATGCACCAAAGGAACATTCCTTCGTAGCACCGGGCTATCCCGTAGAAGAAGAAGAAGAAGAAGAAGAAGAAGAAAAACAGTCCTTCCAAACTTTTACTTCGTTGTCTTCGCCGTCCTTTTGAATACTTTAAAAGCTAGGAAAGCAAGAAAAAAAGAAAGGAAGTTCGTATCAGCTCTATTGTTGTTGTTGTCTGAAGTTTGAAGTGCGTGTTCACATATCTCTTCTAAATTTACACATTCAAATGTTAATGTAGATATTTCAGATTACTGCAACATTACAAGCCGTGTGTTTATGCAACACCCGTTATTAACATTTTCCATGAATCGCATTACTGGGCATGTTCCACAACTAAACGCAAACTTCTGCATGAGTTTCTTCATAAAACAGAGAATACGACGAAAGTTTAATTGATAATAAGCTTTATTCCCTTCTTTTTAAATACACAAAGCGTTTACTGTACAGAGACGCTAAAGGTGAGAAAGGCAGCGGAATAATCTTCTTAAATAATGCATGATAGAGTAAGTACATGTACGCGCATCGCTTTAATCGCAATTAGCCCGGGTGCTGTGTGCGGATTAAATCCACATTCCCACCGCCTTTTGAAATGTAGTCAGTCTAGTCGGTGTTACGTATTTGTCGTTAGAGGCTTTAGCGTTATTATGTTCCTATTCTGTGTATTTTCGAAGAAATGTATTTTACGCTGCGCCGACAGACCATGGACGCCATATTCTCGATCCGCCTTCAGGGATCCCTGGAACCCTAGTGTGCCTTCAAGGGGCCATTTCTTTCCGTTGTATTCTCGCTCGGCCATCAGGGAGCCCCAGAGAGTAGTGTGCTTTCAAGGGGTTCTTTCTTTAGGCCGTATTCTGGCTCCATCTTCGGGGATCCCCAGCGCCTAGTGCACCTTCAAGAGGGGTTTCCTTCCGCCCGGTATTCCTGCTCCATCTTCAGGAATCCGTAGAGTGATATGACTTCAAGAGGCGCTTTTTCCGACGTATTATCGCTCCACCTTTGCGGATCCCTAGAGCCCTGTGCATTCAAGGCGCCCTTCTTTTGCGCCGTAATCTCGTTCCACCTTCGGGGATCTCGAGAGCCTAGTGCGCCTTGAAGGGACCTTTCTTTCCGCCGTATTCTCGCTCCGCCATCACGGATCCCTAGAGCCCTAGTGTGCCTTCAAGGGGCCATATCTTAACGCCGTATTCTCGCTTCGCCTTCAGAAACCCCCAGAGCCTAGTGTGCCTTCCAGGACCTTTTCTTTCCGCCGTAATCCCGCTCCACTTTCAGGGATGCCTAGAGCGATATGACTTCAAGAGGCCTTTGTTTCCGACGTATTATCGCTCCACCTTCGGGGATCCCTAGAGTCCTGTGCATTTAACGGGCTCTTCCTTTCCGCCGTAATCTAGTTCCACCCCCGGGGATCTCCAGAGCCTAGTGCGCCTTCAACGGGCCCTTTCTTTCAGTCGTATTTTCGCTTCGCCGTCAGGGATGCCCATAGCCTGGTGTGCCTTCAAGGGGGCCCTCTATTTCCGCTGTATTCTAGCTCGGCCATCAGCGAACCCCAGAGACTAGTGCGCTTTTAAGGGGTTCTTTCTTTACGCCGTATTATCGCTCCATCTTCGGGGATCCTCAGGGCCTAGTGCGCCTTCAAGGGCGTTTTCTTTCCGCTGTATTCCTGCTCCACCCTCGGATGTCGCTAGGGCCATTCAGGGGGCCCTTTCCGCCGTATTCTCGCTCAGCCCTCAGGTATCCCTAGACTCTAGTGTGCCTCTTTCCACCGTATTCTCGCTCCGCCATCAGGGATCCCTAGTGCTTTGTGTGCCTTTGAGGGGCACTTTCCGTATTGTCGCCGCGCCTTCGAGGATCACTATAGAGCTCAGTGTGCCTTTAAAGGGGCATTTTCTTTCCACTGTATTTTCTTTTAGCCGTCAGGGATCCCCAGAGCCTAGTGCGCCTCCAATTGTCATTCTGTCGTATTCTCGCTCCACCTTGGGGAATTCTTAGAGTACGTAGAGTAGTAGTAATCCGCAGAGCACGCCTTTGAGGGGTCGTTTCTTTGATTCCTGAAACGCACACTGCCGCAGAGCAATACAATTCGGAAGGACATACTTCTCGACATTGTGGATACTAGAAGACATACTAGAATTGTGGATTCTGAGTAGAACGAAGGGCTTCCGGAAAAACTAGGAACTCAAAGTGAGAATGTTAACATCGGTTGGACTTTATATTTTGATTTGACTTCGCGCTCCAGTTGGACTTTGGTTTGGACTGGACTCCGAAAATGAACTCTGGCAAAGCTACGAAGTGTGACAGGGCTCTGCAGCATGGTAATGTTACGGAGACTATGGCGATGTTCAATCACTCTTAGCTACTGTTTTACTTCCTATCCAGCATAGCATCATTTTAGACCGTATTAACGGAACAAAACCAGGTCTGGCGTGTTTGTGGGCTCGGTAAACACCCAGAGCCAAACAACAACAAGAACCACAACTTTATTTTGAGACGATGAATGAGGAGTTTCTCAGAGCCAAATTTTGAAATACCTAAAGACTTTTCAATATATTTACAGAAAGCGAGTTTTTCTTAATCTGCAACGATCAAACGTTTTGCAACGATATTTCGAAAGGTACATATATTTCTATTCGCATTCATTGTAGTTCTGTGTTTGTGAAACATGTCTGGATTGAGAGAATAACAACAACAACAACAACTATACATGAATGACGATGAGATGAGGTGATTCACCGCAACAATTGCGGTACCATACCTCAGTGTATAGGCGGCACAGTATATGAGCGGGATGACGATGAAAAAGATGCCATGCACATACACACACGCACACACATAACACACGCACATGATTACAAACGGGTGCGTCGTAACCTTTTCTTTCTCTTTCTCTCTATCCTTTCTCTTTTACACCCCCTTCTCCCTTTCCCCTTTCACAAAGGAGTGCAACTTGCCGCCTTGTCTGAGAAGGCAGACCTCACTCCTCTTCCTCATAACATCATACCACCACCACCACCACCACCACCACCACTACACTGATGGGGATAGTAGTTAATAGAGAACGGCGAATCTATTCCTACGGCTTACACACACACGGGGGGGGGGGATATGTTTATTAAGAAAAAGAATGGAAAGGTCAGCCAGACGAAGGTCGGCTTGCTATTCCAAACAAAAAAGGCAAAAGAAGGGGAAGGAAAGAAAAGGGGACGAAAAGAAAAATAAGGAAAGAAAGGGGGAAGAAAGAAGGAGAAAAGGGGAAGAAAAGAAAAATAAGAAGAGAAAAGGGAAGGAAAGAAGAAGAAAAGAAGGATAAGAAAAGAAAGGAAAAGGAAATGGTATATCTTCTTTGCCATGCGAATCCCAGATTCCAGACAAACGCTAATCCCGAAATATCGTAACGCGTCCCCGCATGCCGGGAGGCCTCATCGGTAAAGCTGAGTTTCCAACCTGACGGAGGAGACGGTCCCGTATGTAAGACCCTTCTTCCGGTCACCGGGGACCGGAAGGAAGGAAGCGTAGCGGAAGCCGATCGTGGCGTACCGCCGGGCGCATGCCGGCAGGGAATACTAAACGGTGGCCCAGCAGACGAGTTTAGTTTCGTCTAGACGGATAGGACTTCGTTTGAATTCAGGTATGCTCGTATTCTTGATTGCGTTGTACTTGTGTTCCGTTGCTACCGTTTCCCGCGTTGATGGCGTTGAAGGAAGTGTTTTTTTTTTACTGCCTGCAAAGTTTTTAAATGATCTGTTGGCACAGATTTGACAAAGGGAGAAAAATTCACACAAGTTTGCGAGTCAAGTACTTAACTACCAGAAGTTTTATGTGCTAGTCACTGCAAGTCACCACGCTAGGTCCCGTGTTAGCACGGCGAACAAACTGGGGCTAAGATGACTAGGGAGAAAACTTGCCACATTCTGCGTTTTTAGTTGTACACTCTAAGAAAAAAGGAGTAAAATGGGAAGTAATTGTACCTTCTACTCCCCTAGTCTGCCCCCCCTAATTACTCCACATTTTAGTCCCCTAACCCGACATTTAGTCCCGACATTTACTTCCCAGGACTGCAAATCGTCACTAAACTTCGCGCATGGTCTCCTGAATGCAACAGTCTACATAAATATGCGCCCTTGGTCAATTTGAGCGGCATAAGGCTGTATTACTCAGACAACGTAGCAATATTCCAACCACACAGAGTAAGAAACAGTTAGCGACAGCTTAGTGAAAGTGAACAGTTAGTGAAAGCGGCATCAGGGTCTTTCAGAAGACTGGAAGGCGATGGCTTCGAATCCTGTCCCAAGCAGCACGATGTACCGAAAGTCGAGTGCAATAGGGGTGGACGGTGTGTGTCTTATCAATGCTCTTTAGTTTCACGAGTCTGTTCAAGGCCTTCCACCCACCCGCCCGCCCCTATTGTACTCGACTTTCAGTGCATTGTGCTGCTTGGGGTAGTTGACTAAGTTGCGGCGTGTGAACGGGTCGCGCAGCCCGATTGCTAGAATTGCATAGCACGGATCTGAAGACTGACTAAACGCCGGGAACACACATGCTTATAAAAGCGATAAAAATACAAACGACGTACACAGACAGAGAGCACAGATAAGCACACCGAACTGTGTGAACGTGCCCACAAGACAGGCCACCACGTGGATTTAGATAACCCTGTTATTTTGGCACGTGAAAGTCTTTGGGGGGTGCACAAACAACTTGAATCCTGGTTCATCAAAATAATAAATAATGCTTTGAACAAGCACCCATGACCACTATCCGCCCAAGCAGCACAATGTACTGAAAGTCGAGTGCAATAGGGGTGCACGGGTATACGGAAGGCCTTGAACAGATCCGTGAAACTACACTCTTAAAAATGAACTTCACCACATAGCACGCTTCTAGCCAACCATCATCCCGAATGACAACGTTCTCGCCCCTGATTTGTTGAAAACGGGAGGAGGAGCCTATTTTGTGCCATTATGCACGGCACAAAATAGGCTCCTCCTCCCGTTTTCAACAAATCTAGGGCGAGAACGTTGTCATTCGGGATGATGGTTGGCTAGGAGCGTGCTATGTGGTGAAGTTCATTTTTAAGAGTGTAAAGAACATTGATAAGACGCATAACGTCCGCCCCCATTGCACCCGACTTTCAGTATACATTGAGCTGCTTGGGCGACTGCTACGCCTCCTTGCTACATAAATAGTACGGGGTAACCGCCTCCTGCTTCATTCCGATGAGGGGGTCTGCATAGGCTCCGAAACGTCAATGTCTGTTGTTAAATTTTAATTCGTTGTGTACGTCGATCGTGTATTTTTATCGCTTTTATAAACATAGCACGGATCGTCCCACGAGCGATTCTTCTGGCAACTTTAGGGTGCCATCTGTCCATCACTTGGCTCCTTCCGCGAGAACATCAAGTGCGTACGGCTGACTGTCGCCGCCTTGCCACTTCCGAAACGTAAATTCCGCAACCCAGCCGGCGAGGGTTATACGAGGCTGAGCATGGCCAACATCTCTTCTCCTCATAAACAAACAAACAAACAAACAAACAAACAAGGCGACGCTAGCAGCACGAGATCTCCGCGAGTTCGCACGTTTACATTGGCGTCATCTTTAAAATCTCGCTAGCAATAAAGCAGTGCTGCCGTTCTATATAGTGACTTAGTCGCCAGATTTAGCGGCTTTCGAAGCAGGTAAGAGTCCAAATTTTACGTGCTTGGTACTAGTGAGCAATTTAGCGACTTGAACGGTCAACCACCCAAAGCGGTCTCGGCCAACGAATGCCCCCCGGAACCTTCTAAAGGGCTTCTAAATCACGGGAAAAACTTCCATTTATCATAGAGAGTAGTCTTGAAATATTTTTAGGGACTTCTCCAGCAAGGGGGAATATTAAATCTCTCATATTCGTACTTGCATAAGTAAACAATTAAGCTGCTAAGAACATTAATGTGTTATTCAAGTACGCGCTGAGTCCGATACGACCCATGTTCCTTCTTCTGTAATCATCATGACGTCAGAGCATGAATTCCCTTGCTCGCGCTGCTCTGGATAGTAAAAAAAAGAAAAAAATAATAAAAACAATAAAGAAACACGCCCAGTCGTGCCGCACTTGATGTCAGACACTGAAACCGTCAAATATCCCGCTTTCTAACTACAAATACCGCAGACTCTTTGGAAATGGTGTTGGCATAACCCTCTCCACGGGTGACACGACAAAATATAGGTATGAAAAATTACTTCGTAACAACTTTAAGTACGGTGCACGTCTGGAGACATGCTGTTATGAGGCATGTCTGGTTACAAATTCATCTTGCGACATCTAGCGACTTTTTGAGGCCTCCCTAGCGAGCTCTCGGCCGAGTACTTCGGCAACACTGCATTAAAGGTCTCCCCATTGCTTCTCCTCACCCTCGTATGAGTTTTTGAGGAGTTTCCTTCAGTGCAGAAAGCAGACGACATTCGTGTGGGAAAGAAAATGAAAAAAAAAGGTCGCTCGGGGACGTTTTCAGTTCAGCGTTCGTTGCACACGCAGACTTTCCGAATAAATGTTGTGGGAGTAATTTGGAAACGTTGGAGATGACTCGATCACGCCAGCAGTCGTCGCCTGAGGAAAACAGCAAAAGGCGAGAACTGACACGAGGCTTCGAAGGCTTTGTTGAGAGCCGACGAAACGCAAATATAGAAACGGGGTTCTTTGAAGTCACCAGAGAAGAGCAAAGGATCATGAGGACACGGTGGAAAATGAACTCATGACGTTCAACGAAGTTCATCTGCGTAATGGCACTCTGGCGTACCTGGAGTATTGTATAGATGCCATATAATGCGAACATGCGTGTGCATTATCTTTTATTTATTTATTTTTATTTATTTTTTTAGACATACTGCCAGCCCCCTGTTGGGGGCCAACGCAGGGGAGGGCTACACTCTTAGAAATGAACTTCACCACATAGCACGCTCCTAGCCAACCATCATCCCGAATGACAACGTTCTCGCCCCTGATTTGTTAAAAAACGGAAGGCGGAGCCTATTTTGTGCCATTATGCACGGCACAGAATCGGCTCCGCCTCCCGTTTTCAACAAATCTCGGGCGAGAACTTTGTCATTCGGGATGATGGTTGGCTAAGAGCGTGTATGTGGTGAAGTTCATTTCTAAGAGTGTACAGTATAGGTGTGCTCATACAAACGAAGAGAATGAATAACGCGCAAATATCAATACGCATTATCAAATACACATTCTCATATTACGCATGATGTGGCCCAATGGTGTGTGTGTACACTACACGGTCATTGTCATACACGTGACTGTAATCAGAATAAACTATCAACTCTACAGAAGCAGGTTTCCAACGTCGAAGTCGCCTTATCCTTTGAAAGCGTCTTCTTAAGCAGAAGACACATTTTGCTCACGTTCGATCGAAGGCCCGCCAAAGCAATCCAGTCCGTGTCCCACCGTTCTGATGTGTCTATACAATACTTAATATTTAATGTCTGCTTGATGCAGCAAGGCGCCAACAGAGGGCGGGCACTGTACTTCGGTATATAATTCAGGGAAATGTTAGACGACAGTGGGCATGCACAAAGGGGGGCCCTATTTACCGACAGACACAAGGAAACATTCGATCTGAGAAAAGAAAACGTTTTGAAGAAGAAGGGAGAAAATTTCATATTCGGCGGACCGCGACGGAGAAGACGGCAAGTTTGTTTGCGATTCAACGGAAATCGAAGTTGCAGGACGCCATTTCTGGAGGGCAAAAATGCAAAGCGTCTATGGGGGAGGGGGGAGGGTGCACTTTCGATTTTGGGCTCTTCCTGCTTTCCTCTGCGACCGCAGGACATGTGTGTGTGTGTTCAACGGCGCTTCTGCGAGTTCCGAACCAATACCGCTTTGTTGGAATAGGAATACGCGTACGTGTTTGTAAGTTTTGTGTCCCTGCGTAAGACGTTTAATACAATGTTATTGCACCGTCGACCGAGAGAGAGGGAGAGAGAGTTTGCGCAGAGTACCTATAGTATAGGGTGTCTTCCATGGAGGAAGGAAACACAAGGAGCGGCTGTTCGCCCGAGACTAGCGTAGCCACCCTCTAGCGGTCGCTCGAGTCAAAATCGCCATTACGTCCTGTCCACCACGTGATCTCCTCTAAAGTTTCGGTTTTGCAAGGCTTTGTTTCTCGCGCTGCTCTCTGTGTGAGTTTGCTTTTCGAAAGTAATTTATTGTGAAAATGCGAGCACCATCGTAGCAACGACGAATGGTAATGTGTTCCTGTCCGTGCCGCGGCTCTCGTTGAACGGGAAGCGTCACGGGAACACGTGTGTCACGGGAACACGTTTTGTTTGTAAGTACACGGTCAGTTGTCTTAGTCGCCTGTGTGTGTTCGAGTCATCTTGAATTGTTCGTTTAGGACCTGACACTGTGTCGCAGATGCATTTCATACCCTGTTGTTGTACATATCTGATTAATAGTGTTCTGAGTACGGCATTCTTTATCACTTAATCAGGAAACGTACATACATTGGAAGTTACCGTTGCCACACGTGATGTTTCCGGTCCCGCGTACTCCTTTGCGTTCTGCACACTGTGACTGGTCTTCTAATAGAAGAGTAAACATTCGAAGATACAGAAATAAAGTGTAAGCACGCGTTCAACGTAGTACTGCCCTCTGAACTGTGACACAACTACAGCTCGCGTCGTCTGCTCTGGTGGCGCCGTGCCGTCTGGAGGGTCACGTGAGCGGTCACGTGGTAGACAGGAGCATCCCAGAATGCAATGCGAAACCGGCTACGCTCGTCCCGATGGAAAACTGTGGGAGGGGCCGCTCCTTGTGTTTCCTTCCTCCATGGTGTCTTCACATGACGTCAAACGAACGCGTTTGGCCGCCAGGTGGTGGTGGTCACTTTTCAGGCGCAGCTGCCGAGATTATTTAGCGTTTGCTCGACAACAAAGCCTTGAATTGTGTTTTGAAATCCGGTCGCGCCCGTATACCTCCTTTTATCCCGAAGACACTTGTTGTCGTTCTCACACTTTCTTTTATGAGAACTATATGGTTGTGGCATCGAGAAATAGCGCACTTTGTCATCTTTCAATGGCGGTAGCACGAAAAGTGACCACCAGTGGGAGGAGCTTAGGAGCATGCCACGTCACTGCCACGTGACAATGTGACGTAGGTGAAAACTCCCTATAGAAGCGCTTTATGTGGATGAAGCCGGATGAAGCCAACTGAATGCTACTATAGCAGTTGTGCATCGCACTTGCCGGTATTTTATTGGTTGTGCCTAATTCATTGATGAGACAAAACTAGTTTGCTAACTATTAAATTATCGGTTTCAGGGCTGATGTGTTAAGTGGAAAGTCGGAAGTCTGGGATAAGATCTTCGTCGTCGTCTCCGCCATCGTCATCGTCCAAGTTCAAGAACTAGGCGCATTTGACGTGCAATGAAGAGCTGCGGTTTCGAAACCTGCCGCTGCCTGGCTTTTTCGGGGACTCTCATATTTCAATCTCAAAGATTATTTTGGGGCTATGACAGCAATGAAACTGCTCCATGCGTCGCTGAGCTATAGTGTCGGCTGTAGCCAGTTTAGGTCACGTTAGGTGAGGTCAGGTGAGTTCTCTTAAAACAGAACATCACCACATAACACCAACCATTGCACAGAATGATACCGTTGTCACTCCTGATTTGTGAAAGGTACGGGGCTAACGCCTCTTTGTGACAATTAGCGTAACTCCAAAAGTGGCACAAAAGGGCGTACGCCTACCGTTTTCAACGAGTCAGGAAGAACGACGATTCCATTCGGGATGGTGGTTGGCTAGGAGCGTGCTTTTTAAGAGTGCATACACTCTTAAAAATTAACTTACCACAGCGCACGCTCCTACACATCGTTCATTCTCTGATTTGCTGAAAACGGGGGGCGTACGCCATTATTTTGGCACTATGCAGTTCATAATGCCCTCCCTTTTTTCCCCATCTAATCAAGGGAGAGAACTTTGTCATTCGGGATGATGGTTGGTTGTCTCAGAGCGTGCTATGCGGTGAAGCTCTGTTTTTTAGAATGAGGGTTAGGATAGGATAGGTTAGGTTAGGTTAGGTTAGGTTAGGTTAGGTTGGGTTGGGTTGGGTTAGGTTCAGATAGTGTGTTTAAGGGGAAGTGTTCCGGGGGGTGGAGCTATTCCGGGGTACGTTATTTTCGTTTTAACTTTTAAGATAGTGTAATAATTATTCCTCATTTCGGCCCATTCGCGACAAGTATTCCAACGGATAATCGCACAAGCTCCATTTTCTGACTCTACGTTTTGTTACTTCAAAGTTGGTACAACCGGATGTTGTCTAGGGTTCCCAACGTCAGCACTACATGTGGCGCCACACCGTGTCACTCATTTCAGTTAAACCCTTTCACTGTTTACAAATAGTGAAAGGGTTTAACTGAAATAAGTGACATGGTGTGGCGCCACATTCAGCGGCTGGCGCTGGGAACCCTAGGCAACTTCCGGTTGTGTCTTCTGACCACAGGTACCCCTCATGTAACAGTATTTTTAGTTTCGTTTTGGGTCCAGACTGCCGTCCTTAAAAGGCCTTGCTGTCACGAGAAATCCTGACAATCTGACAGAGTCGGGCACAACAAAAATATCGTGATAATGATAAGTATAATTTTCGACACTGAAGTGATTATTTAGCTCTAAGTAGTGACATCGGTATTTTATCGGCATTTATCGATCTCTAGTCAACTTCATGCAGTCATAGTTGTCAACTAGTCACATATGTATCGATACGTCTGTTGCTTACAAATACCGATGTGCGTCTGTTTTCGCATAGCACTTTCCACGTAGCTCTGCATCTTGTATGCCCGTCCACGCGCATCTATGCAAATCAAAATCCGCACGCTTGTATCCATAATCCATGTGCCCTTATACCTACGTACATTCGTATGTATCTGCCTTTTATCTGTGTATCTATGTATCTGCATCTACACATGTGCGTGTACGTGTGTATCTACGTCAACTTTTTTTTTTTTTCTGTGCCCGTGTCCGCGCGGACATAACTGCGCGTGCTGCAGATATCGCATTTTCTAATCCAATATACCAATAGAGAACCTACCTCTTTTGCAACATCTTTGAACACCGTTCGGCCATGCCCTTATGTCAACCTTTAGAGAGTGCTAGGAAGTCTGTACAAAACACGCAGCAAGGAGAAAAATAAATGTAGTCAAATCAATATTTATTTATTTATAAATAAATATCCTCTATAAATATCCTCTCTGTGTTGCAACCACCACCATTTCGAGCTCGAGGAAAATGTTTTCAATGCTAGCAGCAAACCCTTCAAGGGCGAACAAGATATGTTTACTGGCAACACTGCGTGACGCGCGCTACTTTAATTTCCCCGCGGCACATTTTTTTTTTTATTAACCTCCATCTCGCGAAAAATCCCTCTCTTTTGTATCGTTTTTTTTCTTCTTCCCCTTCATGTTTGCGTTTTTATGCTGCGTACATATTTTGCTTTATAAACTATCCTGCCGAGGCTCTCAAACTGTGTCTGTGTGTATGATGTGGCTTTCAGAAATATGCCACAGGCTATACGGTCGCGTTGAAGAGAGACAGAGAGAGAGAGAGAGAGAGAGAGAGAGAGAGAAAAGGGGGAGGGGCGGGATCGCCAAAATAGGAAAGTTGAAGAAGTGTGGTGTGAACGAAGCACGAAAATAACGGGCCTTGACAGATTTATTGAAGACTTTGCAGATCGAGCTGGAATGTTTGCTGCACACGAGTTGATGATGTCGAGTGTTTTTAGAGACTCGGATTACAGCAGGATTGATTTCTTTTCTTCTTTTTTTCATTCAATTTTTTCAATTTTTTTTCATTCAATTTTTTCAATTTTTTTTCATTCAATTTTTTTCATTTTTTTTTCATTCAATTTTTTCAATTTTTTTATTCAATTTTTTCAATTTTTTTTCATTCAAGCAGCTGTGTTTTACGGCTGTGGACAGAAAGCGAGAGAGGATAAGGAGGTGTGTATCTCTCAGTGGATGAGTGTATCTGGGACTGGGGTTCTAACAACACAACGGGAGTAGTTTTCAGCAATGGAAGCGTGGGAAGAAGTGTGCAGATAGCCGCAAGGTAGCCTCTTTATCGTCTTGTGCGCTGCCCATCGGATCCGCTCAACTGATCTCTGCATGTGTTCAAATGCATCTGTGGCGCGACTCCTAGCGGCTTTTCTTTTTCTGATTCAGTTGTAACACCACGAAGCAAAGCTGTGGCGATGAGCGACGTACAGATGGAGAGAGGAGAGCAAGGAAGTCTGGGAGACAAAGGGTTACTGTGCGTCCAAGGCCGACTTCAGGGGAACACTGTTCACATATTTCTGGAATGTCTACCGGAGAGCCTAGGGGAAAAAAAAAATCCGAGTAGCTGTGCAACCTTTGGTACTCGGCTCGCAGCTGGAATACAGCGACAGCTACTAGCAGCGGCGAAACGAGAAAGGAGAGTCCGGAAGTGGGAGGGATATATTTATTAGACGAAAAAAAAAAAAAGAAAACGGGGAAAGGTCAGCTCGGAGCAATGGCGGATTTAAGGGTCTGTCATAGGAGGGGGGGGGGGGCAGTCTTAAGGAAATTTCGTGCTTTGCGGCACAGCATCATCCAGGAGATAGGATTGTGACATAGGAAACACAGCCGTATTGAGTGGGGGCGGTCGCCCCCCCCCCCCGCCCTCCTTAAATCCGCCCCTGGCCCGGAGGGCTGAAGAGTAGAGGGCACGACAAGCAGCACAGGCAGACCAGCGTAGAAGAACCCAAATGGGTAAATGGGTATTTATTTTCTTCTTATTATTCTTTTCAGGACAGAGGCAAAACTGCAGCAGGGAGCCGAAGCTATTTCGAAGAGAGGGCAGTTCTTCATTTTGCAATATCGAGACTCCGGCGGGTCTCTTCAAAGCGTTTCAACTCTGGCTATTCCAGAAAGTCTTTGTTGTAGCTTTTGGACGGGCTTTCCTTCTTGATAACACAACGGAACACCGTGTTGATACGTGTTATCGCGTCGACAGCGCTCGGGCGCAGCGTGCAAAGTTTCTTGTCATCTTCTGTGATCGATTAAAGCACCCCACCGCTGACTCACCTGACTTACTGCCACGACATATAACACTATTCAGATTAACTACTCACTATTCAGACAGAGTGGTTGTATGATAATGATAGTGACCAGAACCATGCATGAAGGAAGGAGTCTCGTCACTAATGGGACCTGTCTATATAGCTAGAGCTCCACCCAGTTTTTTGAGCTGTCTGACCAATGACGTCTTGAAATACCGAGGTATTATCAATCAGCCTGTCATTACTATATGCCCCGTATCCTACATGGGCAGAGACGTATAGGGTGGGAAGTGGATTGGATTGGATTGAAATGGATACTTCTTGCGATTTCCAAAACCAGTGGCAAGTAGACGACGCAAGGCATGTCGGGAATATTACCATGTGCCATCCGTCGTTGTTCCGCTGCCAGCAGAACCACCTGCTGGTACACATCGGATAGTCGGAACGATTTTTTTTATATTAAACAACGTGACTAGTTGGAATTAAAACGGCAAGAATGTCCACAAAATTTAGCAGTTTTGATCAAAATTGTATACTGCCATTTTTCTTATTATTTCGTTGTGGCTTCCGTGTTCACTAGGCGTGATGACGGCGAGAAAACATAAACCAACTAAGAGAACAAACTGAGAGAACTCTGTCTAGCAGGTGGTTTACTGTGCTATGGATATTATTTTCGGTTGGATATCGGTAGCGGAGCGTAAGTTGAAACTGTTTTTGGAGAAACTTATACGAGGTATTGTATTGTGTGTTGTATTGTGTGTTGTATTGTGTGTATATGAGGAATTGTATACGAGAAACTCATACTTATACCCCCTTATACGAAAAAAGTTTGTCACGAAATTGCGGTCTGGCCGTGTTTGCTTTCGTCGCCATTTTGCGTGGCAGTCAGGTGTCATGGCGGCCCCCGTGGTAAAAAGCAAACCAATGAGAAGCGCGCAACTGAGATTGACAGGTCGATCCTCTTTGTTAGGCTCCTCCCAGTGGCCAGAGTTCCTTTTAATACACGGCTCTGGAAGTGACTTGTCGTCTTACAGAACGGATGGTTATGCGTCCTCATGAAACTGATCCCTGAGGCCTTCCCTGCGTGCACTTCATGGACCGACAAGCTTTTCTGTCCCGACTCAACGTTATCACTTTCTTTCATGCGCTTTCTCAGAGTCAACACGGCACTGATATTGAACTTTCGGTTCAAGAGAGGCTTCATTTTTGCGCGCAAAAGTAAAAAAAAAAAAAAAAAGGAAAGAAATATATATTACAGGGTAAATACAAAATCTCACCGAAAGCGATTCAGGCATTACCGCTCCCATTGTTTGCCTAAAATCTCGCCCTGCATTGTGCATACTCAGGCATAGCGAAGAGTTGAGGCGCGATAAAGCTGCCTGGAGGCGATTCGGGCGTTCACTGGTTCGGCCATTTATCACCAGAATTATAAAGCCCTCCACCGACGGTCGGACGGTTGAGAACCATAGGTTGATGATGATGATGATCGAAAGAAAAAAAAATACCATAGGTGGTTATGATCGCATCATAGAGTGCCGCTGTGTGAGCGGAAAGAGAGGAGGTTAGATACGAGTGGAAAGGGAAAAGAAGGGATCGTGCGATTGGTGGGTTGCGATGTATTTAGTTTTGCTATTATGCTATCACAGTTCGGATTTAAAGAGACAGCCCCGACCCAAACCAAGGTTCAAAAAAAGGGAAAGAGAAATGCTGTCACGTGTCGTCTTATGATGCTCAAAGTCGCTGTACAAAATGCCTACGTCATTGTGAAACCTAAACCGTATTGAACGTGCCTTCCACTCAGAGTTCGAGGTAACTCGTTACTGTAACTAAGTTCCTTTTTCTGGTAACTTATAACTGAACTCGGTACTTTTGCGCCGTGGTAACTTTCAGAGGAACTCGTTTCTTTTTCAGGTAACTTTGTCAAAGTAACTTAAGCTAAGTTCCAAGTTACTTTTAATTCGCTTTTCACTCACGTCCACTTATTTCCTTGCTTTCTCTACGGTTCTTCCACGGCATTTTATGTCACAAAACGTGATATTCCATCAATGACAGTATTCTCTTCAGGGAGTAAGAACCGCTGTCATTGAAATGAAGCTGAACCATTGTGCGCCCACAGGGAGTAAGATGCAAAGCGTTCGAATTGTTGGACATAAACGAAAACGATCTAAGCGTGTAACACTCCTCGGCAGGTAACTCACGGTCTAACTCAACTACTCACGCGCGCCTGCACCTGTGTAGTGCTATTTTGTGCCCGAAGTAACTTGGAAGTAGCTCGTTCTTTTTTTAAGTAACTCCGTAACTGCGAGTTACATTTCAGGCTAAAGAACTTCGTTATTAACTTAGTTACATTTTTCATACGGTAACTTAACTCGTAACGAGTTCTTTTTGACGGGTAACATCTCGATCTATGCTTTCACTTGCCTTCTTTGTTAATGTATTTCAGTGCATTGTACGCTATCGCCTATACGTACGTAGAGGATAGCGTGGGGGTTCTGTGCACTGTGCGCGAATCTCTCTTTATGTCTTGCGCGTGCGCAAGACCACCAGCGCTATCGCTTGCGTGCGCAAGACCACCAGCGCTATCGCTTGCGTACGCGAAGGCGATAGCGTGCAATGATAGATAGTGCAAAGATAGCAATGCCCTAAAACTCACTAATATCTCAAATGCTACAACGCTCTTGTGGATGATAATTTTGCGCGTGACAGTACAGCGCGTACCAGTGTGAAGTAGCTCACTCTGGAATACAACTCTATAATCTTCAAATCAGCCCTCTTCCATCAGCCATCAGCCCCAGAGGCCCTCTTATGCACAAAGAACGGGTTCATATTATAGCACGTCGTGTGTACATTACAATTATTCATTTTCCATAAAAACATTGAAAAATTATTTTTATTTATTTTTATTATTTATTTATTTATTTTTATTTTATTTTTATTCTTTTACTTTGTTTTTTTTTTTTTTGCACACGCTCAAGCGTTGCAAATCTAAGAGCTATGGGAATACTCGAGCAAATCTATGAAAATAGAGAGTCCTAAAAATAGCACGTCACGTGGCATTCTCATCTCGCAGCCTCAGATGAGTAAGGGGGCAGCGGCCCTTCTTCTTACCCCCGTTTCCCCACACCCCTACCCCTCGGACAAGACACGTATATTAGGTGTAGTATATCGGCATTTACCCCCTTACTTCTCAGTATCCTCTCTCGCATTTCTTTTAAACGCGCCTTAAAGTCGCGTTACAACAAGAAAAGGCCTTCAACAAGAAGAGGAAGGGGCTAAGGCACACCACCTTCTATCCTAGCCTAATGCCACGGTTGAAGTAGTTTTCGATAATGTGCGCTTTGCGTGACGCTTACAAAGAAGTCGAAGTACTTCCAAATTTTTGCGTTTTCTTCATTTCATAACTCATGAACGTTTCTTCACGTAATATCCGTTAGCGGGTGTTATTTAAGTGGAGCCCTTTTCCGTGACGACAAAAGCAAGATGTGCAGTTCAAGAATCGGAAAAAAAAAGAAAGAAAGAAAGAAAGACGAAAAATACGGGCAAAAACTTTAGCAGAGTGTTTAAGAGTGAAATTTAAGGACAAGAAATCGTCACGAAATTTAACAGTACGGTAATTTTAAAGACAAGCAAGAATGCGGAACACGCTGTAAGAAAGGGAGTTCTGAAATAACTTATACGCTCCGTCTCTCATTTATTCAACTACGCGCCACAGTTAATGACTATATGGAGACGTGGGAATAAAGAGATATAAAGCGACCGCGAATGGGAAAATGAAGTAAATGAAAATAAAGTAAATAAAATACGTCATTTCCGCTTCCTCCGCGCTGGAGCAAATCGTCCGGAACATGTTTTAAAAACCTAGGCCATGCTCCGGCAATTTGCGCTGCGTACTTTTCCTATTCAAAATACCGTAAGAGATGAAGAAACTCGCTCAACGTACCCAAAAATGGAAGCCATTTCGTTCTCTCCTTCGCTCTGAAGCCTTCTTATCTTTCCTGGTTCACAACTGCGAAAGAGAATAAGAAAAAAAACCGCTATCATATCATTGACGTAGCATGCAGTCACATAATAGGGCGTTTTAGTACGTAGTAGTAGTCAATCGTCTTCGCGTACGTAAAGGATAGCGTTGGTGGTTACCCGCACGCGCAAAAACGCAAAAGAGAGCTTCGTGCACACCACGCTATCTTTTACGTACGCAAAGGCGATATAGCCTACGATGCACTGAAACTCAGTAACGTTTTAAGATGGGGTACGTTCCAAACGCTATTTCGGGGCCTCAACGCAACTGGAAGTCGTACACTGCCCATGGCCAGAACCGATCCGTGATTTAGATTATATAGGGACGCACGGGACTCTTTAAAAATAACGTGGGTACCCAAACTCTCCCCCATAGCCGAGCTTGTACTGTCCTCACGCGGCGCACCAAAGGACTCCTCTTAACATTGCTCTGCGATCCATATTTCTTTTCCATTTTCTTTTCTATCCTTTTCCTCTTTGTCTTCCCCTTTTCTCCTTTTTTCTTCTCCTTTTCTTTCCTTCTTTTTCTTTTCCTTTTTTCCCCTATTTTCCTTTTTTTGAATAGCAAGCCGACCCCCGTCCGGCTGACATTTCCTTTCTTAATAAGCATATCCCCCACCCCCCATATTTCAATATCCATCCGTATATCGATATGTATTTGATTTAATTCCGTGTTAGCGCCGCGACATGGCGTACAGACATGGACAGATGGAGAGGGGACAGCATGAATGACCGAGTGCGGGACAGGGGGTGTTAGTGTGCTCCTGGGTCGACTTCACGAATAAGTGCACCGACATTCGTCTGACAAAGCTGCCGGAAAACCTAGGAAAAACGTCAGACAGCACATCCGGTGCGTGGATTCGAACCCTCCTCATCTCCCAGTCTCTGCGTGGAAAGCGACCATCCTAACCACTATGCCACGGGAGCAGGTTCATCCATAAATCAATCAATAAAAGGTAACTTAGCACCTGATGTCCACCAGTCAATGTGACAGCTTCACGTATTGAAATAATTCATCGCAAGCAACACAATACATAAAAAGGAGCCGAGGTTCAATATGCTCTGCAAGTAACCGAGCGTTGTGCGCATATCTCCTCTCCCGGTTACTCCACTCGGGAATCCCCATTGGCTAAGGCGGCGCCCTCCCTCTTCCCTCTCACTGCCTCCTCTCATGCGCAGAGACGCACTTGCACAGCGTACAGATGCACCGTTGCATCGGCCTTCTTAGAATAAAAAAAAAAAAAAATATAAACAGAGATAAGCGTTATTTCAGAACCAAGGCGAAAGTAGGTAATTATGTGAATAATTAACGTGATGTACATTTTACACAGCGCCGTACAACAGCAAAATAATGATACGAAGTAGTGACGTTTAGGGGTTCATGGCGAGCCCCATCATCAGAAGTAAAATGATAACAATATCGCTCGTCAGCTACTTTTTAAACAAGATGGCGTAACAATCTGGGAGCGGTCCTGGATGTGCGTTCCATCCTCGGTTCGTTTTGTTGTGCCAAGACTCCAGATTATACAGGGTGTTTCATCTAAAATGATAAAAAAATTCGAACTGGCGACGTGGAGGATTATGGGACTTTCGGCAATTACCCTCTCGAACCTTTTGTCACCATTGAGGAAGGCTTTGGACAATTTTTCATTGCGGGAATTTTTTTTCAATTGAACTTTGAAAATTGCCAAGCGAATTTCACTCTTTTTAACAGAAATATGAAGTCCTCCACGGATAACCTCAGATCCAGCAAAAACTATGCACAGTATCGCAACAGAAATAGTCGAAAAAGCTAGTAAAATTTCCGCTTTAGCTCTGTCTGCTTGATTGTCGCAAAGCAGAGCGCACGGAAGATGCGGAGAGAGGAAGAACTGTTCCCGCCACGTGTTTTCTTCCCTTTCCCCCGCTTTGACCTTGATGCTGGCGATAACCGTCTTCTCACAAAGAAGGCAAAACAAATGAAGGCGGGGACGCTTTCTCCTCTAGACCTTTTTTTAAATCAATCAATCTCCTCTAGACGCACATTCCACGCGCGCTTCTTTGCAAAAATCAAGCAGGCGGAGCTAAAGCGTAATTTTTACAATTTTTTTTCGACTGTTTCTGTTGCAATACTGTGCATAGTTTTTGTCGGATTTGTCGAGTGATATTGTTACCATTTTACTTCTGATGATGGGGCTCGCATGAACCCCGAAACTTCATTTCATGTAATTGTTTTCTTGTTGTACGCCGATGTGTAAAATATACATCAAGTAACACCGGACCATTTTTAGTGAACAATGAACTAGACTAAAGATCGACGTTTCATTTGGAGCGTACAATCATTTGCTACGTGCCCAAGCAGCACACCATCTTGGCCCAATGTGGGGCCCATATTGCCAATAATGGCCCAATGTTGGACCGATAGTGCCAATAATGGCCCAATGTTGGACCGATATTGCCAATAATGGCCCAATATTGGACCGATATTGCCAATAATGGCCCAATGTTGGACCGACATTGGCAATACTGGTCCAATATTGAGCCAAAATGTGCTGCTTATGTAGCTTCACAACCGATATATGTTGTCTAAATTTTAAGCCTCTTTGTCCCGTAGGAGAGACCGGGCATTTTCGCAAACCTGCCCCGTACAACTTCGGGCAAGTTTATCTTTGACGCCACGGTCGAGCGGAGCTAAAAGCGGAGCACTCATCGACCGCGCCGCACACACAATACCTATTTTTTCTCATCCTCGGAGGAAGTTCGCCATTTATTCGCCTCTAACCTTTAATAGCTTTCCTTCCCCCAGGGCGCTTCTTCGATTAGAACAAAGGCTTTGACTCCTGCCTTTACTTATCGCCTTTCCTGACTGCTCTCAAAATCGAAACCTAATTTGTTGTCACTGTATATACAGCGCGTTTTTTTTTTCATCCTTTACAGATTTCTTAATAAAAAAGCTATGAGAGAGCAGCATAGATGTTGTTTTTGCAGTTGGGTTTTACGGCCAGGATGACGTCCGCACAAAGAGAGTATGTAACTACAAGGTGACTAATTACCTAAAACTCATTAATTAACTTCTTCATTACGGGATAGCGGACAAAAGCAAGATAGCAGAATGGAAGCCAATCCTCGTTCAGAGCCATTACATTTTTTTTAAATCCTGAAACGCGCACATATATTGAAATATTCATCGCCAAATTTCCTGTCAAATAAATAGATCCCCCCTCATCACCGAATTTTTATATGCAAATAAGTCGAATCCGAAACCGCGGCGGCCGGGAGCGCAGGGAGCACAGCGCTCATTCCACGTCACACGTCCCCATCCTGGACGAACCAGGTCCCCCAAACTCACCTCGGAAAAGCGTGCAACGAAGAAGGCCGCCACTAGATACCCCACTGTTGCCGTTCCGGATCACTTCAGCGCGCTAAGTTTAGCGGCAAAATGTTTTTGTTGTTTCTGCGAATGAATCTAGTCTTTATATGTCCAAATAAAACGCGTATAACAACTTTCTGTGTCGTGTTTCACTTTTTGGTCCCGTTTTTAAACGTGTTGAGCGATCGGAAGGATCTAGTGCACGGCTGCGTGCATCACATAGCGTACCTGTCGTATCAGGCGCCGCAGGCGCAGTCGTCCATTTCTCCTTCGGTGACTTGGCCTGGCTTGGATTGTGCTTCAACTGGATCTTTAGCCCGCTACAATTCAACGCAAGCAAACGTCTGGTAACAATGGGGTATCTAAGGGCGGCCTCCAGCATTGCACGCATCGGGATAGGAACGAATACATGGGAAAATGGCGACCTTGGGGGACCCAGGCCGAATTGCTAGCCTCATGAATCCTTACACGGACCAAGCCATTGAAAACCTGGTGCGAGAGAATCGATGTGTTATACTGTCAATGGTTGATGGTTGTAACAATGGACATAAGTGACGGGTCAACTCATCGACAAGTCTCGGAATGGAATGGACACACACAGGTCAAGGTATTTCATTTCTCTCACTCTTATCGCACGAGTTTCTTCCACTTCTTCTTCTTCCCTTCTGTTTTAGCTCTTCCTTTCTAGGCCTTCGGAACGATCTAGGGATACTAGGGATACTTCGGAACGATCACAACGAAAACATTGCTGCACATCGTATTGGTGCATAACTTCCACAGTACACCTGCCATCAACTTTGTTTCCTTCTCGTGTGACGAATTATGCCTCAAATAAGCGAGCAATCAAACCGAAACAGGAATGTGGAGAGGAGTCTCAAGAACTTTCCCCTCCGAAGGCCAACGCGTTACGTCACCCTGCATGGAGCGGACAAGCATAGTATACCACGCCGGTCGTAGCCGCTGCGTTACATTCCCGGTACAAAACAATGGACGAAGATTGGGGATCAGATCACTCAGACACAGATGGAAAGAAACAACGGTCATGTGCTTCTCTGAGAGTCAGAAAACAGCGCAGGAATGGTATGACTAATGCACGGTGACGTCGGCCGAACAGAGAAAGGAGGGAGAAGTACTTCCATCGACGTTCGGTGGGAGACAGACTTTCAAATTTCGAAAGTCGCTTTTATAATTCGATGTTCGTTTCCAAGTGAGATATTTCACAACTGTGTTCAGTTCATGTAAATGATTATGGGCATACCGCAAGCTTGAAATCCATATTGGTTCCGAAGTCTCCCTTTTAGGCGGTCTGCCTTGGGCCGTGTCTTGGAATACGGCCTAACCGTCGCTGAGCAATTTTTTTCAATAGTTTTTCCAATAATCTTCCACTTTGACGATGCAGTGGATGACCGTGTTGGCGGGGTATTCGATGCCGTCGCTCGTGGAATTACCTATATCGTGTTTCCGATCCCGGAGGAAACCTTTATAAGGCGGGAGTAACAACGCGGTTCCCGTTTGACCTTGTCCTCATAAGCTGGTCGCTGAGCAGCCCTGCTCTATTGAGCCGTATGGGCATACGAACGGTTACTGTTCTTTGCAAAATGGTGCCCTTGTAAATGATATACTTCGATTCATTCGCTCGGTGGATACGGAAAGGCCTTTAGCTCTATGACATGACCTTCGATGACCGCAATGGCTGAGGTACTCTCCGAGTAGGCAAAATGAGGCAGTAATGCAGATCAACAGAAGACTCCCTTACTGAATTTTCTTCGCGAGTTACGGGGAACTTGATGCAGTGTGACTGTACCCAGGAGTTCAGCAGGTTTGCCGCCATTGTAAGCATAGGAAGGTCACATTAGGCCTGCAAGGTTTCCATTTTGAGCTGCTTCACCTTTCGGCCATATACGACCTATGAATGCAGCTCTCGGTGTCATCGTTACTGTACCAGACATTACCAGGGTGCATGTCCTGCTCCTACATCCTACGCAAGCACAGCTTGCATAGATTTCCCAGTTCTTCTGCCAGCACAGCAACTCACTGACCCTACTTCTGTTCGCCCGAACAGTTACGGACTATACCGAAGGGCAGTCACGACTGAAGTTTGAAGAACGCAGAAACACTGAATCAGGCGTTCGTGAATTGATTACTCTACAAGGTACGGTACATGCTTGTACCGTAATAAATTCACGAACGTCTTCAATGTTGTACGCATCCTTCGAGAAGCCCAATAATTCGGCATAGCCTCAGTGAGTGAACAATATGGCACTATAGCTGTGTTCGTTGTGCCAAGTTCCTGCAAGTTCCTCTTCCTCCTCGAGGGCAGTTGCTTCTGCTAGTCCTGTCGTTTTGCCAGCGTCATCGTTTGTTGCTCCGCTTCAGAATATTCCTGCAGCCAGCGCCTGTCTGACTGCGAAGACCAAGTGGCATCCGAAGAGCCGAGTAGCAGCTATACAATTAAGCAGCGTGCACAGAGCGGAAGCAGTCTTTTAATTGTTGTAATTTTCGGAAATATATTTTCGAATTTGGACTCGCCGGTTAGCCTTGGCCGTGGCCCAGATGGTGAGAGCATAGCTATCATCAAGGCAGTGAGATAGGGCTACGTGCACACATTATCCGTGAGCGGGTATTATACGTGATCGTGGAGTGCTCTCGTCGTTGGCTTATCGCTGCTGGTCGCTTGGAACATTGATCAAGGTTTGGTGGCATATCATGTTCCAGAAAGCACAACAGGACTGGATTGCTTTCCGGAGCGCCTCTTCGGAAGTTTCAGGATTGTTCGCGTGATATGGGGTAAGTACAAGGGGCAGTTTCCCGTTGAGATAGTTGTTATCTGGTACGTAAAATAGCTTCCGTCGGTGTACGGGAGATTGATTGATTGATTGATTGGGAAAAGAAATAAGTGCAGTTGTTGGAGTGTGGATGCTGGTGTTGTTGTGTGGTGTGGTGCGTAGGTGAGCGTATGGGGTACAACATCCATATAGGTAGTTCGATCCTGCTTGAAGACAATAAACACATGCCCTTCGGGTTTTAAAGGCATCAGCCTTCGATAGCAGAAAGCGACGTTACATTTTATAGTGCAAACCTGAAAGGGTTTAACAGTTGCTGTTCTGTTTTTAAATGTCCAGCATTCCAACTGTGCGACACGTCACAAAAATAATGGTAAGCTTTAGTAAACCAGTTTGCAACGTCCCGGTACTGTACATCCCCCCTTTGTGTTATCATCATCTCATCATCTGTTTGAACTTTCGGTATTAAGTGTACTGGGGTAGCCAGTTTGACTTCGTCGAAACTCACATCCCCATTTTTTTTTTTATTCACACCACATCACATCACTGTATACGATAACTCCTAGCGATATCACAATTCGCGAGACTGACAGATGTTGACGTTTTGGTGGTGGTGGTGGGTGGTGATAGGGCTTGCCGTTGTCGGCCTCACGTATGTGGGCAACGTCACGACTCACGCCCTGGGGGAATGTGCGTCCTGGGCCGACTTCTAAGGGAACTGTGCCGACATATGTCTGAAACCGTCTGAGGAAAACCCAGGAAAAACCCCAGACAGCACAGTCGGCACCGGGATTCGAACCCGGGTACCTCCCAGTCTCGACGTGACATGGCCAGCACGCTAACCACTGAGCCACGGGAGCTGGTGACGTTTTAGTACACCGTAGAAGGAGATAGTACAGGATCCCGCATTGGTAAATCTCGAACCGTGATCCGTGAAGCCTTTCGATGTTACGCTGGGTTCTGTTATTGCAATCTTGGGGTGGCTTAAATTTCAAGCGCAAGAGTGTCGACGCTGTTCCGAACCACAACGATCCGATATTACAGTTAAGTGCAGAAGCAATCAGAGCCGGAGTTTGAGAACTGACCCGACATGCTGACTTTGCTATTGAAAATAAGTGTGGGTTAAACGTCGAAGAAAAGCATCCCGTAACCCATCCAATACATCAACAATACACGAATGTCAATAGAGCCTTCGTCGAGTTTGCTCTTTAAAACGTAGTTGGAGCCACTAACATGGCACGTTACGTGCTAGTGAACGCCCGGCCGTTGAGCAAGATTCTAAAATATATCAGAACAAGGCTGTTTAAGGCTAAACCATTCAACCGCATTCAAATTAGTTTGCTCAAATAACGAGGTCACAATATAGAGCTTTCGCACAGAGGCCCTCCGCTCTAACAGAGCCGGGGAAGATTTCCTCATCACGGCATTCAATCCGGCACCTGCGCGCCTTTCGGCGGAACGCACGACGTAAAATCTCCTTCAATGACATATTCCAAGTCCCATTACTTTGCACCATTACCTCCTTTCTACACACTACGCTTCATGAATTATTAAACAGGGACAGAAAAGAAAGATCGCAACGAAATAACGAGAGACGAACAAAAAAAAAAGTGTTAGAAACCTATTTCGTGACATTAATCATGGTTGCAAGAACAGAAGTAAAATGAGGCAAGACGCTGTTGGGCGAAAAACGAAACAAGAGAAGAATCGATGCAGGTACGGCTTTTAGAGATTGCAATTCATGTAAATTTGACAACATGGAGACACTGGAGACGACAGCCAACGAGAGGAATTAAATATCGACGCTTCTAATGGAGAACGGAGATTTTTATTTGCGTTTCATGCAGCGAGCTCTTCCAAGAAAGACGAGACTCCAGCGACGAAGCGAATTTGGCGGGCGGTATTTATTTCGCTGGTATATAGTGCACAGGATGTTCCGAGATATTAAGATGTCGCAACAGGCTAAAAATAGAAATTAATTAGATTATTGGAATACATATTAAATTATCAGTTCACGATGAGCATGATAGTAGAAAAATATGGAGAAACAGAGAACCGGAGTAGTTCTGAGAGATTAGCGGCACTTGGGTCGAGGGCCTCAAAATGAAATTCTCCTGCTCCTAGAATATTCTAAGGAAGGTGCGGCTTGTCGATGGACTAATCGTGTCGTATCGTGGAAATGGCCAGTCCAGTCTCCCAACACATTTATTGCGTCAAAGTGTCTATTCACGATTCTGTTCAATGGTCTACGCAGCGGTTGTAAGCCTGTATGAAAGCGACTCCACCCAAGCAGCACAATGTACTGAAAGTCGAGTGCAATAGGGGTGGACGGTATGTGTCTTATCAATGTTCTTTAGCTTCATGAGTCTGTTCAATGCCTTCCACCTACCCGTCCACCCCTATTGCGCTCGACTTTCAGGACATTGTGCTGCTTGGGATGTTTTCCGTCCTCCCAATGCGCCCTTCTATTCGTAATTCAGGCAATAAACGCCAACGTATAAAAGGAGTCGAACATAGACCTATTTCATTTCCGGATAGGCTTCGGTGAATCCGTTGGTAACCTTTGCTTTCGCCGATCCTTAGGTTACGGGTTCGACCCTTGCCTCGGTGCCATAAGTCGAACATGGACCTTAAAGCCTGTTACGATATATAGCAGCGCGCTATTATAGTGCTGCTACAAAACAGCGCGCAAAAACAACGCTCACTGTTATCGGACGGTGGGTTATATAGCGCTATAACTTAGCGGAAGTTCGGTCGTCGTTTCCGGTCTCTCTCTCTCATCATTGCACCTCCGGAGTTTGACAGCATGCGGACGAACAAGTTCGATCAACTGACTGAACAAAAAATTACCGGATATTTTGGATGACAGACTCACCGGTTCCAATGCGGTCGCCGTGCCGTGAAATGCGGAAGCAAAACAACTCCACGACATCATCGACGTCATCGCTGAAGGGCCACCTCCATTGGCCAACACGAATGTAGTGCTAATATTAGGGCTGAAAAAAGTTGACACGGGCTCCAGCGAGCGCTATTTTTTAGGGGTTCGGAGCATTTGGAGGAGGAAAATATCGCGCCATTTTATCGCGCTATACAGCAAATCGGTATAGTATGTCGGAACCGGCCTTTAGGGGCACCTACTGCTAAGAATATATTCTCACTTTTTCCATCTTGCTACCTCTCGCATGGAAGTAGAAAATAATAACTCAGCTCCCATGGCATTGTGGTTAGGACGACCGCTTTTTCCTCAGTCCCGAATCACCGCACCGGCTGGGCTATATCTGAGGCTTTCCCTGTGGGTTTTACGGTAGACTTTCCAGTCGAATATCGGTACAGTTTCCCCCTGAAGTCCGCCCAGGACGTACACTAACCCCCCATCTCACCCACTACTTCCTGCTGTCCCCTCTCCATCTGTCCACGTCTGTGCTCCCCTCATAGCGACAGTTGCATCGCGGTGCCAACGAGGAATTAAAAATAAGTAGCGGAATAAGTCTCACATACGACGACCTCGCGTGAGCAATATTGTTATACCATTACGCTAGAAAGAAAGAACTACTACAATGCCTGAAATTCGACGGCACCCCGGTGTAGGTGGAGTTGCGGCTTGGCTGTGATCTTGTACAACGCTGATCTTGTTCCCAAACGAGATTTGACCTTTCCGGTCAAATTCCATTCACAGCTCGCGACTCTCTTAAAATATTCACTTTCGAGACTCGAACAACAACAAATAAGTTAATGATAATGAATGGGGAAATTCGCCACGTAAGGTTCGAGACTCGAGGTTCAAACATACAGTCGGTTTTGTCGCGCACTGCGTAAGAACTGACGTTCTGCTTGAAGGTATGTACGAGGTATTATGCGCTCTTAAAGGGGTACAGAGGGCCATCAAAAAAAAGAAACAATCAGATTAAGACATCCGATGAAAGTGTGTGTGTCATTTTACCGAATAGCGCGAAAGGTTTTGGTGCGTGTAATTTGTAAAAAAAAAAAGAAAAAAAAACTACCATAAACATGGCTTCGGGCGTTCACCCTTAACCCGCCACTCCGGGTATAACGAGGAGGAGAAGGTATGATGCCACGTCACCGATGACGTTACAGGCAGAACTCGTTCTGGTTCGCCGGTCAGTGGGGGGTCAGCGCATTGTCTCTTTGCCGCCGTAAACCAGTTTTGCCAGTTCTCCAGGAGAATTGGGGATAGAAGGAGCGGCCGAATCATGACCGAGCCAGGGGCAATGCTTTTTCAGAATCCCGAACAGCCGAGTAGCAGACGACAGCGGAGTAGCAGACGGCATTTCTCTGCACCAATCAGAGAGCGTCATCCTTGTAGCGTCAGCGCGAGGTCCCATGCAGATCAGAGGCTTATAATGCCCTCCACCGCTGTTGCGCACGGTCGCTTTTTGCGGCGTATTTTAAATTCAATTTCTGCGATAATTATGACTCTGTGGTGTGAATTACTTCGCATGGTGTATCTTACTGGCCTATACTTAACAGTTTTATAGGAAGAAAACAGGGTGTTAAAAATGACTTCTGTGCTACTTTAAACGGACGATCGCATCCGGAAACCGACACCACAATGTCCGGCTTCGGGCGAACAATCTACCCGGCTAATAGACCTCTACCGAAGAAACGTCACCGTGACGTCACCATGACGTTGGATAGACATACTGAAACCGAAACAGCGCTGGCGGAGGACACCGCTGTTCAGTGATGGCCAGTAGTTAACTACATGTAGTTAAACTACTAGTTAAACTACCTCATTGTAGTTAAAAAGTAGTTATGAACTACTTGCAGAAATGTGGTGGCAACTACTAGTTAGACTACTATTTTAAGTAGTTAACTACAGTAGTTAGGTTACCGAAGACGCCAACCACTTCTGACTTTGCCGCAAGCTTTACGGCACGATTGTGCTTCCGACTTTTATCTTGAGCTACTTGTTTGATGAGAACGGAAGTGCAAGGTAATTGTGTCGTGCATGTGTACTAAATCTTCACTTTTAATGCTTGTCTAGTGAAGCCTCATTTGCTGCGAAATAATTCTGCAACTTAGTTTATCGCGTAGGCACAGAAAGAATCCCGCTGCAAGCTTTGTATTTGACGATCGTAGCAATGGCTTGAGCCAAAGTTTATCGTTGTTCGTGATTCATATTTAGGTGTCCAAGAACACTACAAGGGATTGGTGTTGACGGACAACATTAAGTAGTTAAACTACATTGCAGTAGTTAAAGAAGTAGTTCTAACTATTCCCCTGAAAAGTAGTTGAACTACTAGTTAAACTACTCAATCGCAAAGTAGTTCATAGTTAAACTACTGCAGAAGTAGTTAGTGGCCATCACCTGCCGCTGTTTCACAAATCTATATTCTTCATTCGCGAAGATAACGGGTGGCTTCTTTGTGGTACACAAGTGGTACACACAAATGAGATCACGTTTTTTCGTGGCTTTCGTGTCTTAATTCGCGTTCCCAGTCCACTGCGGAAAGAAAAGAAGGCTTCGTCCCAAGAGTTGCATCTGCACTGAAACTCAATGCCGTAATCCTGTGAGGAATGTGGGAAAGGAGTTGCCTCAGGACAGAAGCCGCCGATATTTCGAACAGAGACTGTTCTTCTTCTTCTCCCAGAAGAAGAACAGTCTCTGTTCGAAATATCCGCGGCTTCTGTCCTGAGGCAAGCCCCTTCCTACATCTCTGCCGGTTCGCTGGATTTCTACCCATCTATGTGCGTAATGTGGTTTGTTATTACGGCTTAGTTCGCGCTAGCTTTGAATAGAGACACCACGTGCACTCCGAGAGAAACTCGTGCCCTTCAGTTCAGGCTCCAGAAGATGGAAGAGGCCGGTTAGCCATCTTTAGAAGGGGTTACCGAAAAGATAGGGCTACCGGTAGAATGGAGCAGAACAATGTCATGCAACTAATAATATGTAAAGAATTACAAAAAAAAAATCTTACAATATGAGAAGCCACATTTAAACGTGGCTTTCTTGTGACTTACTGATTTTTTCTTTTTCTTTTTTTTTTTGCTATAGTAGTTCCACTTTACCAAGTTTGCGACGCTGTTGTACAATCTGAAGTCATTTGTTTGTAAACAGGGGTAGGTCCACTTTTTCCAACCGAAAAGTGCTTAGATATTAAAAATTCATTGGCGATTTAGCGGTAAATGCGAGAGAAATGCGTTAGCGTTAAGCGCCTTTTCTGGTCTATACTTGACTTTCGTGTAATCCACTTCCGGTCTAAACCCGACTTCCGGTTGTTCACTTCCCGTCTATACTTGACTTCCGGTTCGACATATCAATGGAATAGAAAAGCTCGGGTTTCAGGCGACTGAGAAACTGCGCTATAAAAGGGGACGAATAATACGAATGAAAAAAAAAAAAAAAATCGGGGCATTAGTCGTGAAAAGGTCGGACCGGCTACCACAGCACCCCTACACCAGGGGGCTTAATCGCTTCATCGTCGTTACGGTCGTTACAAGCTAACGAGTGGCGGGAAATTCAAAAAGGCGGGCACGTGATAAAACACGTGCACGGCTCTCTTCGCGCGATACGTGAAGGCCGTGGTACACGTCACGCGCAATGTGTCACGTGCCCACATTTTTGAATTTCCCGCCACTCGTTAGCTTGTAACGACCGTAACGACGATGAAGCGATTAAGCCCCCTGGCTAATCCGAATTATGGTGTGGAATAGGTTACATCGAATAACCGCGGTGTGTGGCATGCTATTCCGCTTCTCATATCACAGTTTTTTTCTTCTTTATCACGTCACCAACACCATCAATACGCTTCTCATTTAATGCAAATACTCGTTGCTAGAGTGAGAGGGATAAACCGAATGAACAATTTCCACTTTGTTTCCTTCTCATTCCACGTTATTTTCTTTCTGTTTCCCATTCTATTATCACTGATATATTTGCTGCGATTAATTTCAACCAATCTCATCTTTATTCGTATTATGGTGACGGCAGTGTTGACAAGGGCATACAACATTGGAGCATTGAAATTGACATCATAGACAGGAAAAAAAGAAATGAGGGAGGGATTTTTTTTTGCTTTTGGAAGGTGCTTTTGGCAACTTTTTGCTCACTTCCTTTTCACGATATATATTTATGAATAAATACGTATTATTATTATATTTTTTTTAAATTTTTAAACAAATGTTATTTATCATGATTCTCTAGGCTCATTCCTAATAACTTGCATTGAACAGTTGTATCTTTGAGTTGTTCTCTATATGAGAGTTAAGCAGCCATGACATTAATGGTACTCTCCAGCGATTCGTCGCTGACGCCGGGTCCAGTGCAACAAGCCATGTGGCTTAGGCGGATTGTTACTTATGAAATAATAAAGTATTATTATTATAAAAAATATTATATGGCAGTGCACAAAACACTAATAATAATAATAATAATAATAATTATTATTATTACTATTATTATCGTAAAACATGAGTAAACTATCCCAGCAATACGTTCCCTATCACTTCCTTCCATTCTAAATTATTGCCTTATTTTTCCCCCAATATCTCTCACCTTGTTCCTTGTTAAAGCGCGTGATACACACGTCAATCTATTTTGATAAGAGAACAACGTTAATATAGCAGAATGCGCTCCACCTTAAGCACCATCCGAAGGGCCCGTAATTTGTGCAATCCATCCTTGTCACCCCCACGAACACACACAGACGCCGATGCCCTTCAAACGGAGAGCCAGTCCAAGCAAACGACGCTGCCTGATGAGCACATATCGAAACAATTCACACGTTTGGCCCTTCGAGACCATCTGTCAATCACGCACTGTGGTGGAACGCGCCGACATGACTTCCATCTTCGGTCTTCGATCATGCGAGGGTAAGACATGCTCCTGAGCCGTGTATTGTAAAGGGGTGGGATATTAACCGGATGTGTCGATGCCTTTTTTTATGCATCTAAGTACGGAAGTGCGTTGCGCGGAGTGCCAATACGTGATGGCAGTTCTATCGGTTCCCCTGGTGAGCAAGTTAGCAAGTAGGGCGAAACAACGGGACGTTGATTTGCTACGTTCAAGGTTTGCGCCAAGCTACAAAACAAATCTTCACTTCCGTACCTTGTATTGCGTAAGTTTGCCCACACAATATGCGCACCTAATGTGAAACTTCTTTCTGTAGCAGAACTAGTCAGGAGACAAGTTCAATTTCTCCCTGGTTTTCTTTTAAATAATCAATCAATCATTCTTTCTGTGGAGTCGTATTGGCAACTGTAGGATGGGACGAGCGAAAGATTGCCCACATCACATTTCAAAAATAGTACTGCCCTCGCACTAAAAACGAAGAGAAGGATCAACCAGTGCTGGGAAGGCAGTCCCACGGAACTGCCAATGCCCAACATCCCTCAGAAGCCTTCATTGGGATCGCAATAGCCTGTGGAGTCTTTTCCCTGTCCCTGAATAATAGACGTTTTTAGAAAAGCAAGCACCACCTGTGAGAGTGTATTGGCGCTACCTGTATTGTCATCAAGCAGGAGAGCTACCTATAGAGGTAGGCTCCTGGCGCCACCTGAGGCACGCAAGGGCTGATGGGAACTTCGAGCGCTCTAGAGCATTACGAGCCGACCAGAGGCCGAGGTAGTAGAAGAAGAACAATAGCACTCCCTGTGTGCGCACCAGCAGCGTCAGCCGGGGCAAACCATAACCGAAGCAGACGACGGAGGATGACGTCCCTCAAAGTTCCCAAGCTGCTTTGCGCCGCGCGCTTGGTGGCGAGCGCATTTTTGTACAATCATCTATTGTAACGTTAAACTGAACTGCGCAGGAATGTAGTTTCGTACTGCGATGCACGCCGGTTTCAAGCTCATGTCAGTGCTGTCATCCGCAAACTTTGCCGAAAATTATTCATTTATTTATGAAAATACTTCAAACGCTATACGTAAATCTGTGCCACGCTAATGAAGAAAACATAATGCAAACAATACAATGCGACGCAAAAAACAACGCAGTTCCACTGTGCACCTTTAATGGAACATACGGGATAAGTTAACTATAAATATTAACGCGTCTCAGTGTGTGTGGATACTCGGCAAATAATCTCACCGTATTTAACTGTCATCCCCGCCCTCCTCTTGCGCTATAAAAAAAAATAAGAGAAAAAGAAAAAAGAATCCGTAATTTTACGCAAAAGTGACTGTTAAATGTGTTGCCGGCATGTGTGCCGTAAAGCAGTTATTGAAAAAAATGAATCATTTGGAGTGCACACTGCACAGCTCCCATAAACGAAAGGAGAATCACTTACATTAAAGGGATGTTGAACTGCGAAAGCCCAGTCCGTAACTGTGCAGTGTGCACTCCAAACGCATTTTGTGTAGCGTATAGGTTACGACATATATACCGGGAACAGAGCTCGCAGTAAAATTACGGAAGATTTTCTTACAGTGTGCTATGTTCTATTTAATTCCAATTTTGTCTCAGTTATATCAGAGTAGGAGCACTAGAGTAGCAAGTCTGGCCTTGTCGCAGTCTTCCTCCTATAATCTCCGGTTGCAGTTTTTATTTTTTATTTTTTGGGGGGGAGGAGGTTATTACCATATCATCATAATCCTTATGAACGATCGAGAAACAAACCAAAACTACAACACACAATAATAGTCGGGCCATGAAGCACCAAGAAAACTAAAGAAAGAGAAGCTGAGTTGAGTAAGTTGAGTTGAGATTGAGAGTTGAGTTGAATATATATATATATATATATATAAGATGGAGAAAGAAGAAGCAGGATTAGAAAACTGCGGAAGATGACCAACAATTGCCCCAGATAGTAATTTTCCTTCGCAATTTTCATAACATATCTAGCAAGGCAATCCCCGCAACAAGTGATAAATGTGCCACGTACGAACCACTTTATTCGTGCCAGGAAAACGGGGGCCGAAAAACGCGGGACGAAATTCCTTCTATCTTTGCAGCGTAAGTGCGCCTCCGCACACCTGCGCCCGAATCGGTTTTCCATTTCTTTTCATTCCGTTTCTGGTTTTCCAGGCTTCCGTCGGCCCGTCTAACGGCGAAGACAATCTTTCTGGGAAGGTGTGCACGATCATTTCGGATTTGGCACGCAACACCGAATCGCGTTATAAAACTCCATTCCATTTGAAATTCAAATGCTGTATGAAGTTCTGTCAGTAGCAGATGTTCGTAATATATCAATTTCGGAATCGTCTTCAAAATTATACCTCCACAAATGAAGAAGAATGTCATTTACGGTTTCTCGCGGAACTGAGGATTATCGTCCTTAGTTTTAATGTGACGTAATGATGTGACAAGTTAATTTTCATACACAACATCAGCGCCGCGGTTATAGCTTTTTTTTAAATTTCGTGTTAGCGCCGCGAAGCAACTGTGCAGACGTGGACAGATGGAGAGAGGACAGCAGGAAGTAGTGGGGGACAGGGAAGGGGGCTTAGTGTGCGTCCTGGGTCGACTTCATGGGGAACTGTGCCGGTATTTGTCTGCAACGTGTGCCGAGAAACCCAGGGAAAGCCCGAGACTGCGCAGCAGGAGCCGGGATTCCAAGCCGCGTCACCTTCCAATCTCGGCGTGGAACCGGTTATAGTGGTTAATAATAATTATTAATCCTGAGTTTGACGTCGCGTCATGACGTAGTTTTAAAATTTGTCCCACAAGGGGTTGCTTTAAAGGAGCGAGGAAGTGACGCGTAACGTGACTGGAAAGCTCGTTTCGTTCAGCAAGCAGTCTCTCAGGAGTTACCACGCACAATACCTTCACTGTGCGCTGTGTTGTGACCGCACAATCCAATAATAATAATAATAATAATAATATGATTTATAATAATAATAAGAGAAAGAATATACTATATCATGGTTCAATGCTTAGCGGCAAACATTCTAAGAAAATTTGAAATCCCTGTCTCTAGATGGAGCTCAAAATCTGTACAGTCGACCGAAAATGCGTCCGCCATTATTGCAGTTAAACAGGTCACACTTGAGCATGTGGCCTCTCACGACTTGCCACTTACAGCGACGTGATAACGACGTCGGTCCTATCCGGCTTACAGCCAATGTGGTGCACTAAGAATTCGCAGGAATAAACTACTACGACGAGTTGGAAGCACCGCGATGTAACTTGCAACAGCAAAATACGTTCATGTAATGATCTTTTACTAACAACGAAATGTCGACCAGTGCCGTAACGGAATATAAACAACATCACGCGACCTCAATATGAAGTTTCTTGCTGTTTCCTGTGACGTGCGGGGGGGGGGGGGTCGGGACAAGATGGAGATTCTGCAACAAGTGACCGTTTGAGGGTGGTTACAAAATCTCAACCTTGTGCCACCCCTGTGTTCGCAAGCACTCAGATTACTTGTCGCACAACATGCTGCAGCCAACAAAAAAAAAAAAAAAAATAATAAGAAGAAAATAAAATACGAAGGGTCGCTTCAATCCTTCGTTAAATAGCGTTGAAATCGGCAGTACGGCACTCTTAAAAATGAACTTCACCGCATAGCACGCTCCTAGCCAACCATAATCTCGAATGATCTCGTTATCTGCCCTGATTTGTTGAAAACGGGAGGCGTACGCCTTTTCTGTGACAATTATGAACAGCATAAGTGTCACAAAAAGGCGTACGCCTCCCGTTTTCAACAAATCAGGGCAGATAACAGTATCAGTCGAGATTATGGTTGGCTAGGAGCGTGCCATGCGGTGAAGTTCATTTTTAAGAGTGTGCCCAGTTTCACCAACGCGAGTCAACAGCCGAACAGAGATTCATGTGAATCGTCAGCCCAGTTACACCAGCGCAGGATAATGCAGAAACCGACACCGCACATTCCCCAAGCGTGCGTTAGTGGTGGCGTTGCCCACCTCTGTATTGTACTGTGCAGGAGGCCGACAACGGCAATCTCCTTCACCACACCCACCAACACCACCATCATTTGATGGTCACACATTCAAGCACCTTCGCATTGCAATTTGTTGTTTAATAAACGAGCATTAAAAGGGCGCAGCGACTAAACGTTCGAAGTCCAAACAAGAATATGTTTAGGGGATAAGGTTTGCAGTGTATGGCAGCGAGAGCAAGAGATATGTCGCGGATCATTAAAAGCTGCGACGTGTTCAGGATACGTCCGCAATTTAAAATTATCACCAACAAGGTGACACATTGCGGTGGGGCGATTAAAAGCTAATTACCTAAGAGAAGCAGAAGGAGCAGATTAAAGCGGTGAGACTGGGATCGGTATATGCAAAACAACAGAGGCGTAATGTAGCGATGGTCACGGCTTTACGCAACGAGAAGACCACTTCCACGGATTATTTTTTGCATGCGCATCGCAGTTAATGCGCGTTGAGAGCGTGAAAAAGAAATAATAATAATAATTACGAATAGGTTAGGAGGAAAAACAAAAAGCGCCTTCATATTTCGTCACTTTGTGAAACGCGTTTAAACACGCGGTAGCTTGTTGGGGTCATTGTTTGCGGTAAATTTCGAGCCAAATTACCTGTGTCACGTGGCACTATAAAACTATTGCTTTGAAACAGAAGAGACGAGAAAAAGAAAAGGAAAGAAAAAGATCACAACGGAGAGACGGTCCACCGAAAGTTCATACTGACTAACACTTGCAAATAAAGCCGGTGCTGTAACATTACACCTGCCTCGGTGGATCATTCTGAGGTGGATTCTTGGTGATCCTCGGTGGATGATGAAGTGCTGTGGTCCGTATAGGTTGCTGGCCCAAACCTGCTCAGGACGCCAGTAAATTAGTGAGAATATATTACTTGGTGAATTTGATTGATGGTACGGTCTTTAAAACAGAGCTCCACCGCTTAGCATGTTCATAATCAACCATCATCCCGAATGACAACGTTCTCTCCCTTGATATCGTGAAAACGGGGGGGGGGGGGGGTGCAATCGGGTACAAATCCTTCATAATATTCGACAGCATTACGTATCACGGTGTGTTGACACTTTCCTCTATATCTTGTCGTGCGTCGTATTTCGCGTATGTTAAAGCGTCCCTATATGCATGACTAGAGATGCGAAGCCCCGGGAAAAAACCTCGAAATTTTGGGAAAAAAAACACAGTTATTTTCGGGTTTTTCCCTCGTCTCCGGAAAAATTTACCAAAATTTCCAGGCGATAAAATTGAAAAATGTAAATTTTCGTGTCTTCGATGCGTTCCAACCCGCCAACAGTGCCTTATGTGCCTCTAATCCGCCAACAACCAACAACTTAGAGCTCCGTCTGGCTGCTCCAAGCGATCGCCATCGCGTTCACGTAATGTCGGAGTTCTAGTCGGAGTGGACGGGTTGTTCCAATTACCTATCGCTGAGTAGACACCACACTCTTAAAAATGAACTTCACCGCATAGCACGCTCCTAGCCAACCACCATCTCGAATGATATCGTTATCTGCCCTGATTTGCTGAAAACGGGGGGCGTACGCCATTTTTGTGACAATTATGAACAGCATAAGTGTCACAAAAAAGGCGTACGCCTACCGTTTTGAACAAATCAGGGCACATAGCGATATCATTCGAGTTGATGGTTGGCTAGGAGCATGCTATGCGGTGAGGTTCATTTTTAAGAGTGCAGTCTCATGGGATGCTCTGCTCTGCATTTATGGCTAGAGGGTGAACACTACTAAAGTTTCTAGCTCATTGAATGCTGTGGCTTGGCCGGCAATGCTTCTACTCAGCAGTAACCGCGTTTGTTTCCATTTCTTCCAATTTTTCGGGGAAAAAAAACCCGAAGAAAAACGTTTTTTTTTCGTGCGATCCAAAATTTCCGGAAATTTTGCATCTCTATGCATGACCGTAAAGCCGTTCGCCACCTCACCTCGACTCACCTCCTGAGAATGGGGCTCATATCTTGAGTGAGACCCGTCCCAGTTGCTGGACGGAGCCAATTTGTCACGCCTTATAGAAGCTTCTTAAACGAGCGTGTAATCAAATGCGTGCCGTCGTGTGCGGCGCCGGTCAGAGTTCAATCCGTGATTTGCCATAAGTTGATAAGTCCTTCAAGGTTGATTCGCTCTTTTAGGATAAACACGCGCGCGCGGGCGTGTCCGCACCGCGGTGGGACACAAGTTGCAACTTGTATGAGAAGACTGGCATCGAGTACGAGCGCAAAACTGTAGTGTGTCGCGCCCGAACGAGTTGAATAGAATATTTATTTCACTCGCTTACGAAATGGACGTAACATATATAACCAAAGCCATTTCACCGTTTGTTAGTCATCTATTTTTTTTGTTGTCATCTTTGTCTTTAATCTACCTCATCCTTCTTTCATCATTTCTAATTCTTTTTCTCTTTATTTATTTCTGATTGCTTAATTTTCTTTATTTATTTATTGCTTATTCCTTCCTATTTCTTTCTTTCTTTAATCCTTTACTTTTTATTTATTTATTATTTCTTAATTTTCTTTATTTATTTATTTCTGGAATAGCAAGCCGACGTCTCGTTTGGCTGACCCTTCCCCCGTTTTTTTTTCCTTTTCGTCTAATAAATATATCCCCCCCCCCCATTTCGATGGGTTTTTCGCATTTTGGGACGCCATTTCGATGCAAATTTTGACGTCTTCTGTTTTCAGTTTTTTTTTTTTTTTTGTCGTGATCTCATCATCTCTCGTGATTTCAGTGCAATATTTAGCGCTTTTTTTTTCTTTTTCGGTGCAGCTTTTGGTGGAAGCTCCGCAAGACCATGAAAGCGACCGGGATGTCTCGCACATAATTATGCACTTGCGTATTGGGACATATATGTCTTTTTGCGTTATTCAGCCGTGTCATAGTCAAAATGTGCGTTTACATTCGCTGTCGTTTATTTCACACACTTCGCGCGTTTTTTCAGCAGCGGAAATCATGTTGGTGATGTTGGTGAAGAAAAAGGTAGGAAGTGGTGAAGAAAGCGGAAATCATCTTGTACAGCTTGCGACATACTTGTCTGGAATCAACAGCTAGCGGTTAATCCTGTCTGAAATGTACAGGTAAGCCTGTTTCTTCCAACTAATAGACACGTCGGCATGCTACCCAGTACTAAGTACAAGCACGTGCTTATTAGTCGAAACAAACGATCTTGCAATGTCTGTAGATTTCAGGTCGGACAAACTTAAGCTGTCGATTCCAGACAAGTATGTCGCAAGCTGTACATATTCTTCATCCTGCACTGTAAGAAAAAAAAGGAGTAATTTTGCTCCTTTTGGGGACTAAATGCATTGCCACAAAAAATAGTCCCTTTCGGGAGTAAATGAATGTCACCTGTTGCAAGAGTCCCAAGTACATAATTGGTGCGCATGCATGAAAATACTTTGAAGCAAACCGTCAACCGCGTAATATGTCAAGTGATATAAAATCTTGCGCCATACATAGGGCACAATTTGCGAAGAAAGATGCGCTAGCTGTTTCTTACTCTGTGTGGCTGGAAAATTGCTACGTTGGCTGAGTTATACAGCCTTATGTCGTTCTAATTGACCAAGGGCACATATTTACGTAGACTGTTGCATTCAGGAGACCATTCGCGAAGTTCAGTGACAATTTGCAGTCCTGGGGAGTAAATGTCGGGACTAAACGTCGGGTTAGGGGACTAAAATGGGGAGTAATTGCAGACTAGGGGAGTAGAAGCTGCAATTACTCCCCGTTTTACTCCTTTTTTTCTTAGAGCGTGCGTCGCGGCTCAGCAGCTTGTGTATGGTTGCTTGTGTAAGAAGTATATTTCCTTTATGAAAACCATTTGGAAGGAAGCAAGACAAACAAAAATATTGTGATGAGTTTCGTGTTAAATCCCACCACCGGCCGTGCTGTCTGAGATTTTCCCTGGGTTTTCCGAAGATTTTCCACACGAATATCGGCACAGTTCCCCCTGAGGCCAGCCCAGGACGCATACTAATCCCTCCCTGTCCCCTGTACTCCTTCCTGCTGTCTTCACTCCATCCCCGTCCACGTCTGTAACGCGTCTCATAGCCACGGTTGCTTCGCGGCGCTAAGACGGAATAAAAAAAAAGTCATAACTGTCACAGTCAGCGATCACAGTCACAGTTGCTAATAAAACTGTATAGCTCACTGGCAGTCGACTGCCTCTATGTTTACCTGCATTACTTCGAAAATTAGAGTATGCAGTCAAACTCCTTTACAACGAAACTCAGGGGACAGCAAAAAAAATTCGCAGTAAAGGTATTTTCGTTAAAAAGGATGTCTATTATTGGACCTATAGGCTCCAGCGGGACCGCAAAAAAAATTTGCTGTAGTGGTATTTTCGTTAAAAAGGTGTTCGCTATAAAGGAGTTTGACTGTATACCATTCGTCCACGTCGCTTCTTCTTTTCTTTAAAAAAAAAAAACACTAATGAAAGCACATGCACGCCAAAGAAGCAACGTTGATGAATAGCGTGCAATGCGCATACAAATATGTGCAAGATGGTTTTTCGTATGGAACACGCACAGCGTACGTATGAAAAAGGAAGTCGTAGGGAAGGAACTCACATTGATGAATGCTGCCGCAGGAAGTAAACGCAACGTTACTGCTAAGAATACAACTTGTAGCAACAGCTTCTATTTATACAGCTGCGTTATCTTATAAATTACCGCTAGATCTAAACGGAACACAACTCCCTTCATTTCTCGTATTCGTTTTTCCCGTGGACCATATAACCGAATGGAACTGTCTTCCCCAGGCGCTGGTCACCATTACACATTTTGAAACCTTCAAGAATGTACTTCATCAATACCTATAGGCTTGTAAACATTGCGGTTCATTATTATTATTCGTGATTTCTCATATTGTAGCACATTGCTCTCATTGTACTCACTGTAAATGTCTTGTTGCTTTGATATGCTTTTCTTCTTTTTTACCTTCCCTCCCTCATGTAACGCCCACAGGGCCTTTCGAGCTACAATCATAAATACAGTGAACCCTCGTTAATATGACCACCTCCGTTCCCGCAGATTCTGGTCATAAAGCGAATTGTCATAATAACGAGAAAGCGGTCCGGACGGGACCAGAGAGTATGCACGGCCGAACAAAACGCACGCATGATTTTAACAAAAAAGTCTGTCAACAGTGACTGCTTGGTGTAGCTTGCAGTGATCAGCTTTTCTAACTGGACAAGAGTGCTATCAATCACGCGAACATTATGAATGTCATTGCGTTGCTCAAAAAACAATAAAGCAACCTTCAGTGCTTCACTGGCCTCTTTGGTAGTGATGGGCGGTCACTGTCTTTTATGGTTTTTCGTACTTTAGCAATCCGAGAAGAGGTATGAGCAATCTCGAGGTCAACAACGCCTGGAGTCACCGTAATCATTTGAGCCCCACTTTAACTGTGTCACTTTGTTCATGAGCAACTTAAGCAGTCACTCTAAGGGGGCGCCTGACGCTGTCATAATAACGGGGGGATAATACATGTGTTTGACCCCAGCTGTGCCCAAAACTCTCGGTCATAGTCCGATAAGCGGAATGTCATATTAACGGGGAGGTTTTACATGGCGAAGAAACCGTTCCCCAGGAATTCGGTCATAAAGCCTGAATGTCAGATTAACGGGGGTCATAATAACGAGGGTTCACTGTAAATAAATAAATAAACAAGAAGCGACAACGGCAGCAGTATTGACGCAGTGGCAAAGCAAGCAGCTCAGTGAGAAAGGATTAACCGAAGCATAACCGCATCATCTTTCGGAGAATCAACCTTCCTGCCGGCTTATCAACTGTATATCAACATCCCACTTGTGCAGAGAAGCAGCGCGACCGCACGTTGCGCAATGGAATTAACTTCAAATATCCGTATCCCGCACGAAGGTATAATTGATGGTGGTATATTTACTCCCGTCACACAAGCGACTGCGCAAAGTCGCGCGGGTGGTCGCTTACCAGGTAGCAACGGTTGCGCAAGGCACGTGTCTGAAGGACCATCACGATATACTAACTTCGCAACTCTATAGATTGGGTCAATTAGTGAAGCACTCGAGACAATTGCGTGGCTAAACGATTTTCCCCAAGAAGTAATTTCTCTCCGTTTGCTGCAACGGAGTTTGGGTGTGTTTTTTTTAACCTTCCGCAATTATTTGCAATCTTTGTTGTTGTTTTTGTTTTGTTTTTTCGCGTGGGACACGTTGCGTAGATAAGGTTAGATTAGTCAAAGTAGTAGTACACGAAGACAATTAATCGTAGAAGCGTTCCTGTTAGTTTCTCAGCTCACTTCAGCTCACTTCTAGGGGATGAAGCTACGCATATGCACGTACAGTTCGGTGACTGGGAGGGGTGATGTCTTTCTATTTTTACCTTTTCATCTTTGCCGTTTTCTTTCTCCTTTCATTCATTTCATTTCCTTTGAGGGAGTAGCAGAATTCGTCAGTGACGAATTCAATATTTTCCGTTTTTTTTCTATAATCAAATTCAAACTCAAACTCAATCGTAGAAGGACAAGGACATAGATGTGGTTGTCGTTGAGCATGCTCAGGACCCAAACAGTGTTTTGCGCAATGCAGAGTGACGATTCCTTATTGCTTTGAGGCCCCAAAGTGCCTGCACTCTAAGAACGGAGCTTCACCGCATAGCACTATATCCTAGCCAACCACCATCCCGATTGACAACGTTTGATTTGATGAAAACGGGAGGCGTACGCCATTTTTGTAGCCATTGCGAACTACACAATGCCACAAAAATGACGTAAGCTTCCCGTTTTCAGCAAATCAGGGGAAAGAACCTTGCCACTCCGGGTGATCCAGAGAAAAAATCCAGGGAAAATTTCATGAAGCACAGACGGTGCCGGGATCCGAACCCGCATCACCTCCGGATTGGATTGGATTGGAAAAGAAAGAAAAATATGGAGTCCTCCGAGTCTCGGCGTCGGAGGGGATCGTTCTCCTAACCACTACGCCACGTGAGCTGAGGATTCGAAAACTGCCCGATGACTCGATCGCAAGTTCAAGGTACTCTTCCGCTACGATTCCTCGTTTCGATATCTTTGGATTAAACAGAGAAAGAAAAAAAGCGGAGTAGTTTACGCCTATGTGCTCGAGACGTCGAGACTGGCTTCTCCAGCTTGGGGAAGGATAAGCTTTAAGAGCAAATCAAACCCACACACTCTTACGCAGAACTTCACCGCATAGCACCCTCTTAGCCAACCACCATCCCGAATGACACCGTTCTGCACCCTGATTGGTTAAAAACGGGTGGCGTACCCTTTTTGTGACACTTATGCAGTTACGTTAATTGTCACAAAACATGCATACGCGATAGCGGTATCGTTCTGCGCAATTTGGTTGGCTTCACCAAGCAGTGTGAAGAAGTTCTGTCCTGGGCCGACTTCACAGTTCGTTGTGAAGTCGGCCCAGGAGGCAGGATCCCTCTACGATAGTGGTGACGTTGCATCACGGCAAGCACTTCCACCACCACCACCACCGTTTTAAGAGCTGCGAAAGAGGCGAGGGGTAAGCATGAGAAAAAAAAAGCAAGCTCACCCCTCAACTTTACTTTAAAAATACAACATAAGTAGGAATAAAAGACAACAACATAAAAATATAAGAAGCGTTTCTAGACAAATTGAATCACACATAAGAAAAGAGTCTGCGTGCCGCCAGGTGCAGTTGGTATACACGACACATACTTATTTATAACGATGTCATTCAGACAGATTTTTATTTTTATTTTATTTTCTCTCCATATATTTTTGTTCCTGCTCTTTTCCAGAGATGGATTCGAGATCTCGTTACGTTTCACCTAATCTTATTTCCAGCAAGTCGGAGGGATAAAAAAAAAAATCTTTCTCCACTAATCCGTGTTTCTTTTTCCTCTTTTTTTATTATCGCCATTGCTGTCCGTCGCCTTCACGCTAATTTCCCTCTTCCGTGTTAATCCAATCAGCAAAAAAACTTTCAAGTGCCACTCCCCTTTGATCTTCTTTTTTTTTTCATCCGCGCTTTTTTCCGAATTCTGAGTGAAGTCAAAGCTTGTTTCGGCATGATCCAATTTTGATTACACAGTTCTTCTTTCATCTTTAACAGTTGTACTTGACTCGCGCGCTCACCGTTGAGCTTGAGCTGAAACGCTGGAAGACCACCAAGTCGAAATCCAAGTCAAGCCAATCAAGGGTCCGGGAGCACGAGGAAACGAAAACTGAAGTGAACCAATCGGATAAAAAAGTTTGGTAGAAAGGTTGATATTTCATCATTCTAGGTCGAGAAACGTCGTCTTTATAAAGGTCACGTGTTGGAAAGGTAGAATTGGGTTCAACTGCGCTTTCGAATTATCTGTAGAAATCTCTTTCTTCTCTCTCGCTTTTATTTTATGTTTTTTTTTTCCTCATCGTAGGCCCAGTAACCGGGTCTCCGAGTCTTACATTGTTAAATAGCGATAAAAACCGGGCTGTTTGGTGGCACACCCTAGAAGCGATAAAACCCCCAGAAAGGGTATAAAGGGCTTCGAGAGGAATTAAAGGGGTATGGTAAGCTGGCGGAACACTTAAAGGGACGGTCTCGTACCCCCTGCCCCTTTCATAAAGTGTACCATTCGATTGCCCTTTGTTGAAAATGGAATACTGCTAATTTACCTGACAAAACACGCCAGAGTTATTAATTAACCGAATTAAATTGCTCAAGATTGCAGAGCCGCTGTTCAAAAAAACGAAAATGTTGTTTAAAAGTCATAAGTTAGGTGTTCTTCTTTATAAGGAAGCTTTTTTGATAACACGGGCTGGAGATAGTTGCATTAGCGTGCATTCCGTGTTGGTAATGGACACAATTCAGCAGTTCATTGATAACTAACTCGAATTCTGGTTCCTGGGAGGCGTTTACTTGGTGCTCCTGTTTGCGTGATAACTTTGTGTGATTGCAGCACGATGGCCTTCGCTGCTACTAGGGGTCGGGTGTTTGCAGTTGGTGTATTTAAGCTGCGTCTCTGCCATTAAAGTTGTTTGTCAGTCAGTGCTTCATCTGTTTTGTCTCTCTGTGTCCCCTGCACCAGGGATTAGGTCGCTTTTAGGTCTTACATTGTTGATGAAAAAATGGCTAGGAAGCAAGCGAGCTGGTGAAGATGATGCATAATGTAAAAAACCCCGAGACTAGGGAACACGAAGGGACAGACACAAGCACGCATAATTGAGACTTCGTGTTTGTGTCTGTCCCTTCGTGTTCCCTAGTCTCGGGTTTTTTTACATTATGCATTACATTGTTGGCTTCCTCCGAATTAATGGCAGCTATGGCTGTAAAAAAAAATGTGCAAAGAACTGTTATATGTGTCGATGCGAATCGGTATCCCAGTTCTATACGGTAAAACGGGTAGGCATAATAGACCAGTACATACACACACAGTCACACACACGCACACATACATACATTGCTGATGGGGTGCGCGATAGACCAGCATAAAAACTATACAACGCAAGCCTGAATGTAATATACTTCGCGACCCACTCCGCAATGTATTTCCTGTTATATTTTATTCGTACATTCATCTACGACAGCTGGGAGCATAAACTATGTTCTCCGAAGAAAAGAGAGAGAGAGAAATAAAGAAAGAAAAAGAAGCTGTTTCGGCAGCATTTTTGGCTTAGACAACGTGGAAGTTTTTTTCTTTTTCAAATAGTATCTATACGTTAGAGTTAGGTCGGGAAAAGATAGCCACTGAATTACTCTTATCTGTGTTCGAAATTAGTGATAGGTGCAGGTACCACGTTTAAAGCAATGTTAGCTATGTACTACAAGTTACTCTTTCGCAACTGTAATAGAAGTAAACACAACTCTCAAAAACATGGATGGATGGATGGAAGGATATGTGAAGAAAAATATGAATCCGTCTGCACCATGACGTTTAAAACTAAGTGCTCAGTATATCCGCTTGGGATTCTAAAAGGGATTAAGAAAAGAAATTAAATGTGAACGAGCAAAGAAAATGTAAGGATGGCGTGAAGTTACTGTCGTATGAGTGTGCGAAAGTATCAAGTGACGTCATAGTTACACTGTTCTTTCCCGAGGAACGTCCTCCACATTATCCACATCATCCTCATCATCCAGAAGCTGGGGATGGCCCTTTTCCGGGTCTTCTGTATACAATGTGGCCACTGCTGGAGACATTCAGTCGAAAATCGATGCTACAGTGTCTCCATGGGCCAACAACGATGCAGGTACCACAAAGGCGTTGTCTGGGTCTATCCCGTTAAGTGACGACGAGCTCGACGATGTGTGTGTACACTAAACCGGAGCACACAGTAGCCTACATTCTCTTGGTCACGGAAGCGAGCATTGACAGGATGGATTTTTTATTTTATTTTATCTACACCATTTAATCCGGACTTTTTACAGTTGTTGTCTACACTGTTAAAAATGAACTTCACCGCATAGCACGCTCCTAGCCAACCATAATCTCGAATGATATCGTTATCTGCCCTGATTTGTTGAAAACGGTAGGCGTACGCCTTTTTTGTGACAATTATGAACAGCATAAGTGTCACAAAAAAGGCGTACGCCTCCCGTTTTCAACAAATCGGGGCAGATAACGATATCATTCGAGATTATGGTTGGCTAGGAGCGTGCTATGCGGTGAAGTTCATTTTTAAGAGTGTAGATGCGATGTGAAAGACAATCATAATTCAACGTCACACGGAGAACTCCCGCTTTCTTTTGTTGTAGTGTTGGCTGTATGAGAGTGAAAGCCAGACTCTTGGCTTTCTGCCTGATCCGCGTGGATGAATTGAGCAAGAGACACGCAGAATGTTCTCCAGCGTCTCTCTGCACAACACACCGTACCCCCTACAGTCTTCTTGGTAGTGCCTGTATTCCCCGGCTGCATTATGAAACAGTCTTCCAGCACGACGACAGATGGAATGAAGGCATTCAAATTCAACATCCGCAGCACTGTATTTAGAAGAAGAAATGAAGAAGAAGTTGAAATGACTCTAGTGGCCTTTCAAAGTTATTATCGGTTGGCTTCCCTCACTTCAATCCAAACACATACTTCCGACGTTAAAAATTCGTTAAACAGGTGCGATGGAATGCATTCCCCTATCATTTTGACGACGACAAAATAACCAGAGAATGCAAAGACACGACACAAACATGGCACTACCCGACTAACTTAACTACGGTCACATTTTACAATTACTATCACGAAAAGCGGTAATTATTTGCGGTTACCTTCGCAGAAACAAAGCTCATTATTGCGACTATAGTTACCGAAAAAGCGTCACAACCCGAAGGTGATTTTTGACGGCTATTTCATCAAATGTTCTTTTCTTTTTCAAAGCTTCATTTAATGCGGCCATTTTTTGCTTACTTGACAGGTCAGGATGAGTGACTGGTTTCGTTTTCTCGTGCTCGCTTTACTATTTCTCTCATTTTCAATCACCATTGTAATCGCACTAATGTTGAACGTGTTGTATTTGTCCCTCCTCCTATGGCAATCGTCAGAAGTATTATAAATAAATAAATAAGAAAAATGCTTTACACAACCACCCCTACACTGTATACTACGTGTCCCCGTGTTCCGTTCGACGCTGTAACGCTATTCGTAGGACGTAACCCTATTACACTGATAGACTCAGAGACAAACAATGCCACACTCGGCAATCTAGACAATTAGAAGTCGTCGAAGTGACCGCGGACCCCCGGGGAGGGCCAGCCTTATTTCCCGAGATATCAAATCTCGTATCTCAACCAGCTCCGTGGTGAGCTCGGCACACCGGACACCGTGTACGCTAATAATGGATTCCATTACGTTCGTCTTCTGCGCGTCTTCCATTAGAAGTCCTGTGTACCAAGCTGATTGTAATGGACGATCGCATGAAATAGGCTTGGTGCAGCGCCGGAAAGATATGACTGGGACACACACACACACACATAAATGGGATAATGATGTGGTGGGTCATTCCCCGCCGTTACTGGGACACACTGTCGCTGTTACTGGGGCTGGGACACATGCGTATTACTACATGGATGTGTTTCGTGAAAGTAGAACCAAGCTTTAAAAAGATACGTTGCGTTAGTCGGAGTTGAAACCAGCGGGATTTGGCTCGCTGTTCTCTTGCGCAAGTCAGGACATTTTTATTGTCTATAATTAAATCATTACTTCAATTTTTTTAATGTCAATTTAAGGTCCGAGAAGAAAAAGGCATGCCGTAGAGCGCTTTCAGAAGCCCCGGATTCTATTGGTTGTATTAAAGTACCCCTCTCGGACCTCCTTTTTCAGGCGCAAAAAAAAGCGCGCGAAATATTTCAAACGTAAATACAAACAACACTTCACAAAAATAGCGGATCAAGAACTTTAATGCGCCGCGATGTTATACACTTTTAAACCAGAACTTCAGGCATGACGGATCGAATTTTATAGAATGACGCCGTTATCAGTCCCAGACTTTTAAAAATGAACTTCACCGCATAGCACGCAACTAGCCAACCATCACCTCGAATGATATCGTTATCTGCCCTGATTTGTTGAAAACGGGAGGCGTACGCCTCCCGTTTTCAGAGTGTAGCCGACCATCACCATTTTTAAGAGTGTAGCCGACCATCGTCCCGAATGACAACATTCTCGCTAGCCCATATTGCACCCACCCATTATGGTGGTGCATAATGATCCAAATAGGCTCCGCCTCCCGTTTTGAACAAATCAGGGGAGAGAACATTATCGTTCGGGATGATGGTTGGCTAGGAGAATGTCACGTGGCCCCACTTCCCCTGGTGAATGTTATTGCAATATTTCGCGTACCTTGTAGATAACCGTTGACTCTCCCACCTGCTGCCACTGTGGTGCTCTTGAGGATCTGGAGCACATTCTTCTTCATTGCCCCCCACTACCAACCTTCCCGAACCGCACTCTCCGAGCCTCTTCCTCAGCTGGACTCTCGCCCCTTCTCCCTATCGAAATTGCTCGGTCCCTGGCCACATCCAGCCCAGCAATACGATCTGCGCTCAAAGCTCTTTTGACATTTCTGGACACCATCGGACTTGGATCGTTTTATTGTGAAGGGGCTCGTTATTTCATTCCCCACATCCCCACCAGCAATGAGGGTAGAGTATATCGCCTCTGGCGATGAACCTCCCCACTCTCCAAAGTCAAAATAAAGTTGTTGTTATTGTCTATCTATCCTCCATCCGTTTTCCTTTTTCTTTTTCGCTATAGTCGTGACGACGCCCACTTCCGTATGGCCAACAATGGCGAGACGATCCTGCCATTACCACCCCTCTTTTAGGAATGTATGCCTTCCTGAAACTGAAAAAAAAAAAAAAAAGAAGTCATTGCTACCACAACAAATCACTCGCGGCTCTGTTTTGTGCTAGATTTTGAACTTTTCGCTATCCCGTGGTGGTGGTGGTGATAGGGCTTGCCGTTGTCGGCCTCACGTATGTGGGCAACGTCACGACTGACGCCCTGGGGAAATGCGCGTCCTGGGCCGACTTCTAGGGGAACTGTGCCGACATATGTCTGTGAGCGTCTGAGGAAAACCCAGGAAAAACCCCAGACAGCACAGCCGGCACCGGGATTCGAACCCGGGTACCTCCCAGTCTCGACGTGACATGGCCAGCACGCTAACCACTGAGCCACGGGAGCTACGCACGCTATCCCGTAACGCTTGCTAAACGCTCGTGCTCCCCGGTTAACGGCCAATGCGCGTGACGGAATCAGAGCGCAAATTTTGAAAAATAGCTATAACGATCGCTATGTGCACATCAAGATTAAGCCCTTGCTCATAGCCACAGTTGCTACGCGGCGCTAACACGGAATATATAAAAAAAAACAGACAGACCAAAAAAAAAAAAAAAGAAAGAAGATAAAGCGAACGGTTCTCCGAAGCAAGCACTTCTCACCCAGTGCCGTCATTCTCGCTGACCCTAATTTATGCTAACAGCCGGAAAGGGAGAACGCGGAGCGGGATGCTGGGATTCGCGGCTCTTCTGCTCAATTTTCGCCCATCTGCGGCCATGCAAGTGGAGCGGCCGGACGAAGGAACTGTTTTTATTTGGTACTGCTAAATTTAGTGGATCATTCTCGTTTTGGGGTCGGCACAGTTCCCTTAGAAGTCGGCCCAGGACGCACATTCCCCCAGGGCGTCAGTCGTGACGTTGCCCACATACGTGAGGCCGACAACGGCAAACCCTTTCACCATCACCACCACCTCGTTTTGGGGTATCCATCGGTACGGTACGCGCACCAAGAAAGGGGGCGGTAGAACGTGCATCAAAGGAATAGATATATAGGCTGTTGTTGTTGTTGTTGCATACTATGTTATGTTGTATCACATCTTGTGTACAGTTGCTATAAGTGCCTCGGTAGTTTTTGCAACGCCTCAGGAACAGAGCGCACAGCGACTGTACGCAATTTCTGTATGCACTATACTTTAATAGAAAAAGCGAACGAAAACGAAACAAAGAAACAGTTGCCTCGATAGCACAATCGGTAGCTTGCTGGCTTGCTAAGATCCCGGTGAACGCTGGTAGCATTGTTTCCAGCACAAGCGTGTCGTGTGATTTCCAGGGAACGTAAAAGAACCCTAGGGTTGTCAAAATTACCCACAGTCGAACCACGCGACCCGTGCAGAATATACAACAACCCAAGTGTATAGGCGGATTCAACTTATATACGTGTAAATCAGTACTCTGAGGTTGTGTCGTATGTTGTGTCATTGTCGTATTCTATGTTGTTGCGTTCGTGTTTGCGCGCATGTTCAGACAGTTCGCCATGAAGTCAGCCTGCACCCTTAAAAATGAACTTCACCGCATGGCACGCTCCTAGCCAACCATCATCTCAAATGATATCGTTATCTGCCCCGATTTGTTGAAAACGGGAGGCGTACGCCATTTTTGTGACACTTATGCTATTCATAACTGTCACAAAAAAGGCGTACGCCTCCCGTTTTCAACAAATCAGTGAAGATAACGATATCATTCGAGATGATGGTTGGCTAGGAGCGTGCTATGCGGTGAAGTTCATTTCTAAGAGTGTGGGGTACATACAGGGTGTTCAAAATTAAGCTTTCACGAGCGCTACGCAAACACAGCGATGACAGGAAACCGGATGATAACTTTACGCTATACTTGTGTAAGAAACAGGTGCTGCTAATTATGTAGCACCTGTTTCTTACTCAAGGAACAGAAAAAGTAGCACCAGTTTTCTTTTGTTCGCCTATTTATAAAGTGCTAGTGAAAGCTTAATTTTGAACACCCTGTATAGTAACCCTCCCTATATCCACCGCTACCACTTCTCGTCATCTGCCCATCTGTCCACGCGACTGTACACTCTAAAAACTGAACTTCACCGCATAGCATGCTCTGCGCCAACCATTGCCACGAATGATTGGGTTATCGCTTCTGATTCGAGGAGAGAGGGGGGCATACGCCTTTTTGTGTCAATTATGATATATCCAAATTGACACAAAAAAGGCGTACGCCTCCCTCTCTCTTCGAATCAGAAGCGATAACCGTATCATTCGTGGCAATGGTTGCCGCAGAGCGTGCTATGCGGTGAAGTTCAGTTTTTAGAGTGTACACCTACCAAGCCACAGTCGGTGCAATGACGGCTTGCATGCAGAAACCATGAGTTACGCCGACTATATTATATGCGCTGCGACGAACATACTGTAAAGTGTGCTAAAAGCATAGTATGCGGCGTATAAAAGCTGAAACATTATAGGCTGCGCCAAAATGCCTTATGAGTTATGACTCGTGCTAAAGGGACTTTGGCTATAATAGAAGAATTATGGCCGAGCGGGTTCGTTGGTGGTACACTCTTAGAAATGAACTTCCCCACATAGCACGCTCCTAGGCGTGTGAAAACGGGAGGCGGAGCCTATTCTGTGCCGTGCATAATGGGCACAGAATAGGCTCCGCCTTCGGTTTTCAACAAATCAGGGGCGAGAATGTTGTCATTCGGGATGATGGTTGGCTAGGAGCGTGCTATGTGGGGAAGTTCATTTTTAAGAGTGTAACCAAGGTCGTGCCGAAGACTGGTAGGTGCTGGGTTCGAATCCTATACCACCGGCTGTGCTGTCTGAGGTTTTCCCTGGGTTTTCCTAATACTTCCCAGATGAATTTCACAGTTCCCCCCCTCACTCTAAAAACAGAACTTCACCATATAGCACGTAGTGCGCCAATCATTGCCGCGAACGATAGGGTTATCGCTTTTGATTCGAGGAGAGAGGGAGGCGTACGTATGCCTTTTTGTGGCAATTACCATATACCCAAACTGCCACAAAAAGGCGTACGCCCCGTTCTCTCCTTGCATCGGAAGCGATAACCCTATCATTCGTGGCAATGGTTGGCGCACAGCGTGCTATGCGATGAAGCTCTGTTTTTTAGAGTGCTGAAGTCGGCCCAGGACTCATACTGACCCCTTTCCTCTACTCCTGCCACCTGTCCTCTCTCCATCTGTCCACATCTGTACGGTGCTCATAGGTACAGTTGCTTCCCGGCGTTAACACGAAACTAAAAAAAAAAAGAATTATGGGATGTGCCAAAACATCATGTCACGAGTTGCGCCAGGAACACTACTATCCACCGTATTCTCAATCGGCCCTGAGGGATCCCTTAGTCCGCTTCCAATAGCCTTGGCGGCGGACGATGCAAAGGCCAGCAACGTATCTCGTGCTCTCCGACGGATGCGGGTTTGTGTTCATTTCGTCTCCATTTCTTCTTTTTTTTCTTTTTTGTTTCAGGAGTGCAACTTGCCGCCTTGGCTGAGCAGGCAGACCTCACTTTTTTCTTTTACAGCGACAGCTGTTAAGGGCTCAATCTCGTGAAGACCATGTCCCGTACGTCGCATCGCCGAAATCCCCCTCTCTCTTCGCGCGAGATGAAGATGAAACGAAATAATAATGTTACCGTCCTCGGTCGGGACTGAACCCGTGAACCCGCAAGCCGACACGTTTACAGGCTTGCGCTAACGAGGCAGGCTATCAAGAAGCAACGAGAAAAGGCAGCGAGATACTATACATTTCGGAGGGGGCACGTTCGCTGTGACATCGGCAGCGGTAGGAAAGCGGATCGTGTTGTACACTTTGGCAGCCTGCCATTTCTTTGCATAAACAGCAGGCTGTTTCATATAGCTGTGGGTGACCATAAAAAAAAATCGTTTGGAAAGCGAAGTATGACGAGCATAGGCACCCGACTCAACCCTGTGCTCTTCCCCAGCATCAAGGTCACACTGACCGCGCGATCAGCAACAGTTTCGGGACGTGCTTAATGCATAATCTTTGCATTTTCATTCTTGTTAGCCTCCTCTCTCTCTTTCTCTCTCTCTCTCTCTCTCTCTTTTTTTTTTCCGCAGTAAAATATAAATGATTTGCCTTATCTTGCGTTTGACTTGCATTTGATCTTGTTCTTGGAATAAACGCATATTCTCCCTCCCTATTGTTTATTGTGGACGCATGAGAGTGCATGACGTCAAAAAAAGAAAAAAAAGGAGTAGCTGTTGGACACTGATTTGCGACCTCTCAACTTCATCACCCCTCAGAGAGACAGTCGTATTGCCAGTCGTACACTCTTAAAAATGAACTTCACCGCATAGCATGCTCCTAGCCAACCATCAACTCGAATGATATCGCTATGTGCCCTGATTTGTTCAAAACGGTAGGCGTACGCCTTTTTTGTGACACTTATGCTGTTCATAATTGTCACAAAAATGGCGTACGCCCCCCGTTTTCAGCAAATCAGGGCAGATAACGGTATCATTCGAGATAATGGTTGGCTAGGAGCGTGCTATGCGGTGAAGTTCATTTTTAAGAGTGTAGCCGACCATCATCTCGAATGATATCGTTATTTGCACCGATTTGTTAAAAACGGGAGGCGTACGCCTTTTTTGTGACACTTATGCTGTTCATAATTGTCACAAAAATGGCGTACGCCTCCCGTTTTCAACAAATCAGGGCCGATAACGATATCATTCGAGATGATGGCTGGCTTGGAGCGTGCTATGCGGTGAAGTTCATTTTTAAGAGAGCAGGGTTAGACTGCTGCTCCTATACTCGCACTTCCCATAGCTTGGATGTCTTTGATGTAATAAGTGCTCCGATACGACTTTCCATCTCACGCATTCGTACGTACACCACACACCGACTTCCTCACTTAGCGTCCTACCGCTGACGACAAAACATCCCGCAGAGGGCGCAGGGCGCCGCCTATGCGGTTGCTCGGGGTCTATAGAGCAGCAGCGGAGGCGAATAGCGGCATTATGGGCCGTCTTAGCAAGTATACATCTTCTGGATAGCCTCGGGCATGTCGCGTTGCACAAGCACGGGCGACGAGACACGCCAAAGCCTGCCAGCGATGAGGACCCCGCAGGAGACCCCGGTTCACGACAGGCGAGCTGAGATATGCAGCCCTCTGTGTGTGTTGTCATCAAGCAGGAAATATATATATATATATATATATATATCTTGAAAAGTTGGAGTTGGATCGGACGGCTACGTAATTATAGTTGAAATAAATGGGAGACAGAAGACGAAAGTAGGGGAAGTAACAAAAAAGGGGTTTATTAAAACTTAAAAATCATAAAAGTTAGGGAGGATGTCTACGTTACGGCGGAAGCTCCGCCTTCTTCGGGACAAAAGAGCTAAATGTGGCCACGAGGCTGATAAGGGGCTTGAGAATGACGTGGTCGGTTGGGGGAAATTCCCGCCACCTGGCGGTTGTCAATTGGGGAAATTCCAGAGCGTTTCTGTGTCAGGTCCAGGAGTGGGGTCATCGTCCTTATGGGTCAGTGGGGACCTTGATCTGGCTGAAACGAGAAAAGGCAACAGGGTCTTATCTAGGTTGTTAGACTTCTTATTGTTGACAGCATGCCAGGGTCCTCGTTAATGGCCGATCGGAATTTGTAAATTAGGTAAGATTCCCGTTGTTCCCGGGAGCGGTCGGAGGTAAAGTTCGACTGGAGAATAAAAACTGAGGCTTCGTTGATTGAATGTTCTGGTTGTTTGAAATGGCGTGAGACTGGGAGATTAGGTTTCTTGGTAACATCCGATCGGTGATTGTTGAATCTAATTCGGAAAGAAGTTTTTGTCTGACCCACGTATTGGGCCCGGCATGTGTTGCATTGGATTAGATAGATAACGTTGCATGAGTTACAGTCTACGTCTGCGTTGATCTTGACGGTAAAGTTGGAATTCGTACTTCTGACCGTTTGTGCGGTCTGCATTAACTTGCAAATCTGGCATCTCTTGCCATTACATGGATGACAGCCCGCCGGAGGGCTAGTGGGTTCTCCTACTTTAGAGCGGACCAAGCTATCTTGTAAGTTACGTGTACGTCTGTAAGCGACGCGTGGTGGATTAGGAAATATGTTTTTCGTGCGTTCTGACTGGAGAAGGATACTGTGGTGGCGGCTAAGTATGTTGTTAATGTTTGGGATATTTCCGGCGAATGTTACAGTTAAGTTCACGGCATTACTTTCTGATTTGTTTTGTCTTGTCTCCAGTAAGCTTAGACGGTTTGCCTTGCGAGCTCTGTTGAGAGCATGTGATATCTGAAACAATCATCTAAAGGCATTAACATCTAAAACATCTAAAAACATCTAAAGGCATTAAAGGCCGCAAAGAAGATCGATTCGGCGGTATATGAATACCTTCTTCCCCGTAACTCAAAGCCAGGTAGATTCTACATGCTCCCAAAGATTCATAAACCGGGGAACCCCGGACGTCCAATCGTCTCCTGCAATGGGACAGCCACTGAAAAACTCTCTAGTTTCGTAGATCATCTTCTTAAAGACATACCCCCGCGACTACCATCGTACATCAAGGATACCAATCACTTCCTGCAAATACTAAATCAATGTCAGCCACCCCCATCTAGTCTCCTAGTTACGTTAGATGTTTCTTCTCTGTATACCAATATTCCCCACGATGATGGCATAGCTGCAGCCGAGGCGGCTTTTTCAAAGTACTCTGATTCTTCTTGTGATCCATCTGTCGTATCTACTCTACTAGAACTGATCCTAAAGAACAACAACTTTGAATTTAACGATGGCCACTATTTACAAGTCAACGGCACCGCTATGGGCACTAAAATGGCACCAAACTATGCAAATCTATTCATGGGTTCACTAGAAGAAGCATTCTTGAGCACCCGTGAGGACAAACCCACTTTATACAAGCGCTACCTTGATGACATATTTATGATCTGGCCACATTCGGAAGACAGCCTATTGGAATTTATACGCGATTTCAATGAGTTCCATACTTCTATTAACTTCACTCACACCTATTCTGCCGTCACTGTTAGCTTTCTTGATGTTCAAATTAAGCTAACCAATGGAGTTTTAACGTCTGATCTGTTCCGTAAACCCACAGACTCTCAGCAGTACTTGTCATTCCATAGTTGTCATCCTCGCCACACGAAACTGGCCATTCCCTATAGTCAAGCCCTTCGGTATAGGAGAATCTGCTCGAATGACGACGATCTGGACAGAAATTTAGAACAGCTGCAACAAACCTTTGTCGGTCGTCAGTATCCACCCGATCTAGTTCAAGATGCTCTCAACAGAGCTCGCAAGGCAAACCGTCTAAGCTTACTGGAGACAAGACAAAACAAATCAGAAAGTAATGCCGTGAACTTAACTGTAACATTCGCCGGAAATATCCCAAACATTAACAACATACTTAGCCGCCACCACAGTATCCTTCTCCAGTCAGAACGCACGAAAAACATATTTCCTAATCCACCACGCGTCGCTTACAGACGTACACGTAACTTACAAGATAGCTTGGTCCGCTCTAAAGTAGGAGAACCCACTAGCCCTCCGGCGGGCTGTCATCCATGTAATGGCAAGAGATGCCAGATTTGCAAGTTAATGCAGACCGCACAAACGGTCAGAAGTACGAATTCCAACTTTACCGTCAAGATCAACGCAGACGTAGACTGTAACTCATGCAACGTTATCTATCTAATCCAATGCAACACATGCCGGGCCCAATACGTGGGTCAGACAAAAACTTCTTTCCGAATTAGATTCAACAATCACCGATCGGATGTTACCAAGAAACCTAATCTCCCAGTCTCACGCCATTTCAAACAACCAGAACATTCAATCAACGAAGCCTCAGTTTTTATTCTCCAGTCGAACTTTACCTCCGACCGCTCCCGGGAACAACGGGAATCTTACCTAATTTACAAATTCCGATCGGCCATTAACGAGGACCCTGGCATGCTGTCAACAATAAGAAGTCTAACAACCTAGATAAGACCCTGTTGCCTTTTCTCGTTTCAGCCAGATCAAGGTCCCCACTGACCCATAAGGACGATGACCCCACTCCTGGACCTGACACAGAAACGCTCTGGAATTTCCCCAATTGACAACCGCCAGGTGGCGGGAATTTCCCCCAACCGACCACGTCATTCTCAAGCCCCTTATCAGCCTCGTGGCCACATTTAGCTCTTTTGTCCCGAAGAAGGCGGAGCTTCCGCCGTAACGTAGACATCCTCCCTAACTTTTATGATTTTTAAGTTTTAATAAACCCCTTTTTTGTTACTTCCCCTACTTTCGTCTTCTGTCTCCCATTTATTTCAACTATATATATATATATATATATATATACAGAAGAAATAAGTTCGCACAGAGCACCACCAAAGGAATATTTTCAGATGACTTCATTTAATTCATTTTGAAATTACACAGACACGACGTTTCGAACGGTGGACCGTTCTTTTTCAAGTGAAAAGATATAATGAGTTGGTCAAACAGAAAACACTCACTTTCGTGTGCTTCGACAGTGGCGGGGGAAGGGAAATCGCAGTGCGTTGAGGTTGCCGAAGGGAGGTCATAAATTCTTTGTGCGGGGTCCTGTCGAGTGTGTTTTGCACGTGGGTGGGGGTTTTGGGGGGGGTCTTTCCCTAAGACGCATTTGTGTGGAAATGACTCGTTTGCGTCGCGTAAACGGGTGTAGCTTCTTGTTGTGTTGTAGGCGTTATTATTTCTTCATGTTTTTCACAGTGGACAGCGATCCCGGGTGTTCGTTTAGTGCCGGATTGAATTTATGTATTAGAAATGATTCCTTCATTTCACGATCCCTATCGCTCTTGAATCCGGATTGTAATATGGCAATAGAGAGTTTCTCAATCGCATGTTCTGGAAGGGCCATATGCCTAGACAGCGGGAGTTCCGGTTTTGTTTTGGTGTGGGACTTGTGGTTGTTGAAGCGAATTCTGAATGATGTGCAGGTTTGTCCAATGTATTGAGCTTGGCATATGGTGCAATGTAGAAGGTATATTACGTTTTGAGTCCCACAGTCAAAAGTGCAATATACCTTCTACATTGCACCATATGCCAAGCTCAATACATTGGACAAACCTGCACATCATTCAGAATTCGCTTCAACAACCACAAGTCCCACACCAAAACAAAACCGGAACTCCCGCTGTCTAGGCATATGGCCCTTCCAGAACATGCGATTGAGAAACTCTCTATTGCCATATTACAATCCGGATTCAAGAGCGATAGGGATCGTGAAATGAAGGAATCATTTCTAATACATAAATTCAATCCGGCACTAAACGAACACCCGGGATCGCTGTCCACTGTGAAAAACATGAAGAAATAATAACGCCTACAACACAACAAGAAGCTACACCCGTTTACGCGACGCAAACGAGTCATTTCCACACAAATGCGTCTTAGGGAAAGACCCCCCCCAAAACCCCCACCCACGTGCAAAACACACTCGACAGGACCCCGCACAAAGAATTTATGACCTCCCTTCGGCAACCTCAACGCACTGCGATTTCCCTTCCCCCGCCACTGTCGAAGCACACGAAAGTGAGTGTTTTCTGTTTGACCAACTCATTATATCTTTTCACTTGAAAAAGAACGGTCCACCGTTCGAAACGTCGTGTCTGTGTAATTTCAAAATGAATTAAATGAAGTCATCTGAAAATATTCCTTTGGTGGTGCTCTGTGCGAACTTATTTCTTCTGTGTATTAATACGGCGCCGTCTGAATCTTCAAGACCTTCAAGAATATATATATATATATAATGCAGGAAAAAAAAGCCATTAAAGAAACAAATAAATGATACTAGACGTGTTTGAAATTCAAACTTACATATTAACATGGCTTCTATGGCTGCACGCAGAGAAACAGATACTCATGGAACGATGCGGCAGCACCAGAGGACACGTGTTTCGCCGTGTTTGCGGCTCGTCGGCCCTGGGTAGCTGCGCATCGTTCCGAATTGGCAAACCAGGGGTCACTCAGCGAGCGATATACCCCTGAGTGACCCCTGGTTTGCCAATTCGGAACGATGCGCAGCTACCCACGGCTGACGAGCCGCAAACACGGCGAAACACGTGTTCTCTGGTGCTGTCGCATCGTTCCATGAGTATCTATATATATATATGGAGGAACTACTATGGAACTACTTTAACAGCTCTGTCGCTGTCGTTGATTTAATGCCACTGTAACTTGCATCATACCTTCTAGCTTCTTTATTATTACTGAAGGTCATCCCTCACCCCTTGGCAACGCCTCCTGCACGCGCTACAAGCGCGTGCACAATGCTATGCCAAAGCTTCTGAAAGGGCCCCTCGTAGCGCAGGGACCCCTCAGGGCAGAGCCAGCCTACGGCGGTATGTGTTGTACGAACGAAAAACAATATGGGTTCTACCAAGAGGATAATGCGAGAAATTATAGTATGGTGCCAATAACGTTACGAGCTGTGTCTATAGACTACTGTGTGCGTTTGCATGAGGTACACTGTTCGTGTTTTAAACGAAGCGTCGGTTACGGGACGAAAGAGCAGAAACAAGGCGACCGATCGAGTTCGTGTTACAACACAGCAGCGCCGTCGCTAGTCAATACGCCAGTATACACAGAAAAAACATAGCTTCACCGCACAGCACGCTACTATAGCCAACCATAATCCCCGAATCACAACGTTCTCTCCCTTGATTTCATGAAAACGGGGGCCTATACGCCATATTTGTGGAACTAATGAACTGCGTAACGCCACAGAAAATGGCGTACGCCCCCAACTCCCGTTTTCAGCAAATCAGGGGAAATAAGGATGTCCCGCGGGCAACACATCTCAGAGCTTGGGTGCACGGACGGACGGACGGACGGACGGACGGACGGACAGACGTTTCGCTCGCAACACTCCATGGCCCCGTGCAGCGAGCTAGCCAGTGGAGTGTCACAAAAGCGGTGCTCCCCTTTCTGCGTGATACGGACCTCCTGGGCTCCCTGTGAGCCGGGAGTATTTTTCATTTTCTTTCTTGTTTCTATTTAGTTATTTATTTATCTTTTTGTTATTTCTATTGCTTTCTTGTTTATATTGTTCCTTTCTTTTTGTTTAAGGAATAGCAAGCCGGCGTGCTGCATGGCTAACCTTTCCCCTTTCTTTTTCCTTTTTCTTTCTTTTTTTGCCAATAACCCCCCCCCCCCCCCCCCCTCGGGATGATGGTTGGCTATGAGCGTGCTATGCGGTGAAGTTCGTTTTTAGGAATGCACGTAGTTCGCTATCCCATACGTTGGTTGGTTGGTGGTTGAAAAACTAGAAAGGGGAGGATGAATTCGCGCAAGCGAATTCTGAACATATAATCGACACATATAACATATAATCTTGAACATATAATCGATGGTTTTGTTGCGCGGAGGAACAGTCGATATTTTACGAAACTCAATATATCTCGCTGGTAACGTCAGGGCTAACCCTATTGATAAATCCACGCCCAACGCGTCATGACACACAAATGTTCCATTCGCAAGTTTAGATATGTTGCAATGAAAGCGGCATCTTCGGACCGAAATCGAAGATAAGAAAACACTGTCGCATTCTCTCTCGTTAGGTACTCCGGGTTCTTGGGCGACATATTTCTCATAAAATGTGGCGCGAATTATACGCGATTATCTTTTATTACCGGCGTTCTCGCCACCCTAACGTTGCTGTCAGCAGCTTGCGGTTTCTTAATTACTTTTATCTCCGTCGCACCGTGAAACCAAAACGAGATGCTCATTTTTCTTCTTTATCTCGAAGACTGCGTCATGCGTGAAATTTTGCATACGTATATGACATCTCGAATTTATTTACTCTTTCATTTAAGACAGTTAAAACAACGAAAGTCTGGAGGGAACAGCGAAAATAAAAAAAAAACAAAAAAAAAAACACCATAGTGGCTTGACGAGCTCGCCATTCCCACATATGTGACAGGCAATAAGCAGCAACAATGTGACTTGCTGAGAAGACATTAATAAACATTAATACATTAACAATATTACATCAATAATAGTATATTAATAAACTATGGTAATCACAAAGGCACATATACGTTAAGGCACTAACGAAACTAAGGCGCCTCAGAAACAAAAGTACTAATAGGCTAAGGCATCTCAGAAATTAAGCGTAGTTAATAAATTAATTTCCGAGACATCGACAGCGGATCATCCATTTCATTCAGAAGGCATGGTAAAAGATAACTTACAACCATAAGACGTTCTGCATCGAGGTATGTACCATGATTCTTGAGTGCGACAATTATAGCTATACATACGACTAGACAGGTTAATCTGCAGACATCTGCATTTTAGAGTCGGACACCAATCTTAAAATCAGTGAATAGCTCGTGATTGTACCTTTGACCACGAGGAACACTATTAAAAATGAACATCACCACATAGCACGTTCCTAACCAACCAGCATCCCGAGTGACAACATTCTTTCCCCAAATTTGCCGAAAATGGGAGGGCGGGGGGCGTACGCCATTTTTGCGGCATTACGCAGTTCATAATTGCCACAGAAATGGCGTACGCCTCCCGTTTTCATCGAAACATGGAAGAGAACGTTGTCATTCGGGATGATGGTTGGTTAGGAACGTGCAATGCGGTGAAGTTCGGCGGTGAAGCTGCTCTGGTGAAGGGCTCGAACCCTTTCACCATGACCATCTGTTTTTAGAGTGTATGGTCTCGCGCTTGAGCTCGAGGATATGTGCATATACGGAATATGTGCACGATCAAATCCAATCCTATCCTATCCAATCCCATCGTTGTTTTCGTGACGATGCTCATGAACAGTCGTAAATCATGGTGCAGCGATTTATAGAGAGTAATACCTGTTCACTAATGAAGAGTTGCGAATGAATGAACTGTCCATGAATTAACAGGAAAAAAAAAAGGGAAAAGAGAGGTTGCTCTCTACATGCAGAGACTCGCTACCTGCAACGTAAGTACTAATCTATACTACCACCATATCCTCGAGATGGATCCACGCGAGGACACGTCTCACCCTCCATCTCCTCCGTCTCAAACCCTCCCTCTCACCACCTCTCACGTCCCACCCTCACGCACCTTATACTCTCATCTGCGTGTGTGCTTCGTTTCCTCTCTCTCGCTCATCTTTCTCTCGTCTCTTCTTTCTCTTTCTTCCCACTTTGTTCTTGTTTATCGCCTATTTTATGTACCACATATTTTTGCGGAATAGCAAGCCGACACTCCGTTTGACTGACCTTTCCCTCTTTCTTTCTTTCTTTGTCGTCGAGTAAACATATCCTCCACTACCGCCACCTCTCTTTTCCTTTTCACAACTTTAGGCATTCGTTGTGCGGCCCCATAACGCAAGCTAATAAACGTTTCTCCCACCGCCATCCTGATGTCCCCTCTCTGCTCTTGCCCTCCTACTACGTACACCACTGATAGGGCCCAGTCGCTTCGCGTTGCTATCACAGAACGTGCCAAAGAAAAATAAGCTCGGTGATAAAACGCTGTTCGGCGTTTCAGAGGGCTTTGGGGTCGAGAAGAGAACGCTTCAGAAAATGTATTTAACGTTTGTCATTCGAAAGTCCGCGCCTCGGCGTTGCTATACACGAGCTCGACAAAAGGAATCAAATTTGTACGAGGTTAAAGTTAGAAGTTAGAAGTTAGAAGTTAGAAGTTAGAAGTTAGAAGTTAGAAGTTAGAAGTTAGAAGTTAGAAGTTAGAAGTTAGAAGTTAGAAGTTAGAAGTTAGAAGTTAGAAGTTAGAAGTTAGAAGTTAGAAGTTAGAAGTTAGAAGTTAGAAGTTAGAAGTTAGAGGTAGAAGTTAGAGGTAGAAGTTAGAGGTAGAAGTTAGAGGTAGAAGTTAGAGGGGAAGTGCTCGGAATACACGTGACGCTCGTGGAAAAGTAGAATATCCAACGGTACCGATGGAGGTGGATTTTTTTTTTAAATTCCGCGTTTGCGCCGCGAAGCAACTGTGGCTATGTGCGGCGTATATGGATGTGGACAGATGGAGAGAGGACACCAGGAAGAAGAGGGGGACATGGGGTTAGTATTCGTCCTGGGCCGACTTCAGGGGGAACTGTATATACCGACACTCGTTTGGAAAGTCTGTCGAAAAACACAGGGAAAAGCTCGCAGATAGCACAGCCGGGGCCGGGACTCGAACCCGTGTCACCTTCCAGTCTCGACGTGAAAAGCGATCATCCTAACCACTCTACGACAGCTGGTAAGCAGTTTTCTTTTTCTCGTTTTTTTTCTTTGTGTGTGTGTGTGTGTGTGTTTGAAGGACGAGAACCTCTCACGCGGAGAAGTTACAGACAAAAAGAAAAAAAAAGAAAAGAAACGAAAACGAATAATAACGTGCGCCGTAGCGACACTCTAACTCGAGTTAGTGTGTCGGTTCTGTTTGTGTAATAATTTATCAGGAAGGACAAAAGTTGAAGAAGCAAAGTTCACAACGTCAAGTGGAACGGGAAACTGCGAATATAGAGCTGAAGACACAAAACGGGTGCGCTAGATGTCAACGCATCGGAATATTAGAAATCCAAACAGTCTCGAGTATACCGTTTCACAAAGAGATACCCTTCGTCGGCCCACGCACAGTCGGGGGAACTGTTATAATAACACAGTCGAAGAAGGAGAAGAAGAAGAAGAAAAACATTGGAAGAAAGCGCGCACGAAGCAACATTTCCATACACTCCTTCCCTAATTCAGTTAGGGAAAACGCGCAAAAGGTTGTTTCAAGCGGGGCTACAGACGCGGTTTGATAGAAACGAGGAAGGTGATATTTCGCTAGCGCGGTGACTGTTCAGTTGAGTGCTGGTAGACTGCAATCGGTATAGGCTACCTACCGCACCCTATCCACAGATAAGAATATGAGTCACGGTCTCTGTTATTCGACTGTTAGTAGACCGTTGATAAGGTCACCGTTAGACCGTTGTCATTCGGGATGATGGTTGACGAGGAGCGTGCTATGCGGTGAAACCAGTGTCGTACCCGCTACCAAAACTATAAGTAACGAAATACCGCTACCCGCTACTTGACGGAAAAGCAACGCAATACTAGCGTCGCTACAACTTTCAAAAAGTAACGAGATACCGCTACCAAATAAAAGTAACTTAAATACTATTCCGCTACTTATTCGCTACCGTACCCCTCTCTATGCAACACCATACCAGATGTGTCTAAAGACGGTGCAATATTATTTTTAATCCATCCAACACCAACGGTGCAATATTTAAGTTCCGGGGGGGGGGGGTATATGCTTATTATAAAGAAAAGGAGGGAAAGCACGCAGTATAAAGTATACCACTATACCTACAGCCATTATATATTATTTCACATTGATCTTGCCCTTGAGATGATGCGCATTTAAGACATAATTTAATGCACACAGCGCATATGTGCATTTAATACTTTTCTTGTCAGAATGTTTGAAGTACAATATGATTTGTCTGCAACGATAGTATTTTGTCCGATATATCCGCGGATCCCAACCTCGAACTCTTCCGTCTGCTTCCTGTCGACCGGATTGGTCAGTGCGTGCTCAAGTGGCGCAACCGCCATGATAAGCGACCACGCATCGAGTCATCAATAAGTGGCTACCCTGAGGTGAAAACATCAAACGAACGGCGCAATACATGTTTGCTCTCGCCGGGGTCGACGCAGTGCTGTTGGCATACTGCACCAAAGCTTACGTCTCACATGAATTAGGAGTTAATGTTCTTGCCTATACCCCCTGCTTTCCCGTCTTCCAGCCACATATGCGACGGCTTCCCTTACAAAGCGTTTCACTATAGGAAAATTTATGTTTACACTATAGGAAAATTTATGTTTACACTATAGGAAAATTTATGTTTACACTATAGGAAAATTTATGTTTACACTATAGGAAAATTTATGTTTACACTATAGGAAAATTTATGTTTACACTATAGGAAAATTTATGTTTACACTATAGGAAAATTTATGTTTGGTACGCTTTTTCCGGGAGCATGAGTTCCTCGGTAAGAGTCTACCCGTGTGAGATCACCTCCGTAATGAAACATTTAGAGAGAGAGAGAGAAAAATATCATGTATAGCTTTTCCCTGAACATGTCCAACGCTGTCAGCAATCAATTGATTAAAGTTTAATCGCCCGTGTACCGCCACCATGCATGTGTGCAAAGAGAATTAATAAGCATGTTTGCGTACGCTGACTCCCGGATAATATTATTATTTATTCATTTTGTGCGGCTCATATATACCCGCAGCGTAACGTACGTAATATGAGAAAATAACTAGACCGCGTTCGGGAACTTGCGTAAGCTTAGGTAACTCTATCTCGTTACAAATGCTTCCCCTGAGGCACGACACCTGAAAGCAAAGTCGGCGATACGTTCGGAGTGCGATGAATGACTATATTGATATCTCATTGTGTTTCCGATATATTTTCGTACTCCTGTTCCGAAATACACGACGCTTTGTTTATCTGCTCCGAACAACAAAGCTGCAATACACAGACTCTTAAAAATGAACTTCACCGCATAGCACGCTCCTAGCCAACCATTATCTCGAATGATATCGTTATCTGCCCTGATTTGTTGAAAACGGAGGGCGTACGCCATTTCTGTGACACTTATGCTGTTCATAATTGTCACAGAAAAAGGCGTACGCCCCGTGTTTTCAACAAATCAGGGCAGATAACGATATCATTCGAGATAATGGTTGGCTAGGAGCGTGCTATGCGGTGAAGTTCATTTTTAAGAGTGTACGTTTGGAGTGCAATGAATGACTATATTGATATCTCATTGTGTTTCCGATATATTTTCGTACTCCTGTTCCGAAATACACGACGCTTTGTTTATCTGCTCCGAACAACAAAGCTGCAATACACAGACTCTTAAAAATGAACTTCACCGCATAGCACGCTCCTAGCCAACCATTATCTCGAATGATATCGTTATCTGCCCTGATTTGTTGAAAACGGAGGGCGTACGCCATTTCTGTGACACTTATGCTGTTCATAATTGTCACAGAAAAAGGCGTACGCCCCGTGTTTTCAACAAATCAGGGCAGATAACGATATCATTCGAGATAATGGTTGGCTAGGAGCGTGCTATGCGGTGAAGTTCATTTTTAAGAGTGTACGTTTGGAGTGCAATGAATGACTATATTGATATCTCATTGTGTTTCCGATATATTTTCGTATTCCTGTTCCGAAAGACACGACACTTCGTTTATCTGCTCCGAACAACAAAGCTGCAATACACAGTTTTAAATATGCTGTCAACGCGCTCACATTAGTTTTGCAACTGATTGTACACTCTTAGAAATGAACTTCACCGCATAGCACGCTCCTGGCAAACCATCATTGCGAATGATATCGTTATCTGCCCTGATTTGTTGAAAACGGGAGGCGCGCGTACGCCTTTTTTGTGACACTTACGCTGTTCATAAGTGTCACAAACAAGGCGTAACGCCTCCCGTTTTCAGCAAATCAGAGCAGATAACGGTATCATTCGAGATTATGGTTGGCTTGGAGCGTGATATGCGGTGAAGCTCATTTCTAAGAGTGCACTCTTAGAAATTAACTTCCCCACATAGCACGCTCCTAGCCAACCATCATCCCGAATGACAACGTTCTCGCCCCTGATTTGTTGAAAACGGGAGGAGGAGCCTATTTTGTGGCATTATGCACGGCACAAAATAGGCTCCTCCTCCCGTTTTCAGCAAATCAGAGCAGATAACGGTATCATTCGAGATTATGGTTGGCTTGGAGCGTGATATGCGGTGAAGCTCATTTCTAAGAGTGCACTCTTAGAAATTAACTTCCCCACATAGCACGCTCCTAGCCAACCATCATCCCGAATGACAACGTTCTCGCCCCTGATTTGTTGAAAACGGGAGGAGGTGCCTATTTTGTGACACTTATGCTGTTCATAATTGTCACAAAAAAGGCGTACGCCCCCGTTTTCAACAAATCAAGGAAGATAACGATATCATTCGAGATTATGGTTGGCTAGGAGAGTGCTATGCGGTGAAGTTCGTTTTTAAGAGTGTAGCACGCCGAAACTATCACGCAGTATGTTATGTATACCTGTGTGTGCTTCGCAAATGTGAGCTAAAAAGTTAGAAAATTCACAGAATACTGCAAATTATATTTCAACTATTCAATTGCGCTTAGCTTCATGAAAGTTAGTGAAATTGAGGAAGATCGTCTCATCAGTCTGCCTGATTAACAAGTAACAAAAAGGAATGACAAGAAGAAATTCTGCTTCGTCGTTATCTCACTTTTTCTCTGTGTTCTACACGTCTTCCATATTACGAAAAGTAGCGGTAGCGGAGAAAGAGTCTACCGCTACCCGTATTTGTAGCGAAAATACTTTTTTTCGTTACTAATTTAGAAAGTAGCGAAAACAACTAAAAAAGAAGTAGCGTATACGGTAGCGGCGCTACTTGTAGCGCCGCTATGTACAACACTGGGTGAAACTCATTTTTAAGCGCGTAGATAAGGTTAGAACATTCAACATATAGTGGTAGAGGAGGCAATGAAACATACAAGGACAAAACTCCCATTTGCACGCGCTTCAGTTAAAGAATGTATGCCCATTATGTACCCATTATGTGTTCATTATGTGTTCATTATGTGTTCATTATGTGTTCATTATGTACCCATTATGTACCCATTATGTACCCATTATGTACCATTATGTACCATTATGTACCATTATGTACTATTATGTACCATTATGTACCATTATGTACCCATTATGTACCCATTATGTACCATTATGTACCCATTATGTACCCATTATGTACGGCATTACGGCTGCAAAATAGGCTCCGCCTCCCGTTTTCAACAAATCAGGGACGAGAACGCTGTCACTCGGGATGATGGTTGGCTAGGAGCGTGCTATGCGGTGAAGTTCATTTTTAAGAGTGTACCTCCGCGTTGGCGTCTGATTGGGTGCTGCAATTCTTCAAATGACGTAACACAATGGGTGGAGGTGTCTGGATGGCGGTAGGTCTACCCGCCCATATCCGAAAAAAAGTACGTTTTTTGTATTAACGCTGCACATGTTATGAAGGAGAAGTATCGAGCAATAAATTGTAAATAGAATTACGAAGCGTAGAAGAACAATATTACTCCTATTACACCCGTAACTATAAATACCTGCAGATAGGAGTTCTTACCTCCTATAAAAATACATCACTAGAAGCTCTTGCGTGATCTTTACTCACAGAATACGCATAACTAGGGTTCCGCGTTTTCGATTTTAATCGAAAAACACCTAAAAGCATACGCCGGGCAAATTTTCCTTCATTCGGTTTTAATCGAAAAACACCGAATAGGGAGGAGATATGACAGAGATAAATTGCTGCGCAAGTTGTTGCTCCAGGTCAGAAAACCGTACAGAAATATGATGGTTGCGAACGATGTCCGTTTGCGTTTTTGATAGCAGGAAAACGCCACCGCAGCGAAGAACGTCATGTTGAATTAGCGTCCTGCGGAAATTACATTACGATTTCTGTTCGCCGATAACTGTCGAAATAGACCACGTACACGCCAGGAAAAACACCGAAAAACGCCGATTTCGTGGAAATCAATAAACATACGCCGAATCCGCCCAAAAATAAAGACCGAAAACGAGGTCCAACCCTACGCATAACATATACTCTTAAAAATGATCTTCACCGCATAGCAGACTCCTAACCAAACATCAACTCGAATGATATCGTTATCTGCCATGACTTGTTGAAAACGGGGGACGTACACTCTTAAAAATGAACTTCACCACATAGCACGCTCCTAGCCAACCATCACCCCGAATGACAACGTTCTCGCTCTAGATTTGCTGAAAACGGGAGGAGGAGCCTATTTTGTGCCGTGCATAATGGCACAAAATAGGCTCCTCCTCCCGTTTTCAACAAATCTAGAGCGAGAACGTTGTCATTCGGGGTGATGGTTGGCTAGGAGTGTGCTATGTGGTTCACCACATTCATTTCTAAGAGTGTACGCCTCTTTTGTGACACTTATGCTGTTCATAATTGTCACAAAAATGGCACACGCTTACCGTTTTAAACAAATCAGGGCAAATGACGATATCATTCGACATGATGGTTGGGTAGGAGCCTGCTATGCGGTGAAGTTCGTTTCTAAGAGTGTAGTCTAGAAATAGTAAGGGAGGTTTCAAGAAGTGACCAGTCATGAGCCGCATTCGACACTAACGTGATATCCTACGCGCTGTGTATTTCACTCTCACATCAAAAGTGCCTTCCTCGCACCGAAGGGAGTATATTACCTAATTGGGAATTTTAGTAGAGTGGGAACACTCGGCGAAAATGATGCGATAAAGAAAGATAACAAATCAAATACCAGCAACGTGACGCGGGCCACTTCCAAGGAATAAGCCGACTGGCTTATCTCGTTTTCGGAACCTCTATCCTTCTGAACACTTTCTGGTCTGCTAAGAGAGACAAACACAGCGAACACGCGCGGAGCGCGCATGCGCAAACGGGACTTCCATTGGATTAGTTACCGCGTAAATGCCAAGCGTCGCCAGCGCCAGAGAAACCCGTAGCATCGAGAAAGCGGCAGCCTAGCAGAAATGGTACTCGTGTGAAACCCACGAGCTGTTGTATCCGACGCGATTCGGGCACTCGGTGACGAGATGTGGAACCGATCGGACAACGTTGCAGTGAAGTTTGCACAGCGCCATTTTGGGCCCAAACGGCCACGGATCGCAACAGTCGGTCGTTTCATTAGCGGGTTTTGCACGGTGTTTCAAACGGTATGGTGCCAACGAAAGCTACAAAACGTGTAAGAAATACACAGAAAAAGCGGTGCTTCTTCAAAAGTGCGAACAACTCGAGACCGTGTATTTGAAAGTGCCTCGTCGTCTGCTAAACTAACGCGTGCTGCATAATTTGGGGCGCTGACGTTGCTGCTCACTCGCGCCACCTGGCCCAGAGAAACAGGTCTATAACACGGACGGGAAGAGGAGTTCTTGTTTCGGTTTCACGATGTGAATGCAGCCACTTTTACAAACCAACGGTCGTTGTAGTGGTAATATTTCCCTGGGTACGAAGAGACAGGCACAAGGACAGACACAGGCGGAAGAGACGCGTCTCTCCAACACTGTGAAAACGGAGCTTCACCACATAGCACGCTCCTAGCCAACCAGCCATTCCGAACGATATCGTTCTGTTTCCTGATTTGTCGAAAACGGGAGGAGAGGCGCCCATTTTGGGTACGTATTATGCAAGCCCAAGTCCCCAGACTTAAAAAAAAAAAAAAAAAAAAAAAAACGTTACTAAAAATTAGTCTATACACCAGTTTGCTTGCATTCGGTTACTGTGTCCTACAAGGCACACAGCATACAAACTACACTTGTGTTGTACATAAGTGGTATTGTGGCTGTACTGTCTGCCACTCAAAACTTGAACCCAGTGGCTACCGGCTCCTTCGTAGAATCTGTTTTCACAATTTTTTTCTCTCTCTCTCTTCCAACTTTTCTATCATCTTCTCCCCTTACAATTTCCACGTTGAGACTGAAGCCGTGATATGCCTTTTTTCTGTATATGCGTTCCTTGAACCTGAAGCGATTAAATGTTCATGGTATGTCCTAATAGCGACATTCCAACGCGATATGCCGACAGAACAGAAGTAGAGACTCGTTGGAAATTTACGTAAAAAAAAAAAAGGGAAGGAAGAAAACGCAGTAAAAAATGCAACGGAGAAGCAAATAAAAAATGCACGCCAAACGGAATGCGTAAGGCAGCGGCTGCTGGGTTGGAATTCCAGCTAATGAATCGGCACGTAGCAGATGCCTTCTCTCCTCTGCTCCTCATTCGAAGGGCTAACCACGTCTGTGTGAATAGCTCAACGATTAAATAACTAACCAAATGTGGGCTCCTAAGGAGTTGTAACAATTCACCCCATCTATGCCGCATAATTATAGAAAAGAAACAAAGACGGGTTATTTCAAAAAATTTGAAGGTGCATTCCAAGTTATAAAGTAAATGGGACAAAATACGGATAGCAAATCGACACCATTACGCCAACCAGGAGGCTACGAGAGGGGTCACGTGCTTAAGAGAACCAATAGCAATGGCCGAGGCTCTCGGTGTTTCCTATCTCGCCTTCTACGATATGTAGAAATAAAGTAATATTTTTGTCCTCAGTATTCCGGCGTGCAGTACAATGATGTAATAGTCACAACACATCACAGCACTTGAGGAAACGATACCAGCAGCGGTACTCGAGCCCACTGCACCCCGAATGCCAGTGCACTTACATTTACTGCAGCGACACTGATATTTTCACCATATTGAACGAACGCACGGAGACAAGGACGGACAGATACAGCGTATCTTGACCAATGCCTAGGGGTTTGTAAGGCTAGCGGTGTGTGTCCTGCAACTTGTCAAAATCCTGTTTAATCTTTTTCCTGTCTACCGGCCTCGGTGGCTCAGTCGGTAGCGTGTTCCCCTTCTGATCCCGAGATCGCGGGTTCGAACCCGGCCGAGGACGCCAGCAACGTGGTGGCAGGGTACAAGTCGCTTAGACACGCCGTCTTCCGCGAGGGACGTTAAAGACGGGGTGCCGTGTGACGAGCTTTCATCGCATGTTAAAGAACCCTCAGGTGGGCAAAAGCAATCCACAGACCGACCGCTGTGGCGTCGCTCATGATCTCAGTTGTCTCGCGACGTAAACACCCAATTATTATTATTATTATTATTATTATTTTCCTGTCTCCAGCTTGCGCTCGCCATTTTGGAGTAGAATCAGGAAAATGAAGATTGCACAAACTCTTTCATCAGCTTCAAAACCATGTTTCATTATTTTTGTTTATTTTCGGTTCAGTGCAAACGCCTGACGTGATGGCATTCACAGGAGTGAGGAGGAGTGTAATGTTAAGATAATTGTAATTACTATAAATTACAACGCGTAATTGTAATAGTAACGGTGTCGAAGAAGGTATGAAAAATCAATCAATCAATCAAGATATGAACATACCAAGAGCGCTAAATGGCTACGAAAGCATAACTATGCAGTCTATACACCAATATACTAAATGACCTCGAGCCGTGAATTGTTTTCGAGGTTAAAGTTGTACTTCGCTCGGAGTGTTACATGTAGACCCCACATGTAAAATTTCGTTCACCAGAACCTCGTATTTTTGGAGACGAACGAACTATAGATGCTCACATCATGTTTTGGTTTTACAGTGACGTAAGCGTGAGCTGACGCACCACTGTCGACGTCACAAGGGTGATTGAGGTGTGCGTTAACATATGACAAAACGTAATCAACATGTTGCGTTCGGAATGGGTGGCTTCTGGTTCCATGCTTCGCAGCACAAAAACGGGAAGATGGCGACAGCGGTGACGTCACAACGGTTGGAACCGCTGCCTATAAAATTCAATTACAAAAACAAACAAAAGTTGCTCTCAATTCATTTGAAATATTTTGCGCGATGGCTCTGAGCGTCATAAGAAAGCATGCGACACCGTTTGCTCAGTTTTGGTTTGGGTCAGGACCGTACCCAAAAGACACATATATTTCTTACGAAAGTTACAGACGAACCTCGATACATGACCTGACTCTTGTCAGCTGACTTGGGAACCATTTTCCATTCGAGTCAAGTGCAATGCTGACAGGCACAGACATGTTGTGCCCGTATCGCGATCCAGACTTGCTCCACTCTGCGTATCAGATATCGATATTATGGGCACAAAAGTACCAAGCGTATTTGCATATAGTATGTATATGCAAATTCATTGAATTGCAATTTCAAAGGATTCATATTGTATCATAAAATATGAGGCATGCCACATCTTTTATGATACGATTAATTTCCACCACCCCCAAGCCCTCCAGGTTTACTGATGTTGCTATTGTGTTAATTGGACGTAATCGTTAAACTTGTCATCACCGGTTGCGGTGAATTACCTCATCCCATCTTCATTCATGTAGTTGTTGTTGTGACCAGCGTGCTACGGTAGAATACGCTGTCGCACTTCTGCCTATTCGACATCTGAGTAGTACCAATGAGGGTACCATTCGCGCTTGCAACAGCAACAAAAAATATCCTAATCTAACACATCTTAGTGACACGTTCACATAAGCAGATGTCGCATCAACAATCAATGCTACACTCTTAAAAATGAACTTCACTGCATAGCACGCTCCTAGCCAACCATTATCTCGAATGATATCGTTATCTGCCGTGATTTGTTGAAAACAGGGGGCGTACGCCTTTTCTGCGACAATTATGAACAGCATAAGTGTCACAGAAATGGCGTACGCCCCCCGTTTTCAACAAATCAGGGCAGATAACGATATCATTCGAGATAATGGTTGGCTAGGAGCGTGCTATGCGGTGAAGTTCATTTTTAAGAGTGTAGATAAGCCGTCATATTCCAATTCGATAATCAGCCGGCAGGAACGCTTCGCAGTGCGAAATTATCACATAAAAAAGAAGAAGAAGAAGAAAAAAAAAAACTACCGTCGAAGCATCGTCTGCATCCCCAGTTGCTTCGCGGTGTATCGTACATCACGCCAAACAAGCTCACTGCCCAACGAGCCCCAACCGAAACCAAAACTAGAAGAAAAGAAAGCGTCAGGACGCAGAACTCACCAAAGCAGACGACGTCAGTTTCAAATCAGGCCGTCTGCAACGAACGGAATTCCATTGTTGCCTCTCAGCAGCGGTGCAAGAACGGGTGCTAGCAACCATGGGTAGAATCCAGAGGAGCGAAGCACGCACACGGCCAAAAGTAGCGGACGCTGCCGCGATTTTGAGGGCCTCTGCGCCTATTGATTTCGGGGGAAGGACGAACCCGACCGGGGGCGCCCCAGTCGGCGGCATACCTGTTGCGGCGCCAAAAAAAAAAACAAAAAAAAACCGATGATGTCATAAACACGGCGAGGTGTGCCACGGACACGCAAGCACACCGTTCTGTTGTCTACATAACGACAACCAGAGAGGTGCGAGGAAGCTGTAATAGTAGTTGACGACCGACGCGGGTTGTCCCAATTAGGATTAGGGGGCGCTGCAGTGGAGGGGTGGAGCAAGGCGGGTTTCGTTTCGCCAGATAATTGCTTTTTGTTGTGACGTTTACCTTTACGTTTACCTTTACCCATGTTGGGCGAAGCAGAGGCTGGGGATTTGTAAATATGTTCGCATAAAAAAAATCCCACGTATTCGGTGAACGTTAGGAAACGTAATAGTCCGATAGAGTCTGAAATTTGTACCAAATTTGTCAAAAAATTTGTAGAAAAGAAATTGAGAGCAAAGGGGGCAGTATGGTTAGTGAAGAGAATGCAAGCAGAAGCTGGGGATTTGTAAATATGTTGGCATAAAAAAAAAAATCCCATGTATTCGGTGAACGTTAGGAAACGTAATAGTCCGATAGAGTCTGAAATTTGTACCCAATTTGTCAAAAAATTTGTAGAAAAGAAATTGAGAGCAAAGGGGACAGTATGGTCAGTAAAGGAAATGCAAGCAGAAGCTGGGGATTTGTAAATATGTTCGCCTAAAAAAAAATCCGATGTATTCGGTGCATTTGGTGAACGTTAGGAAATGTAATAGTCCGATAGAGTCTGAAATTTGTACCCGATTTGTCAAAAAATTTGTAGAAAAGAAATTGAGAGCAAAGGGACAGTATGGTCAGTAAAGGAAATGCAAGCAGAAGCTGGGGATTTGTAAATATGTTGGCATAAAAAAAAAATCCCATGTATTCGGTGAACGTTAGGAAACGTAATAGTCCGATAGAGTCTGAAATTTGTACCCAATTTGTCAAAAAATTTGTAGAAAAGAAATTGAGAGCGAAGGGGACAGTATGGTCAGTAAAGGAAATGCAAGCAGAAGCTGGGGATTTGTAAATATGTTCGCCTAAAAAAAAAATCCGATGTATTCGGTGCATTTGGTGAACGTTAGGAAATGTAATAGTCCGATAGAGTCTGAAATTTGTACCCGATTTGTCAAAAAATTTGTAGAAAAGAAATTGAGAGCAAAGGGACAGTATGGTCAGTAAAGGAAATGCAAGCAGAAGCTGGGGATTTGTAAATATGTTCGCCTAAAAAAAAATCCGATGTATTCGGTGCATTTGGTGAACGTTAGGAAATGTAATAGTCCGATAGAGTCTGAAATTTGTACCCAATTTGTCAAAAAATTTGTAGAAAAGAAATTGAGAGCAAAGGGGGCAGTATGGTCAGTGAAGAGAATGCAAGCAGAAGCTGGGGATTTGTAAATATGTTCGCCTAAAAAAAAAATCCGATGTATTCGGTGCATTCGGTGAACGTTAGAAAACGTAATAGTCCGATAGAGTCTGAAATTTGTACCCAATTTGTCAAAAAATTTGTAGAAAAGAAATTGACAGCAAAGGAGCAGTATGGTCAGTAAAGGAAATGCAAATTAATTTTCCAATTACTAGAAGGCAGTTTCGCGCTTATGGTGCGTCGATGCTTGAATGCGTTTACCGGTTTACCGGAATTTTCTTTCTTATCGCGTGTTGGCACAGCGAAGCAACAATGGCTATGAGCGGCGTGACGTAGACAAACGCAGAGAGGAACGCATGAAGGAGTGGAAAAAGGGGGATAGCACGCGTCGTGGGCCGACTTCAGGGGCTACTTGAGGACATCCGTCTTGACACATTGCATTGGTGAGGATGAAATGTTTTGGTGACCGACGGCATTAGAGGCGAGGGCGTCATGCTTCTGGCGGTAATGTTATTATGGCTGAGAGTATACTTCAGTGTTCAGCTATATGTAAAACGCAAACACTGAAGAAGAAGAATAACGTTTAAACCGGCAACTCTTGTATGCACGTATTATGTGTGTGTTGTATTGTGGGCTGTTTCACGTGTGCTATACCAGATGCAGTATTAAAAAAGCACAATTACGCAGAGAGTGACGAAGCAAAACGGACTTTTTGTGGCACTTCTTCCGACATTCTTGCGTGCAAAGACGAAAGAAACAGACTGTCTCAGAATTCCGGCGAGTTGCTATCGATTACGATAGTCCAAACCGTTTTATGCGTTTCCATTTCACCCGAGAATGTCAACACCTATAATCCACATACTCAAAAACAACGAAATCGTATATAAACGCTCACACGCAAAGTCCCTCACGCGAGTATTAAACCCATTTCCTTCCTCAACAGGTGGCAAAAGACGCCTCCCGTAAGCTCTATGACGACCTAAAATAAAAAAGAATAAATAACAGCAAGAAAGAAAGAAGAAGAAGAAAAAAAAAGAAAAGCTCCCGTTTTATACCGCATGCATCTCAAAATGTCCGTTCGATCAAAGGTACATCTCACCCCCGATCCCTTTCCTCCGTGTCTCGGACACGCAATTGGACTTTCAATATGAACGTAATGCATCATACAGATCCTTGTCGCCCGAATGCGTTCGCGTAACAGATCTAGGCCCCCATGTTGCTGCCGTTATTGCCCAAAAAGAAGGAGGGATGTTACAACGTATTGGAAAGCGGAAAATAGCGATATACCCTGTTTCCCACTTTTGTGTGTGTGTATGTGTGATTCAGTTGCAACGTTCGAAATAGAACATCTGCGGAACATGAAAAATTGATTTTTTTTTAGACCTCCGCTTGACGTTCTTCTTTACGACGTGAGAGATAGGTGCGAATGTTCTTTCTCTCTTTTCTTTTCTTTCTTTTTCTTTCTTCTTCTTCTTTTTTTCTTTTCTTTTTTTTTCTTTTCTAAAAACTGGCGTTCTTCGGCAATTCGTTTTACGTATGTTTTCTTCTTATGTTTTCTTCTTTTTTTTTTTCGCTACGATAGAAGAAGAAGAAGGTGCGCAGGTGCTGTTCGAGCGTGAATGCTATACGTTTCCGTCTAAATCCGATACTAGCTTAATCTGTCTCGCGCTTCTTTCACCGTTTGTTGGCCTATTCCTTTACTTCCCAATTCTTTGCTTTTCTTTTTTATTTATTTTATTCTTCTTTCTTCATCTTCATTCTTCTTCCCTTTTCTTTGTTCTTCATTCTTTTCTTCCCTATTTATTTTCCTCTTATTCTTTCTTCATCTTCATTCTTCTTCTTTTCTTTGTTCTTCATTCTTTTCTTCCCTATTTATTTTCCTCTTATTCTTTCTTCATCTTCATTCTTCTTTTCTTTGTTCTTCATTCTTTTCTTCCCTATTTATTTTCCTCTTATTCTTTCTTCATCTTCATTCTTCTTCTTTTCTTTGTTCTTCATTCTTTTCTTCCCTATTTATTTTCATCTTATTCTTTCTTCATCTTCATTAATTTTCTTTTTGTTGCGGAATAGCAAGCCGACGTTTGGCCGTTGGCAAGCCGTTTGGCTGACCTTTCCCTCGTTTTTTTTTGTTTCCTTTCGTCTAATGAATATATCCCCCCCCCACCCCACCCAATACTAGCCACTCTGTTCTGGATGGCCAAAGTGCTGCAGTGGCACTCGGATTCTCTCTGCTCTCGGAGACTAACATCTCCATTTTTTTCTTTTACAAATCAATCAATCAATCTATCTATCGCGTGGCTCAGTGGTGAGCGTGCTTGCCATGTCACGTCGAGACTGGGAGGTACCCGTGTTGGAATCCTGGTGCCGGCTGTGCCTGTTTGGGGTTTTTCCTGGGTTTTCCTCAGACACTGTCAGACATACAGGGTGTCCCGGAAAACGTGTTATTGAATTATATATATATATATATATATATATATATATACAACTACACCACCTACACTCTTAAAAATGAACTTCACCGCATAGCACGCTCGTAACCAACCATCGTCTCGAATGATATCGTTATCTGCCCTGATTTGTTGAAAACTGGGGGCGTACGCCTTTTTTGTGAAAATTATGAACAGCATAAGTGTCACAAAAAGGCGTACGCCCCCAGTTTTCAACAAATCCGGGAAGATAACGATATCATTCGAGATGATGGTTGGTTACGAGCGTGTTATCCGGTGAAGTTCATTTTTAAGAGTGTAGAATCATGCGGTCAACGACATTTGTTCTTACTAGGTTTACATCTCATGATGTGAATTGTCGTGTAACGTAAGTTTAGTTGCGTAAATTTTTGCGAACTGAAGTCGGAAATTTGCCAATTAAAGGTCACTTTTTTACCCCACCGATGTGGAGAGCGTGTCTAATTTACTCGAAATAATGATAATTGACAGGGACATTCAGGAGCTATCCAATCGAAACAAATAGCCGAACATCATGCCCTACGAAGCTCTCAGAGGACTGCGCGCGACGAATTTGGCAGCGCAATCGTTGTTAGTCCGACGAAAGGAGGTTGGAAACCCAGCCCACACCGGCATCCCAGAGAGAGATAACACACGCATGGCTTATCGCGTCTGGCTTTCCCTCTCCTAATTTCATGGACTGTCACTTTTTCTACACTCTTAAAAATGAACTTCACCGCATAGCACGCTCTTAGCCAACCATAATCTCGAATGATATCGTTATCTGCCCCGATTTGATGGAAACGCGAAGCGTACGCCTTTTTTGTGACACTTATGCTGGTCATAATTGTCACAGAAAAGGCGTACGCCTCCCGGTTTCGACAAATCAGGTCAGATAGCGACATCATTCGGGATAATGGTTGGCTAGGAGCGTGCTATGAGGTGAAGTTCATTTCTAAGAGTGTATACTTTCACTCTGTGGGATGGGTTTGGAACCTCCTTTCGTCGGACTGACAGCGCTTGCGCTCAAAACGTCGTAGCGCGTTATGGTCCGGTGCTCCGAAAAGCGTGATGTTCGGCTATTTTTTCGGATGGGATAGCTCGTGAATATCACTGTCAATAGGTCGCCGGTACTTTCTAAGGATCATGGGAAAAGGTTCGACTTCCGTGTCTAAACTAGCAGACGACGAGCCTCAAGTCCCGAAGAACAATGAAAGACGGAAGTCACTGAAAAGGTTAGCCAGGTGCAGGACTCGAACACGCATTTTCTAGAGAGGCGTGTTAGCTTAGCTCATTTGGTAGAGCCCTGGACCGGTAATCCAGAAGATGTGTGTTGGAGTCTTGCAGCTGGCTAACCTTTTCAGTGACTTCCTTCCATCCATTTAGAAGAGAATCACCACACTGGGGAGTGTCTGCCCTTCATTTATAAAAGAGCGCGACGTTGTCTTCCGATAACAGGGACAATCACTATCTTAAATATGACAAAAAGCCTCCAGCAACACAGACATTGCTACTGTTACGTAAAAATCGGGCCAACATAAAAAAAAAATGCGTACAAAATAGAAAGTATACATCGCCGATAGTTGAGGCAATGAATGAACGTTTTCTTATCTCGCTTTGCGTGTGCCCTGCCTAAACTTCTTTTATACTAACCTTTTTGCTCCTTTTCCTACTCGTCATTTGAACGGGAAATTTCTTTCACAAAAGCGACGAGATATAGTTAATCTTTGCCCTCGCAAGTTAAACTTTTTGAATGGAAGATCAAAGAGCAGGAGATACATAGAGAGGAAGAATCGCAGACGACGACATTGAAAAAAGTCTCGCGCGGACGACGTTATCGCGAGGTGTTAGAAGGGGTTTTGAATTGCATGGCGGAGTAGCTTTAGCAGCGCGTGATTTCGGTTTTTCTCTTTCGGTCTTTCTCTTTTTCTCTCCATTTCGGTTTTTGTCTTTGGCTCGCAGGATGGAAACAAAGTGATAATAGAGAACGAGGCAATGGAGGGGTAGAGTATCGCCCAACATAACCGCGTATTCCAAACAGCGACATCCCCCATGGAACATTCTAGCGGAACAAAAAGCAAAATTCTGCTCACGGGCCGGAAGTTCTGGTGCCTCTTATGTTGAGCATGCTCGTGACGCCGGAATAGCAGGAGATCTAGAGCTACGAACCAGGCAGATATTTTTTTTTTGGCGGCGGCGGCGCCTGACCGAAATGGTTGGCGGCGGCGCCCCTCCCCCCCTTGCACGTGTGGCGGCGTTTGGCGGCGCTGGATGCGCGAGATGGGCAATATACGCTATACGCTTCGTATCCCATTCGGGGAGCATCCAGATGACCAGAGTCATCTGGATCCACTGCAACAATCCAGCAACACTATGAGAGATCACCCCTTTAGAGCATTTAGAGCCCCTGGCCGCCATGTCATATCACCTTACTACGACCTCCTACCATTCATCGTGCACCTTACAGCGTAGAGCCCCCGGACACTTCTTCGCAGGCGCCAGTGACGAGTCGAGTTTCACCACAGCACGCTTCACACTGTGAAGTCGGTCAGACAGATCTTCATAGAGGAAAAAGAAAAAAGAAGAACGAGTTATTTTCCCATTTTTGAAAGAAATTCATCGGTATCACTCAGTTTCGAAATCGATGTACCGCCATGTAAAGCCGCCAGGTTGAAATGCCAGCTAAACTGGCGGCGGCGCCGCCGCCGCCGGAGAACAGGGTGGCGCGCCAGGCGAAAACGGCGTAGCTGTAGAAGTGGCGTACATCGCAACTAGCAGACGACACTGTCGGTCTTGTCGTCTGCTACGAAATGTCTTATGGGTGCGCGGCAGGATATTCCTTGCGGTTAGAAGAGCACGAAAAGACACAAAGTTTGAGCGGATCGTGCTCGCGTATCAGCAGAAAGCTATGACGTGTCAGTCCAGACTTGTGCGTAACGCGTTACTAGTAATTACGTTACTTGTAATCAATTACTTTTTTAGTAATTTTTCGAGTAATCAGTTACTTTACTGTCAAAGTAATTTTTCGAGTAATCAATTAGTTTTCTGAGTAATCGATTACTCAGTAATTGATTACTTTTCCGGCAGAGATTAACTTATCTTTCAGATGCTCTGCCCGAAGTCAAGCCCCTCGTACCGTCAGCCTTTGTTGGGCCGTTCTACTATAGCAAGCGGAGGTCATTGTAATCATGTTCTGAAATTTCTGGGTCGCTCTCCTTAATCTCTTCCTACACCAGTGTAATGGTACCTGAAGCTTTGGAGGTTGAGGGAGTCATGGGGAAGTTCCACGCAATGCTCTTCCACAACCGGGTCAACGTCTTCCCGGGCGATAAATACAGTATACGTACAGCTTGGGACAAAAGTTTACGGAACACCGGGGTGTTGCGTTTCTCTATTGGTGCGACACTCTCACAGCAAAGTGCAGCGGACACAGATACTGAGATGTGAATAAAATAGCCCGTTCCTCATTCGATCTCTTCCTGATAGCAACCGGGGGGGCCACTCCGTTGAAGAAATATGCAAGTGCCATGTTCCGTAAACCTTTGTCTCAAGCTACAGATCCTACATGCTTTTGTTTTTCGTGTTACTTCAGCTGTGAAGCTGTTGAACCTTTTTTTTTCTTTTCTCTCTCTTTTTTGAGGCACACAGAGACGGGTACATTTTGCGTGAATGCAAAGTAACGACCGGAGTAACGCGTTACTTTTCTACTCATTACTCAATTACATTTGGAGTCGAGTAATTGGTAACGGTAATCAATTACTTTATCCGGAGAAGTAACGGTAAGGGTAATCAATTACTTTTTTCGAGTAACGGGCACAAGTCTGCGTGTCACGCATCTTCTGCTCGAATGTTCTGTGAATGCACGGTAAATGACGAGTTCCACCGGTCAATGCGGGGCAGTCTTTCACTTGTCGATCCGAAGCTGATCTGTGTGTGCCGCTCCTTGTTTCATAACAACATGCTCCACGACGGAGCGCTCTTGCTTCAATTGAATGATGGCAGTTGAAGGAACGGCTCCAGCAGTGGCATTCCAACCCACACCCTCCGGTTGCCGGTCAGAGGTTGTAGGCGTTGCGAGGGTTGTGTTGTGTTTCTCCTTGTATGTTTAACTGCCTCATCCTCTACAACGCTCTTGCTTGTTCCGCAGAGAAAGCTCGGTATGTATGTTAGGAACCAGTACTTATCAGATCCGCAAACTTGGGCGGACGGACTACCAAATGTCTCACAAGGGCCGGCACTCATACAGCATAATACAGTACGCATACTTATCTTCTATCACCATCACCAGACGATGACCCTCACGATACGAAACATACGGACGGTTTTGGAGATAAACATAATGCCAGTGACACTTTCTCCGAAATCTCATGAAACGCGTTCAACTTTTAGCCGACCTAGCAACTATAAACAGTATTCCAATACCCTCGATCGTCCACTAAGTGTCGGCACAACTCGTCTCCCATTGCGTTCGCAGCATCGAAGAGCGCTACGCAAGCGACCCCTATTATGTTCCCTGGAAGCCCAGATCTTCCATGCAGTGTTCCTAATGCCCTTTTGCGCGCCAGTCCGTATTCCTAATGAAATCGCATCCGACTCCCTTCCTCCAGACTCCTTTCCCGGCATCATTACTTATTTGGATTAGGGTGTTTCTTCATCCTTCTCTGTCGCATTCCAAGAAAAAAAAACTAATTTGCTTCGGGGACGAAATGTTCTAGTACGCGATTGCCAATGGAGGCTGATTTCTATAGGAAGGAACAAACGAGAAAAACGAGTTATCGTGATACAGGCTGTCGTACACGTGGAATATCTGAATGTCGTATCAGATTGCTGAACGAGCGACGCCGAATCCAATTAACGGTTGTCTACATGCCTAGCGCCGTCATTTCTTCTTCTTTTTTTTTTCCCCTATTAAACATATCCTCGCCGTCACTTCATATCTCCTTTAAAGTGACAGTTTGGAGAAAAAAAATGGCAAGAAATATATATATATATATATATATATATATATATAAAACACTGTCCCATGCTTTTTTATGGTGCTCAGCATCACTGCCACAACATTTCAATTAAATCCGCTGAAAATTATTCGTAACTTACTTTTTGTCGGTGATGGAGTAGCAGATGATTAAACATACACTGCTACATCCTCGTGATAACGAATTCCGGAAAATTTTCGATATATATGCAGGAGCCCCGCACCAAGATACGGTGACATAAACCTCGGAGTCGCACGGAAACTTGGCTGGAGTAATTACTGGTATTAAAGCAAGGAAATATAGCTTGATGATAAGCACCTTATAGCAGACCTCTAATCCGGTAGCAAAAAAAAAAAAAAAGAAAGAAAAAAGATTGAGTAGTAAGTGTGTGGGTTTGAATATACAAACCAAGGGCGAAAAAGAAAAAGATGTGACCTTGGTTTACCTAAGGTGGCATTCTGTCGGCTCACACATCGCAGTAAGCGAAGCCGAATTACAGTGGGATTCGAATAATCCGGTTTAAAACTGGAATTTCGGCAGGGACTACGTAAAACGTCGAATAAAACGATATTTCGAACTGAGTGATTTCGTTCGAACGAACAGTTTACTACATACAAATACTATACGGTCGTCAACATTGCATCAGGGGTCTCCACCTATATAGTAACGAACATTACGGAATTATATATTAACGGAAGAAGGCGGAGATTCTGCCGCTGATGTCCACGAACTTCCTTGCTCAAAACGAATGATTCAAGCTTCCTACCCCTGTATTTAGTTCGCATATAGTATAAATATCAACGAAGAGCTTCAGCTTAGTATATAGCGTGAAAACTAAAAGTAGATTAAAAGAACAGATGTTAGCAGTCGGCGTTGCTTGGATGCGTCACATTTCGTCGAAACTGATAAACGCATGCCTCTTCGTGTTTTCTGTGATTCCACGGAAGAGCTTGCCTTTAACTTGAGAAAGAAGAATATTACCCTCGTTCAGAGCATCAATAAATGGGATTTGCTACTCCAGCGCTACCTGGACGGAGTTCATTAGGCATTCGGTTCATTGACTATATGCAGGGAATCTCATTCCAGTGCGATTCAATAACGGAGGAAATGATGCCAGCGCTTCCGTTTTTTTAACTTCGTTCGTTTTTCGCCAAGTTTCGATAAGACATTTCTTTCGGTTAATGCTGGTACTGGAGAACACTCATCCGATTTGCTGGGAGGAACGTCGTTTTCTATGATTCCTTGCACAGCAGGACTGAAATGCTGTATACAGGGTGTTCAAAATTAAGCTTTCACGAGCGCTACGCAAACACAGAGATGACAGGAAACCGGATGATAACTTTACGCTACTTGTGTAAGAAACAGGTGCTTCTAATTATGTAGCACCTGTTTCTTACTCGAGGAACAGAAAAAAGTAGCACCAGTTTTCTTTTGTTCGCCTATTTATAAAGTGCTAGTGCAAGCTTAATTTCGAACACTCTGTATACACTGTTATTCTGCCTGTACACTCTTAAAAAAGAACTTCACCGCATAGCACGCTCGTAGCCAACCGTCATCTCGAATGATATCGTTATCTGCCCCGATTTGTTGAAAACGGGAGGTGAACGCCTTTTTTGTGACACTTATGCTGTTCATAATTGTCACAGAAAAGGCGTACACGCCTCCCGTTTTCAACAAATCAGGGCAGATAACGATATCATTCGAGATGATGGTTCGCTAGGAGCGTGCTATGCGGTGAAGTTCATTTCTAAGAGTGTACTGCTTGAAGGGGCAATAAAATGCAAGAACAAGTTCACTTCAAATTATACGTTACACGCTGGGTTTAATTTCGTACTCGTTATCATAATTCAAAACTTTGATTCGGTTACGAAGCTACAATCAAAATTATACCGGGCTCTTTCTCGCTTCGTCGCTAGGCAGTGAACGTCATTTCAGCTCGTGCGACGGTCTTTTTAGTCCATGCTGCGCGTGCCACGACGCGGAGCAATCCCCGTGAAAAACATAGTGCGCGTTGCGAAGCGGACTGGCGTCGCTGTCCGAAGGACGTGAAGATAAATGTTGTCAGTGGAACGTTCGCGAAAACTGTTGTGGACTAAAATTCAGTGAATCAATATTGAAAAATGAAGCAGTGCGCATCATGCTGCGCATATACGGAACACTACACTCTTAAAAATGAACTTCACCACATAGCACGCTCCTAGCCAGCCATCATCCCGAATGACAACGTTCTCGCCCCTGATTTGTTGAAAACGGGAGGCGGAGCCTATTCTGTGCCGTGCATAATGGCAACAAAATAGGCTCCGCCTCCCATTTTCAACAAATCAGGGGCGAGAACGTTGTCATTCGGGATGATGGTTGGCTAGGAGCGTGCTATGTGGCGAAGTTCATTTTTAAGAGTGTACGATCGGACCTGTTCCAAATCCACACGGCCACGATAGGTGTAAGCGCGCGCTTCTCCTGCTCTCTGATTGGATGCCGCCAATCTTTGCCACCAGGGGATCGCATTCGTTGCCGTCAAAGACGGCTCTGTTTTCATTGCGTTTTTCTTCTATAACGGCAGAGTTGTGTCAACTAATTTTGTTTGAATAGCGCTGATTGAAACACGGACTTTTATTTGAGAGCAAGTTGCTTTTGCATTTTAGTGCCCCTTTAATCGACAGGACCACTACTTCTCAGTTCCAACCCCTGCACAACACTATACGGGCGTTGAACCTCAGAACGTCGCGAAATAAGGTCCCGAAACTCTAACAGAGTTTGGTCCGCCGGCGAAATGACACGGCTCCGGCACCAGTCCTGGGTTGTAACTAAGTCACAAGTCAGTTGGAACTGTATAGTTAGTTACTTTTTGCAGTAATTAGTTACTTTTCTGCAAAAGTGACTTCTAAATATAACTATAGTTACCGCTTTTGGTTAAAGGGATGGTCGTATTCGTTCCAGTCGATTCCCAAACTATGCTAACATTTTATTCCTCTGGTCCATACTGATCATGGTATCGAAAATCCCACGCGAAAGAGTGCCGTACACTCTTAAAAATGAACTTCACCACATAGCACGCTCCTAGCCAACCATCATCCCGAATGACAACGTTCTCGCCCTAAATTTGTTGAAAACGGGAGGAGGAGCCTATTTTGTGCCGTGCATAATGGGCACAAAATAGGCTCCTCCTGCCGTTTTCAGCAAATCAGGGGCGGGACCGTTGTCATTCGGGATGATGGTTGGCTAGGAGCGTGCTATGTGGTGAAGTTCATTTCTAAGAGTGTAGTTTGACTGTTATTCAACGGAATACGTGACAAGAGCAGACGCCGTATCTCGACAGTATTCCGGAATTCTCTCTCGTCGACTTCTGATTCGAGGATAAGAGGGGGGGGGGGGGGTATTCCTTTTATGTGTCAGCTTGGATACACGATAATTGACACAAAAAGGCGTGCGCCTCAATCTCTCCTCGAATCAGAAGCGATAACCCTATCACTTTGTTGCAATGGTTGGCGCAGTGCGTGCTATGCGGTGAAGCTCAGTTTTTAGAGTGTAGCCGTTACAGCCAATAGGAACAATTGTAGATATGGGCGAACTGGCCCTTCTTGTGCCGAACTTGGCTATACACTCTTAAAAATGAACTTCACTGCATAGCACGCACTGCGCCAACCATTGCAACAAAATGATAGGGTCAGCGCTTCTGATTCGAGGAGAGATTGAGGCGCACGCCTTTTTGTGTCAATTATCGTGTATCCAAACTGACACAAAAAGGCGTACGCCCCCGCCCCCCAATTTTCCTCGAATTAGGAGTGGTAACCCTACCTTTCGTGGCAATGGTTGGCGCGATGCGTGCTATGCGGTGAAGTTAAGTTTAAGAAGTTAAGAACGGGAGGCGTACACCCTTTTTGTGACACTTATGCCGTTCATAATTATCACAAAAAAGGCGTACGCCCCACGTTTTCAACAAATCAGGGAAGATAACGATATCATTCGAGATGATGATTGGCAAGGAGCGTGCTATGCGGTGAAGTTCATTTTTAACAGTGTAGCTGGTTTTGATTCCTATAGTCTATCGACATTGATTTGTATTGATATGTTAACAATGTTTCGTATTCCATGATAGCACTGCGAAGCAAATGTGGATAGGAGCGGTGCAGATAAGGTGGATCGATGGAAAAGAACAGCGAGGAAGAGTGGGAAAACAGGGAGGGCAATGTGCATCCACCTGGGCCAGCTTCAGGAGCAACAGTGTCGACACCCGTCTGGAAACGCAGCAGAAGGTGTGGCACCCTGCAGTGTAGCTGGTACAATCTCTGACAGGCATCGGACGTGCGATGGTTCGAATTGCACTGCTGGTGCCTTTCACGAAGCGCCAGTGCGTTAACCCGTCTGGAAAGTCTACCGGAAGATCCAGTGAAAACCTGACACGGCACAGCCCGTCGACATCATTATCACGTTTTCTCGCGTTATCGCAAATACACAGGGTCAGCGGAACACTATCGGAAGTCCGGGCGCGGGAGAGAAGGAAAGCAAGGAAGAGAGTATAAGCAACGAATCAGTAAGCGCCATTCCTGTCTTTCAACGCGATCCAATTGCCATCGAATGCGTTGGTAAAGTGCAGGCACATATTTCTTTCGGAGAGCCCATCGAAACAAGAAATCACGTCACGTATCAGTTAGTCTTATATTGGCTGTACGCTGCCGCCAATAAGAATGAGGTCGCGTCCAGCGCGCAAAAGCAAATCGAGGGGAAGCGAAAGAAATCTAAGGAGCTTCCTGGCCCGTCGTAGAATGATGTCCCTTTCCGCCAACGGAGAAGAGATGGAAAGAAGGAAAAAGGGAAAACAAGAGTGAAACCGAAATTGGACGCCACCCGTGGTATATCATCAGAAGTTGTCTCGTTTCACTTTTTCTTTTTTCCCTCTGGTTTGCTGATTTATTGTGTGTACAAGGCATTTGATAAGGGAGTGATTACAGTACACTCTTAGAAATGAACTTCACCGCATAGCATGCTCCTAGCGAACCATATTATCGAATGATATCGTTATCTGCCCTGATTTGCTGAAAACGGGAGGCGTACGCCTTTTTCGTGACACTTATGCTGTTCATAATTGTCACAAAAAGGCGTACGCCTCCCATTTTCAACAAATCAGGGCAGCTAACGGTATCATTCGAGATGATGGTTGGCTAGGAGCGTGCTATGCGGTGAAGTTCATTTCTAAGAGTGTACGAAAAAGTGCTGACATTCCAGAACACCCGGGGGAAACCTCATACAGCACAGTCGATGGTTAGATTCGAACCCTCCACCTCCTTGTCTACAGCACGATCTTTGAGCTGGCTCCAGCTAGCGGGTACTTTTATCGCCGTTGGTTATCGAGCTCTCCGTCACCCGACAACAGCAGCAATCGCAAAGATACCAGAGGCGTATATACTAGTCTACAACCAGCCTGCCATGAAAAATAAACCAAAATCAACCTATCCGGACACACGAGGCAAAAGGCACCGGCATAGCGTGCTGTGCTATCCACGCAGTATCAGCAACCATCGACATAATACCACTCTTTTCTTGTTTCGCCATCAACAACTGAAAGAGGCATCGACAAAAGGAGTAGCCAGCGGGGTCCGCTACAACTACCGTATAACTAAGCTATGTAAGGAGTAGTCTGTGCGCCAGCCTTGGGTAAAAGTATAATTTGTAATTGTAACTACACTCTTAAAAATGAACTTCACCACATAGCACGCTCCTAGCCAACCATCACCCCGAATGACAACGTTCTCGCCCTAGATTTGTTGAAAACGGGAGGAGGAGCCTATTTTGTGCCATTATGCACTGCACAAAATAGGCTCCTCCTCCCGTTTTCAACAAATCAGGGGCGAGATCGTTGTTATTCGGGATGGTGGTTGGCTAGGAGCGTGCTATGTGGTGAAGTTCATTTTTAAGAGTGTAGTTACTTTTTCAGTAATTGTGTAGGTACTTTTCTACGAAAGTAACTGTAACTAGATACCGCTTTTGGTTAAAGTAACTGTGAAGTGTAACTGTAACTTGATACCGCTTTTGGTTAAAGTAACTGTGAAGTGTAACTAACTAGATACCGCTTTTGGTTAAAGTAACTGTGTAACTGTAACTAGATACCACCTTGGTTTAAGTAAGTGCAAAGTATAACTCTGAGTTACTCAGGTGTTGCGACATTTTGCACACGTGAATTCTCTAGCGTCATTTTTCTCGAGTCTTCAAATGCCCTGCCGTCTTTCGCAACCAAGAATTTCACAAAATTTGTGACCTCATGCACAGCCAGGATGGCTTTAGACTCCCACGCGCTGAAACAAATTTTCCGAATCGCACTTATTCCGCTTCTTGAAATTGTAACTGTTAAGTAACCATATAGTCCGCATGGCAGTGCCTTTATAATGATTTGAAGTGTAGAGAAGTAGATGTTTTTTTCTGCGATTATCATTCTTTCACTCGCTTACTTTCAATGGTTTGTTAGTCTCATCTTGCAATTATCTTCCTTGTAGCACTATTAATATGTTTGCATAGGTTTAACCGTTTTCATGTTTACTGTCATGTCTTGTATTTGTAGTGCACCACTGCCTAGGCATGTGCTGTTAGTGGGCACGTATAAATAAATAAAAATAAAACAAATAAATAGTTGCATTTCAAAAAGAGTAATTATAACTATATGTTACTGTTTCTGCAGGCTATCTGTAACTTATTCACACAATGACTGGTGCAAGCATTGCACTGTAAGTGCCGACACCGACGTCCATATGGATGCCGGGCTGCTCCATGCTATGTACTGAATGAAGAAGATCCTGTGATTTCTCCAGTTGTACGCGGGTATCAGAGGAATCTGTGTGCTTATGAAAACTGCGCATACTTCAGCTAATCACACACGGGTTTGAATTCCTAAGGCAAAAATAAACCTGCGTAGAGTCGGTACAAACATTGCACTGTAAGTGCCTACCCCAACTCTCCTTCCGTGGATACTTCCATGGCTGCAGGTAAGTTTTGCAACATACTGAATGCAGATGCCTGTTACGTATCAAAACAGTGGATAAACGAAGCAGAATCGTATCACATAACTGGTGTAGACTTGAAATCGAAACTGACTTTAGGTTATATTTTCTTAGTGGTTGCCCGCCGTTCAATTTCAATGCATGTATGTGTGTTTTGCGGGATGCGTGTCTGCAAGACTTGTGTCCTGGACAGACATCGTATTGTGCTGTGGAGGCACCGCTAGTAGTCTCCGTCCGCGTAATCCAATTACACTGTTAAAACAGAACTTCACCACATAGCACGCTCCTAGCAGTTTTCATAACAGATAACGATATCATTCGAGATGATGATTGGATAAGAGCGTGCTATGCGATGAAGTTCATTTTTAAGAGCGCACGGCAAGCCCTATCGCCATCACCACCACCACCATCATTTTTAAGAGTGAACTGTAACCTACGAAGGCTAACATTTAGAGCCCATCCTAGCGATATCATTTATGCTTCAAGACTGATCAACGGCATGGCCGCAAGCGGATACACCTTTCGCTCGCTGGTGGTATCTTCAGGTAGAAGACTCGGAGAAGGTGGGTTCGAATCCTACCACAGTCCGTCTGAGGTTTGCCTTGGGCTTTCCGGAAGACCGTAGAGAAGGATGTCGGTGTAGTTTACCACTAAAATCGGCACAGTGCGCACATTGACCCTTTCTGTCTTCCACTCCTTACTTCCTGTCGGCTCTTAACGCGTCCATGTCTGTACTCTGCTGACAGCCGCAGTTCCGTCGTGGTGCTACCACGGAACAAAAAGCTTGAGTTTAGGCATTGTCTTGGAATCTTATGTAGCTTACCGTGCATTCACATGAACGACATTCCCCCAGAATACTTCATAAACAACCGTTACCAGACGACAGTAGATTTCCGTAGCAGACGACAGCGCCAACGGTGTCGTCTGCTAAGTGCTTCCGCCACCGTGCGAATGTTCAACACAAGACGCGCCGTACGCATTGTCTGAGTGTCTGCTGTTTCTCCGGGAATGTCGATCCTGTGAATACACAGTTTATTTCTTTGTAATCTTCAATGGTATAAAATGTATTAAAGCATGCCGGCGTTACGCATTCCGATTAGCAGACGACAGTAAATATCCGCAGCAGACGACAGCGCCAACGGTGTCGTCTGCTAAATGGGCTACTCGCGATCTTCCCCCGCCGTGCGAATGCTCAACACAAGACGCATCGTACCTACTGTCTGAGTGTCGGCTTTTTCTTCGAGTAAAATATCCTCTAGGAATGTGGATCCTATGAATACACAGTTTATTTCTTTATAATATTCAATGGTATAAAATGTATTAAAGCATGCCGGCGTTATGCATTCCGATTACGTCTTCGTATCGCCCATATCTTCTTTCGAAATAGGCGCTCTAATGCCCTTTATGACTGCGTTGGAATTGCGGCTATTATCAGGCGGCAGTTCCTTCCCACCGTACCATATTACGCTCTCATCGCGGCATCACATACCTACGCGAACCATTTGAATCCCCCCATTTAGAAAGCGCCGCAGACAGACGCCATATTCGTGGAAGCGCCGCAGGGGGCAGCACATTAGAATAATTAAGCAGACGACAGATCTGGAACTATAGAAGAAGAAAAAAGGTGCGGGTCTGTTTGGGAGTGCGCATACAAATCATCTTCCTTCCGGCAAGTTGGGGGAGACTGTGCTTCAATTGTTTGCGAAAGCGAAAGGAAGGGCACGGGCGTAATACGTGGAATATACAAACTAAACAGACGACAGACACTGAGAAAGCAAAGGCGACAAAGCGGGCAAAGTAGCAGACGGTTCATTGTCTTTCCTATAGAAACGGCATGGCCGTGTAATACAGTATCCACTCACTGATGGTGGCTTCAAGGTCATGCTGAAGACTGACAGGTGGTGTGTTCGAATCCTGCCACCGACTGTCCAGCAGATTTTCCAGATTTACTCCTCAAGGATACCACCTTACACGGGATAAACAACCTAACACGGGATAAACGAAAGGTCGTCTTTTCTGCTCTCATATTCTCGCTGTTCTTCGTCAGCAGGTGAATGTTAGAGAGACAGTCAGCACGGCGTATCTGAGATTAAACCCACCTGAGCCCAACTGAGAGATGCAACCAGAAGCTGTGTACAAAATTTGCCCGAGCAGATACTCGTGCTTCTCGACAGCAATATGAAAAATGAGCCATATATAAATAATACCTACATAAAATAGCCATACATAACAATATCATATACGGATAATTAGTTTTTTTTTTTTTTTTTGTAGTGACGTAGGCATGCGCAGGCACACTTTTGCAGACGTCACTTGGGTTGAAACAGAGCAGCGGGATTTAAACCACGCATCTCCTGATCACTGGTCGAACGCCTTGACCAATTCGACCACGCTGGCATTCGACGACTTGCCTGGGAGTTCCGTTTGACTGACGGGACAAGCACTCACACCCTCTCCTACAGTTATCCTCCTTTCACACACACATACATACATACGACAGAAGTATACATCACTTGCGTGTGTGATCCTAACATAGGTAAGACTGAGGACGGTTCCGAGATTTAATGAAACTTGATGAACAATATTTGTCTGGAACCAAGGCTCCAAGGCTCCAAGGAGTGAAAACCGCTACACGTCAGACATCGCGGGAGGGAGGCAATAAAATTGAAATACAACTAATTATAGTGTGCTAATTATATGATATTCCACATTGAACAGTACCGAAATGAAATATTTTGTCTTTACAGTTAGTTTCTACCTTGAATGCGTCTTTCATTTCTACAGGAGGGGCTAGTCCATACTCGCATCTCCGCCGACGCAACATATGCGTAATCCGAATATTCGGCGCAGAGACGCAGCTGTCGTGTTTTGCCCCCTGTTATTCTTTTGTCGTTCTCTCTGACACGAGCTTGGCATTGGGACATCTTTTCTGTTTCATTGCAGACGACAGAGGTAAAACAGAAACAGAACCGGACCCGAAAGTAACCTGTGCGAAGCAGCGAATGCCGGCTAAACATAGCACTCGGGAGGGGCTGTGGAAACTGCCGCAGCTCTCTACAATAAATAAATAAGCTGCGTGGAAAATATTTTTTCTTGAGATACGGAGCGGCACGCCTGAGCGAGAATGAGTCGAGAGACGGAGGACGAGAGAATGGGCGGGTCGTCCAATCCTCCCTGATTGATTGATTGATTGATTGATTGATTGATTGATTGAAAAATCCTCTCTTCTATCGACCATTTAACAGACCCCACCTGTGAGACTACCTTTTGACGTCACTGAGTTTAGTGCAAAAGTATTCGTCGGACCACTCAAGTGACTGAGTAGTGATATCCCGTTTTCATTTTTCCCTTTTTTTCTTTTTCTTTTTTGCATTGAAAGAAAGCGTAATAAAATCTTCTGCAAAGTTGTAGAAGCCATAAAAAGTTGCGTTAAGGAATGAACCATGCACAGTATCTTATGTCTATACCCATAGTTTGAGAAGTCCTGATTTTGTGCATATGCGTAAAATATTAAAGAAATGTCGCATCTACCCAGAAACAATCGTCGATGAAGACACTGGAACGGAAGAGGTCCCTATAAAAAAGCGGAACACTATGAGCGTAAAACACAAACAGAGGACAGACAAAACTAATATTGGAGGCTGATGTTGAAGACAGCTACGAAGGCCATGTCACGTCGAGGCTGGGATGTACCCGGGTTCGAATCCCAGTGCCGGCTGTGCTGTATGGGGGTTTCTCCTGGGTTTTCCTCAGACGCTTTCAGACATACGTCGGCACAGTTCCCTTAGAAGTCGGCCCAGGACGCACATTCGTCAACGACGTTAGTCGTGACGTTGCTCAGCTCTGTGAGGCCGACAGCGGCGAACGCCTTCACCACCACCACCTTCGACGGCCATGGTGCTGACGTGGGACACGCAAACAAAATGCATCATCCCTCGACGCAGAGGGTCGAAGGATGGAATGTCATATGTGAGACACGCAGCTCGTTACCTTGGGTGGCGGTGGTGGTGAAGATGAAAAACTGCTCGTGCCGTGGTTGGCGTCACGACTAAGACGCAGAAAACTGCACTACACTACACTATAGACGTAAAATAAGCCGCGAAGCAAACGACGCAACGACAGATATTTAATTATGACGTCTCGTATAAGGCCCTATTGAGGTAGATCTACGTTAAGACTAATCAACGAGTCAGGTGTTGCTTTCAAGAGTTCCAACAAGGTTTCTTGCATCGTTCTTCAGGGAATGCCCGAATATAGCATAAAAACCTAACCATACACCTAACCATAGTCCTAACCCTAATCCTCGCTCGTGAATTTTCCCAGCATTTCAGATTCCTCACCCCCATTCTATACACGACCATCTACGCGGGGTGATTCAGAGATGACTTTTACAACATTGTATAAGAGCACCAGAGGTTTACGCGGAAGGCTTATAGTGTCATCTTGCAGCAAATCAGTTTCAGCAAGATGGCGCGCCTCCATCACTCTGCCTTTAGCGCAAGCTTCAAGACCGTCTCCAAGTACCGTATTTTCACGCGCATTAGCCGCGGCTTATGCGCGATTTTTTTTCTCACGGGCGCCCTGCGGCTTATCCACCGGTGCGGCTTATCTGATGACTATTTTTTCCTGGTATTTTCCCCATACGCCGATTTTAACGAAAGGGCCGACAGTGTCTCTGGAACAGCACTGCCCTGCCGATGCACGAACAGTGCGTAACAGGGACGGGTCCACATTCGAGTAGATTGATCTTCCTGGTGCATTCCCCCAAGCAGCTTTAAGGAAAGTGGTGACAGTGATTCACGTCTTCTGGAAGATCACTGACCCATCAGTCCACGAAAAACACCCGACAAGGGCACAATCCGATCTTGGTAGAACTCCAGAACTGACCTCCTCTGTTGTACACTGTGCCGATCCCGGCGTATGGACCACATGGTTTATGGCCTTGTCTATGGTCTCCTTTGTAGCACAAATCAGTCGTCTCATATTGCCCGCGGCTTATCTGCGGGTGCGGCTTATCTGCCAGAAAATTTTCAAAACGTCCCAAAAAAACGCGTCCTGCGGCTTATCTGCGGTGCGGCTTATACGTGTGAAATTACGGTACATCACAGGATTAGACGCCATTTTCTGGCATCCGGGAATCAACGTCTGCCTTTCAAGTTGTCGCAACTTCCTCATATCCATAAACCGCACCTCAAATCTACGAATCTCGTCGGCTGCATATCTCTTCCCTTCACACACGTACATGACTTGGAGAGTTTCCCGAGGGGGTCATTTATCAAGTGCCGGTCAACGACATCATAACTCCCAGTGCCAAGAGAAGTCATTATCCTCCGACCTTTTTCGTGTGATCTCATCCTTTACGAGCAAAGTTTTCCTCGGAAAGGAAAATTGCTGCTTTTTTCTCGACAATGTAAATTCCATTATTTTCGAGCAGTCTCGTGTGGCGATAACGTAATAAGAAGACTTCGCCTAACGCGGGGCGGCTGGATGTAAGTAACGTAACATGAGATAGGAATCGGGAAGAAGGCGTATAGGGACGTAAATGACGTATGCAAACTGCGCAAGATTATTCATCGACGTTGTACAATGACAGGTTGCGTAGACCTGAAATAGGAGGAACTTGAGCGCCTTGTTTTTAGCTCAGGAAGAAAAAAGAGAAAAAGAAGGGGAACCTGGTGCTTCTGAGGCGCTCTATACAACAAGCCTATTCTTTCTCGTTTTCTAAGTTGGTATTTAAGAAAATTATATAATTAATTTCGAGAAGGGCAGTACAAAAATATCCCGGCTAGCGCTAAACGACTTGCAAGCCAAATTCCGTTTTTGGTCAATGTATATTTAGGGCCTGACTTTTTAGGGTTAAAGCCGTATCCGCCCGATATTTACCCCCCGAACGAAATCTGTAAAATTCGGGTTTAACCCGAATCTACCCGAAAACATCCGGGTCGCGTGGCACACTCATAAGCGTGCATTAAAATAAAGTTTGATAACATTGCTAAGCATTAGTTCCATGTTAAGACAAATTTTTATTAAACAAAAAAAAAATCACCCGAATACACCCGAATTCCTGACGACAGAATATGCCGTAACGGGATTTAACCCGAATACACCCGAATTTTCAAATGAAAAATATCACCCGGTATTTACCCCCCGAATTTGGTCAAAAATAAAACCCGAAAAAGTCAGGCCCTATGTATATTGCAGCAATGAGTCAGCAAGATTGGTCCAAGTTGCGCAAAACGCCTTGTATATTTGCCTTCTGCATCAAAAGTATGCATTTTTAGGGGTAGAGACTTCGTGGTAGAAAAAGTTAATAAGAACGCAATAGCGCGCATATTCCTACATTATACTCCGTCTATCATGATTTGCTTACAATGTACGTGTCTCAACTGTCTAAGCCTATATATCAGCCATATCTCTACCCAATTATTCCTATGTCTTATCTTATCACCTCTGTGACTTAAGTCTGGAACAATGACTGGAACTGACATCCTTGGCTTCTTTCTCACCTTTCAGTGTTTACAAGCAGAAGACACAACCGGAAGTTGTCTAGGGTTCCCAGCGCCAGCGGCTACACGTGGCGCCACGCCGTGTCACTCAGTTGAGTTAAACCCTTTCACTATTTGTAAACAGTGAAAGGGTTTAGCTGAAACGAGTGACACGGCGTGGCGCCACATGTAGCTGCTGACGCTGGGAACCCTAGACCACTTCCGGTTGTGTCTTCTGCTTGTAAACACTGAAAGGTGAAAGAAGCCAAGGATGTCAGTTCCAGCCATTGTTCCAGACTTAAGTCACAGAGGTGATAAGACAAAGGAATAATTTGGTAATAACTTCCGGTTGTGTCTTCTGTTTGTACACTCTAAGAAAAAAAAAGGTAGAATTTTCTACCCAGAGTTGCAGCGGGACGGTACTTCTACCATTTCGTGCCAATCGACACGCGACTTCTCCTCCCCCGCGGGTATAAGCGGCGGCGTCCCTTTCCCTTTCTCCTCTCTCTCTCTCACGTTTGCTCTAAGAGAAAATGGTAGAATTTCCTACCCAAGGTGGTAGAACGACAGTTTCTACTCTGCAGTTAAACCCAAAAGGTAAAACTGGTTGGAGTAGAAATGTGGTTGCAAAGCAGCTCTACCGAAATGGGTAGAAAATCGTACCTTTTTTTTTCTTAGAGTGTAAGCACTGAAAGGTGAAAGAAGCCAAAGATGTGAGTATGAGCTGAACTACCAATTAATAGAGGGGAGGGGAGGAATCACGTTTGAGGGAAGGCGCTGTTATCCTGCTCACCACCCAGGCATTCACCCAGGCAGGAACGCATTCACCCAGGAGTTGAGGGGGAAGGGGGGTGTCACGGAGCTGAGCGGTATTCGGTGTTTTTAAGAGGACTACTGAAACTACTACTGGAACTGGACTACTGAACTGGAGACTCGGTGCACCAAGGGACGGTGAGAAGGGGAGGGATGAAAGAGGGAACGGGAAAGACGATGGTGGTACAGGAGAGCGAGGGGGGGAGAGGGGGTGTAGTCCCTCTTGCTCTGGTAATTCGGGTAATCCAAAAAAGCTACCCACCACCGAATAGAAGCGACCATTCCTCAATACCCGTCATTGGGACGCTCCCTATATACTACGTACCCGCAAGGATGATTGGCGAAGTTACTCGATCCCACGGAATGAAGTCTGGAATGAACGAGTCTAGCTCAAACGAGCTGTCACGAGCGCGGCCTTGGGATGCTAATAGCTGATGACATCTTCCTCAACAAATGCGTTAAACGTGTGCCTATACTGATGTTGACTACCTGCCCCCGTCATGGCGTTGCTCCCTGCCACTCAACATTTTCTCTATTGCCATACCTCTTTTTTTTTTTTCACACACACTTTCAGTCTGTCGTCGACCACCACCTACCACGGTGACGTCCCATGACACAAAAAAAAAAGTACCGTCACACCCGTAATTTCATTTCGTTTCATTTCATTTGTTTCACCTTAAATGCCCTTGCGGGCTTTACATAAGGGTGTGGATAAATTGAGAAAATAATATGAACATTTACAAACATGACGCAAACCTGAAGTTACAAGAAAATGAAAAATAATAATTGAAAATAAAAGAGAGCCCAAAAAAATTTAGACACCGTACATAATAAGTTATTAATGCAAAAAAATATGATTACAGCAGTGAACCATGTAGTAAAAACACAGTAAAAAACCCTGTAGTAATGAACGAATAAACGTTAGCTAAAAACAAAAGAAAATAAAGCGAGAAAAAGTTTTCAAAATTTCGGCGGTACGAACGGTACGAATTCAAAAATTTTAACGGCTGTATGAACAGAATAAAGCCGACGTTGACTCAGTGCCGAGAACTTCATCAGAGGCGCAAAATTAAATTGCACATTTTTAAAAGATATCCACCCGCTATTCCTCCGACGCGACACATATTCCCGTACCTGCGCTCATGAATACTCCCACCTCGGCACGTTTTTACTACCTTATTTTTTTTCTCCCTTTTATCGTAGCGATTTTTTGTACCCTGTATTCCTCGACACTAATCCACTTTGGAACCACATCGTGGCAAACAAGGTGAGAAAGCAAACATACGCAATAAACGCTGTCGCGTGTCCTCGTGCTCGACGGTAAGGATAACGGGACATGACAAGAGTGGTCTTGATCGGGATCTCCCTAAAGGGGATATATTGGCAGGGACATGGGGAAAACATTAAGCGTTCCTGCGGAAATGTACAATGTGCGCGCCTTGCGTCTTTCTCTCCAGATTTATCTGTTAGATAAAGGTGTATGTGTGAGTAAAATTGGGAAGATAAACTCATCCTAAGAAGAAGAAGAGGAGGAAGAAGAAGATCTTAATGGTGAAGGCTCCTCTTGCTCTCTGCCATTCATACAGCAGTCCATCAGCAGTCCATCAGGAGTCGGACCAGCTCCCGTGGCTCAGTGGTTAGCGTGCTAGCCATGTCACGTCGAGACTGGGAGGTACCCGGGTTCGAATCCCGGTGCCGGCTGTGCTGTCTGGGGTTTTTCCTGGGTTTTCCTCAGACGCTTTCAGACATATGTCGGCACAGTTCCCCTAGAAGTCGGCCCAGGACGCACATTTCCCCAGGGCGTCAGTCGTGACGTTGCCCACATACGTGAGGCCGACAACGGCAAGCCCTTTCACCATCACCACCACCACCACCATCAGCAGTCTACCAGCGCAATTTAATTGACCAAATAACCATCAGAACCATCCATGAGAGGTGACGTAATCAGGCATGATCATGACGTAATCACGTCAGGAACCTTCAGCGTCGGGAACAGCCGCGAGCCCTCATTTCTTACTGAGCTTTCATTTCTTAATGGAATATTCTTCCGCTAGAGAGACGACATTCCGCTAATTATGGCGTACGTCACTCACGCACACTGATTCACTGAATAATCTTCTTCATTTTTTTTCTTTCTTTTTTTTTCTGAAGGAGTTGAAGGCTTTTTTTTATATCATATACCTCTCGCTCCTTCGTGCTAGAGGTCACCTACGATCTCTGTTATTGCGCAAGAATGCGCGTTATTTGTTTAGCAGTCCGCCCCAGCCAGAAACGAAAAAGAAAGAAAGAAAAAATAAGAAAGGGCTTTGCACTGACCTTTTACAGTAATAAACCAACGCGAACGGTTCAGCGCAGGTATAGGTTCCTTTTTCCGAAGTGACTATTGTTGTTGTTGTTGTAATGCTCGAGAGTTTCAGAAATTGAAGACCCAGGACGGATTTGGTCCCTGGGAGGCGAGAAAACTTTTATTGGATGCTGCAGCCTGGGAGAGGATTATCAGCGATGAAATGAAACTAACAACAAAAAAGGAGCGCGGAAGTAAGCCTTCTTGGGGAGACCTATTTGCCTACGCGTTCATCTATATATATGTGTGAATGGCACAAGCTGCTCGTTTTCTTCATGTTTTCATTTCGTCACTGAGTATCCTCCCCCGTCAAGCAGCCAATGAAGTTACCTTGAGTTAAAGGGTCGGAATGGTCGCACGTACAAGATTGGTGACTTCAAAATATAAAAAAAGTGGTGTCATTTAGTAAAATACAGAGATAAGTGTCTTGGCTTTGTTTCACCTCTCTCTTCCACTGCTGTCTCATTTCTTCTCATTAGTTAATCTATAGTGTAGGGAGTGACTTGTTCGGGTTAAATGCTGTTGTCAGATTCGGGGGGTAAAAATCGGGCGCTATTTTTAAATCTGTAATTCCGGGAGAAATCGGGCGATAATTGCGCCTTCGGGTGTTATCGGGTGTTTTTGTTTCTCCTCTTGTGTATTAAGTCCTTTCCTGATCTCTCTTTTCTTTTTTTTTTTCGAGATCGTGACCTTCCAGCGGTGATCCCCGAAGGCATAGACAGTGTTGACCCACATGGGTGTGTATTGCTGGGAACGTAAGTGACCCATTCTTACATGTAGTTACACGTGGCGACCTTTGTTCGTCTTCAGTGGAAGCGTCACTTGAGTATTTCATAGTGACTGGAATTCGGGGAGAAAAATTTGGGTTTTAACCCAAATTGGTCAGAGGTCATTTCGGGGCGAATAACCGGGCGGAATCCGGTTTAACCCGGAAAAGTCGCTCCCTACCTATAGTGTAGGGATACTGGGGTCAGCTGCACGAATCTGTCTCGGCTTACATCTCCCTTTTTTTTTTTCTAGTTCTTATCATCATCCTCAGCGACAACACCGCTGCTGGTGCTGCTGGTGCTGCTGCTGCTGATGATGATGACTGCCAGCCTCCCGCTGCGTACCGGTGTTTACCCACTTCCGAACCAACTTTTTAAGCCTCTTGCTCGTAAAACTCTTTCCAGGCCCAGGAGAGATCGTCCGAAATGATGTCTGCCAAGGACACACGTGGTGCGAACTGGCAGACGCTAATAAATGGCCAAGGCAAGAAGGAAGGAACCACATTCCGAGAACGAACGCATTCTCCCAGGAGTTGATGGGGAAGGGGGGTGTCACGGAGCTGAGCGGTATTCGGTGTTTTTAAGAGGACTACACGCAACAGAAGACTAATGACGTCCCTATACCCTAACCAGTCACTGCTCCTCTGCTCAAACCGCAAAAGTTTACGCAAAACTACTGGGTGCTTTGGATGGAAGGAAGGATGCGACTCTGACGCATAGTTAAGAGTTCTCACTGGCGGCGTTCAACTCCACGACTTTGCCGCACTGCGATTAACGATGCGTTTATTATTGGTAATGCGTGTAATTCCACTTTGGCGAAGTCATACAGCGCTATATATACTGACCACTGATCGAAAGTTACCCGTCAGAAAGAGCTCGTTACGAGTTATGTTACCATGTGAAAAATGTAACTAAGTTATATAAACCAAGTTCTTCAACCTGAAATGTAACTCGCAGTTACGGAGTTATTTGAAAAAAAAAAAAAAAGAGAACGAGTTACTTCCGAGTTACTTCGGACACAAAATAGCATTACGCAGATGCAGCACGCGTGAGCAGTTGAGTTAGACCTTGAGTTGCCTGCGGAGGAGTGCAACACACTTAGACCGTTTTCCTTTATGTCCAACAATTCGAACACTTTGGATGTTACTCCCTGTGGGCGCACAATGGTTCAGCTTCCTTTCAACGGCAGCGGTTCCTACTTCCTCAATAGAATACGGTCATTGATTGAATATCACGTTTTATGGCGTAAAATGCCACGAAAGAACCGGAGAGAAAGCAAGAAAATATGTGGACGTGAGTGAGAAACGAATTAAAAGTAACTTGGAACTTAGCTTAAGTTACTTTGGCAAAGTTACCTGAAAAAGAAACGAGTTCCTCTGAAAGTTACCACGGCCGCAATAGTATCGAGTTAAGTTACAAGTTACCAAAAAAAGGAATTTAGTTACAGTAACGAGTTACCTTGAACTCTGATACTGACTGTCAACTGTAGAACGAGTGTCTATGAAGGCATACCTTCCCGTGGGAACATTTTCTTTTTAAATTCTGCATTATCGCCGGGATTCAATTATGGCTATGAGGCATAAACAAAAACACATAGGTCTACGTGCCGGCAGGCAGGCGGATACGTTTATGACTTTAGACATGTGGAAACAGGAGAGCTCAAATAATTGGGAGACGGGAGGTTTGTGTTTGTCGAGGACCGACTTCTTGAGGAACGGACGCTACGCCTGCCGGAAAACGCAGGAAAAGCCTCGGAAAGCTCGGCAGCTCGAAAAGCTCGGCAGTGTGGTTCGAAACCACCAACTGCCAGTTTTCACCATGACCTTGAAGGTACCACCAACGAGCGTAGGCTGATGGAGTAGCCAGTCCCGAGTGGCTCGAGACTAACATCTCCATTTTTTTCTTTTACAAACCAATCAAGCAATCAATCAATCCATACGATCATATCGCCGGTCTGTAAATGTGTGATTCGCAGAACTGGGCATGTATGTGCTATAAAACCACGTCCTACTAGATTATAACGACCATGTCATAATCGACAACCCCCTATGAGGAGCCCGTCCGCGCGATCCGCTAGGGGCGCTATATACTCATCAGCCCGCGAGATCTACATCGTGATTGGACAATGGAAATTTGAATTTTGAACGCTCAAAAGCGGACGGGCGACTACCGTAGCAGACGACAGCAACAGCTCGGGTAGGATGATGCTGATAACCAACTTTAGCAAGAAGCAGCGCGGAGGTGCCTATGACACATGGTCGTTATAAACTAGTAGGTCGTGGCTAAAACCTCATGCACCTTAAACCCTTAGTGCCTTTTTTTACGGACTTCGAGCAATGCGAGCTCTATAGAGCAGTACTTTCCCGTGTATTTGTCATTGTATGTAAATTGTATTCAGTAAACAGAGATATAATAAAGTTTTTCTACTTAATCACAATACGCACACATATATACCAGCACAGAAAGTCACCGAAACAATGGGACGTGGACAAGCGTGTGCGGACAGTGTGTGTGAGTGAGTGACTGACTGAGAGTCTTTGTCACTCATTGGTTTTATTGTAGGTAGACATTTGTGTTTTCCTAAGCGATCTGGAGTAGCCGGCTCTCGTAATGAGTGCCTATTTCTCAATTTTTTTTCTTTTCTAATCAACTCAACTCAATCGGATGTCACGAACAGCGATATGTTCGCTGTTTCTTCCTTTTTTTTTTTTTGCACGGGAAACCTGCAAACGCACGTAAAAGTTGCGCGAATCAAATTGATCATTAGGACACGTTCCTAAGTTCCATATCTCCAGGGTTCACCGTTCCTTCTCGTCCACGATTCGCGAAGAACGCCATAAGCAGCAGCAGCAACGGCGGCGGCCAGTAGTTCTGCAGAAGGGAACGTGCTTTCTCTCTCAAGCTTCCACCTGACGCTAACTTGAAGTGGCACCGCCAACTTCTTCGGGTGAGCCATTTTCCTAATTGGACCTCCATCGATTCATTTCGAGGGCCGGCGATGGAGCTCGTTTCATATTCGAGACGACATCTGGGGCGGTTAATGAGGACCCTGTTTCGTGGCGCGCAGAGTATTATCGTACTAAGTCGTATCGCTATAACCGGGTTCTACAGGCATTACGCTTTCTCAAAAATGAGGAAAAGGTCAGCACTAGGAGGACTTCCTATAGTGAGTGCGCAAATAAGTTACCAACAGTTGTCCTGCCCGGTCACCGATACCGTCAGCTACGGATTCGGCGATGAGCCACGTGACGATATCATAGCAACATCGTAGGCCACCCAAGCAGCACAATGTACTGAAAGTCGAGTGCAATAGGGGTGGACGGTATGTGTCTTATCAATGTTCTTTAGTTACACGAGGCTGTTCAAGGCCTTCCACCTACCCGTCCACCCCTATTGCACTTCGACTTTCAGTACATTGTGCTGCGTGGGCAGTGCTTCCCGAACACTGCTATCTCGCGACCCATCAAAAATATAAGGTGGGGTTACAACTTTGTCGGGTTAGAACAGACTCCACGCGCTCCCCCCCCCTCCCCCCGCCCGGAACTGTCCTGTCCTCCGATCAATTCGGGTTAAACCCGATTTCTCCTTCAATTTCATTCGGTATGAAATCCTCAAGTGGCATTTGACACTGAAGACGAACAAAGATCGCCACGTGTAAGGACTTACGTTACCAGAGATACACCCACGAGTGCCAGCACTGTCTACGCCTTCGGAAATTAGAGCTGTGAGGTCACCCAGTAAAACAACACCACCACCAATAAATGAAGGGCTTCACAGATTAGTTAATATGAGGGGATGAATTATGGTGAACGCAGAAGCGACGACAGGTGGGAGTTCCGTTTAGAGCTTTTCTAGAAGCAAAAAAAAAAAAAAAAAAAAAGAAAAGGAAAAGAACTACCTAAATATAGTCTAACTATATAGTCTAATAGGCCCGGAACCTTCGCAAAAAGGAGTAAACTGATGGCAGCACGACTATCCGTTCATATCTTCCCAGGTGGCGAATTTCCCCATTCATCGTCATCAGTGTATTCGCTGTTGTTGTTCCTATCTTGTTTTCTATAGAACTCAGGGTCCTCTACCGCGACCTACCCTGTTTTCTATAGACCTCAGGGTCCTATAGAAACCCAAGCCAAGCGAGCCAGCCAGCCAAGCCAGCTTTTTAAAGTCATCTTCTGCGATTCATCTCATCATTCCTTCACCGTTTGTTAGTCATCTTTTTTTGTCACCTTTGTCTTTAATCTACCTCATCCTTCTTTCATCATCTGGTAGTTTTTCGTTTTTTCCCCCTACTTCCTTTTCTTTTTCTTTATTTCTTATTTCTTAATTTTCTTTATTTATTTCTTTATTTCTTATTCCTTCCTATTTCTTTCTTTCTTTCTTTAATTATTCTCTTTTCTTTTTATTTATTATTATTTCTTATTTCTGGAATAGCAAGCCGGCTAACCTTTCCCCGTTTTTTTTCCCCTTTCGTCTAATAAACATATCCCCCCCCCCCCCCCCAAGCCAAGCATTTTCTTGGCGCAGAATAGTGGGCAGAGCGTGGTCTAACGACATCATTCGCTGTCCCCCTTTTCAAGATCCCGAGCCGTTTCCGCGACACTCCGCTGGGGGTCGCGACCCGCTGTTTGGGAAACACTGTCGTAGACGAGATACGCAATTAAGAACCACTACTCTCGGCATCAGTCATTTCATATTCCTTGTCCCTGCTTTAATGAGTACGCATTTATTCACTCCAGCTTATAGCGTAACATTTTTTTTTCAGTGTTAATGGACCTAAGATAGATGGCGCTGCTTGAGACACGGCTTCATTCATCAAGCGGACTGTCGGAAGACACCGGGGGAGGGGGGGGGGGTGTATCGTTTATCTAAAGAAATAAAAAAAAATACGAAAGAGAGGGCGGTCTGCCTGCCGAGACGGGCGGCAAGTTGCCACAGAGAAAGAAAAAAAAAGAAGAAAAAGGCAAGAAAAAACAAAACAAAACGGAACACAGCCACTAGACACACGACACATGGAACTGTCGCTCACACCATAAGACACCGGGCGAAATATTTTCACTGACCGATGTTTCGGCACTGTGGAATTGAAGTTAGTAATGCCCATGTCACACGGGCACTCTTGAATGGCAGTTGAAACCAATGATCATTGAAATGTGCGTAGCGTCACCTAGCGGGCAACTTCCCAAAGAGCATTGATTCCAATGTTCCCTGATATGTTGACACGGGCACCCGCAAAGTGGCGCTACGTACTTGTTCAATGGTCGTTGTTTCCAATGATCATTCAAGACTTTCCGTGTGTGACAGGGGTATTAAACGCCTTCGAAAACCAACCATGAGCGGCGTGGCGTGACCTTTGAAGCCCGGCCCGATCTCCTGGCGTGACGTCAACGGAGCAGGTGTGACGTCGCATCAGCGTAGCGAGCACCATCAAGCGAAAGCCACGATGTTCATTTCGAGCAGTAAATTCATCTAATTCGAAAAGTAAAAGTATTGCTCACCAAAAGTCATTGTTTAATTTATGTTAGACCAAACGATGTGTGCCCTTTCTTTCTTTCTTTTTTTTTCTTTTTTTACATCTTTTGTGTAGCTTCCCCGCAAGACATTGCGCCGTTCGAGAGTCACGCAAGTTCGCTTTGGAGCGATTTCGGATACACGCTATTTAGGTATAGGCAATTGCGAACCCCAATTCCGCAAAGTGTGTGTGTGGGGGGGGGGGGCGCAAAAGCTTGAATGCAATATAGCCTAAAGCTCTATTATTGGCACGACGCCATACACTTTCCAACGATCTGATATCATGAGAAGAAGAAGAAGAACAACAACAATAACAAGCCAGCTCCACTGCACTTCCCCTGTAAAGTGGCACGAGCACATTCTTACGACTCCAAGTAACTGTTGCTAAAACCTATTCGAAGACGAAGCTCATGTTTCGTTTACTTATATACTCCTCTGCATTATTAAATTCGTGCGAGCGCTGTACCAATTTTAGCCGAAGTCTGGAGCCTGGCACTGTATACTCGCAACCTAGAGCGAGCGCTGCCTCGTAAACATTCATCCCCAACCCCTCAGGTAAGAGAGCTGAAGAAAGCGTTCAGCGTCTCGCGCCTAAATAAACACACTACCGTGTTTTGGAAACGACGGTTGACTGCCAGGCGAACAAAAAAAAAAAAGGAAAAGAAGAAGAAGAAGCCATACATATTCGTCACCTTATAGTAGTTGTAACTTGCGATCTGCAACACACACAAAACACGATTGAGGAATGCTTGGAGAGTGCATCGGATATCTTGTGGGACACAGGAACCAAGACGCTCGATGTGATGTGATGTGATGTGATGTGATGTGATGTGAATAAAGAAAAAAATGGGGATGTAAGTTTCGACGAAGTCAAACTGGCTACCCCAGTACACTTAATACAGAAAGTTCAATCTGATGATGAGATGATGAAACCGCAAAAGGATGATGTCCAGAGACGAACAGAGATGATAATTGAGTTCAACATGTAGGTCAAAAGTTCAAGAGCTGCGCCCAAGTTAGAGTAAAGTGGCGGAATCACCGGGGGCACACACAGGACACATCACACATTCACCGTGTCATAGGATGTCCATAAGCCCGGTTGCATGCAAAAAGACGCTCGATATCGATCTGAATCGTGTGTTTTAGCCTCCAACACCACCTCCGTCCCATTCATTTGTCGCTAAGTGCCGGGACGAGTACGAGAGTACTCCGAGAGGAACGACTCAAAGTGAAAAGGAGAGATGCGTGAGGAAGGTTGTGGTCGGAAGTCCTCGTGGTATGTCGTTCATTTCGTGTCAGGAGCATTTTTTTTTTACGTAATAACGTTTATTCAGCACGTGTTTATTTTTGTTCGGCGTTGACCCGATTTACGTGTTAATGCGGATCTCATCGTGGATGCAATTAAGCTGGTAATTAACGATATATCATTCGTGTCTTTTAATGTGACCTCGTTTCTAGTATTATTTCGTCAACAATGCGATTTCATCGCTAATGTCATTTACCGTTAATGCCATTTTTACAGTCATTTCTGTACTGGTGTTCTGTGATTTGCCCGTTAATGCGATGTTATTGCTAATTCGATTACATTGGTAATGCGATATACCTGTTAACGCAGTTTTGTTGTTGAACCATCTAGCTGTTGTTGTTGTTTTGTTGTCAACCATCTGTTGAATCTAGCTGCTGATGCAACACGTGATTACATTGATGCACCATTTGATACGTATCTGTCGCAACGTGACTGAACCGCTATTATGATGTACTCCTACGTAATATCCTTGTGCAGCTCGTACACGAGTGTCTCTTAATACTTGCTCGGTTTGGGCACCCTACGAACTTCATAACCCCTCTCTCGTAGTTACTGAGGACCTATACATATACCTGCAAAAGTTTAACGTAAGACATTTTCTGGAACCGCTCCTACAACCAACAGATTCCCATGAAACACGCACCTCAAAATAACCGTCATCAATCTCTGAGTAGCTGAGATAACCTCACACGTGATGTCGTTGACGAAGCAACGCTATGTACTGCATAACCGACTACCACACTCTGTAATATCAGACGTAGGTAATACCATACGACACGAGAGAACACAGTGCTTGTACCAGGGGTGATACCCGCCTATAACGATCACCGCCTATAACGATGTGAGGTGTCATGCAGCAACGCGAGGAACCAGCGCAAGAACGGGACAAGGTGCAGGCAAACGTCCCGTTCCCGTTCAGACGCATCTTGTACTGTTCTCGCGCTGTGTCTTCGTGTTACTATGTACCAACTTGCCCTGCTTTGTCATACAGCATCATTAGTGATGCAATCTTGACTGCACTATGTGAAAAATTTAGATTGTTTTATTATTTACTGTCACTTTGGGGAGATTTTCTAAATGCTATGACTGAGCTAAGGTTAGCAAACTTTCCGACTAATGTTCGAAAGTTTCGAAGTACAGCATCACAAGAATAGTAGCAACATTACATAAAATAAAATAACTAAAAATACAAAATAATAGTTCAAAGTATCTATAGCCGTGTTCAACATAAGACGGGCGTTGAGGTTGAGCATTTTTCATTACATATTTAACCACCAGCAGAGAGGATAGTGGTTGAAACGTGCATATTTTTTTTTTCATGTCATACTTGCATTTGATGAAAGCTATAATCAATGGTAAAGGAGCATGGAAGTGACCCCAGAAATAGTTTGTTTTTCGCTGCGACGTCTTCTGCAACGAATAAAATGAGCTCCTGCGAAACAACCATGAGCCCAGGTAACCTGCAGAGCGCGCGCAAGGCTCTGTTCCACACACCTTTAAAAAAAAAAAACTCTCCACAACTCCTTTTCATTTTTTTTTCTTGTTTTTATTCTACAGATACCATGTCCCGCTCCACCCAGCCATTCTACTGGGTGACACTCCTCTTGTGCAGTTTGATAATGTCATCCAATTTTTGACCATGTGTGGGTTACTTAGTCAGATGCAGATGTTAAGCATTGCTCCGCTTTAATCCGATATCACCCAACTCCTCATGTAAATATCTCATCCTGGATCACCTCATGGCTCACACTTGTAGATAGCTTTTAACTGCCATACTCACTTGTTATCGTCATCCTCCTCTCTCTCTCTTATCCTGGACCATCTCATCGCTCCCCCGTACCTGTAGATAGCTTTTAACTACCACACTCTCTCCCACACATCATCTCTCTCCCATAATCATCTCCCACACACTCACCACAGTTTTGGCGTTCTATGACCTTTGTTGCCTTTGTGACGTTAAACCCATAATCTCTCTCTCTCTCTTTATTTATTTATCTTTTTGTTATTTCTTTGTTCTTTCTTACTTATGTTTTTTTTTTTGTTTAGGGAATAGCAAGCCGGCGTACTGCATGGCTGACCTTCTTCCTTTTCTTTCTTTTTATTTTTTTCTGCCAACAAATCCCCCCCTCTCCACATCCAAAGAGCGCATCGGCGAAGCAGAAGACGTCGTGACGCATCACGGGCTCCGGCACGTGACCAGTGACGTCCAACGGCACAGCTCAAGCATGTACAGCTTGGGACAAAAGTTTACGGAACACCGAGGTGTCGCATTTCGCTGTTGGGACGACACCCTAGCAGCCAAAAGAAGCAGACACACATACTGAAATATTAACAGAATAGCCGGTCACCCGTTTCTTGTTCGATCTCTTCCTAATATCTAACAGGAGACCGCTCCGATGAAGAAATGTGCCAGTGCCGTGTTCCGTAAACTTTTGTCCCAAGCTGTATATAAGCGGCGCGTGTGCCGAGAAGAAAAAAAACAAAGAAAATGGGCCCTGAGCAGTTTTCGACGTCACGCGGGGCTCGTGTCTCTCTTCCACGACTTATGGCGACTTCTAGCCCGCCATACGCGACCGCCTTCACGGACTGTCTTTTGTATATTTTATTACGCAGTGACAATACGCCGCAGAGCGAAACTATTTTGCATGGTGACTCCTTGTGGACAGCTTCACAGATGAAGCAGCGTTTCGCGTCATGTTAAATGTTACTTCCACGCTCCGACATAGTAATATATTATAAAGGTCAACACCAGAAATGATGACACCAGGCTGAACACGACTGTATCAGAAAGCGTGAAAAATATTAGTACGTTCTTCTACTTCATAACGCTTCTAGTCTATGCACACCGGCGCGGTTGGAGCCCAAGAATTCCGGGAATTCCGGGAATTTGCGTTGGCACAGAATCGCACGCAAGAACCATCCCCCCCCCCCCCATCGCGAAAACATTACTTTTTCTTCTTTCTTCGCGTAACGCGAATTCTTCGCATCAGAGTAAAACACCAATATATTCCGTACAAATAAAAAGCAAGCCTCTCTCACGAATCATACATACATAATATGTGCAGGGTAATGATGTGATGGGTCATTCGCCTGCTACAACATTGGGCGCGACCGAGATGAAATTCAAAATGTCCTTCTTGAGTGAGAACGCGGAACCGGAATGTAATTCACCGTGCACAGATAAGAGATTGAGGTAAGTGAGAATAAAATAAAATAAAAGGCAAACAAGAAAACAAGAGACACAAAAACGAAGTTCAGCAGAATAACCGCTAAGCGGTGACCTCTCCCAGAGTCCGAGGAACGCTAGCAGAAAAGAGTAGTCAGCGGAGATTAATAGGTAATATGGCCAGAAAAGGATCGTGGCCAACCTACAGATGTAATTTGCGGGACAAATAATCTGATAAGACACGGTACGAAGCGCCCCATAAAGCGATTACGAACGAAGTTGTCCTATCCCAAAGGATGATTCCTGGGAATATTCTTGCAGCTGAGAGCTGTTTGAGAAGGACAGCCTCGTAGGCCACCCGGAATGAGAGGATATCGTGGGGGATAAAGGAATGTTCCGGGGAGTGGACAGGAGATACAAAAATGGCACTCGAGAAGAGTATAAAGTACCGGTTGCTCATTGAATTTCCTTCTCATATTCACTCCCCAGTGTCTCGCATGTGATAGACGCTGCATCCCAGCGGTGAAAAAGAGTTCATATCACCGTCCTCATTTATTTAGTGTTGTTGTTAGTTACCGGCAGATAATAAATATGCATGCTCAGAAGTGTACTTCTCCGTTACCAATCGATGACGTCCAACTTGACGTCGATTGCGGCTGGCGGAAGTAGACGCGCATGTCCAGCATGTGAATGGAAAAGTGCCGAGCTAAAAAATATTGGCATGTTGAACTTTCATCGCGGCGTTCGCGTAGGGCCTGCGAGACCGATGTTCTCTTGGCCCAAGAGGTGATCAAGTCCAGGCCACGACCTACTAGATTATAGCGACCGTGTCAAACTCGACAAACCCCATGAGGAGCCCGCCCGCACGATCCGCTAGGAGCGCTACTCAACGACCGGCGAGATCTATATCATGATTGGGCAATGGAAATTTGAATTTTGAACGCACAGAAGCGGACACGCGATTACCGTTTCCTGGGTTTTCCTCAGACGCTTTCAGACATATGTCGGCACAGTTCCCCTAGAAGTCGGCCCAGGACGCACATTTCCCCAGGGCGTCAGTCGTGACGTTGCCCACATACGTGAGGCCGACAACGGCAAGCCCTTTCACCATCACCACCACCACCACGCGATTACCGTAGCAGACGACAGCAACAGTTCCTATGAAAACGCGTAGAATGATGATAATCAACGTTAAGGAAGCATATCTCGTGGGACATCCACCGCTTGTACAAAAATACTACGGTAAGCTAAAGTACAGAGTACTGAAGAAATTGAGGAAGCAATAACCGGGCCGATGAGCAGCGCCACCGCTAGCCTCCAAATGCGGCGCTGGGAAGGGGGCCGTATGACATGGTTGCTATAATCTAGTAGGTCGTGGTCCAAACACGCTTCTAGTTCGCTCTGGTTCTGCGTTTGTTCCCTATAAGAAACACACAATGCACCAACGCGTCGAATCAGGAGCACTATAGTCGTATTCAACTTAAGAAGGAAAAGAAATCTAGTCCGTCACCTCTCAAAGTGTTACTGCGCCGCGGATAGGACGACTGCACTAGTGAGGTCACGCTCCTTGCTTGCACCAGATGATGTAATCCATCATGCTCACTCTCCTCCCGTATTGGCTGTTAAGACTGACCGCATCACACTATACGCTGCGGCGGAAAGTGCACTCCCCAACTGATGACGCTCATGGTGGCGCTGCAGTATTCGTGCGCTATTGCTTCTCCTTATCTCTAACGGCGTATGTGGTTGACGGACTAGATTTATTCTCCTTCATATGTTGAACACGAGCATAGTCAAACTAGCGACACCAGTCCGACTGTTGTAGTTGTTGTCGTTTTTAAGTGTTGAGAGGTCCGACTGATCCGTACGTAACCAACGGGCTATTAAGACTAAACTACCATTAGTACCTATCTGGTGCAACGGGCGTCTCATGCACTAACCACTAAAAGACCGGACCTCTGACATTCAGAAAGCATGTTACGTACGTAAAAGAAGGTTCAATTTTTAATCATGGCACGGTAATCCATCTACTATAAGGCCTGTCCTTCCTTTGTACTTCATGTGCGCTGTGAACGTATAGACGAGAATCAGCAATAAAACACCTTGACAAAGCCCCGCATGTATCACTAATCAATGAAATGGTCATTTGTTCCAGTAATTAATTGGTTTCGGTTTACATATTTTTGTCGCGGCTGGTCGCGGTAAAGCGCAGAAGGACGCTCTTCCACTCCCTTATCCACCAATGAATTACGTGTTCTTCAGCTTGCTTCGCAACGGGGAGTGCTGCAGAAAAAGTAACAGCGTCAGACAGGCTATACGCCAGTCCCCACCCGGCTTATCTGACTGATTACTCCCTTTTGTCTGTTATGGTCGTACGGACGAAACACAGTTAATCAACCTTGATATCACATGCTTTCCATTTTTTCTTCAGCACTCCTCATGGCGAAATTAGCTCAAGAACACGCAATTCATTGGTGGATAAGGAAGTAGATAAGAGCGTCCTTTTGCGCTTCACCGCGACAAAAATATGTAAACCGAAACCAATTAGTTACTGTAACAAATGACCCGGTTAGGTGGCAGTTCTTTTTTTCCCCTCTAAAAGGTGTCCACCGAAGGTCCCAAAAGGGGTAATACCCATTTTAATGCAGACGGCGCCCTGTTTTGGAAGTCACGTTTTTCACGAAACTCATTTGAATTTCTTTTTTTTTTTTTTATTGCATGTTAGCGCCGCGAAGCAACAGTGGCTATGAGCGGCGTACAGATGTGGACAGACGGAGGGAGGACAGCAGGAAGGAGTGGGGGACAGGGGGATTAGTATGCGTCCTGGGCCGACTTCAGGGGGAACTGTGCCGACATTCGTCTGGAAAGTCTTCGGAAAACCCAGGGAAAACCTCAGACAGCACAGCCGGCGGTAGGATTCGAACCCACCACCTCCCAGTCTACAGCACGACCTTGGTTACCACCAACGAGCGGACGCCTTATCATTTGAATTTCTATTTAAATAATGAGCCCCTCGCACACATTCACACGTTGCGCGGCTTTTAGGTGGTATCGAGCAGATACTTGTAAAAAAAGAAAGTTCTTCGATTTGTGCACCCGTTCGCGAATTATTTAGCTCGGGGATTTCGCTGTGATACCCGGTTATACTCTTCAATTGCTACATTCGTTTTGTTAATTCATTAATCGGCTCTCTCACGCTTGCGCATAAGAAGAATAAGCTATGACGTATTAAACATGCAATGGGGAGTTGCTCCTTTTTTAGTTACATTATACAGCAGACAGGCATTTTTTTTTGTAAATGGCGAAGTTTCAAGGCTTGTTGCTTGTAAACCCAACGCAACATACCAGAAACGTGACAGAGATCGCTTAAACAGCTCGGCATTATCTCTGGCGGCAAATAACGCCCCAATTCGCCAAGCAACGGTGATTTATCTTCCCGACTGAGTTGCTGGACCAGATGGCTACGTAGCCGACACTTAGCCCACTTCTTTCCTTTTAGACCCAGTGTTGTCTGCGTGCAATATATTTTTTCCGCCATACTCGACGGCTAATGCCCATTTCGTGACTACTTCAACACAGTGTTTCCCGTAATTTTCAATTTTAACTTAATTTTCTTAAAAATCTACGGGGACGAAAATCGAATAGATAAAAATCTTCTGAGTCCTAAGACTGCACCCCTAGTTGCTTCACGGCACCCTTAAAAGGAGCATTAAAGGACTAAAAAATATATATATATATCTGGAGGGATAGAAAATTACAAGAAACTATTGGGACAAATATTACAGGGCACAAAAAGTACGAGTGTAGCGGGCAACCCTGGTGCGCAAGAGAGAGCTTTCGATCTCGTGGATCTCGAAACGTCCTTCCCTCGGTTGCTAGTCTGTGACGTCACGTCTTCCGACCAATAGTGAGGGCGCGCGCCTTTCTTTCTCTCCTGCTGCGGTCGTGTTGTTTTCCCGCTGAGAGAGAGAGAGAGAGTGATTTGAAGGCTGTGTCTGAGAGGGCTTCTTTACGGTTGTTATCTTATCAGTGTAGCTGTGTTTCATTCTTGTAGGCTCTTGTTCTGTTTGTTGTCCCCAGACATGTACAAGATACTCAAAAATGTATTTAAGATAAAATAATAAATACTGACGTTAGAATGTAATTAAGATAGAGTACGAAATACTTCAAAAAGTATTTGAAATACAATTAAGATACTATTTATCCTTGAACGCAAAACGTCACCGGTCAATGTGGCAAGTCCCCGCTATGTGACATGAATCACCTAAAACCCGTGTACAACGCAAGCCGCCCCTGTGTGATAGGAGTCATCTAAACACAAGTCCCAAAAAGATGACAAAGAGATACCACATAACACCACTAAGCACATGTGACCCAGAACAAAGCAAACCTCTACAGGTCCTGCCCGGCGAGGTCAGAATTCGGCGTTACCGCGTGAGGGCACACATAATAGAACCCTCACGCGCCGAGGGTTAGTGTACACTGGGCAAGATCTCTAAATGGGGACTTCCAAGAAGGGCCAATGTCCGGGTCAAGTCCGAGGGACTCGAGAAATTTTCACAGAACACGCAAGATAATGGAAAGAGGAGACACAGAAAGTTTGAAGGGAGATCCAAAATATGTAATTAGAGTATTGAGTAGAAAATATCATAAAATGTATTTTAAATAGAGTACAAATACACAAAACCGAAAGTATTGAGTAGAGTACCAAAATACCGCAAATTGTATTTAAAATACAGTATTTTAAATACAATACTCCAAATACGTACAAGTCTGGTTGTCCCTCCACCTCATAATTTTCTGTGTCTCAGCTGCTTGCATCTTCTTTTGTTTGCTTGATAGCTTTTGGGAATAGCAAGCCCACACCGTGGCTAACCTTTCCCTTCTCTTTTGTTACTTTGCATTAAACATACCCCCCCTCCACCGTCCGTGCTGCAATACTTTGCAGCGCTTTTGCATTTTCAGTTTCAGGTTGGATTGTAGTTGCCTTACTCCCGAGCCGTAAATAAAACGAATCTAGTGATCTGACGTCAGGGCGCGCCAGAAGGAGATGGAAGATATCGCCGCCGCTGCGCGCGCTCTTGTAAACTAATTTTCTGGGGAAATGCGCTCATCTCAAGGGAAATATCTTCCGTGACGCTTCCGGAAGGTACCCTCCCCGCTTTTATCCCTTCTATTCCTCGAGCAACGCGCCGCCAATCTAGGCAGGCAGATAACTCCAAATCCCCCCCCGTCATGAAGGTAGCGTGTTTGTATCACGCGGCAAAAAAAAAAAAAAATAAAAAATAGATATTTCAGGTCCAATGCTCCTTTAAAGTAGCACAGAAGACATTTTTAACACCCTGTTTTCTTCCTATAAAACTGTTAAGTATAGACCAGTAAGATGCAGCATGCGAAGTAATTCACACCACAGAGTCATAATTATCGCAGAAATTGAATTTAAAGTACGCCGCAAAAAGCGACCGTGCGCAACGGCGGTGAAGAGCAGCACCAGCCTGTGATCTGCCTGGAACCTCGCGCTGACGGTATAAGGAGAACGCTCGCTGATTGGTCTAGAGAAATGTTGTCTGCTACTCCTCTGTCGTCTGCTACTCGGCTGTTCGGAGGAGGAGGAGGAGTGTCGTTGGGAGGAACCCGAGAGGTCTGCCTGCCTGATTAGGCGGCATGTTTCTCGGGAAGGGAAAGGTGGTGGAGAGGAGGAGAGGAAAGGGTGAAGTGGAAGACCGAGCGGAATCCGCTCGGGTGGAGGATAGCTGCGTCCATGGGCCGACTTCAGGGGAACTGTGCCGGCATACGCCTATTACACATCTGAGGGAAACCCAGGAAAAACCCCAGACGGCACAGCCGGCCCGCGGATTCGAACCGCGGACCTCCCAGTCTCCAAGCGCACGCGTTACCGCTGCGCCACCGGAGCTGGGCCTTTCTCCTGGCTCGGTAATGATTCGGCAGCTCCTTCTATCCCCAATTCTCCGGGAGAACTGGTAAAACTGGTTTACGGCGGCAAAGGGACACGGCGCTGACCCCCACTGACCGGCGAACCAGAACGAGTTCTCCTTATAACGTCATCGGTGACGTGGCATCATACCTTCTCCTCCTCGTAATACCCGGAGTGGCGAGTTAAGGGTGAAGGCGCGGACCCATGTTTATGTGAGTTTTTTCTGGGAAACAAATTGCACACGTTTTGCAATTGCAAATTTGCATATAGCGCGCTTTGCAATTGCATTTGCAAATTGCACACATCAAAACCTTTAGCGCCATTCGGTAAAATGACACACACACTTTCATCAGACATCTTAATCTGAAATTTCATTGCAAGGCCCTCTGTACTCCTTTAAGAAATCTTGTAAACTAAGATATTTGCACATAGCGCGTACCACAATAAAATGGTTGCGAGAACCTTTTGGGGGTTATCGGATTTCACTTGGCCTTCACTTAGTCATCAACTCATCATCCTTCAATCGCAACGGACGTAATCTCCACTCTGTCGAACTTTCGAACTGAACTTCATCTCATAATCCAGGCTAGGCTTTTTACATCCTTCCACAAGGCTCATTCCATCCTCCTAGTTTCTTTGCCTTTTTTTTTTCATTCTACTTGCCGTTCCCTCTCCCCCGTTTCCCTTCCTCCTCATTTCGCAGTCATCAGTTAGGATTAGCTAGCCTTACAAACTAACTTCTACATGCTATACGCGTTCAATTCCTGAACCAAACGACAAACAATCGTCTCGAAAACAAGAGCAAGATCGAAACTCAACCGACGAAGAAGTCATCAATGGGTCGTCCAACCAGGAGGTCCCTAACAACACCAACAACCCTCGAAGCGGAACTACCTCTCTGATGACATCTGCAGCGCTTCGTCGAGCACAGCATTCGGTCGTCCCACCATTAAACGTCGCCTCTGCTCTCCGCCATTCACTGGTGCCTCGTTTGCGACATCTGTTCGGGACTTTTCTGGGGGGGGGACGCTAAACGATATCTTATACACTCTCTGTCCACCGACGCCTTCTCATCTCCGGGTAAAGCGACAGCTCGGGCGTCCGAAATCGATATGACATATGTGGTTTTTGTTCCCTCCGAGTGCTCTGTTTATGGTGGTCGGTGACGTGTAGGACGCACAGAGTACAGGGATGATGGAAGTGTCTGAACTATACCGAGCAAAGGTTATGGTAATTGTTAGGTTAGGTTAGGTTAGGTTAGGTTAGGTTAGGTTAATTGATCTGTTGCTGGTAAGTAGTATAGGGCAATACTGGGATGGATTCAGGAGGCGATAAGATTGACGAGAAAAAAAGAGTCTCTTTTCGTTCATTACTGACGCTTCGAAGTGGCTGCTCTCTTCGATGGGATGTCAATCAATCAATCAATCAATTTATTTACTCCCAAGAGTCCCTCGGGAGGGCGTTACATGGGAGGGGTGGGTTACAGGAAATAAAAATTAAAAAAAAAAGCGACAAGGATCATTTTAAACAACACAATAACAGCAACAACAACAACAACGATGAAAAAAAAGAAGAAAAAAAAATGAGCATAAAAGGTTATCCACGGACGTTATACATTTCTAACAGACACGCGAAAGCTAGATGGGTCAGGTATGGTGACGATACGAGATGGGAGGTTATTCCACTCTATATGGGATGTGACACGTTTAGCGTTGCTCTAACGCTGCTGACGTGCTGACCAGCACCGGTTGACATGTGCATAATGTTTCCCACGTGTGCGCTATCTTTCGAGAAAGTTGTCTGCGCTGTTCCCCCTGAAGTGGGCCCTAGACGCATATTAATGCTCTTTGTCTCCCGCCTATTTCCCTTGCCCTCTTTTCACGTGTCCAGCCTCAATTTGCAGCTACTTCGCGGTGATTAAAGCAGCTACAAGAACATGCAAACCTCGACGCAAGATTACGCGAGCGTGCAACGTGGAATACAAAACACCTACCGTGAGAGGGAAGTAAAAAAGTTAAAAAAATAAAAAAATAAGACTAATAAGAAATTTCCCCCGCTCCAAGTATAGGGTTCGAACTCGCATCCTTCGCGATAAATACGGCCATGTTTACCACAGATCCAACGAGGTCGTCTTCTGTTACGAGACTGGAAACACCGTGCTATGGCGCTCTTCGGAACTTGGCCCAACCTTGTTCGTTTCGAAATTTCCCCGCGTTCCATTACAGCGAGCTCCCCCCAAGAATTTGCCATTGTTCAGTGCGAATTTCTTTGCCGCAATCGATCACACGTTTTCCTCACCACTCGAGGAAGAGAAAAAAAAGAAAGTGAACAAAATTGGCAAAGAGAAAAAGCTGCATCGGGAGCAGCTTGGAAAGGCTCCAAAAGGGACACAACGAGACTACATTTTTCTCTTGGTTTCGAACACTTTTTTTTCTCTCTCTCTTCTAACTTTCTCGCTGTTACTTGGCTGACGGTAGCTGTTCCAGATATCTAGAAATCTTTTCCTGTTGCCTTTGATTTACTCTTTATGCAGTTCTTAAAGGTGCAGGTTCTGTTCGCTTCAGGGCACAATAAATGAAAACGTAGGGATAATGTATTCTGTGCGCAAACATTGGTTTTGGCTAACATTCTTCCTTTTTTTTTTTTTTCTTAGGTTCTGCGGCAGAATAGTGCATTACCGGTAGGAAAAACGCATGTGAAAGGAAACGTATTGTTGAGGCTCCTCTCGTAAAAGTTTTGCTTCCTAGTGTTGGTCTGAAGTCGTGCAGCTACGCCGAAGTAAATTTGAGGTAAATCTATATCTAGATATTCCATGGAGTAAATTTGCTCCACACAGTCACTCGAAAATTACTCAGACGTTATACTGGGAAATGTTCTTCTGCAGTTGTCACCACCTTGTTGTTCATGACAACGATGATCTATTTCTGTACAATCATTCGAAACAAAAAGGAATTGATAATATTTGATGCAGGACATGGGAACCTCGAAAAAATTTGACTCAAAAGTACGTACAAATAAGTAACACATGTTGTTATACCGTAGTCAATAACACCAAGCAATTCCTTGGTCACATAATTGGCCCTTGTCATCTGGTTAGAGATGCGAAGTCCCGGGAAAAAAAAAACGGAAATTTTGGGGGAAAACCCCGTTTCTTTTCGATTTTTTCCTCGTCTTCGGAAAAATAGCCCAAAATTTCCAGGCGACAAACTTCAAAAATGTAAACTTTCGTGCCTTTGATGCGTTCCAACCCGCCAACAGTGCCTTAGGTGCCTCTAATCCGCCAACAACCAACAACTTAGAGCTCCGCCTGTCCGCTCAAAGCGATCGCCATCGCGTTCACATAATGTCGGAGTTCTGGTCGGAGTGAACGGGTTGTTCCAATTACCTATCGCTGAGTAGACAGCAGTCTCATGGGATGCTCTGCTCTGCATTTATGCCTAGAGGGTGAACACAACTAAAGGAGGGTGGGGGGATATGTTTATTGAGAAAAAAAAAGCAGGGAAAGGTTAGTGAGGCAAATACAGACTTGCTATTCCTTTCATAAAAAGGGACGAAAAAAGGGAAGGTAACGAAAAGATAGAAAGGAAACGAAAAAAGGAAGAAACCAAAAAGGAAGAAACCAAAAAGAAAGAAAATGAGAAAAACAGAAAGAAAACGAAAAAAAAAGAAAGAAAAGGAGAAATACAGAAAATAAACGGGAAAAAAGGAAAGAAACTGAAAAAAAAAAAGGGAAGCTTCTAGCTCATTGTACGCCATAGTTTGGCTGGCAATGCTTCGACTCAGCAGTAACCACGTTTGTTTCCATTCTTACCAATTTTTCGGGAAAAAAACCCCGAAAGAAACGCCTTTTTTTTTTTTTCGAGCGATTCAAAGTTTCCAGAAATTTTGCATTTCTGCGTCTGGTAGCGTGCTAGGTAACACGGCCATCACTTACAGCTACGTCTTTTGCCTACGGCCGCCTTGCTGTTGTGTTCGCGAGCAACGGATACTTGAAACGGTGGCACTCAAAAGAAGGTGATGAACAGGTGCCCATTTGGCAAGAAGACGTCATCTACCTGGTGGAAAGAAATGTATTTTTATCGACCTTCTTTGAGCAACTCCTCTCGTGAGCGACTCAAATCGAACACCCTAAAATAGTCTCTCCTTCTTTCCGCCCTCAGAGAGAACCTCAGTTCAGCCCTCGTTACGTGACACCTTCTACCGCAGCCTCTGTTATGACGGGGAGAACGTTAAGAGAACGCGCGTTTAACGAGGGGCTTAGCGCCGCGAGCGTTAATATGCGCGTTTTAGCTTTTAGCGTGGAAACAGCTGTGGTGCTTTAAAAGGGACGCGTTCGTGCGTTTTTTTTTTTTTGCCTTCATTGATTTTATTAAGAGTACAAGTAGGAGTGTGCATACAATGTTGCGAAGGCGTCGCAGTGGGCAGGTATTGTGTAAATGACGTAATTTTTAAAACATGCGTTCGCATTGTAATAGCTGCCAAATATAGTAAAAGTCGATTTTGAGTGACAAAGCATGATCCCTAAAAGTTCCGTGATCATAAATTGATGTCTTGTGCCTGTAATAATAATGCTATTATTGTCGCGAGATTTTGATTTGCAACAAAGTCCGTCTTACTTCGTAGGTCCCAGATTAATCTACCATTTTAGCGAACTGGCATGCGCGTACATGTCGGACTTGAAGCAAGTACATGTTATAGGACCCAATAAGTATTGTTTCTACGTTAACGCGTGAAAGGTGCGACGTCGTGTTTCCCTATGAAGGTGTCATAGCGTTCATAATGCCACTGTCTGTCTTATTTTCTCTTACCCTCGATATAAGTAACAGATAATAATATAAACAGATAATATACTATGATGTAACAATAAATATGCATGGACGTGTCACAGAAGAACACTCTCTTTCTACGTCCTACAATTTCATCTAATAAATTTAATTTAATAATAAAATTTATAAAAGAGTCAATCATTCACGCAGTGGGTCAAATCAAACTAAGTCAGCCTCTGTTTTGGGCCATTTTTTCCTTTTACAAATCAATCAATCTGTTTTGGGCCGATTATGTTTTCATGGCATGTGCTATACTTTTTATACATATACACATTTCACCAATCGTACTACCGGCCACTCTGAAACACTTGGTTTCTCATTGGTCACCGAAATAAAGTATTGCTGTTGCGGTACGACACATTCAAAACCGAAAATAAATAATAATTTATTTTTCTTTTCAGTGCATAGCTTCACTTGGCAACACTGGGCGAGGCCGAAAAAGCAGAGGGAGCCCGTTTTTTCGTTGCACAGTCCGAGGAAAATACACAGGGGGCAAAGACGCAGACGGTACAGCCCCTGCCGGCGTTCGACACCTCCCAGTCTTGCCACGGAAGCTGACTACCCTCCCAACGCTGGAGTAGCAAGCCAGGTTTTCCTATGATGATCACTCTTAAAGGTATCGTAAAGAAGTACAGGTACAACCTCGGAAGATTTGTATATTCGATATATCCTACTCTTACAACACAATTTGCGCCCCAGCTGCACTCATGGTTTTTAGAAAATTTAAATTGAAAATTACGGCCACCGCTCTGTGGAAGTACTCACCACATGTGCATTGCTCGTCAAGTACGGCGGGAAAATACATTGCATGCGGACAACACTGGGTCCAAAACGAAAGACGTCGACTATGTGCCGGCTACGTAGCTATATCAGGACCAGCAAGTCAGTCGGGAACACAGGGATGACATAAGCCTGGCACTTTTGTAACTACCCTCAAGTTGATGCAAAATAATTACCGGGGTCGAAAGACGTCCAAGCCGGTGCACAGAAACAGTAAACGTGTTGTTTACAAAGGATTTGGTCGCCGATCACGGGCACTGCCATCTTTAAGGTCACGTGTGCGTTGACGTTTGCTGTGACGTGTGACCAGGACCTGCCCAGAATGCATTGCGCTCGCTCAGCACACTTTCGTCCATGTGGCAATACATTGGAGGCCACCCTTGTGGCCGGGAACAGAGATCGGTGTTGCTTGACGAATGTGGTACTATTTGCCACCAAACGTCGCCTAATTAAAATTCTCTGTCACGTTTCTTAGTTTTTGCGCGTGGTCTACAACCAACAAGTGGTGTGAAACATAATCTGCCTGCCTGCTACTTTAACACATGTCGAACAAACAACACTACCCAGAAGCAGGTTCTTAAGAAAAGAACAAGCCATTACGACCGTAAATATTTTGCTCCGACTACGGTTCAGTGTCTGATACTTTGTCTGCGCCTCTATAGCATTGCTATCCAATTACTGTATGCGTCACTACCTCTAGTATCCTTCCCAGACTTAGGTACATGTACGTTCAATGAATATAACCGCATGCAAAACGCATTCGTACAACTTGGGACAAAAATTCTTACGAAACACCGGGGTGTCGCATTTCTCCACTGAAGCGACACCCTAGCAGCAAACAGGAGCGGACACACATACTGAGAAATGGATAGAATAGCCTAAGCAGAATGAAGACATGAAATAAGAAACAGGTTACCTGTTTCTTATTTCATGTCTTCGTGGTAGCTAGCAAGGCGGCCGCTGCGATGAAGAAATATGCCAGTGTCGTGTTAAATAAGTTCGTTGCAGTAGTCGTTTTTTCTACGCACTGTTCGCGACTGGAATTCATTGTCACAGGCCGTATACATAATGTAACAAAATTACAGCAGTTTGTTGAAGTTTGTTGACGTTTGTTGACCAAATGTTTCACACTTTTGTATTTGTATGCACGTGCTTGCATGTCAATCTTGCTAATAGGAAAAAGGGGGAAAAAAGGGAAATATTTTTTTTCTTTCTGTGTCATTTTGAGTGAAATGTTGTGGCCCACCCTACTTTAAGTTTTTGTGGGGTTTGTAGTATATCTAAATAAATAAATAAATAAAATATATAAGCTTTTGTTCTATGCTGTACGCAGTCAATGTTGAGCGTGTCCTGTTTCTTCTGGAACTTATTTTCGTTAAAACAGGCATCGTATTTCTATCTTCATGTGACAGGAAGCTTTTAGTCGTTGCATTCACCAGTCGGAAGGAAAAATCCCATCCTCGTTTATAACCACCTGCGTTTCTTTGCCATCGGCGACAGCGTGGTTGATGTATGGGGTCCGTGCCGTTAGTTGAAAACATTCCGGGACATTTCGTGGAAGCTTCTAAGCCGTGGGGAATGAGTTATGCCGGCCTAGACCCGCTGCTGTATTTATAATTTTAAAGAACCCGCGCTTAGAAACTTGCATTCTTTGCGAGGACAATCTCGATTTGTTTGTGGCGTGAGGATCATAAAATGGGAGTTTATGATAATTTCGGAATAATTCCGTATCACGTTCTGCATACGGTTGCTTAAAGCACAGAATGTCTGCCCTAAAGCAAGCTATTATTGAAGAACTTGCCCTTTAGGTAACAGTATTAGAGATAGACGGGTACAAGTCCAACGAACCGGTAAAGAAGTATGAAGGGATTGGAAGTATGAAGAATTAGGTTGGATTGGATTGGAAATAGAAAGAAAATCTCCATATTTTCTTTTTTTTCAATCCAATCCAATCCGACATTTTTCAGGACGAGAACCGCTGGTATTATCGAACAGTTCTCTTTAACCGTATCAATATAAATTCTTCTTAATCAGTAATCGTTATAAAATTATTTCCTCAGTCCAACCTGGTGATCTTCCGCAAAGAGATCTTGTCGCACGACAGGACATCACAGAGCCTCAATAAGCAGAGTACCGCCAACCGCTTGGCTGGACTTGGCTTCGACTCACGTAACCAGGCAACGACGCCATTTCCCTTCTGCGCCATTTGGACCCGCTGTGTTACCTCTCTGCAACAAATGCAGTTTTATGTAAAACTGCGTGATATTACCTGTGCCGACGATCCTGTACGCTACAGAAACTCCTGTGTGTACAGATACACGGACATAGACAATTACAAAGCGAAAAAAGTTTGCCTAGGCAGCGACAGACACACATACATCGGACTGTAGATCTTAATAACCAAGGCGAGTGCCTCTGGCAGCATATTACATGTGCAACAGGTAACCAAATAAATGAAAGGATTATGGTGGATCGCGGTCACGTGTGTGGATTCGGCCAATAACAATCGCGAAGAGGGAAAAGGCTGGTGGTACTCTGAAACTTGTTTTTGCTAGTGCTGAGACAGAAGCACGTAAAGCGCCATCTGTTGAGAGGGCACAAGATGCTCCTCGACGCCCCTAAGTTTCTAGATGCCGCGCGCATGCGCACAAGCCATTCCCGAAGAGACCCACCTTCACACATGTTTCGTTTCGTTTGAAAGACACACACACGCACACACATAAACGGGATGATGATGTGGTGGGTCGTTTGAAAGAGATAAATGTGTTAATCTTCTGAAAACATATTCATGCGTGCATTATGCTAATTATTCCTAATATATCAGTGCAATACAAAACAATCACACTAATATGACGCTAGTTGCCATCCATTCGTCTCAGACGCGGCAATGCCATTCTGTGCTGCATACAGCTGGCGACAAGCACGTACAACGTCGTGGGGTAAAATACGTGTGTTCGGCGCACCGGAAAGTGATTCACAATCAGTTAATGCGTTGTTGTGGGGAGTGCGCTTAATAATGTCAGAATAGAAAGTACCATTTTCATTTTCAGAGTTGAACAACCTTTGTAATTCGATTCAATTTCCCACACTCAGTATTATTACTATCCGAAGAGTTAATTTTGTGCGATGCTGGCAGTACTAGCAGTATAGGACCAGGTTTCTGTCTCAGGTTTTCCCTGGGTTTTCCCGAAGACTTTCCAGAGGAATGTCGGCACACTGCCCCTGAAGTCGGCCCAGGACGCACACTAACACCCCTGGCTCCCACTCCCTCCCAAGCAGCACAATGTACTGAATGTCGAGTGCAATGGGGGTGGACGGGTAGGTGGAAGGCTTTGAACAGACCCATGAAACTAAAGAACGTTGATAACACACATACCGTCCACCCCCATTGCACTCGACTTTCAGTACATTGTGCTGCATGGGCTCCTGCTGTCCTCTCTCCATCTGTCCACGTCTGTACGCCGCTCATAGCCACAGTTGCTTCGCGGCGCTACCATGGAGTAAAAAAAAAAGATCATTTAGCAACGAGAGTGAACATATCAGACAGAACCCCGCAGTAGCGAGAAATCCGCGTAAGATTTTACCTTTGACCCTCCTATATGTTCCTACATGTTCAGTATGACCCTCCTATATTTCTCCTATATATTCCTCCTATATGTTCAGTTCGTGTTCTTTCCGTTTTTCATTTACATCTCATCTTTGGCACTCGCACGCGCAGTTCGCTGCATATCTGCGGGCGACGCGTTCGGCCACATCGTATCGATTGTTCTCGACGTTGGGGAAAAACACTGTCGCGCTCCACTGTTTATCACTGGGAAGAGACGAGCGCATTTCGGAATGTTTATAGCGCAGGTGACATTGATGATCTGCGGGGCCGAAATTAATGTGCCACTAACGCGCGGATGAGTAATGAAAAAGCGAGCGACTGTTTTTTCCGTCGACTAATGCGCGTGCCGAGGTTCCACGTTTGCTAACGTATCGCACGCTCTGTGCGTCGCAAGTTAATACCCCTGTCACACGGGCAGTCTTCAATGATCATTGAAACCAATCGTCATTGAAAATGCGTGTAGCGCCACCTTGCGTGTAACGTGTCAACCTGTCGGGGAACATTGAATACAATATTCTTTGGGAAGTTGACACGTCACACGCTTGGTGTCACTACACGCATTTTCAATGGTCATATGTTTCAATGATCATTGAATTCAATGGTCATTGAACACGCACGTGGCGCCTCCAAGCGTGTAACGTGTCAACTTCACAAAAAGCATTGGATCCAATGCTTCCTGAAAAGTTGACACGTTACACCCTAGATGGCGCTACGCGCGTGTTCAATGACGATTGGCTTCAATGATCATTGAAGACCGCCCGTGCGACAGGGGTATTTAAAGACGGAAGAATCTGAAGAAGACAGATGGAATAGTTCGATCTCCAATCGTTAAACCGTAGGTTTTTGTTTGCCACGGGTAGGGTATTTTCAAATGATTACTTTTTTTTCAATTCGGTGTTAGCACCGCGAAGTAACTGTGGCCATAAGTGTCGTATATACGCGGACAGATGGAGGTTGACAGCATGAAGGAGTGGGGGGGGGTCGTGGGATTAGTATGCGTCCTGGGCCGACTTCAAGGGGAACTGTGCAGACATTCGTCTGGAAAGTCTACCGGAAAACCTATAGAAAAGTTCAGATAGCACAGCCGGTGGTAGGATTCGAACCCTCCACCTCCGAGTCTTCAGCACGACACTTGGCTATACTACCAACGATTGGGTGCACTGGGCGATGCTGCTGCTGTATAGGTTTCTGTTGCCACGGGTATAGGGTGTTTCCAAATACAGTGAACCCTCGTTAATATGACCCCCGATAATCTGACATACGCGCTTTACGACCATACTCCTGGGGGAACAATGCAGTGAAATCTCTGCAAATCCCCGCGTTAATATGACAATTCCGCATTATGACCAAAATTTTCGGGAACGACCATGGTCATAATAACGAGGGTTCACTGTATACTGAATCAGTGCTTCCCTTTTTGCCGGCATGAGCAGTATATGATATCATTCACATTACTAGCATTATAAATCATTGAAATCCACATGCTTCGAAACTCCGCGGACACATATACGTATGCCGGATTAAAAGCGCTAAAAAAAACGAGGAGAACACACACGGCATTAACAACAAATTTATTTTTATTTAGTATTTATATTTATGTATATATACGTATGCGCGACATCCACGTTCAGTTCAGTTCAGTTTATTTTTCCACCAAAAGACGATGCTGGGGGTGACTGGGCAAAAATCAACAGATGACACGTGACGACATTAGGGCGTTTGCGTGACGACATACCTATTTGGTTTGGTCGTTCTCCTCGTTTTTTTCTCTTTTCTTTTCTTTTCTTCTTTTTTCCTGCGGCGCACTGCGCAACACATACAAGGTTGAAGCACGAAAGAGATTTATGATCTGTACACCCTCTAGGGACCCGTCAACTCCTTCAGAGGCCCCGTTAGTGAATGAGTGATGTTCAAGAGTCACTCCGTCAGGAGATCGGGCCTTCATGGGTCACGTCGGCCCATGACTGGTTTGTTCAGGAAATTTTTGTAAATTCGGCACACCTTTCTCACAACTGTCTATGCGCATGCGTGGCGGCGCGGTGACCTTCGTGGCGCCGGACATGGCTATCTCCGTATTCGATAGACTGTGCTGGATGGGACCGACGGGAGGAATTGGGAGTGGGGACCAGTAGGGACACCGCGCTAACTCCTCAGTCCTTCTCCAAAACTGGGTTCGATCCCCCCTCATACTAGACACGTGGGTTTGCCCTGGCGCACGCCGAGGCCAGAAGAGAAGCGAATGTGAAACAGGTCTATGGACCTTTTTTTTTACATACGCGTCGCGCCCTAGCGGCTGTTCAGCGAACCACGCTCGGTGCGCTCCAAAACAAATCCACGTGGGTTTGTCACCCAAGGGCGAAAACCGGTCCGGAGTGGGACCGACAAGCTCGCGCCGTTCATGCGGTTTCCCACCGGTCCCCCAATGCCGCCATTTTCCCATGTATTTGTTCCTATCCCGATGCGTGCAATGCCGGAGGCCGCCCTTAGATACCCCATTGTTACCAGACATTGGCTTGCGTGGATTGTAGCGCGCTAAAGATCCAGTTGAAGCACAATCCAAGCCAGGCCAAGTCACCGAAGGAGAAATGGACGACTGTAGCGCCTGCCGCCTGGTACGACAGGTACGCTATGTGATGCACGCAGCCATGCACTAGATCCTTCCGATCGCTCAACACGTTTAAAAACGGGACCAAAAAGTGAAACACGACAGAGAAAGTTGTTATACGCGTTTTATTTGGACATATAAAGACTAGATTCATTCTCAGAAACAACAAAAACATTTTGCCGCTAAACTTAGCGCGCTGAAGTGATCCGGAACGGCAACAGTGGGGTATCTATTGGCGGCCTTCTTCGTTGCACGCTTTTCCGAGGTGAGTTTGGGGGACCTGGGTCCCCACTTCTGTCTTCTGCCTACTGCGCCATCTAGTGAAGACGGAGATAACCCTCTCCGGCGCCTCAAGGCCATGCGCATAAGCCATTGTGAAAAAGGTTTATTGTGCCGTCACTGCCGTGCGAAGACAGCGTTCTGCGAAAATTATTAGGCACGGTGGCTCCTGATAAGGGAGTGCTTCATGAAAAAAAGCAGGAAAAAAAAAGGGGGGGGGGTTCCAGGAATGCCTGAGCGGTTCTCGAAGGTATCTTCAAGCCCACAAATAATTCACGAAAAAGCGAAATGGTGCCAGCTACAGGGGGTTGCACCTGGAGCCTCCTGGCTACCGGTCAGGTAGGCTACCTTTACGCAGATTGAGCTTATCTTGGCTCGTTTGCCTGAGACGTAAAGCTGTTGAGGCGCCATGTCATAAAATGAGTGCATTGAATGGCGTAAGCCTTCACGACTGTAACGTCACCATTTTCGTCCCAATTTATCAGCAGCAAGCTCGTAAGTTACGCGAACCCTGTAAGCTGCTTGATTGTTGCTTTGAGGTACCTTTCAGAGAATGCATACGGGCAAAACAACTGGAGTGATCGTACATCCCATCGTCCTTCATGTAGTTGTTGTTGTTGTTGAGTGATCGTATTCGTATATGTCCATGTCACTGTTTCACAAAACCGCGTATTTCACTCGCCTGAAAAGAATGTGAACATGCAGACAAATGTATTTCAATCGTATATGCGCAAATACCCATACGCATATGTTGTCTTTTCGCACTCTTTTCTCCCCTGTCTCGCTTTAACTTATGCAGTCAAGCGTCACGCTCTCTCAAAACTCTCCCGAGGCAGGTACAGTGTTGAAGGCAGGTCCCCCAAGGTCGCCATTTTCCCATGTATTTGTTCCTATCCCGATGCGTGCAATACCGGAGGCCGCCCTTAGATACCCCATTGTTACCAGACGTTGGCTTGCGGGGATTGTAGCGCGCTAAAGATCCAGTTGAAGCACAATCCAAGCCAGGCGAAGTCACCGAAGGAGAAATGGACGACTGCAGCGCCTGCGGCGCCTGGTACGACAGGTACGCGATGTGATGCACGCAGCCGTGCACTAGATCCTTCCGATCGCTCAACACGTTTAAAAGCGGGACCAAAAAGTGAAACACGACACAGAAAGTTGTTATACGCGTTTTATTTGGACATATAAAGACTAGATTCATTCGCAGAAACAACAAAAACATTTTGCCGCTAAACTTAGCGCGCTGAAGTGATCCGGAACGGCAACAGTGGGGGATCTAGTGGCGACCTTCTTCGTTGCACGCTTTTCCGAGGTGAGTTTGGGGGACCTGGTTGAAGGCTATCAAAACGATGGGACATCCGTCGTGCGACATCAGGCACACTCGAGCGAAAGCAGAAAACGGAGCGTCCAGGGATCGACTGCGTCGGGACTGTATTGAAGGATATATATGTATATTGCAAAAAGGGGATTATGATTGAGGAACAGCGCATACTGTCGCAACAGCGCACGGATCCTGTATAAATCGTTTGACATTCCCCCGTCGAGCCGTGTAGCAGAGTGCGCCTTATATCGTTTTTAGAAAGGAATGACATGTAGTTGGAAGACCATCAAAACTGGGACAAAAGCGTGGGATATAGGATCGCACTTGTGAACGGCGCAATGAGAATGCTTGTCAGTTGATGTGATGTGATGTGAATAAAGAAAAAAAATGGGGATGTGAGTTTCGACGAAGTCAAACTGGCTACCCCAGTACACTTAATACAGAAAGCTTGTCAGTTTTATTAAAGATACACAGCTTGGGTGTCTAAGTTGATGAGTGCGCGGGAAGTGTGAAGGTGTGAAGAAGAGAGGAAGACTAAGAGTGGTATTCTGAGTTTTCCCGCAAACTACGCAGACAGCACAGTCCCCACCCCCCGAAGTCGGCCCAGGACGTTTGGCATAAACCCGGTCTCCCACTCATTAGCACCTCTCATCTCTCAACCCACTCTCTACCTACTCTCTCCACCCACCCTCATCTCTCTACTCTCTCCACCCACCCTCATCTCTCTACTCTCTCCTCTACTCTCCCTACTCCTCCTCTACTTTCTCCACCCACCCTCATCTCTCTACTCTTTCCTCTACTCTCCCTACTCCTCCTCTACTCTCTCCTCTACTCTCTCCACCCACCCTCATCTCTCAACCCACTCTCTACCTACTCTCCCTACTCCTCCTCTACTCTCTCTACCCACCCTCATCTCTCTATTCGGCACGTCTGTCCACCCTGTGTGTCTGTCCACACGTCCGTCGTGTGTTGTCCCTCTGTGTGCCCAGACTCACTCTTTCACATTATGGACTTCATCAACCAGCTAGCCTGCATCCACGCCATTTTGTCACCTCCCATATTTGCTCCGCGGTGATAACATGGAACAAACAAACAAACAGCAACAACAACAACAAAAAAAACGCACACACACACATACATCCGCACTCCCGTAACGTCTTGAAGGCGAAATTAAGTAACCACGAGGACAACTCCGCTCAACGGCCGCGCAGACATTCCCGAGCAGAACGCGATAACACTCCCACCAGAGCTAACATGCGCTCGCATAATTTTCATACATGATTAGAGAGGCTGGCAGAACCGCAAAATTATGTACGCGCCACGTCACCGAAAGGGAAATGGCGCGTACGAGAATATACTTCGTGGAAAAAAGGGGAGGGGGGGGGGGCAACATCACGTGCCATTCCTGGCGGCCGTCGCGGCTGAATTGGGACCCGCACCTTGGCGACTCCGTGAATTAATAATAGCGCCACTTTACGCGCGCCAGGGGGCAGGGAAATCTCTGTTTGCTTTTAATTAGAACGGACGTTCGCGGAAAATAGCGGCGAACGCCACCGAAAGTGGTATAGAATATGGCAACAATGGAGCCCATCGGGGCGAGATGAGATATCTGCGCACGGCGTGCCGACCGAGATTCAGAAAATCATTTGCGTTTCTGTTACGGAAATATATTTTACATCTATGTTGATGGTGTTTTTTTTTGTTTTTTTGAGTTGCTGAATCAATTCTGCGGCGCTATGATTGAAAGAGACGGAGTAGATGATAAGATGGGTAAACGCCGGAATCGTTTTAAAAGCGGTTTGTTTGTAGCGCTGAGTACACATGCCGCCATATAGTGATAGCGCAAGTTTACGCCTAAACAAGCTATATACGCGAACCCGCATGCTCACGGAGCTTAGCAGGCGGTATGAGCTATTGAACATCTTAAAAGGACAGCATATCTCTTAGCTTTACGACGGTTTATCGACAACGAACTGCGCCAAATGACAATTATAAAAACTGTCATTTGGGGCAGTTCTTGGCCTTTCTTCACCCATTCCCTTCATCTTCCTTACCGTTTGCCTGAATTTTCTACCCTTCTACTTAGTCTTTCTCAGTCTCGATGTACCTTACGATGCACACACACAGCCTTTGTTTACCACTTTCAAGATAATGAAGATAACCAGTATGTACAACCATCATATGTTCAAGTCTTTTCTAGTTGCCACACGACAAAATAATAATTATATGTTATCCTTGTTTGCGTTACGACACTTATCACAACGTACTCTTCACTGTGACAAATGGACAATACCCTGGTTTAGGACCAACTACGGCCATCAGTCCCTGTCTTATACCCTTCCCTACGGTTTGAATAGTTTTCATACGCAGAAAGTATATATCAATGACCTCTCCTTTTCTTCTTTAAGATCGTTGTTTATTTAATTTGATATTTCGGGATAGCAGCTCAATTTCTTGTTATTTTATACACAATTGTGTATATTGTATTGTGTTGTGCATATTGTATTGTGTAGTATTGTGCAGTATTGTACATACCGAACTGCACACATTGTAGTATTTTGTCATGGTTGTGCTAGTTTTAAAGGTTGTGTTTAAAGATTATGTAGTTTAAAGGTTAGTTTTAAAATAGCGTTCCATATTTCACACTACATAGATGATTTTGTTCATTCGCTGGATGCCGTCGCGACGATTATATTAAAGCGGTAATGCCCTTGTCAAGCAGCCTCGTGCTGCTTTTTGGCTTCCCCCTGATTGTATTCGTTATCTGGAAGTTGCAATAAAGCATCGTTTATCGTATCGTTTATCAGTTCTTCACGAACTTTTACCGTATAATACAATCTACGTTGGACAGTGGGAAAAAAAAAAAAAAAACATCCACAAAAAACAATTTCGTATTCATCTTTCGTTTCGAACCTTACAATTTATGCCAGGGCCTGACGTTTTCGGGTTAAACTCGATTCGTCTTGATTATTTCCTGCTGAATCCACCAGTTTGGATTAAACCAGAGTTCTCCTCGAATTCTAGTCACGTGTCAGGTTGTACGAACCACGTAACGCATACGTTACCGCACCGTTACGCACCATACGTTACGCACCGTTTACTAACAATTTGTACGAATGCGTGATGTAGATATGATTTGAGTGTAACAACAAGTATGCGAAGCACATTTGGTGCTATACAACATAAGGGGCTGGTCCGTACAAATCGCGAGATGTGTATGTTTGATCAATATAACCGCGGGCGGCTTGCGAATCATACTAACCCGATAACACCTTTATGGACCAGTAGCACCCGAGTTCACCAGAAGTAACCGATTTAGAAAGTGCACACTCCCCCCCCCCCCCCCCCCCCGGTTCGGGCTTCCCCCCAGCTGGGGAAGGCATGTAACCCGAAAAAGTCAGACCCTAAATTTATGAACGAAGAAAGCACGAAATCACTAGAAAGGTTAGCCAGCTGCAGAACTCGAACTCACATCTTCTGGATTACCGGTCCAGCCGCCTCTACCAATTGAGCTAAGCTAACACCATCCTCAGGTAATCGAGAAGATCGGTTGAAGAGTTGATAAGTTGATAAGTTGATAAGTTGATAAGTTGATAAGTTGAAGAGTTGATAAGAAGAATCGGTTCGAGTCCTGCAGCTGGCTAACCCTTCCAGTGACTTCCTCCTTTCTTCGTTCATTGTTCTTGGGCACTTGAAGCTTTGTGTGTTTGTCCTAGCTGTCTTCGGTGTTCCAGCCTCAGAACATCAATTTCCATCGTCCTAAATTTATGTTGCGCATTCCCGCTTTTATTAATCCAAACGGGCTGGCTTCTCTCATTCTATTTCTGTCCTCGCTCATTATACGCTCTGTTACTGGAACTGTATTCCTGCGCAACCCTGTCATAAAGCGAGATGCCTTCTCCGAGTATCCTGTGTACGGCGCCGAATGCGTGAGGCACCGGCGAGCACCGCGTAATAACCCATTCCGACCGCGCCGCGCATATATGCGGTAGATAAAGCGAGCCGTGCCAGACAACACCGGACCATTACATATTTCTGTTCCTCGGACGAGATACATATTTCCCTCTGTTGATACGACGAGATATATAATGCACGCGACGAATAAGAGCACTCGTATATTGACTTGGACGGTGGACTGCGTTATGACGAGCGTTGCGGGCAGTCACGTGAGTGGTCTCGCTATGACGTATTCGGAATATTCTTTTAAAATGATTTTGGTGTTATTGTTGTTACGTTATACATGGAGTTTTTTTTATGATTTTGTTATTGTTGTTGTTGCGTTATACAGTTTTCTTTATTATTCTGTAGATATTTTTGTTTAAAAAAAACTGAGATCAGCGTAGATACCTGTTTTTTTTTTTTTCACGTGGGTTAAACGATCAGGCGGACATTATCTCAGACAGAGCAATTACTTTGTGCCTAATTACCTAATATTCATTATTACCCAATATTCATTACTATCTAGCTATGGGATTTCGTGCAGAAATGATATAGCAGAATGGGAGGCAATCGCCTTTGGAAACATTTCTACTTTAAAAAAAATATCCCGAAACAAGCACGTGCGTTAAAACTTAGATCGCCAATTTTTGCTATGCAAATGGCAAGAAACCGAAACCATAAGCAGCCCAGGAAGGACAGCGCTCATTCCACGTCAGAGGGTCACATGCTTTGTAACGATGGAGCTGATTGGAGCAGGGGCTGATCTACGGCGTAATCCACCGATTTGCGGCCAGCCCGACCAGCTCGCGTGGCTGAGTGATTAGCATGCCTGCCATATGTCACGTCGAGACTGGGAGGTACCCGGGTTCGAATCCTTGTGCCGGCTTTGCTGTCTGGGGCTTTTTTTCCCTTAGTTTTCCTCTGACGCTCTCAGGCATATGTCCGCACAGTTCCTTTAGAAGTCGGCCCAGGACGTACATTCCCCCAGAGCGTTAGTCGTGATGTTGCCCACCTCTGTGAGGCCGACAACGGCGCGCTCTTTCAGTACTGCCACCATCACCACTACCATCACCACCACCACCGCTTCGAGGTCCAGATAACCCGACGACGAGGAGAAAGGTCATGCGCTCCTGCGGGGCGCGGTTTTGGTTTCAGCCCCTACAACACCGAATATCCTCTGGATGTACAAATAATGTCCTAATGAATCTTCAGAATAATGTCCTAATGAATCAGACTTCGGACTTGTACGCCAGATGGATATCAGAGGGATATAGATCGGGCGTACGAACTCATTAGGACATTATTTGTACATCCAGAGGATATTCGGTGTTGTTATGGGGAGCTCATTTGCATAGGAATCTTCAGCAATGAATATTTCAACGCACGTGCTCGTCTCAGAATTTTTAAAAATAGAAACGCTTTGAACGAGGATTGTCTCCCATTCGACTATACTTCACGAATAACCTAATCGAAGCGTTAATTAAAGAAGTTTTCGTAATTAATTTCTTCTAGAGGACTTCCGCATGGCAGTATAACTCAACTGTAAAAAGGGCATCCAAAGGGAGTTTTCACCTACGTCATATTGTGACGTGTCAGTGACGACGCGTGCTCGTAAGCTCCTCCCACTGGTGGTCACTTTTCGCACTACACTCTAAGAAAAAAAGGAGTAAAACGGGGAGTAATTGCAGCTTCTACTCCCCTAGTCTGCAATTACTCCCCAGTTTACTCCCCTAACCCAACATTTAGTCCCGACGTTTACTCCACAGGACTGCAAATTGTCACTAAACTTCGCGAATGGTCTCCTGAATGCAAAATCTACGTAAATATGTGCCATTGGTCAATTTGAACGACATAAGGCTGTATAACTCACACAACGTAGCAATTTTCCAGCCACACAGAGTAAGAAACAGTTAGCGCATCTTTCTTCGCAAATTGTGCCCTAGTATGGCGCAAGATTTTATATCACTCGATATATCACGGTTGACGGTTTGCTTCAAAGTATCTTCATGCATGCGCACCAATTATGTACCTGGGACTCTTACAACAGCGCGTGAAATGCGGTCTTCACTCTGACATTCATTTACTCCCGTGCATTTACTCCCGAAAGGGACTATTTTTTGTGGCAATGCGATTACTCCCCAAAAGGAGTAAAAGTACTCCTTTTTTTCTTAGACAAACTGCGCTATTTTTCGATGCGACAACCATAGTTTTCATAAAAGAAAATGTCAGAACGACAATGACGAAGTGCCTGCGGGATAAAAGAAGGGTACGGACGTGACTGGATTTCAAAACACAATTCGAGGCTTCTTTTTTCGAGCAAACGCTAGATAATCTCGGCAGCTGCGCCGAAAAGGTGACCACCGCCACGGCGACCAAACGCGTTCGTTTGACGTCATGTGAAAACATCCTATACTGCTCTATTAGCATATTTATTAAAAAATCTGTCGAAATATAAAGAAACACTCCCTATATGTTTGGAGGTAACGTGTGCCTGCAACACGTTGGTTAGAGCAAGTCACTTAATAGTAATAAGAAATGAAGTATAACGAGTGATAGCCACGTTAAAAAGAAACCTGTCTCTCAAAAAAGCGGCAAATAAGCAGAAAATCGTACACATTGTTAGCGTGTCTGACGCGGTATGCACGACGTTAAGAAAACATAATCTCGTCGCAATGTAATTTTTCTTCCTTCCACATCATTTCACATCGATGCAACGATCTTTCTCTGCTGTCAAGGCGAAGTATCCAAAAGACGAACAATATTTTAAAAAAAATGATATTAGCGAAACGACGTTTTATATATTAAAAAGCGAGTGCGCCTCGAGGTTGTATCGAATTTTTTCTTCGTGCTTCGTCGAGAACAGCCCCGCCGGCGACGAACTGAAGCCGGAATTATTTGAGCCAGCGAGCAACCATATCTGAGCCTCGAGCGAAATTCAACCCCTTTGTCGTCGTACTGACGTAGATGAAGCCTACTCGTCTTTTAAGGACGATTTCGTCAGCAACATTTCTTTTGTGAGACGGAGCCAGTGTCAGAGACCGAGCAGGCATATTTAAAGACCTCAGCTTCAGTAAACAAGTCTATTTACATATGGGTTTCCATGGAGCACTTATGCTTCGCAAGTGGTGGCGATAGAAAGGTTGTGATATAAGATATATATCACATATATATATAGATATGATAATAAGATCCTCTTCGCATTCGGCGAAACTGTTGTGCCGCTTACCGATAGCCATCGACAATATTATCAACTTCTCCACCGAAATATTTTTATCCCGTGTTTGCACCGCGGTGCAACTGGTGCTATGAGCGGCGCACAGACGGGTGCAGATGGAAAGACAGAAGGAGAAGGAGACAAGGGGAGTAAGTATGCGTCCCGGGCAGACTTCAGGAGGAACAGTGGCGACTCCTGTCTCCAAAGTCAGAGTCTGTGCTCTTCAAACTATATACAGGGTGTTCAAAATTAAGCTTTCACTAGCACTTTATAAATAGGCGAACAAAAGAAAACTGGCGCTATTTTTTTCTGTTTCTTGAGTAAGAAACAGGTGCTACATAATTAGCAGCACCTTGTTTCTTACACAAGTAGCGTAAAGTTATTATCCGGTTTCCTGTCATCGCTGTGTTTGCGTAGCGCTCGTGAAAGCTTAATTTTGAACACCCTGTATAGATAACAGACCACTTCACTACGTAAAAGCGGCAATGACAGAGCGGGTAACGACATCCGCTTATTGGTTGTAACCAGTCATGGGCAGTATCGAGGATACATGTATCTTCGATACTATCTTTCGATACATTTTGTGTATCTGTATTAGGAATCGCGAGCCAAAAATGAGAGTATCGGTATCGAAAATACATTTTTAGTGTATCGTGTATTTTAACGATACCCGATACAAAAAAAAAAAAAGACGCAAATATTGAGGCTGTCGTGAGACTTAGGGTAGGTGGCGCTCGCTCAGGCGGCAGTACAAGCCAGGCCGCAGCGGCGTAGGCATGTCGACCATAGATTCGCTCGAACCTTACGTCCGCGCGCGCGCTCCATCGTCAAGGCCGCCGGGAGAGGAGGCCCTAGGCCGTGCTCTGGGACGCGGGCGAGCGGCTTTCGTCTCTTTCTACGGCGGGCGCGCCGAAAACGTTCGGCGTCATCCATAGCGGCCTTTCAGAGGACCAACCTCACGGCTTCTGGAACTGCGCTGCCCGATGAATGACCCCCCGCTCAGTGCGCAAGAGCATGTTCACGTAACTTGAAGTGTGGATTCTACGTCTGTCATGCCGAAAGAATATAGCCGCCGGCTTAGCTTCAGCACTGTAACCCGTTCTACAGCTCACAATTCACAACAGCCAACTAAGAAAATCAAGTACCAGCTATCGTAGATGGGTAGAAATCCAGCGAACCGGTAGAGATGTAGGAAGGGAGTTGCCTCAGGACAGAAGCTTCTGTCCTGAGGCAACTCCCTTCCTAAGTACCAGCTATGGCTGACGAACTCCGGTGCGCCATCTGTAGAGACAAGTGCTCACAGACCGGTGCGCATGAGGAACATTATATTGAAGAATTGTTTTTTTTTTTTTTTTTTTGCTAGGCTGCTTATGGAAGCGATCGTCTCAACGTACCCATAGCTTCAGTCCAAACTTCAAGTTCTAACAAGGCTAGCTGCTCAGACAGTGCAGCTTCATTAAATCCGCGCCGTCGGATACGTTTAAGCCCTTTCAGAAAGAGTGCGCTATAAAAATACACTAAAAGGTTCCAGAAATAACGGAGAAATATTTTTACCTTCCTAATCATAGTACCAGCTTTAGTATATTGGGATATCAGTGATGTATCGAAGTACCGACGGTACCGTATCGGGTATCTGTATCGAAAATCAATTTCGGTTCTGTATCTTGTATCGGTATCAGAAATACAATTTTTGAGGGCATCGAGTATCGGTATCGAAGATACCTTTTTTGAAGTACTATCGTGCCCAGCCCGTAACCAAGGTCGTGCTGGGGGACTGGTAGGTGGTGGGGTCGAACTCTGCCACCGGCTGTGCTGTCTGAGGTTTTCCCTGGGGTTTCCGGCAGAGTTTCCAGACGGATGTCTGAACAGTTCCCTCCTGAAGTCGGCCCAGAGCGCACACTGCTTCCTGCTGTCTTCTCTCCGTATGTGCACGTCTGTATATACAGCGCTCATAGCCACAGTCGCTTCGCGGCTGTAACACGGAATCAAGAAAGAGAGAGAGAGAGAGAGAAAAACTCACCACATTGAAGAAGTCTGGAAGAACGCGGGTTCTGAGCTAGAGCTTGTCTGTTACAAATAAATAAATGCAAGAAATATAACATCTACACACCTTTACAAGTACATACAGGCCGGGTGTCCCAGAAAACGTGTCATTGAATTATAATAAAAAAACTACACCACCTAGGGTCATGCGGTCAAGGGCATTTGTTCTTATTGGGTTTTTGCCACCTCATCATGTGAATGTCGTGTAACGTAAGTTTAATTATGTAAATTTTTGCGAGCTTAAGTCGGAAATTTGCCTAGTAAAGGTCACTTTTTTACCCCACCAATGTGAAGAGCGTGTCTAATTTAGTCAAATTAATGATAATTGACAGGGATATTCAGGAGCTATCCCATCGGAAAAAATAGCCGAACATCATGCTCTACGGAGGTCGCACAGAATAGCGCACGATGAATTTTTCAGCGCAATCTTTGTCAGTCCGACGAAAGGAGGTTGGAAACCCAGCCCTCCCCGGCATCGCAGAAGGAGATAAAACAGGCACAGCTTATCACGCCCGACTTTCGCTGGGATAATGCTTTCCCTCTCCCAATTTTAAGAAGTGTTACTTTTTCTACTATCACTCTGTGGGCTGGCTGCTGAACCTCCTTTCGTCGCACTGAGAGCGATTGCGCTCAAAAAGTCATCGCGCGTTATGGTCCGGTGCCCCGAAACGCATGATATTCGGCTATTTTTTCCAATGGGATAGCTCGTGAATATCATTGTCAATTATCATGAGTTCGAGTGAATTCGGCACGCTCTTCATATTGGGGGGGGAAAAAAACGTGACCTTTACTTGGCAAATTTCCAAGTTCAGTTCGCAAATATTTACATAATTAAACTTGGAGTACATGACATTCACATTAGGAGGTGGCATAAACCTAATAAGAACAAATGCTGTGGACCGCATGATTCTAGGTGGCGTAGTTTTTTTATTATAATTCAATGACACGTTTTCTGGGACACCCTGTATAAGGCGTTTCATTCCCTTCGAAGTTCCGTGTTAAAGTCTGTTCCGGAACTAGACTGGGGGGGGGGGAGCATTTTCGTTCGATAGTCAAATTAGACACTATAAAACGCGCTGCCAGCCCGAATACATGTGGCCCATACTATACTTTCACACAGTTTTCGTTAAAGCGGCGGGTTTTTTTTTTCTATTTTTTCCCCTTTGAGGGGTGTGGGGGGGTCTGTTTATGGGAGTAGCCGAATTTGTCGTGTGACGAATTCAATCTCTTCCTATTTTTTTTCGTCAACATCAACATCACATAGCAGCCTTGTGTAATAGCCGAGTTATAAGCAACTTGTAACTATAACTAGACAACACTTTCGATTAAAGTAGCTGTAAAATGTAACTGTAGGCTCAGTTACAGCTGGTAGTTAGTGATGTAAAACTATCAATAGTACTATCGATACTATCGACAATCATATCTACCACAGACTATCGGAAAACTATCGAGGAGCAGATAAAAATAGAAAAAGAAAATGCCTCACTCCCTGAGCTTCTCTTGCTGCTCAAACCACCGCAAGGTCACGTGATACTCTCTGCAGTGGATTGACTGTCATTGCAGTCTCATGAGTGCGTACGATTTTATGCTAAGCATCTTCTTTCGCTGCTTACAGTGCATCACGCACACATTACAGCTGCACGGAAAGAACTTGTGTCGAACGTGATATATGTTTTCGTTGTCATTGTACCAGTGCGAAAACGAAGACGGGAACGGAAAGCATCGCTAAGGACAACCAAATCTAGCTATCGATAGTAAAGAAAAATAAAAGAACAGTACTATTGATAGTCAATTATCGTCTAACTATCTATAGTTTTTCAACTCTATCGATAGTCCGCAATCGATAGTTTTGCATCACTACTGGTAGTGCCATATTTTTGCCATATGTCTGCATGCTCCGAACGACCTTCTCATCGTCAAGAATATCCAAGCATTCTTTTTTTTTTCGTTCCCTTCGTTTTTTTTAAAGGGAATAGCAAGCCGAATCACAATGGACAACCTTTCCCTTCATTATTCATTACTCATCCAAATAAACACATCCCCTCCCCACGCAGTCCATTCCTTTCAACGCTTCTGTTGATCGACTTTTTAATGCGGGGGGAGACGTGTTTACGTACGAAGGGAAGCTTTGCGCTTAAGTGCAGCAATTGTAGTCGCACAGAAATAAACAACATCCGTCAAAGTGTCACAGTTTTCTTTAAGTCCCATTCTTGCACCGCGCAACTGCGTGGAGAGGAGGTGAAGTTGGATAGACATTTCGAAACTTCTTTCGAAAACACATTAAAAAAGTACCGTGGATGCAGTTTTAGCTCGTCACGAAAATACCGGAGCATGAACGTTCCTTTTCATAATATCGGTCTCTCAAAGTAATGCCGCTTATTCGAGGAGAAGGTTTGTTTTGGCATACCGGAAGGATTCCCGGTATCGTGCTCTTCGAAAACAACCCGGCTCATTCCCGGTATAATCGAAGGTTTCTCTTTTTTTTTTTGTATACTGCTTACATATGCAAGTAAAAGAAATTGTCCCTTAATTAGGTGAAAATCAATACGCGTACCGAGCCTAAGGTTGTGAACTGCGCGCTATAAATAGTGCGGTAAAAAGGGAATTAATGAACTGGCACTAACGACGTATCTAGGCTCACTATGCATGCGTGCTAATTGTGAATTGAACGATAACGATGCTTTATTGCAACTTCCACAGAAAAAAAAGAAGAAGAAAAAAAAACAAAGAAAAACACAATCAGGGGAAGTCAAAAAGCAGCACGAGGCTGCTTGACAAGGGCATTACCCCTTCAATATGATCGTCGCGAAGGCATGCAGCAAATGAACAAGAGCATCTATTTAGTGCTAAATATGGAACGCTATTTGTGTGTGTGTGTGTGTGTCTGTGTGTGGAATTTATGTTAATCATCCTGTTTATGCTCGTAAGGATCAACTATCCGGTGCACATGTGACAGAAAATACAACGATTACAACCCGACCGTCACCCAAACACTGAAATTTGGTCCGAAGCAGGAAATAATCTTAAATGACCAAACTCAGAGAAAACGCAGCATCGCAGTACAAAAGAAGTCCTTTCAGAATCTACCTCCTCTATGAGCAGCGTAGTAGTGCCGGTTAGACAACGACGACGACAACAACAACAACAACAACAACAACAACAACAACAACAACAACAACAAAAAGACGGCTGCAGTGATAAGCACCGCTTCGTCGATGGCATTGATAAAAATTCCATTCGCGCTCCTCGCACACAATACACTTCACAATGCGAGTCACAAGCGTGCTACGCTCGAAGGAAAATTGCTATTGCCCGTGTTGTCGGCTTTCCCACAATATAATACGTTATGCAGGCAAAGCACGCTTTACAGGAAACCACAGGGGCAACGTCACTGAGCCAAACAGCTTGCGGAAACGTGCTCGGGAACCAAGAAAAGGATTTGCATCGTAATTCTTTTGCGTTTGGATTACGATGCATTCGGGTTTCTGATGGCGGCACACTCGTTGATATATACAATTTTCGAGTCCTTTCCTCAATTGTACTTTGTCAGGACGGCGTGTTACCTCAGGCAGGCACTAAAATACACTCATTGTTGCTTCACATCAGCAACTCATAGCATTTGGTTACCGAGGCAGATTGAAGGCTACAGTGACGCGGGGCTAAAATTCGTCATCTTTGTGCCATCAGTCTACATTATTTATAGGGAGTGACTTTTTCCGGTTAAATGCCTTTCTCGGATTCGGGGGCTAAAAATCGGGCTCTATTCTTAAAATCTTTAATTTGGGTAGAGAAATCGGGCGATAATTGTGCCTTCGGGTGTTATCGGGCGTTTTGTTTCTCCTCTTGTCTATCAAGTCCAATCTCTCTTTTTTTTTTCTTTTTTTGCGGCATCCTGCTCTTCCGGCGATAATAATCGAAGGTATAGACAGTGTTGACACAGATGGGTGTGTATTGCTGGGAACGTAAGTGACCCCTTCTTACATGTGTTCCACGTGGCGACCTTTGTTCGTCTTCAGTGGAAACGTCACTTGGGGATTTCATAGTGACCGGAGTTCCGGGAGACATCGGGTTTAACCCGAATTGGTCGGAGGTCACTTCGGGGGTGAATAGCCTGGCGGAATTGGGTGCAACCCGAAAAAATCACTCCCTAATTATTTATCGTGTGGTGGTGAAAACGGGCTTCCCGTTCTTGGTCTCACTTATCTGGGCAGCGTCACGTCTGTAGCCAGGATGAGACGATATTATATAGTAACATATAAAGGAACGATGACGGTCGAAAGTTAAGATGTGTAGGGCGGTCACTGCCAGATCTGGTGCGAAGTCCGAGCAGTGCTCATACTCTTTGAGCGATGCCAGACTTCCGGAGAAAGCCGACGAGGCTGCGAATTCTTTAGAGTCCTTCCGTGAAAGAACCTCTGGGATGTAGGACAACATCTACCGTAGAATTATAGATCACGTGCTTCATCACCTGACGACGGCACCGCCAATAACAGAATATCGGAACAGCCTTCAGGCACGTTCGTTTCTTTCTAACTTCAAGCCAAGGTAAAGAATGAACGGCAAAACGTGCAAACTTTAGTCTATAAACTCGCGACCGTCGTTATTGCGTAAGGATAAATCGTACTTTCGAACGGGGTTGAGCTGTCCCCTGTAAGTTAGGTTCGTCCACTAGAGCGGCGTAGTGTGTGAGGTAAAAACATGTGGCACTGGAATGTAGGGTACTCAGTCTCGAATCAAAAGAGGGTGTTGCATATATGCTTTGTTTGTTTGTTTGTTTGTTTGTTTTTTTCGAAAACGTGATATAAATCACATAAAGAACAAGGAACAGCTCGCGATGTTCCTAGCAGACCGTTTTTCCTGCCAACGAATGAGGGGGCTATCTACCAAAAACGTCACACTAGAGTGGGTGTGTAGTGGGGGCACTCCTACCTGTCACCGCGGCAGCGATTTTACAAATTAATTGCGCCGCGGTGAAACAACTTTGGACAGAAACAACTTGTGGGAATGCTTTTCACATACCGCTTTACAACATGGCAGCAGTTTTTGCCCATGTTAGATAGCACTTAAATGCTCCTTTAATATAGACGACATATGCGCGACAGATCGGCTACATTTAGCGGAATTGATCTGTTACAACATACGACTATAGTACACGCTATGTAGTATAGTACTACTACGTATTGGCACTAACTGCAGAAGGCCCACCCACTTGCACCGCGCTGTACTATGTGTACTAACGGAATACAGCACTAGATCTGTACTAAGTGTCGTGTACTACAATATAACCATTCCCCGCATAATTTACCTACAAGTGTACAGCTCTGCTCACGAATTGGTGTAGCGCGCAAATATGGCCACAGCTAACTGCTAAGGGGTGACCCCATCTAATACACCTGTCACACGGGCATTTTCGATCCTGCTCGACCGAACCTGCTTGAACGCAATGCAGATCGGATGGTGCTACACGGCCGCTTCCAAGCAGGATCGAACTTTGATCCTGCTCGACTCAAGACAGTTCCAATAACAGGATTGAGAATTTCAAGACGGCTCGACGGCCGCCATTTGCATCCTCGACCCCGGTGAACTGTCATAACTTAAGACGGACATGCGCGCGAAGCTACAAATGATGCTTACATCGGTATACGATAAATTACCACTAATATCGCTGTTATATAGGAAACGCGAAATTAATGAGTTCCGTTTATTCATTTGCACAGGTCAACCATTCAATGCGCATTGAAAGTGGCCGTGTAGCAGCGTCAAAACTCGAGCGTGCTCGGGAAGTTCGATGCAGATCGGATTCGAGAAGGATCGAAATGCCCGTGTGACAGGGGTATAACCTGTGCATTCGAAAATTATGTCGCGCCTTCCTTTTTCGTCACATCCTTTTCCCGGCATGCCCTTTTTTCCCCGACAACCTCCAGCCACGGTACATTAAGAATGTACGCGGTCGCTGACTCGAACAGATAACTCACTCGATGAACAAAGGAAGTCCCAAAGCCCATTAAGTATTCAAAAATACTCAGAGCCTGCAGGGAACATTGGACAGCCAAGGAAGGTCGGGCGAAGGATAAATTCTGTCTCACGGCGGGAGTAGCAAGCATGAAAACGTTCTCTTTTTACCGGGCACTGCCTCGTCGGCAGTCCATGCATGCATTTATATCGCGTTACACTTTTTTTTCTTCTTCTTCTTCTTGTTTTGCACGGGGATAAAACGGCAGAAGAGAGACGCCAGCACGCAGAAAAGTTTCTCTAGTTGGATTAAGACGACAGCGTAGGTTGAGCGCATAAAGGATGAGGTCAGTTAGACTGACATCCTAGGATAAAAGATAATCCGGTCGATGGTTGTGTACGTCTAAAAGCTACCTCTGGAGGGAAATGTAGTTTTTGTGCTTCTATAAAAGGGGCGAACTCTAACGAAGAGCGATTGGTTGATAGAGCTTGGTTGAAGTGCTCCAGTATGTTGGGCGTAGGGGTTGACAGCGTCGAGAGGATGATGGGTGCAAAAATACTCCAAAAGCCGGGAGACGACATAACTGGACAAAAAAAGTAGAGAACTCCAACTTAACAAACAACAACAAAACAACAAACAAATACAAAACAACAAAACAAACAAACAACAACGAAACAAAACATAACAAAATAACAAGGTTTACTCAGACGTTTAGTCCGTCGTGCGACGGACATCATCAGTGCCACACTGAATGAGAGATTACACAACCAGTCGCTATTTAAGGAGATGGGAGTATTGTCCTGGAAGGGGGCCACGGTTTTTATTACAAACCGAGGGGTCACCACGTATGTGCCAATACCCTAGAAGCTTTCTGGGTCGCCATCTTTGTTCTCGAGCCAAGGTCACCGCGCGGTCAGTTCGGCACTGATGATGTCCGTCGCATGACGGACGAAACGTCTGAGTAAACCTTGTTATTTGGTTATGTTAAGTCGGAGTTTCTCTACTATTTTGTCCAGGATGATGGGTGGTTGTTTCCTTTGTACGTATATCTTAAAAGGGTATATAAAGCGTTCCCTATAGAGTTATTTTTTTTAATTCGTTACAGAATTTTTATTAAAAAACTAGCAGAGCAAAATAGATGCCATTTTTGCATTGGAGTTATATGGCCAGGCTAACATTCTCTCGAAGAAAGTATGTAACTACAAGATCACTAATTATCTAAAATTCATTAATTACCTCTTTAAGTAGGGGATTTCGCGCAAAAACGATGCAGCAGAACGGGAGATATTCCTCGTTGGTACTCCTCGTTCCTTCCATGTTTAAAGAACCCTTAAACGCGCACGTGTGTTGAAATATAAATTCTAAATGTAGTTTGTCCTGGACCCATATTCAATTTCATTGTGCACGTGCACTCTGTGCAGCATGTGCCCTTTTATTACGCAAATTTTCTGCATTCAGAAGGTCGTTGAAAAATATGAAATATGAAAATATGAAAGGGGCTAAGGTATGACGCCTAGGGCACCTCGGAGGCAGAACAGTGACACGAGGACAAAACATTCTGTATTCTAACGACGATAGAGGTAACCCTGAAACCACGATATATACTTGTTGCAGAGTCCATACAAGGCTAACTTCTGAACTAATAAATATATCAAAGAGTGATATTAAACGGTAGGAGCAACTTATTTATTTACACATGGTAACAAGTCTTTCGTGCACGAGACTGCACTTCTTCAGGTTACCAAAATATGAAAATGGTACAGGAACATATATACAGTTGACGGGGGAGTTTATGGTATGAGAGGGTAACAGGGTTATGGAAAGGATGCAAATACAGGTAAAAATGAAAAGAACATAAATACAAACGAAGGGGTATCAGAAGCGTACCCCTTCGTTTGTATTTATGTTCTTTTCATTTTTTACCTGTATTTGCATCCTGGTTATAGACCACAAGGCTGTGGATGGTTGCCAATGTGAATGGTGCGGCCCATCTGACATAAAACACAGTCCAAAGCTAAATTAGTGTTACTCATACATCTGTTACTCATACAGGGGAAGTCTGGCCACGTCACGCCATAGTTAAGTGAAATACCGTGAATGGACGCATATTTGGTGTCATTTATTTATTTATTTATTTATTTATTATCAATACCCTACTGCTCCACCTAAGTCGCCATTCCAACATGTGCCCTTCTCTTACGCAATTTTTCTGTATTCAGAATGTTATTAATACACCAATACAGCACGTTTCAGAGCTCTCCTCCTCTGTGACGATGAACTTCTTACGCGCCTTCTACACTGCTCAGCTTAGTGCTCCGCATAATACTGTGCTCGACTGCTGGTCCCCGCAACTACACACGAGTAACACGAAAAAAAAAGTTAAAAACATCACATACTCGCAAAAGCAATCCTGAAAAAAAAAAATAAAGGCAGCCCTTTTCAAACGTAATCTTTCATGCCTGAACACCGTGCAGCTTCCCTTCGCATAGCAAAACAGCCTCCACCTGTTCCTTTCAGAAGACATTCCAGACCACTGCAGTTACCGTGAGCGTCGTTACAGCACCAGTACCGCGAACCGCGGAATATTCCAGGAATTTCGAAAGCAGTTACTTTACACCGCCACGCTACGGCATCTCGGTTTTTGCTCGCCCTAATGACCGTAGAACATAGGCTATACGGTCGTGATCGTATGCTATATCTATTTATTTATTTGTTTATATGGACATCCTGCAGCCTCACTGGAGGCTGTTCTGAGCGGGTTCAAGACCTTACTCTCTTCAAATGTAAATATATGCATAATGGTATATGAAATGGGGCATGAGATCTCTGATGCATGTGTAGCTGTATTCATATTGCTCTGTGAAGGCTGGTTCTTTCAAACGTGGTGGAAAATGATGATGCGAGGAATTTCTCCGATTGCTACCTTAAAATCTGTCTTAGAATGTAAATGTCCCTTCTAGTATGCAGTCTAAATTCATTATATGCAGCAGAATGCAGTACATTAGATCTGAAGTTGTTTCGGACAACTGCAATCTTCATCTTTTTCTGAAATAAAAGTGGCGCTGGCGTTTCCACAGAACCATCTCGTGTGATCCTGTTTCTCTAAAATGCGTTCATTTACGCGACACACTGCGTTGTTTTTGTTTCCGGAATATTCAATTCAGCGAAACGAGCCTCAGGTCTGTATTTTTTGTAGACATTCTATTTTGTAACGAGTCATTCTGTGATGCGGGCCATTTCGTGTCTCGACGAAAAAGACAAACGCGTAAATAGCGAAAGCAAAAAGAATAGAGGACGAAACGTAACGAAAAAGAAAAAAAAAACGGGGGTTATGGAAACCAATGCAATGCTACAGACATGTTGAATAAATTACGAAAGACACGATACAAACAGGCAGCCGCTTTCCTTCTTTCAAATGTTGCCGCCTTTCTCGTTGGAATCGAAACTGTCACCGGCGCATCCTCAGAAAAAAAAGAAAAAAAAATATACATAAGGTAATTGAATTGGAAGAATCAGACGGTCACGAATATATATATATATATATGTGTGTGTGTATATAGTATATAGAATACGAAGGCTGAAAAATAGGCGATGTCAAGTTACCGGAGTGAGTATTAAACTGTAGGAACAACTTATTTATTTACACATGGTAAACAATACTATTGTGCACGAGACTGCACTTCTTCAGGTTACCAATGCAGTGCAGTGCAGTCTCGTGCACGAAAGCCTTGTTTACCATGCGTAAATAAATAAGTTGCTCCTACCGTTTAATATCACCCTTTGAAAAAAAAAAAAAAGAGGAAACGCTTATAACACAGAGGAAAGTGCTACCGCCTGTATATAAAAGCGCAGGGTCAAAGTAGAAGATTATCTCTCTTACCTGAGCCGTGGAAAATAACCGGGTTCTCACCGTGGCGTGCGCCAAGGCGCTTAGCGACCCACTGTCGATTTTGGCAAATGCAGGGTTCACGCAACGTAATGGCCCTACCGGTTTTAGCGATGCCGCCCTCGTGCACAAACTGTGGATTATAGCACCGTTTCATTCCTGGGCTTCAATCGTAGACACGGCCTATCTAGTGATTACATAAGTGTGGGCTGGATTGGCCAGACTTGACTACCTCTGCTACATTGTATATAGGAAAGAACGGTGTTTTATGTCGTTAAATAACTTGCACGAAGGGAGAACGCCACACAGACTCTCTATCCTTTCCACTCGCTGCTGCCTTTGATGACGAAGCGATTCTCAGAGGAGAAGCTGCCCTACAGCAACTTGAGAAGGTGACACCAAGGCTGCCTCCTTGTGAACAGTCTTTGGTAGTAACTAAGTTACTTTTAACTTGTAACTGTAACTAGTTACTTTTGGGGGTAACTAGTTACAGTAACTAAATACATTTACAGAGAAATAGCTTTTAACTGTAACTAGTTACTATTTCTGCGAATGTAACTGTAATATGTAACTAGTTGCTCGATAAATGTTGTTCCTTCTTTTTCTTTACCCTACCTTCCCCTACTTCCACCTTACAGTGTCTTCCATCGTTTTATCCGTAATCGGTATATGCTCCGTGCATAGCGCTCTTGACCAAGCAGGGAACTCCAGCATTGCGAACAGAAATTAGTTGAAGTTAGTGACCCTCAATGGTCGGAGTGAGTCATGTGAAAGTAATAGTGTCACTGCCCTATGGGATCCTGCCTCCCGTGGATATGGACAAGAGAATGATTATGCACAAAGAGAAACTTTCCGGTCAGCTCACTTGCGCTCCGACCAGTGCAATGGTAAACGTAGATAAATATACGTTTTTTAACAATTGTATCGCCTCTCATGTTCATTTTTATAAAAAGTAACTAATATAACTAAGTTACTTCCCCTCAGTGACTGTAACTGTAAGTAGTTACTCGACCAAGAAAGTAACTATAGCTGTAACTTCGTTACTATTTTTGGAAGATAAACTGTAACTGTAACGGAGTTACTTTTTAGAAGTAACTTACCCAAGACTGCTTGTGAAGAAGTAATTGGAAAGGAAAGTGCCCCTGGAAGTAAAAGAGGAGAGCTCCACAAGCTGAAGCCGGCATGGAATTACTTGCAGAAGTAAATGCAGTTTAGGTCACTGGGGAAGTTCCTAGTGTAGAACCAGCGAAATAATTGCTCGCAAAAGTAAAGGAGATTCCACAGTCCATGGAAATCTCGAAGCGGGTTCGTGCTATACTATCCAGTCTCATCGGGTGCTCCGTGTTAGCACCGCGATACAACTGTGGCTATAAGTGGCAGAGGAAGACAGCTGTTATGAGCGGGAGACAGGGGGGTTTGATATGCGTCCTAGGCTCTCTTCATTGGAGACGTCGAAACCCGAAAGTCGGTATAGTATTTGAAGGTATACGAGATGATGGAGTATCACCCGAGGATAAAAGGTTATTCGTTAGAACTGTAACGCGGAGATCATGTGCTTATCACGCACAGTCAAACGACGATCCTCCCGCGGACGAATCAAAGTCCACATTTTCTCCATGACGTCATCATTGCAACAGCTTGACGGCTTTCATTTGAGGAAAATGTCTTGAGTTGAGGATGTCTCACAACCTTTAATACTCTTGGTTTCATCTTCGTATGAATGCATATATTTTTTTTTTCTTAGATGTAGGTTCAAGTCACGTGAAACACCCTGTTTATATTCGTAACGGCTCAAGAAACTTAAAATGACGCCAAGCTCTGATTTACTGTGAGCTGTCAAGGTGTCATACACAGACAAATGCACTTAAAGAAGAAGAAGAAAAGAGTACATCGGGTTGGCCGACTGCGTTTCGTTCGGAAAGAAGATATGAGTGACGCTGCATCTCTAGGTCATGTAACATCGTTTCAATTACATTTCAACACCGACATCAAAATATCAGCAAGAATAGCAAAGAGGAAATGGACAGAGCGGAATTTGAAAACCTTGTTTCACGAGAGTTTAGTGATTACCAACACAGTAATTTCCTGTTTTCAGAGAGAGCATGTTTTTCCAACGCAGGACAAAAGTATTCTTCTCTCTTACCCTTTCCCCAGGGTTGCATTCCCGTATAGCCTTTCAGAGATGTTCGGGAGAACATAAATTAATAACCAGAGTAAATGCTTTTCTAATCTCTAAGTTTCGTATGATGAGCACATTTCAAAGTGTCGCTATAACCCTATCGTATCTTCCACAATTTCTTGCCATAGAGCGCGTTTGCACATTAAAGGAGTACAGAGGGTCATCCAAAAAAAATTCAGATTAAGACATCTGATGAAAGTGTGTGTGTCATTATACCGAATAGCGCGAAAGGTTTTGATGTGTGTAATTTGTTTCCCAGAAAAAAAAACTCACATAAACATAGCTCTGCGCGTTCACCCTTAACTCGCCACTCCAGCTATAACGAGGATGAGGAGGTATGATGCCACGTCACCGATGACGGTATAAGGAGAACTCGTTCTGGTTCGCCGGTCAGTGGGGGTCAGCGCCTTGTCCCTTTGCCGCCGTAAACCTGTTTTGCCAGAAGGAGCGGCCGAAGCATTACCGAGCAAGGAGAAAGGCTTTATCAGAACCCCGTACAGCCGAGTAGCAGACGACAGCGGAGTAGCAGACAACATTTCTCTAGGCCAATCAGCGAGCGTTCTCCTTACAGCGTAAGCGCGAGGTTCCAGGCAGATCACAGGCTGGTACTGCTCTTCACCACCGTTGCGCGCGGTAGCTTTTTGCGGCGTATTTGAAATTCAATTTCTGCGATAATTATGACTCTGTGGTGTAAATTACTTCGCATGGTGCATCTTACTGGCCTACTTAACAGTTTTATCGGAAGAAAACTGGGTGTTAAAATGACTTCTGTGCTACTTTAACGGGCTCAGTCGGCAGACACGAATTCACAGACCAAGAAAGTCCAGCGTTAAAATTTTACAAAAAGAAAAAAAGATGAAAGGGGGTCAGCCTGATTCCAATGCGTCAAATCAAATGACTTTTGAATCGATAGTTGATCAAGACCATTTTGGGGACGTCTTCTTCTCCATTATGCTTCTCTCCGCGGACTGAGTTCAGAGCATGCGCAGTGAAGACCCCCTTTTCATTAGGGCAACAAGCGTGCTTGTCTATCCTCATTATAAAACTCTCCGATTACCGTCAACGCAGGTAAATTTAACGCAGCGTGTCGTTAACATCTACTTTAACCAACTCAAACTGGGAGCTATACGCCTCAGCCAAGCACACCTCTAATTACGCCATTATCTCGCTAATACCCGTGGCGGCGTCAGCCTTCGATCAGGCGCAGCCTACCATTTTCAGAAAGTCCGTCAGCGACAAAGTCCTATAATTACGATTCACTGAGAGCAAAGTGACTGCAGTGCCCCCACGCCAGGGAAAGTAATCGTCCATCCAAACTTTTGGCATATCTCGCGCATAGCGCACATTGGGAATTTGTACTCACATATTCGATTGGATGCGGCTAATGGAATGCAGGGCCGCTTCCACTACCTTAAAAAAATGTGGAAAACTGTCACACATGCTATAGCAAAGCTCCCTCAGGTGCGAAATTAAGTCCGCTCTGCGGCGCCACCTTCTACCTGTAAAAGTGCGTGTTTAAAAGAGTGAGTGAGTGAAGAGTGAGTGAGTGAAGAGTGAGTGAGTGAAGAGTGAGTGAGTGAAGAGTGAGTGAGTGAAGAGTGAGTGAGTGAAGAGTGAGTGAGTGAAGAGTGAGTGAGTGAGTGAAGAGTGAGTGAGTGAGTGAAGAGTGAGTGAGTGAGTGAAGAGTGAGTGAGTGAGTGAAGAGTGAGTGAGTGAGTGAAGAGTGAGTGAGTGAGTGAAGAGTGAGTGAGTGAGTGAAGAGTGAGTGAGTGAGTGAAGAGTGAGTGAGTGAAGAGTGAGTGAGTGAGTGAGTGAGTGAGTGAGTGAGTGAAGAGTGAGTGAGTGAGTGAGTGAGTGAGTGAGTGAGTGAGTGAGTGAGTGAGTGAGTGAGTGAGTGAGTGAGTGAGTGAGTGAGTGAGTGAGTGAGTGAGTGAGTGAGTGAGTGAGTGAGTGAGTGTGAGTGAGTGAGTGAGTGAGTGAGTCTTTCAACTGCGCTGTATGCTGTGGCCATAAATCCTGTAATTTAGGACTTTTGTGGAACAAACGTCCTTTTAGACTCCTTGGTAGCCAGACCTCGCTACCATAAGTACACTGGTGTAGCCGGCGGCCGGCCGAATGTAGATGTGGGCCAATATTTCCATATTTTTCTTTGAAACCAACCAACCGACCTGTAATTTACTTTTTAGTATTCTAGAGCTTCTCTCGTAATTTTTTATAGGTAAACAGAAAACCGTTCACTTTGTACACCGTCAGTCGCCAATTGCGCCGTTTTTTGAAGCGTCGAAGAAGCGGAAACGTCCAGCAATCCTGCGAAGGTAGATCAAAACAAAAGCATGGGGTCGTCAGTCGGCAATATTTCGAACACTAATCTCTTCCACTGGTGCATGTGCGTGTTCACGTGAAAAGTGCGCAGTTTTCTACACAATCCAGCCCACCTTTTCTCTTTCCTTCCTTTCCTTTTTCGTTTTCCCCCTTTGTTTTTCCGGAGTAGCGAGCCGGCTCTTTGCATGGCTAACCTTTCCTTTCTTTTTTGTCTTAATAAACATCCCCCCCCCCAGCCCACCAACGCTCTGTCTTCAAAGCTCTTTTGATCTTTTTGGACACCATAGGACTTGGATCCTTATTTGTGAAGGGGCTCATTATTTAATTCCCACATTACCACCAGTAATGGGGAAGAGTATCGCCCCCTGGCGGTGAAACTCCCCATTCATCATCTCAAAATAAAGTTGTTGTTCTGTTATTGCGTGCAGCACAGTACATATACCAAAGTTCAAGATAGTACGAAACCTGCATGATCACGAGGCTTAACGGGGAATCCTTGGAAAGGCAAAGAGGTCAGTACTTCTCTAATTTTCGCAACCTGTAGGAGAGCTAACCCACAAGATCATTTCCGTACGACTATTAAACGACGTATTCTTTTACTTCAGCACGGATGGGGACCCATGTTAGTCTTAACATCTCCTTTCTTCCCTACTTTGGTCATGACCGTTCTCGGGATTTTTCTTTTTCCTGTGCCAGTCTTCTGCTGTTCAGTGTGTGCCGTGACCCAGGTCTGCAGGACCTCCCGCATCGTTGCTCTCCGATCCCTCGCTGCGCACTGCCATTAGGGTTGCCCGACTGAACGTACAACAGCACGCTAAAACGGGGCAAGGAGTGACCTGATATACGACGTCACCGTGCAACGTTCTCTTTCCGAGTGGGCTGGAATAAAATGCGGAAGGTAAGACGGAAGTAACTTCCGTAACGTGCATTCTTTCCTCGTTTATACTTAAACGTAAATAAATACGTAAATTCCTCGTTATACTTTAATTCTCCGGGACCATCAACACTGCGAAGTGCGTACTTTCTGAATATTGTGCCCTTTAGCCCTCGCATAGGTGTGTTTAAATATGGATTAGATTAGATTAGATTAGAAGTAAGAAAAAAGAAGAACGAAACGTAGGTCGCCCTGGTGCGACCAACTGTTCCATTACAACAACAACAACAACAAATAAGTTAATGATAATGAATGGGGAAATTCGTCACGTAAGGTGCGGCCCACTACCCCAAGGCTTGATGTTTAAATATTGTTTTTCCCACGCACGATATGTTTATGGAATTCAGTTCCTGGTGAGGACTCTTCCCACGAAGGATTTTCTGTGCCACGCAAGCCTGCACCTGCCATAGCCTTAACAAGGCTGCAGTATGTATAAATCTAAAAGATATCTATATAAACGTCATATGATGAGAATCATATGACTTTGATCATAGATACGAGCTATGTATTTATAATAACAGAGGGCACTGTGTAGCAAGATTAAAAGTTGACGCGGTTCTACGACATGTGCGTAGAAGACAACTGATCGAACCTAAACTTTCAATGTCTGCTTTGTGCTCCATTGAAGAACGTTATTACGAGACCAAAACCATCAAATGTCTCGCTAAAGAAGCGCTTAAAGGTACGCTTGTCTGTTACATCAAATACTAGCGTAGTTTTCGTACAAATAACACTATGTGCACCACACGTCCTGTACGCCCGTTACTAGATCGACATCTGAATTAATCATAGAAAGGTCAAGAACCAAAAACTGTATACTAGGTAGCAAGTAACTTAAAAGTAACTGGTTAATTTTCCATAGTAGCATAGGAACTATACAAGTTAATTTTCATTACCTGTGACTTTGTTACATTTTTTACACAACATCTTAGCTGGTAATGAGTTCCTTTTGTCGAGTAACTTCCCCATCTCTAATATTTAGAATGACATAGTTCATTCCAAGATTGAAATAAGGCCGTCGACGAAAGACCCAGGCAACGATGGTATCCTAACTCACAACTTTTTTGATTTCACGTCAAGCGCGTTAACGACTACACCACGCTGCCGTTTTGTTTCAAATTACATGCCTTTTGTCTATGAATAAAATTTATGCACAACGGAGACTTTTGATTAACATAAAATGCACAAAATTTACATGCTGCTCGAAAGTATCTTTCTACTTGGGAACAATCAATTACCACGCTGGCACGACTTCTTGCCCCTCCGAAGGGCCTCGATAGGGATGAACACACATCCTGTTCACATTCTCTCCAGTTAAGTTCCTCCTCGGGGTGGGCCTAGCGATGATGAGATATTCGGAGGCCCAAATCCCGGATTGTACCGACACCTTGCTTGAAGAACGGACTCGCAGGCGACGTCAACAGGCAAACAACTATTTACATTTATTTACAACATATGATGGCACGTCGACAACCGACAATCAACCCCAATGATCAAGAAGCGTCGCCTTTTAACGGAAAGGCCACACCTCCTTCACCAATCAGATAATTACAAACTGACGTCAAGGTTTACACGTGAACATGAGCTGATATGGAAAACTTTTACTTTCAAACATAGCTTTCTCCGAAGTGGGTAACAAAGGCATACTGGTCCGGCTGACCCGCTTTCCACGACTCCGGACGTTCCGATGGTTTGAAAGGGACGCTGGCTCCGGACGACCTAGAAAGTATATACCGTAATCCCCATTGAGGGATCCAAAAGCGTATGTCGTTCTTCTTCTAACGTGTCCTTCACGTAGGCAGCCAACAGATGCACATTGAAAGTTAATTAACAGCAACAGCATTATGTGTTTGCTCGGCTAGATGCCTAACACCTCCGCCACAAATGTGATGCATAGACTTCAAATGTGATGCATCACAAACAAATATAAAAGCCGAGCGACAACATGATAGTCTATGTAAAAGTTCCAGGCTCAATCAATGTTCTTGGAAACATTTCTTCTACATCACTGGCCTGTGGACGCATCCGCCACAGGATTGTACATGTACGCTACATCGTGATGCAGCCACTGGACGATGATCACTCACACTGGCAGAGTGCCTCTCTGATCACAAACTGCAGCACACCATGACCGAAATAATGGTACAAACGGGCACCTCAATCGAATGTGTCGAATACGAATCTACCTGTCGTATTTGTTCCACACCCTCTGCCTGCCTTAGGCGTGAACAACGGCGACTGACGGTAGAGTATCAGCATTATCATACGGTCACGCTCATTCATCAGCTTAAGAATGCGAGGCTGCCCACAACGGCACAGATCTCCATCATTGTTTATCATTTCAATTGGTTCCGGCGCCGTGTCACTGTTCTGCTTCAGCGTGCGAGCCATGCAGCCATTGGCGTCCAACTCATTTTGCTCACATGGATTCTCAAAATCCCATACCATAGATGTCGAGAACCGCACATCATGCTCGCCATGCACGTGTGCTTCGTCACTTGCGCAGCGCGACACCTCACTTTCTCTAGCGGGTTGCCACGTTCGCCTGCCGCTACACTCTGAGCGCTCATTTATGCGACTGATTTCAGAGATCTGCTCTTCCACTATCGTCGTAGTAGTCGAATTCGACACTCCGTCGCCGATCTGGTCAGTACAGTCAGCCTCTACTTGGCACTCACAAACAAGCTGAGAACCGCCTTCGCATCGGCTACCTATCGTCCCTAAGCTGCCTCGTGTATCTACTGACACCATCGGTGCGTTCCCATGGTTATCAAGCTGTTGCTGCCCAACGTCTGACTCGTTCTCTAGCGTTTCTGAGCTGTTTGCAACACCTGTCTGATTTTCTGTGGATCCAATAATTGGGCGCTTATGCCTCAATGCACTCTTTAGAATGGTAGCTTTTAAAATGTCGAAACTACCACGCGTAGCTAGAGGCAATTCTGCAAACAATTGCCTGGCCCGTATGCTTAGAAGTGGGAACAAGAATCCGACTCTCCATTGTTCGGGCACACTTTCCGAATCAAATACATTTCCTACGTTTTCTAGCCACTCGGGCGTAGACGACTCATCTTCTGGCATTTTTGACAGTGAAATGCTCAACCTGTTCAACAGGCTTCGAACCGTTACAAATTTCGGGTTTGGCTCGGTCCCTATTCCGTTACGCAGCCGACGCGTTTCGGCTTCAAGTTGTGCGAGGTAAAGTTTCATGTCTAGAAACTTCCACTCCTCTGCGACCGACGCCCTCATTCTACTCCCGCCACGTTCAATTTCGATGGCAGCCATCAACGCGTCATCTACCTCCAACTCATCTCTGCTCCTCATGTTGCCCCTGCCTATGCACTCGCTATACCCTTCGGTCATAGTATGCATTACAGTCCGCAACCAAAGAAGCACCTACCTTGTAGTTTGCTTCCGGAGCTTGAGTTGGGGTCTCCGATGTCCGGTGATCCTGGCACTCGAAATTCTTCCAGTGGCTAGAACGGGTTCTGCGTCCTCCGGTCGGGTTGTTGCGTTGTCGTCGTCATCACCCTGTTGTTCTGGACCATGAGACACTTGGATGGTACTTCCCCTTGCATGATGCCTCTGGTTCTGGCGAAGTCTGCGTCGCAGTCCAAGCCCTGGGTGTCCGTCCGGTCCTCAACGCAATAGTTGTCGCCTCCACCGTTGCTCGCTGTGTCCTCTTCGTCGCAGAAAGCCGGCACAATCCTGTCGACTGCGCCAGTTAAGTTCCTCCTCGGGGTGGGCCTAGCGATGATGAGATATTCGGAGGCCCAAATCCCGGATTGTACCGACACCTTGCTTGAAGAACGGACTCGCAGGCGACGTCAACAGGCAAACAACTATTTACATTTATTTACAACATATGATGGCACGTCGACAACCGACAATCAACCCCAATGATCAAGAAGCGTCGCCTTTTAACGGAAAGGCCACACCTCCTTCACCAATCAGATAATTACAAACTGACGTCAAGGTTTACACGTGAACATGAGCTGATATGGAAAACTTTTACTTTCAAACATAGCTTTCTCCGAAGTGGGTAACAAAGGCATACTGGTCCGGCTGACCCGCTTTTCACGACTCCGGACGTTCCGATGGTTTGAAAGGGACGCTGGCTCCGGACGACCTAGAAAGTATATACCGTAATCCCCATTGAGGGATCCAAAAGCGTATGTCGTTCTTCTAACGTGTCCTTCACGTAGGCAGCCAACAGATGCACATTGAAAGTTAATTAACAGCAAAATTATGTGTTTGCTCGGCTAGATGCCTAACATCTCCTATACATGTTTCTTTTTATAAACGAACACATGTACATAGAGATAGGGTGCCTAAATAGGGTGCAGAGGGAGGTAGTATTCAGGCACCCTACATAAATACAGTGCCGTGCATTTAAAGGGAGCCTGGCCATTAGGAGGAGCCTACAAAAAGAGTCTCGACCTGTCAATCAAACTACATTTCATTGGTTGCCGCTTTCCATGGGGGCTGGCATGACACAAAGTTTTCTCCAAAATGGAGGATGGTGCTTGGAACGGCGAAGCCTATAGTTAAGACCGTGATCCCAAGAAAATAGCAAGAAGGACGACCCTTATACGTAGGATCTTGCATTATATTATTGAATTTAATTTATACATACATCTTTGCCCACCACCAACAACAACAATAAATGATGATGATGAGGTGGGGTGTTTCATCTTTGCCCATTTTTGATTCGACCTACTTACATTACGCGATTTAAAACTTCATACCGGTAGTCGTCTGCTACGAAGAAGCGATTGTTCCGCTCGCATGGTCAATCACTTCTGCCAGCAACCATTTCTGCAGTTCTGAGTCTTCCCAACATGCCTCTCTCCATGCAGACGGCGTTGATAAAAGTGCCAGCGCTAAATCCGCCGTTTCTGTCTGTCACCAGTGATATCGGTTTCAATCCAAATCCATCAATTTTCTCCAAAATGGTGGCCCCCAGTAAATAAGGGTGATGTATGAGTACTGGATGCATGCAATAATAGACAGCTGTATCTCGACTTGTGATTGGCTAGATACCTCAAAAAGTGGGTGAAGCCTCAGGTGTAGGCAGGTCCCATTAATGGCCAGACAAGCACAAGAGTTCTCAGACACAGACTCTGTCTGAGAACTCTTGTGCTTGTCTCTTGAACTCTTGTCGTGTCCCGTGTCTTTCAGTTATTCGTTCCTTCATCATGCACCAGTTAGTCTGCGCCCTATCTCTTTTATAGTGCATAAAAAATCAGGCAAGCGACATCCGGTTAACACGATGGACACGAACCACGGGAAAACCTGGAACATAGACATACATCATTAAACACAAGCTCTCAAGCCATAAGACCGTTGATAGACTGGGGCTAGCAAGCATTCGTCGAAAAACCTTGCCTGACGGCGAAAGAAGCTTGCATCATGACTGCGAAGCATGGACTCGCCCGAACGCAGTACCTTTACATCTTACGGCAGATATACATCGCCCGCAGACAATGCCCTGGGAAACGGAACTATTTCTCCCAGTGAGGATGCTCAGATAGGAGAGAGAGAAGTACTGGCAGCTTGCCCGGAGTTGCTGCAAACATTCTTTCCTGTGTTCGCTGATGTGATTGTTATGTCAATTTGTTTCTTGTGACAGATTCAACGCACAGTCACTTTTTTTGGCGCTGTGTGTTTTTACTTTGTGTGTGTGCTAGCCTGTGTTTCCTTAGCGTCATCACCCTCACAGGATACGGCCCATATCGTTGCTGTCCACCACAACAGGGATCCGCTATTTTTGTAACTGCTACCGACAAACGGTCGCTTGTGCGAAGTGACTATACTACGCACAATGCACTATGTCGCCTTGGTCACATCATTTTGATGCCGTGTGGCTTCGGTTATATTGTTTTGGCGCTTGGTGAGGGCTAAACGCGTATTTCGCGTATTTTGCCGAGTGCGACGCATCGGCTGAGTAACGGTCCCGTGGCTGTCGGGAGTGTCCAGCGGGTGGAGGTCACCTTTGCAAACATACAGTCGTGCTCAATCTAAGAACAGCATCTCTAACGCTGAAGTAGAACTTTATAATATAATCTTTTTACATTTAATATGGAAATGACATTCGTCAAAAGTAAATATGATCGAAACAGATTCACATAAACACTCTTCAAACACTATGTTGGTTTCTGTTGGCTAAATACCGGCTAAAAAGACGACTACGTATACTTGTGTTACTGCCAAATTGGTTGATTGATTGATTGATTGATTAAAAAAGAAAAATATGGAGGTGTGAGTCACGACAAAGACAGGACAGGCTACTCAAGAACCCGGGGATAGAAATGAAAGTAAGAAAACACAACAAATGCAACTCCAAGAGGCGTAACAAAGACCAAGCACGGTCCAACTAATAAATGAATCCAGTTAACGAGAGAATAATATACTGACAATACTGCAAGAATATTTGTTTAAACGTATTAGGAATGTGTAAGAACGCTACAAAACGACGCACAGAAACAGCAATCGCGTTGTATAAACAAGGGGTTTGGCCGCCATTTTTATGGAGACGCGTATATGATGACGTTGCATTGACGTGCGACCAGACCTGTCCAGCACGTTATCGTCCATAGAACGACTTATGATAGGGCATACAATTTATGTCTTTGCGAGAACGTAGGAAATGGGAGAGTGTGTGTCCAGTCTGTAAGAATGAAACCTTTAGCTAAATCGCCGGGATGTCATCCCAGCATTGTCTATAAGTTAGCGCACTCAAACGGTAACTAAACGTCTGGATTCGAACAAAGCCAGTAATGCTTCTTTTTTCAAACGACTACCTTGTTTCCGACTAACGCAGTACGTCTAAGCCCGCAAAGGTCGGGGATTGCTGAACATATGGTAGTCACAGCCTATTTAACTAATTTGATGGTTATATACTTAGGTCAAGGAACTTATTCCATTACGACTTAATCGTTCCCGCTGACTTCTTAGACAAAGAAACGAGAAAAAAAAATATTCCGAGACTGCTTATAGTATCCCGTAGTTTACAAGCAGTGCTCCCTTATAAACCGAGTCCTTTTCAAAGTAGCGTCAACGACTCGCAAAGTACACTGATGCAGTGTGTGTGTGCGGTGTGCTGGCCAAGGCAGCACCAGCAACCTGCGCTCTGTGCACTGGCGAACTACCTCAAGGACATATACGTGCTGAAATAATCTTTTAAATCATTCAGTGCTTTCACACGTCAAGCGTCCTGGAACAGCTGCCCAAGCAGCACAATGTACTGAAAGTCGAGTGCAATAGGGTTGGACGGTATGTGTCCTGTCAATGTTCCTTAGTTTCGCGAGTGTGTTGAAGGCCTTCCACCTACCCGTCCACCCCTATCGCACTCTACTTTCAGTGCATTGTGCTGCTTGGGCCAGTGCGACCTACGTTTCTTTTTCTTTTTTTTTTCTATTTCTATTCTATTCTGCAGCAGTACAAAAAAATGAATAAATAAGGAAAGGAAGACTACACTATGTCCAGAGTACAGGCCGTCTCCATGGGTTCTGTGTCAAAGGAACAGCCTACTATAATCCGATAGAAATCAAAACAAAGAAAAATATCGAGGCCGGGAGGTACCTGGGTTCGAATCCCGGTGCTGGCTGTGCTGTCTGTGGTTTTTCCTTGGTTTTCCTCAGACGCTTTCAGACATATGTCGGCACAGTTTCCCTAGAAGTCGGCCCAGGACGCACATTTCCCCAGGGCGTCAGTCGTGACGTTGCCCACATACGTGAGGCCGACAACGGCAAGCCCTTTCACCATCACCACCACCACCACCGATTTAGTGGAATGTTGTTACGCAGAGGTATGGCGCGTCCTGGGTTGACTTCATAGGGAACTGTGCTGCGACATTTGCCTTGTACAGTGTCTGAGGAAAACCCCAGGAAGACAGACAGGCATAGCCCCGAAGCTTTAGGTCTATTCCACCAGCACCACGCGTTAAACACAACCCCGTTCTTTGCCAAGCACTTAGCCAATGAGAGGGGCCTATTCGTATATATGTGGCGTAGACATCAACTAGGAATCTACGATGAATGAGGTCCGAGAATAATCGGGAGTGCCTCGCGAAACAAAGCAAAGAGGAATAAGCTCCCAGCCTCCAAAACTATTTTGAGTGGGGAGCTCTTGTGAAAGGAACTGCGTTCTGGAACGCACTTGACGACTGCTCTGCGTGAGTGAATCGTAAATAAAATAGTAGTCAGGTTCTTCGCCGACCTAGTTCTATTAAAAGGGGGTTGTGACACGTTGATAACAGTCATTCATGACAACATGGTCACGTTATACTGAATTAAAGAATACGATGCGAGAACAGGTGAGCTCGCGGGAAGAATTCATTCTCTGTATTAAGGGCAACCTCCATGGAGCGAATGTACAGCGAAAAAGCTGCGAACTTCGCTCAGCGTCGGACGCCCTGCGCGAGGCGTCAAAAATGTGAGCGTCCGCCGCCGATCTGCCCATGCCAGATATTTTCGCCCAGCGTCCGCGATTCCGGAAGCGTCAACTGCAGATGAACCAATCAGAGTGCTCTTCCGCTACGAATCTACGCCAGATCGCCTGCACGTGGTCGTCTGCTCTCGTGAATCATCGTCGTCGTCCTCTTCATGCAACTGGATGCTGTCGTCTGCTCGCTGTTTCGCCAACTGCATCGTTAGAACGTGAGGCATTCTCTGCCAAGAAACATGTTTTCTTCTCGCAGTAGTGAATATGCTTTTCGGTACGTTACTGGGCGCATCTTTTCAGACAGATGCTGGATTTAGTTGCTAAATTTGTGACATTAAATGCACTTTTTGGAGCAATTGATTTCACTAAGCTTTCACCTTATACCCTGGCAACAGTGACATCACAGCATGATTTCCCGACGCCGTCCGCTGGTTTTTCGCTCCATGGAGCTGATGCCGGCGAACAACAGGCGGCGGAACGCGCGTAGCAGTCTGCCGCGCGAACTTCGTTGCAAAAATTCGCTCCATGGAGGTTGCCCTTTAGGCTTAATTTGTTGCGAGCGCTCGGGAGCAGGTGTTGAAAGATATCGCGTCGGCCAGCACTCCTCACGTGGTTAACTATACATATCGCACGCGGAAGCAATCGATCTTTTTCTTTCATCTTTCGAACATTGATACGCTACACTGATGCTTACCGGATGACTAGTTATATATGGAATGCTGACGTTCTCGTCAGTCAAAGTTATTAAGAACGGCTGCCACCAGTGTTCATCGCAAGGAAGCGATTCTGGCAGTCCACTCATATTATGTCGTTGCCGGGAACGAGGCTAAGGAGCGCGCGGAGTCTGTGTGGTTTGAGAGTAACGCGACAAGGCCTATAATTGGTGACTTCACGTCACGAGACCACTATACGATCATGAGTGACGCCACGGTCTGTAGATTAATTTTGCCCACCTCAAGTTTCCTTGTGTTCAAGTTAGAAGTTCAAAGTTCAAGCATGTACCCCATAGTACCCCACTTGTACCCCATAGTGGACACCATAGGACTTTGATGCTTATTGTGAAGGGGTTCATTATTTCATTCCCCACATCACCGCCAGCAATGGGGTAGAGTATCGCCCCCTGGCGACGAAACTCCTCATTCATCATCTCGAAATAAAGTTGTTGTTGTTGTATATCCTACCCCCAAGTTGATGGCGCCTTCTGCCGGGTTCGACACCGAACCTATAGGTAGGGATCAGTAAGCGGGTATGCTAGCGACTGATGAACTGAGGCCGGTATAAAACTGAATTACGAGTAATTGGTCGTGAATTGTAATTCAAATATTTTACACACTTACGTAGAGTTACATTAGAAAGCATTCGAGAGCTTTCTTTGTTCTTTTTGTTTGTTTGTTTGTTTTTGCTTTGTTTTTTTGGTCGGGAGATGTTGACGTTTTCCTACAAAAAAAAAAACATGAAGAAAGAAGCTCGCACATTTATTAAACTACTAGAGGGTACACGACCGATACAAAATCAAGCAATAAACGTGACTTATCTGGAGGCCTTATGAAGCGCTCTTTACAAACGAAGCCCTATTTCCGGATCGCGCCGATTTTTAGGAAGGTGCTTATCCCTCCGTACCGAAACGTTCTGAAACTTTCAGTTTCAACTCTATGTTCAACATAGCATCACGCTTGCGTTTGCACAATCCAGTTCCATCCTCGCTATTCTTGTGTTTCAAACGCCATAACCCCCATTGTTGTCAGCTTTCGCAACAAAAACAACGACTATAGAACCATAACACTATAGGGCTACTACAGGCATTGATCTCGCTCGAATAAAACGTCTATTTCAAAATGAACACACACTTGGCAAGTCAACCAAGGCTTCTTCTAAATGTCAAAGCGTCCTATAACACGTATTACGCGATCTGCAATCATTAGCTTATCGCTCCCCCCCCCCCCCGTATCAGCGCGACAAAGACGACGCAATATACAAACCTCTCGTACAGCTTGGGACAAAAGTTTACGGAACACCGGGGTGTCGCATTTCTCCAATGGGGCGGCTACCTAGCAGCAAACCGAAGTCAACACACATACCGAGAAATGGATGGAATTACCGGCCACCCGTTTCTTATTCGATCTCTTCCTCATAGCTAGGAGGGGGCCGCTCCGATGAAGAAATACGCAGGTGCTGTGTTCCGTAAACTTTTGTCCCAAGCTGTACATGATAATGTGGTCGACTAACCCCAAGCAGCAAAATGCACTGAAAGTCGAGTGCAATAGGGGTGGAAGGGTAGATGAAAGGCCTTGAACAGATTCATGAAACTACAGAACATTGATAAGACACATACCGTCCACCCCTATTGCACTCGACTTCGAGTACATTGTGCTGGTTGGGACCCTACGCTCTGTTATCGCTCCAGCCCTGATAAGACAGAGCGTTGTCAGCATCGCTACGTAGTACACAGGGTGTGCTTGATTTAAGTAATCGATCAACATCGATTTCTTATCAAGAAACAGACGGATAATGGTTGGTCCCAGAGGGTACACCCCTCATCCTTCCGTGTACCCTCTTCTTCAACATTTAAAAAGAAGATAAGGGTAAACGTTTAGTCGGCTCACGTCAAAACGCGTGTTTGTGATACATGTTCTTTGAGCTATATCTTCCTGCTGACGTTAGAGAGTAGCTGATAACAAAATGGAACCAGACACTTAGCATGTGGAAACAGCCGCTGGTGTCGCGCATTTTTACGTATGGAAGAATTAAGAATAATAATTAGAATACGTAAGAAGTTATTTGCAGAATAGATACGCCGTACAAACACTGCATAGTATTCACAAAATTCACGACCGAAACAGATATTGCGCGATAATGTTGTACCCGAGACTCACGCGATATTAACTGAGATATCAAAAAGCAAGTTCAACGTCTCAACACGTCAACTGAACCGCCGCAGTCGCTGGAAAACTCACTAGCGAGCGTTTCTGAAATGCATATTTTCCAAGCAGACGACACTTTAAGCAGACGACACTTACGTCAAGATTCAAAGCGAAGCAGAACCAGTCCGCATTCCGAGTTCCATAATCCGGACTAGGACGGCGTTTAAAACACAGCAGTGGGACGCACAAAGCACAGGCTGAACACAATACGGTCGATGGTTTGTCATTTTCAACGTCAACGGTTCTCTTCTACAATCACCATGTTCAGAAAAGTGTTCTCAGATCGAGCTCTAACAGCGGTGTGCTTCTTCCCAAGCACCACTCTCTCCACTGGAGTGCATCGCCGCCGTTCGCAGCACCGCCTTGCAGCGAGAAGGCGCTATGTCGTCTGCTTGCATCGCTCGCGAGCCTTCAGCAATTTTGGAACGTATATCGACAGCTACACCGCATGTTATATTTGCATTCATAGCTTTTTTCGTTTTGATCTGTCTGCCTCAAGGTTAGACGCGGAGAGAGGAATGTTATAGAATTGAAATTCAAAAGCTGGCGCTTTCAAAAATGAAACTTTAAAGGAAGTCTCAAGTACAGAGCTTCCAAAGATAAACTTTTTCTTAAGATCTCTTTCGCTCCGAAAAAAAAAAAAGAAGAAATATCGCTGGTACGGCAGACCTTCAAGCTTTTGTTAATAATGTATGGAGTCTTAAAAAATCATCGAAACTCATCGTCAGCATCATTTCATAGAGTTTTACACATATTTTTTTGCCTCTTCATCCAGCGCTATTGCTTGGTGATAAGGTTATCATCCCTTTTGGTAGAATTTTTAATTTTGTTCAGAGATATTGGAATGGTAAGTCTTCTGTAGCTTTAGGCTTGCATTTTAGATGTTATTTCTCTCCTGTTTTAAACATTGCACCTATTTTTAACTAGTCTAATTTTAATCACAATGTTGGCGCATTATGACCTGTGTTGTCGATGCGCCATTAAAACTCCCATCATCATCATCATCTTAAAAAATCGTGTCCGATGAAAATCTACGAGGTTAGTAAATTATGCAAAATTAAAAACAGCTCTTTCCTATACCCTATGTGCACCCTCTTTCCCAAATTTCTTGAGCTCACAGTGCGTTGCTGAAGGCGTACTTATTAGAAGAGAAACAACAAAGGTGCTTGTTGCGATTCGACATTTTAAAAACGCAGCAAAATAAATATCGCAAAACAAATATCGCGACATATTCTTCGCGTCTGAGGAAAGGTAAACAAGAGCACGCTCGCCCGATTCTGCGACGTCCTTCATCGCATAAGAAAGTTTTGACGCAAATCTGCGTACATTCGAAGTGGAGAGAACAAGGTTAGCAAAATAATGATAAGCAGAGGAGGGAATATATCGCCTTGGTCCTCACCCGTGACCGCTCGCTATACAGCGACATTAAAGGTAAACGCTGTTAGCGCGTTAAGTGGGCGAACTTTTCGCGGAGTAACGACCCGTGCAAGGCCGGGACTTCGAAAAGGGAATGCGTTTCTTCTCCTTATTGATATAAGAAAAAGAAACACGTGACTTATACTCGTTAACGGTGCCGTCTTGGGCTCTGAACCGGCATAATACTTGGGATTATTCCTTCTGCATCGTGTAACGTCACGCAACGCGCGGTTTTAGGAGAACGAATACATAACAGTGACCACGCGTATGGTACGTGAGTAGCTTGGCCCGATGAATAATAGTAATTTTCTTGCCTCAACTCGACGGATAATGTTTTCCCATTAAGATGCCCTCTGGTTGCGGATTCGTTCGTGGATGTAAGTTAACGTCTTACATCTGCTATCTGGTATGATTACGTAACAGTTGCATCTAACAGAAGAGAGCAGTCTCGGAAAACACGCAATCGGTTTCACACGCGCATAAGCTGCAAAGAACGCTCATACTACAGCTCGCGCAATTAAAGATAGCGTGAATTGAATGTGTAATCTAATTTAGAAAAATGATATATATATATATATATATATATATGCTCTGTTTCTCTACGTGCAGCCATAGAAGCCATTTTAATCTGTAAGTTTGAATTTCAAACACGTCTAGCATCATTTCCTTATTTTTTGAATGGCTTTTTTCCCCTCTTTATATATATATATATATATTGAAAAAAAAATAGCATAGGCTCTTTGGCTGCACGTTGAACATATGTTTATAAGTCCCAAACGTCGCCACACCAGCATTGGACAGCTGTTTCGGCCTTATTGGGCCTTCATCAGCAATGCGTAGGTGGGCGACGTTTGGGCGAGGTTTGGCCCAATAAGGCCGAAACAGCTGTCCAATGCTGGTGTGGCGACGTTTGGGACTTAGAAACATATGCTCAACGTGCAGCCAAAGAGCCTATGCTCTTTTTTTTTCAATTAATACTTTACTGGCTTCGCACTGGGCTTTCAGAGGTGAGTTTCTCACCCTGACGGGAGGACATGACGTTCCACGTGACCTTCCGACGCCACTCGCTCAAACGTCGCCCACCTACGCATTGCTGATGAAGGCCCAATAAGGCCGAAACAGCTGTCCAATGCTGGTGTGGCGACGTTTGGGACTTATAAATATATGTATGTATATATATATATATATATATACATAATGACGTAACGACGAAGAGTCGAAACTCACGCTCGTGCATGGGCAGGGATCTTCATTAAACTGACATTGCTCGGGACGGATTTCCTGTGTTCATCACATATGTATAATGGAAGGTGAAGGCGGAACTACAATATTGCTTTACTGAACTCAAAATAAATAAATAAATAAATAAAAATCCTGCACAAATGTATCCTGTAATGTAACTCTACATCTCTAAATTCATTTAGACGCAGTCTTTTGTTTGTTAACCTGCAAATAAGTGTGAATTTCTATGCGTAATATGTGACGCATGTTTTAGTTCTTTCTCTGTATTTTTCTTTTTCTCGCTTGAAGAGTACGTAAATGTGCATATAAAACATGCATCTCTGGAGCCGCTTGACAGGCGGTGATGGTGATAATGAAGAAAATGACTTCACGGGCATATTCCTCGCGGCTCTACATGAGATACACTTCAATAAAAATGATTTGAGTTGAGTTGGAGTCTCGGGCCAATTATGCAGAAGAAGAAGCAGACTTTACGAGGCATCCAATTCGGGTTCCAAATACTGAGCTCTGACATGTTATTTACTTTTCTTTTTCATTCCTTCTTTTGTTTCAAAACACTTTATGAAGAACACATGATATTCCTGTTCGCAGTTCCTGAAATGTTTTTTTTTTTTTACAAATCAATCAATCAATCAATCAGTTCCTGAAATGTAATGTTTCCGTCTTGATATTATCCTCGTCTTCACCAACCTTGTCTCGTCCCTGTGTATGCCCAGACTCGGGGGTTTGTACACTTTGGGGTTCTTTACAACATTTTCTTGCACCTTGCTCTCCTTTTGTTTATTCATCTACAATCCGGAAAAACAACACTAAACTGCAAAAAAAAAAGAGAAAAAAAAAACGGTTATTTTAACGGCCTCACCTCTTTTTTCCCCAAGAACGAAGTCGCTTTTACTGCCCATCCGTGTGCCATTTATTGCTACTAAACGTACCTACGTCCGTCGTCTGCCAGAAATAACAGCAGACGGGTCTCTAACGCAACTGGCTAAAGTGAGAAGGAAACAAAGTCTGCTTCCACGGGTCCCGCTGGGCTACGCAGGGTCAAACAACTTGCTCGGTAATTGCTCCCACCGTATGTTTGTGTTGGGGGCGCTGCTAGTCTAACAACATTCATTGTTTCCCTTTCGCTTTCTCTCTTAAAAAGTTTGTGTGTACACAGCGCGTTGAATGAACAGTAATTTGCGTGCTAGCGCAATGTTATAGGGCCTGAAAGAAGTCGTTTTTTTTTTTTTTTTTTTTTTTTGCGCGTACGTTAGTCCTGACAGTTCATAACAGCAATTACCATTATTGTTGTTGTTGATGTTATTAAATTTGCTTTGCATATCCTCAGTCAGCGATAAATCGAATTTAATTGAATTATTGAGGGCTTTGTAACGTGCCCAGAAATATCCTGATATCCCGCTGGGTCGCGCAAAGTGTCGAGCTTACGATTGAAGTTCTCCAATTGACACTTTGAAAAACAGGAGGCAAATTTAAAGTTCTGCTTCAATGATTCATTACGGCGCAACGACACGCATTAAATGATTTTTTTAATTTTTTTATTAACTATCATTAAAAAGCGTAGAAATGTGCACAGGACGAAAAACGCTCGATTAACTGCGGAACTAAAACAGTTAACTGCACCGTCAACCTGGTGCCGATTTACAGCGACCCGACGACAAACACGGTTATTTTCACCGACGTGAAAATGTAATTCAAGTTTTCCGGCGGAACGAGTAATGTTCGCGTGCGTAGGTTTTTTTTTTTTTTTCTGATGAAAGAGAAACGACACGTCAGAAAACCAGGAACCTGCGCACAGCTGCATTCTTTCGCACGAAAACGCTAGAGTTGGGCTACAGCGACGTTTCCAAGATCCAGAATAATGGCAAGCATTTGTGCGGCCATGGAACCCGCGCGCTAATTTGCATAGCGGGTGGACGTCGCGGGAAAATGTTTCTTCGGGATTAGGCCCGTGAAAGTCTAATCCGCATGATGTACGCAGTCACGGACATCAGTCGTGGAAGAGGCTTATACCCCAGTCAGACGGCATGCTCGAAGGACTTCGGGGAATTGTCATTTGCAAAAAATGACCTCTGACAGCCGTGTCAGACGGCAGCTCGAAGGACCTTTCTAAGAAATGACCATCAACGCGAAAGGAGGCCCCCAACGACATTTGAGGAGCAGAAAGGAGCAATCTCGACAACAGTGTTATGCCATTGTACCCTCGCTACCTTCGCAGCTGAATGTAGGAACACCTATAAAACGCGGATAAAGGAGTGAAACTGTGTAAACGTATTTAGATCCTATTTAGAGAAGTGCATATGGCTTCTGCATCTTGATTTGTGGCGCACAGACCAACTTCAAATTTCAACAGCAGACAGGGAAAACGAAACCGAGAAAGGGAGCCGGTGAGGGCAGCCAGTTGAGGAGCACTCCCTTTCCCGCCTGTCTGGCAGGCGCCCCCGAACAAAGGACATTTGAGAGGCCGAAGGCCATTTCTCGCAATTGACATTTGAAATGCTGTCTGACTAGGGTATTACACTGTAGCGTGGATTGGATTGGATTTGATTTAAAAATGGCTCCAAGGTGGCTCCGACGCTGCAACGTTTTACGGCTAGGGCATTTTGTGACCATGACGATCTCCTCTCAGCAGCGCAATATGCGTCCGTCTCCGAGACCAGAGAGCTGCTGACGTATAAGCTTCTATACAATATATTGTAGATATTAAACAAATAATAAACGGGTGGATGACCAACGGCACCGCCAGCCTCCAAATTGCGGTGCTAGAGAGGGATGCAATAATCGCTATAATCTAGTAGGTGGTGCATTAGACGCATAAAGTGTCGTCTGCTTAAGAGAACCGTTGCTGACGACTTGGAACGCAGAAGCATGCTACTAGTGCTGTCGTCTGCTTCAGAGAACTGGCGTAGATCATTTCAAACGCCGAAAGCTGCGACCACAAGCGGTGTCTCCTTCCTCACAGAACTGTTTCAGGTGATTTCAAACGCAGAAAGCCTACTGGTATACAGTGAACTCTCGTTATTATGACCATGATCGTTCCTGAACATTCCGGTCATAATGCGGAACTGACATATTAACGGAGGGGGATTTGCAGAGGTTTCCCTAAATTGTTCCCCAGGAGTATGGTCGTAGAGCGCATATGTCAGATTATCGGGGGTCATATTAACGAGGGTTCACTGTACGTATGGCTGCAGACGACACCTTTCTAGGGTTACGTGTGTTGCGCGTAACTCTGATTGGAAAGGCGATCAATGATATACGTCCCGCCGATTGGCGTGCAGGCCTCGTTTAATCATGAATTCCACTTTTCCTCTCGTTCCTCCTTTCGATGTATTCCAAAAACTATACAATCAACGTTCGCTTAAAAACTAGTTAGAAACCGTCAAACTGAAAACGTTTTGATTGATTTCTTTTACGAGGCAATCAAAAACGTCCACTTGCAAAATCAAACAGAAATGAACTGAAAAACAAAAAAAAAGAAGAAAAAGAAAACTAATCACATAACAGCTTCCGCTTGTTGGACAGCCTGCGTCGCTCTACGAGGAGAGAAATAGCTTCAATTGTTCAGAGCCTCTTTCGCAGCACGTTTTGTTTATTGAATCCTGTCAGCCGAGCAAGAGAAACGTTTCGAACGTGACTTCGCTTTTCGGCTCAATTTTGAGAAACGCTTCGAAGATTTCGAAACTTTCGAAGAAGAAACGACCGCTCGTAAGGTAGGACGCACAACACGTGTAACTCTGAGACGATGCGACAAGGATAACGACTGGGAATTTTTCAGTCGCATCTTCAATCGTCGTCGCATCCTGTCTTTTCTGCATTACCAAGGCACAGGGAGAATTGGTCAATGCTGATTGGCTGTGTCATGACTTCCAAAACGTCGCGCTCTGTGAGACAGAAGAGGTGAGTATAGTGTCAAAGAGATGCGAATCTAAAACGTTTTCTTGTTACCGTGAACGATAGACACTACCCGAAAGCGTCATCCGTGAGGGGGATGATGAAGATGAAAAGATGGCTAAGAAGCAAACGGGTTGGTGAAGTTGATGCATAATGTAAAAACCCCCGAGACTAGGGAACACGAAGTCTACAACACGAAGACAAACGCGAGACTTCGTGTGTGTCCCTTCGTGTTCCCTATAGTCTCGGGGTTTTACATTATTCATGATGAAGATATTCTGAAGATGTCTGTTTTGAGACGTACGCAGGCGGAAGGAACATCCAAAGTGAAGTATAACATCCCGGAGGAGTGTCCAACATGAGAAAACGCAAGTGCTAATGTTTTAATAATTCGTGGCTTAACGACGCGAGACGAATATGATTATTAGCGACGCTTGCCTGCCCATCGATCAGTGTTGCCCACCTGAAACACATTTTACGTGCGCCGAGATCTCAGCACGCGGCAGCTCCCAATGTCGTGGTCGTCTAATTTTCTTCCGCTGTATCGGGGTTTCGGGGAAGTTAGATTTAGTGACCTTCGAGCAAGACGAAATGTCCAAAGAAATTGTATTGTTGCACGATGTTGCCGTCATCCTTAGCCGGACACGAAGCCTTGTGTTCCGCCGGGCGATGCAGGTGTTGTATAACGACCAACATGGAACTAAAACATGAGCAGATAATCACAGCATGAAAGCACAACCATCCGCCATTGATGATGTAATTCACAAAAAACTCTGAAGTTACACGAATCATCCGGCCGGAGAGATAGTCCACGCCCTCTAAGACGGGCATTAGTACGAGAACATCCTCGCAGCATTCCTCATCCAACGCTGTGAGGGCGCGCAAAGGTCCAGCAGTCCAACGGACCGAAATCACCCACGCCCAGTGGACGAAGAAGCAAACGAAAAATCGTGCGATATGAACTATCCTGGACGAGGCGAAAACTCCGACACTCTTGACAAACGGTGAAGAGACGGTTAACGAAAGGACGACGCCATATCATTACTGGGGCACCATAATGGCACACGTGGGTAATTTGGATGCTCCGGAGATGTCTCTCACTCTCTCTCTCTCTCAAAAAAAAAGCGAAGAAAGTGAACGCCGAGCGTCTCTTCGCGAAAGCGGCCCAGCAATTAGTTCTTTCAGCGTCGGACGGAAATAGATGCTTTTGGACAGCAGGAATGTTTGGACTAGAGCCCCGCATATTGGAAGAGCGGGCACGGAGCCCTCATTTCGTGCATCGCTGATTGCGTTAGGGCAACGCCGACCCTGTCTTTTGGTTTAAAAACGAGACTAGGACAACTCGTTTGAGCGTGTTGAATACTTCTTTTTTTTTTTTTTTTGTACGGTTGTTGTAACGGTCTGTTCGTGACAAGACAGCGAGTGGAATTTTCGAAAGACATCCAGGAAACATTGGGTAGATAAAGGGGGCTTCTGTAGAGAGATATTCGTTGGGAAAACAACGCAGAGACGACGCGTACATTGGAGTGCGAGATTCTAGCCTATTTAAAGTGCCACTAAACACACTAAAAAATATATATTTCATTTTTCTGTTATAAATCATTCATATAGGCATATATATATATATATATGAAAGGTCCTGCAGGAAAAATGCAAATGTCATCAGTGAACACGACGCATTTCGACGAATTTACGAAAGAACCCGAGGAAGCTTCGTAGGTTCGAGTTCCCAAACATTACCGATGTCGTCCGTCAACAACAACATGATTTTCCGCCCTCCGCCTCGCGTTGGAAGACTGCCAGCAGCATTGGTGAGGACTCGAGGAGACGGAAATCAACCTTGGAGAAGCAGTGTTCCCAGACGCCTGGGTAGATTGGAGACCTCATGACGTCATACCTCTCGATGCAGGAATTGGGATTGAAATGGATATACCTCTCGGAATCTGCAAAACTAATGGATTTTTTGTGCAAATTTGGTGAATGCCACCTAGGGTGCGTGGGGCACGTCGGGAATTGTCGTCTGCTTCCGTCGTTGTGGCGCTGCCGGCAGAACCACCTGCTGGGACACATTCTGTCGTCGTTACCGTTTTTAAAGAAATCTACCCGAATATTTGGAATATAGAAGGCGAGAATGATTATATCCGTGAAATCCAGCAATTAAATATAGGACTGTACAGCACAGCGCCGTTTTTTTACAGTGCAAGACTCCTGTACAGGCTTGGGAAGGCGGACTCTCCTAACTGTCCAGTCTGTGGCTCAATCGAAGACGTTGAACATATTATAGTTACGTGCCCAAGATACTCTGAGTGTCGTGACAGACTTGTAGCCGCGTTAGGCCGGGTTGACAATCGACCCTTCGGAGTGCAGAAGGTGCTGGGCCCATGGCCAATGAGCACTCAACTGCCAGCTTTGCGAGCCGTTACACAGTTTTTAAGGGACACCAAGCTGTTAGATGGGCTATGACCTGTCTGTGGCGTTCGTCGCCGCTTCGCGACATCTCCAGTGGGTGATGGTGGATGTGCCTGGAATTCCTTTCTTTAGGTGATCTGGGGTAGCCGGCCCTCGTGATGAGGGCTACAATCCCCATTTTTTTCTTTCTTTCATTCATTCATTCATTCACAGCGCCGTTTTTTTGTTATGATCGCCGCGATCGCCGAGTTCACTGCGCCTGACACCGGCGACAAAACGTATTGTCTTCGATTAGATATCGGTGGGTGAGCATCAGTTGAACTTTTTCTTTTTCATTGCGTGTTAGCGCCGCGAAGCAAGTGTGGCTATGATTT